>NC_092343.1:25760500-26427000 GCF_046630445.1 Rutidosis leptorrhynchoides | reverse complement strand
CCGACTTGAGTTACCTCAACAACTCGTGGCTGTACATAACACTTTCCACGTCTCGAATTTGAAGAAATGTTTTGCTAAATAAGATCTCACTATTCCGTTAGATGAAATCCAAATCAACGAAAAACTTTAATTCATCGAAGAACCCGTCGAAATAATGGATCGTGAGGTTAAAAGACTTAAGCAAAACAAGATACCAATTGTTAAGGTTCGATGGAATGCTCGTAGAGGACCCGAATTCACCTGGGAGCATGAAGATCAGATAAAGAAGAAATACCCGCATCTATTTCCAGAAGATTCGTCAACACCTTCAACAGCTTAAAATTTCGGGACGAAATTTATTTAACGGGTAGGTACTGTAGTGACCCGAACTTTTCCATGTTTATATATATTAATTGAGATTCATATTTACATGATTAAATGTTTCCAACATGTTAAGCAATCAAACTTGTTAAGACTTGATTAATTGAAATATGTTTCATATAGACAATTAACCACCCAAGTTGACCGGTGATTCACGAACGTTAAAACTTGTAAAAACTATACGATGACATATATATGGTTATATATATAGTTAACATGTTTTTATTATAAGTATGTATCTCATTAGGTATTTTAACAATGAGTTATATACATAAAAATGAGACTATTAATTTAAGAAACTCGAAAACGATATATATATAACGATTATCGTTATAACAACGTCTTACTAGATACATATGAATCATATTAAGATATTGATACACTTGGTTAATTATGTTAAATGATAAGTAAATATATTATTAAGTGTATTGACAATGAAATACATATGTAAAAATAAGACTACTAACTTAATGATTTCGAAACGAGACATATATGTAACGATTATCGTTGTAACGACATTTAACTGTATATACATCATACTAAGATATATTATATATCATAATATCATGATAATATAATAATTTAACATCTCATTTGTTATAATAAACAATGGGTTAACAACATTCAACAAGATCGTTAACCTAAAGGTTTCAAAACAACATTTACATGTAACGACTAACGATGACTTAACGACTCAGTTAAAATGTATATACATGTAGTGTTTTAATATGTATTCATACACTTTTGAAAGACTTCAAGACACTTATCAAAATATTCTACTTTACAAAAATGCTTACAATTACATCCTCGTTCAGTTTCATCAACAATTCTACTCGTATGCACCCGTATTCGTACTCGTACAATACACAGCTTTTAGATGTATGTACTATTGGTATATACACTCCAATGATCAGCTCTTAGCAGCCCATGTGAGTCACCTAACACATGTGGGAACCATCATTTGGCAACTAGCATGAAATATCTCATAAAATTACAAAAATATGAGTAATCATTCATGACTTATTTACATGAAAACAAAATTACATATCCTTTATATCTAATCCATACACCAACGACCAAAAACACCTACAAACACTTTAATTCTTCAATTTTCTTCATCTAATTGATCTCTCTCAAGTTCTATCTTCAAGTTCTAAGTGTTCTTCATATATTTTACAAGTTCTAGTTACATAAAATCAAGAATACTTTCAAGTTTGCTAGCTCACTTCCAATCTTGTAAGGTGATCATCCAACCTCAAGAAATCTTTGTTTCTTACAGTAGGTTATCATTCTAATACAAGGTAATAATCATATTCAAACTTTGGTTCAATTTCTATAACTATAACAATCTTATTTCAAGTGATGATCTTACTTGAACTTGTTTTCGTGTCATGATTCTGCTTCAAGAACTTCGAGCCATCCAAGGATCCATTGAAGCTAGATCCATTTTTCTCTTTTCCAGTAGGTTTATCCAAGGAACTTAAGGTAGTAATGATGTTCATAACATCATTCGATTCATACATATAAAGCTATCTTATTTGAAGGTTTAAACTTGTAATCACTAGAACATAGTTTAGTTAATTCTAAACTTGTTCGCAAAAAAAGTAAATCCTTCTAACTTGACTTTTAAAATCAACTAAACACATGTTCTATATCTATATGATATGCTAACTTAATGATTTAAAACCTGGAAACACGAAAAACACCGTAAAACCGGATTTACGCCATCGTAGTAACACCGCGGGCTGTTTTGGGTTAGTTAATTAAAAACTATGATAAACTTTGATTTAAAAGTTGTTATTCTGAGAAAATGATTTTTATTATGATCATGAAACTATATCCAAAAATTATGGTTAAACTCAAAGTGGAAGTATGTTTTCTAAAATGGTCATCTAGACGTCGTTCTTTCGACTGAAATGACTACCTTTATAAAAACGACTTGTAACTTATTTTTCCGACTATAAACCTATACTTTTTCTGTTTAGATTCATAAAATAGAGTTCAATATGAAACCATAGCAATTTGATTCACTCAAAACGGATTTAAAATGAAGAAGTTATGGGTAAAACAAGATTGGATAATTTTTCTCATTTTAGCTACGTGAAAATTGGTAACAAATCTATTCCAACCATAACTTAATCAACTTGTATTGTATATTATGTAATCTTGAGATACCATAGACACGTATACAATGTTTCGACCTATCATGTCGACACATCTATATATATTTCGGAACAACCATAGACACTCTATATGTGAATGTTGGAGTTAGCTATACAGGGTTGAGGTTGATTCCAAAATATATATAGTTTGAGTTGTGATCAATACTGAGATACGTATACACTGGGTCGTGGATTGATTCAAGATAATATTTATTGATTTATTTCTGTACATCTAATTGTGGACAACTAGTTGTAGGTTACTAACGAGGACAGCTGACTTAATAAACTTAAAACATCAAAATATATTAAAAGTGTTGTAAATATATTTTGAACATACTTTGATATATATGTATATATTGTTATAGGTTCGTGAATCAACCAGTGGCCAAGTTTTACTTCCCGACGAAGTAAAAATCTGTGAAAGTGAGTTATAGTCTCACTTTTAAAATCTAATATTTTTGGGATGAGAATACATGCAGGTTTTATAAATGATTTACAAAATAGACACAAGTACGTGAAACTACATTCTATGGTTGAATTATCAAAATAGAATATGCCCCTTTTTATTAAGTCTGGTAATCTAAGAATTAGGGAACAGACACCCTAATTGACGCGAATCCTAAAGATAGATCTATTGGGCCTAACAAACCCCATCCAAAGTACCGGATGCTTTAGTACTTCGAAATTTATATCATATCCGAAGGGTGTCCCGGAATGATGGGGATATTCTTATATATGCATCTTGTTAATGTTGGTTACCAGGTGTTCACCATATGAATGATTTTTATCTCTATGTATGGGATGTGTATTGAAATATGAAATCTTGTGGTCTATTATTATGATTTGATATATATAGGTTAAACCTATAACTCACCAACATTTTTGTTGACATTTTAAGCATGTTTATTCTCAGGTAATTATTAAGAGCTTCCGTTGTCGCATACTTAAATAAGGACGGGATTTGGAGTCCATGCTTGTATGATATTGTGCAAAAACTGCATTCAAGAAACATATTTTGTTGTAACATATTTGTATTGTAAACCATTATGTAATGGTCGTGTGTAAACAGGATATTTTAGATTATCATTATTTAATAATCTACGTAAAGCTTTTTAAACCTTTATTGATGAAATAAAGGTTATGGTTTGTTT
This sequence comes from Rutidosis leptorrhynchoides, assembly GCF_046630445.1. Taxonomy (NCBI): domain Eukaryota; kingdom Viridiplantae; phylum Streptophyta; class Magnoliopsida; order Asterales; family Asteraceae; genus Rutidosis; species Rutidosis leptorrhynchoides. The sequence goes on along the minus strand of NC_092343.1, from coordinate 26,423,327 downwards.
TAAAATGAATGCAGTCTTTGAAAAACGTCTCATATAGAGGTCAAAACCTCGCAACGAAATCAATTAATATGGAACGTTTTTAATCAATAAGAACGGGACATTTCAGATGCTACTTATCAGTTATTCGTTTAATTTATGATGTTTTGATGTTCGAATTAAAGAACGATTCTTATTAAAGCTAGACTTTTCGATTCAATTGGTTGTGTACTTGTTTGATAGGACAAGAGTTCATTAATTTAGTAGATAAATTTACAATTGGTTTGTTTTAATTGGTTGTTTGCTTACTCGGAGACGAGAGTGAATTGAATTCAAAAGGCTAGACGAAATAGGGGTGAATTATACGCAACGAGAGTTGGTGTGATTGTGATTTGAGTCTTCATCTCAGTCGAAATATTTGGTCACAATTAGGAGGTCTTAGGCTACGGGGAATTCCGTGTCGTGTAATTTTAATTGAAGTGTTTGCGCTGGGGAATTCCAGGTGAAACGACTAGATAATTCACATAAGTTAGATAATAGCTGGGGCTTAATTTAAATGCATCCAATACTAGGTGTAAAAGGTCTAGACAAGCATTCGTTCTCCTATTTGTTTACAACTATCTTATTTTTACTTGTTGTTTGCTTTAAAGCTTTAATCTTAAAATACCAAAAATATTGTTCTTTCTTGTTATTAATTAAAGCTATCTTTGATTTGGCTAATCGTTAAATAGCCACCAAAACAATTATCTCGTAATTTTCGTTTTCTAGATTAACTTAGTTTATTTCCATTAGTTACAATCTTAATTTTCAAGTCTAAACTGTCCTTGAAACGAATACGGATTTACCAACTTTATACTATTGCACGATCAGGTACACTGCCCGTTAGTGTGTAGTAATCCTTTTAACCGGTATTTCTCATTATATAAATTATAGACGCGATTTCACACATCAAGTTTTTGGCGCCGCTGCCGGGGACAGTTGTGTCGAAAATTAAGATTTGTTATCTAATTGTTCTTAGTTTAGTTTAGTTATAGTTTATTATTTCTTTTCATTTATTCTCAGTTGAATTGGTGCGTTTAATCAGTTGTTAGTTGTGATTTCGCAGATAACAAGTAGTGCATGTTACATACGCGTTCTTCTGATTCTCCGATTCTTCAACCATTTGCAGAACCCGAAAGAGAGTTATTCAGAGCGTTAAGTCAAGAGCAACAGTCTACAGTAGATTCATCTTTTTCTTCGAGTGCTAATATAATTAATTTGGGTAGTAGTTCTGAGACTTTGGTGCCCGATACACCACCTGAAATCAGAGAAGAAGAAGAATCTTACGTTTCATTAGATCTTTTCGAGACTGAAGATATGGCTGACCAAGATGATCAACCAAATCAACCTCAGACTATAGCAGAAAAGTTGAAGGCCACCCGAGCTGGCCAAGGCAATTCGATTACTCAACCGAACATCACTCAGCCTTTTCAAATTACAGGTCCGATTCTGAGTTTGATTTCTTCTGACTGCCAATTTCATGGCAAGGATAGTGAGGATGCTAACGAGCATCTTCGTATTTTCAATGATGTTTGCAACTTGTTCAAACTGCATGAGGTTGCCGATACTTCGATCAAGACAAGGCTTTTTCCCTGGACTCTAAAGGGAGAAGCTAAGAGATGGTTAGATAAACAACCAGAAGGAGCGATTACCTCTTGAGATACGTTGGTAGATAAGTTCTTATCAAAGTTTTTCCCTGCGTCTCGAGCTGCTAGACTTCAAGCAGATATTTCGCAATTCAGACAAAAGTGCAGTGAGACATTGTTTGATGCTTGGGACCGTTATTCTAATATGTTACGCTCGTGTCCGCAACACGGGTTGAATGATTTACAAAAGGTCCAGATTTTCTGTAAGGGGTGTGACATACCAACTCGTCATAGTATTGATCAAGCAGCAGGTGGAACTTTAATGGATAAGACCGAAGAAGAGGCTCTAGAGATTATTGAAAAGCAAGCTGCTTACACTCATGAATGGCATCAAGATCATGAGTCAACTCGTTCAGTGTCAGTTAAGATAACCGAAACCATTGGTGCATATGATGATTATGGGTCTATTAATGCTAAGTTAGATAAATTTGGTAGACACTTGGAGAAGTTAGAGAAGAACATGCATGGTATTAAGGTTGGTTGTGAGTAATGTGGGGGATTACATTTAGGCAAAGATTGTGATGCAGGTTTGACTATGAACCAGAAAGAAGCGATCGCTTATATTAGTCAATAGAACAACAATCAGTTTCAGGGACGTGTGCAGTTTAATAGGAATTTCAACAATCCCTATAATCCTCAAGGTAATCAAGGTTCGAGGTTCCAGCCAGGTTCTAGTGGAGGATATCAACAGCAAGCTCCCGGGTATTTCCAAAATCCCCAAGCCGAAGAGAAAAAGTCCAACCTTGAAGCTATGATCGAAAAGCTTGTGATGTCTCAAACTCAGCTTGTTACTACTATTACTCAAAACAATGAGAAGAATGATCAAATGTTTTGAAATCAACAAGCGGCTATTCAGAATTTGGAGAAACAAATTGGTCAACTTGCTAATCAGAATAATGAGAGGAAACCGGGGGAGTTACCGAGTAAGACAGATAATAACCCGAAGAATGGCACGTTAATGGTATCACCACCCGAAGTGGTTTAGCATATGATCCACCGAGGAAGCCTGATGAGTATGATTTGCGAGTGCCGTTGGTTAAGGATAGTGAGCCGGTTGTTGTTAGTGAACTGGAGGGGGAAAAGGAGCCGGAACAGGTGATTGAGAAAGTTGTGAGGGTACCAGAAACTGTTGCTGCTAAACCGGTAGTTAAAGAGTATCAACCACCGCTCCCATTCCCAAGGAAGCAGAGATTGGAGAAGCTTGAGGCAGAAAAGTCCAAGTTCATGGACTTGATTAAAAAAGTTAATATAAATTTGCCTTTTATTGATGTGATTGCAGGTATGCCTAAGTATGCAAGGTTTCTTAAGGACTTGCTAACTAACAAGAAAAAGCTGGAGAACGTGTCTTCAGTCAGGATGAATGCCGCATGCTCAGCGGTAGTAGCAAACAAGCTTCCCAAGAAGCTTGAGGATCCTGGGAGTTTCACCATCCCTTTTTACTGGGTAATTTGGATTGTATGCGGGCGTTGGCAGATTTGGGGGCTAGCATAAATTTAATGCCCTATTCTATTTACTTAAAGCTAGACCCCGGGGAGTTGAAACCCACGCGTATGACTATTCAGCTAGCTGACTGCTCCATTAAATTCCCTCGTGGAATTATAGAGAATATGCTAGTTAAGACCGGGTCATTGGTTTTCCCGGTCGATTTCGTGGTGTTGGATATAGAAGTGGATGAGAGGATTCCATTGATTTTGGGTCGGCCATTTTTAAATACGGCTAGATGTATCATTGATGTCTATGGCCACCAGTTGACCCTTAGGATAGATGATTTGCATGCAACTTTCTCAATCGACCATGCTTTAAAATATCCTGCCTACACTGATGATACATGTTACTTTCTTAACACTGTGAATGTCCAGTTTGAGTTTTTGCAGGAATTCCCAGAGTTACAGGGTTCAGGAGAATCTTCATTGGTTGAAATTGATGAAGAGTTGCAGGTTGAGGATTACTGGAGAAAGTCTTCAATTGAAGAACCTCTCGAGTTAGAATTAAAGCCACTTCCAGATCATTTGGAATATGCTTACTTGAAGGAGGAATCTAGGCTCCCGGTAATTATTTCTTCTTCTCTTACTACAGGTCAGAAAACTGAACTTGTGACCATGCTAAAGGCCCATAAACCGGCCATTGCGTGGAAAGTTCATGACATCAAGGGTATTAGTCCCTCCTATTGCACCTACAAAATCCTAATGGAGGATAACTCCAAGCCTGTGGTGCAATGATAAAGGAGGTTGAACCCGCACATTCAAGATGTCGTGAAGAAAGAGATCATTAAGCTCCTCGATGCAGGTCTAATTTACCCGATTTCTGATAGTCCATGGATTAGCCCGGTACACTGTGTACCTAAGAAAGGTGGTATGACTGTTACCGCCAATGATAAAAACGAGTTAATTTCCACTCGAACTGTCACGGGGTGGCGTGTTTGTATTGACTATCGTAAGTTGAATGACACCACACACAAAGACCACTTCCTGTTACCTTTCATGGATCAAATGCTATAGAGGTTGGTGGGAAACAGCTTTTATTGTTTTAATGATGGTTTCTCGAGCTATTTACAAATTCCTATCTCGCCTGAGGACCAGGAGAAAACGACTTTCACGTGCCCGTATGGCACATTCTCATACCGACGCATGCCCTTTGGCCTTTGTAACGCTCCGGCCACTTTTCAAAGGTGCATGATGGCCATATTCCATGATATGATAGAAGATTTCATGGAGGTGTTCATGGATGACTTTTCGGTCTTCGGTGACACTTTCGATTCATGCCTTCTTAATTTAGATCGGATGTTGGAAAGGTGTGAGAAGTCTAATCTTGTGCTCAATTGGGAAAAGTGCCATTTCATGGTTCAAGGGGGCATAGTTCTCGGGCACAATATTTCTAAGGACGGTATTGAGGTAGATCCCGCGAAGGTAACATCTATTAAGAACCTTCCACCTCCCACCGATGTTAAGGGTGTTCGGAGTTTTCTCAGGCACGCCGGTTTTTACTGGCGGTTCATTAAGGAATTTTCTAAAATTGCTAACCCGATGAACAAACTCCTCAAAAAGGACACGCCTGGAATTTCTCCGACGAGTGCCAAAAGGCATTCGAACTTCTTAAGGAGAAACTGATCATTGCACCCATCATAATTGCTCCGAATTGGTCCCTTCCATTCGAGCTTATGTGCGATGCTTCTGATTTTGCTGTTGGCTCTATTCTGGGTCAAAGGGTCGAGAAACATTTCCGACCCATTTATTATGCAAGCAATACCTTGCAAGGAGCACAATTGAATTATACTACCACTGAAAAGGAGCTCCTTGCGGTGGTCTTTTCGTTTGATAAGTTCCGGTCCTACTTAGTCTTATCTAAGACTATAGTCTTTACGGACCATTCTGCTCTAAAGTACCTTTTTGCTAAAGCGGATGCTAAACCTAGACTGCTTAGATGGATCTTGCTTTTGCAAGAATTCGATGTTGAGATCCGGGATAAAAAGAGTGATGAGAACTTAGCGGCCGATCACCTTTCACGTCTTGAGAATCCCTCCCGTGAGGTTCTCGATGAGACTACTATTCATGATGATTTTCCAGATGAATATCTCATGAAGGTGGAGGAGTGTGAAGACCCTTGGTTCGTTGATTTTGCTAATTACTTAGTTGGGGGGTTCTTAGAAAAAGGTTGGTCACATCATAAACGTAAGAAATTTTTTAGTGACCTTAAGTATTATTTTTGGGAGGACCCTTATCTCTTTAGACGGTGTTCCGATGGAATGATCCACCGATGTGTTTCCGGAGAGGAATGCGAGCTCATTCTTGTCCAATGTCATCATGGACCGACGGGTGGGCATTATGGTCCCAAAGTTACGGGGCGAAAAGTCTTTGAGGCCGATTTTTATTGGCCTACTATCTTCAAGGATGCCCACCAAATTTGTCAATCGTGCGATGCTTGTCAACGGGCGGGCCAAATCACCCAACGAGATGAGATGCCTCAAAATGTTATCCAAGTTTGCGAGGTTTTTGATATATGGGGGATTGACTTCATGGGCCCGTTCCTGAAATCTAATAATAAGCTCTACATTCTTGTTGCCATCGATTATGTTTCGAAATGGGTCGAAGCACAATCTTTGCCCACTAATGATGCACGGGTTGTAGTTTCGTTCCTTAAACAACTATTTTCTCGATTTTGTGCCCCAAAAGCTTTAATTAGCGATCGGGGAACTCATTTTTGTAATACCCAACTTGAAAAGGTGTTGAAACGATATGGGGTGACCCATAAAGTTTCGACATCCTACCATCCTCAAACCAATGGGCAAGTCAAAAACACCAACCGAGCTTTAAAGAGGATTCTTGAAAAGACAATTGGTTCTTATCCTAAGGAGTGGTCGTTTAAGCTTGATGATGCCTTATGGGCATTTAGAACGGCGTACAAAACTCCAACCAGAACCCCTCCTTTTCGGTTACTTTATGGTAAAGCATGTCATCTCCCGGTGGAGATTGAACACAAAGCTTTTTGAGCTCTCAAAACGAGCAATCTTGATCTTAAGGAGGCGGGTCGCCTTCGTTTGAGCCAATTAAATGAGTTAGAAGAGTTAAGGCTTGATGCTTATGAAAACTCGTTGATTAGTAAGGAGAGGATAAAGAAGTGGCACGATAGTCGTTTAAAAGATCCTAAGAAATTTAAGGAGGGGGATCGTGTGCTTCTTTTCAATTCACGGTTCCGTTTGTTTCCCGGAAAGTTGAAGTCTAAGTGGTCGGGACCATTTATGGTTCGTAAGGTTTATCCCCATGGGGCGGTTGATTTAGTTAATTCGAAGGGGGAAGAGTTTAAGGTGAACGGTCATCGGATCAAACACTATGTCGATGGACCGCAAGAGGTGGACGATGAGATTAAACTCATCTTTACCTCTAACGACGTGTGAAAATCTTGGTTTTAACCTTTGTTGTAGAGTTTGTATAATATTTTTTTAGTTTTGTATATTTCATGCTTGAAACAGGTACAATATGATCATTGGTTAAGGCATTGGTTGCGGGAAGTGGTGATTTTGTTGGAAAAAGTTAAAATTTTAAGTCATAAAATTCGACTGTTTTAAGCCGCGGCGCGGCTGCAGAGCCCGTAGCGCGGGGTAACGTGTGTTTTGCAGGTGGAGAGTTTTGAAATTTTCAGGGATTTTCTATGTTTTAAGCTGCGGCGCGGCTGGTTCGCCCGCGGCGCGGCCCACGACTGAAGGAAATTCCAAATTCGTTTTTTTATAAAAGGAAATGGGTCAACCCGACCCAAGGGTTAAACGCGACGGGAATTTAACGTATTTAGGGGTATTTACTGGGTTGAAAACACACATAACTTATTAACTTCAAGCACGAATTTCAAATCTCTCAAACCCTAATCTTTAATCTTCAATCTTTGCTTAAATTTCTTCATCAAATCTCTAATCAATGGCACCAAAGGTCCGATTTTGACTTTCTTTATCTTGTTCTTGCCTAATTGCATGCTTATTTGTTGTTTAAATTCGGATTAGGTTTAGAATTAGTGTGGGGTTGTTAATTTTGGTCTTGAATGCTTAAATTGATCATGGGTCTTTGTTGAATATGATTAGTATGTATGAAATTCATGATCTTTTTGTGTTTTTAATGCATATCTTTAATTCTAGGGTTCATGGTTAATTTGATTTCAAATTAGAGATGAGTAATTGGGGAAATTGGTTATGGGTTTTTGTTAAATAAGGTTGTCTTGAATGATAAGTGTGGGGTGTGTCAATTTGGCCGGGTCATTAGGGTTCTAGTCTTAATTGAATGGTTTTCTTAGAATTAATTTGCTTTTATATGATATAGATGCCATGATATTGATGCTATGATGACTTGGTGCTAGCTTGTTTGTTGAATTTTTGATTGAATTGCTAAATTTGGAGTTAAAATTATGGGTTCCATTGCCGGGAAGATTATCTTTTATATAAGTGGGAATTGCATCAAACGTCTTAAGTGTATGTTGAGATGTACTAATGAATGATAATTGTTTGAGTACTTGGAAAAGGTGCTTAGTTATGGTTGATTGCTTGTGATTTTGATGTTGATCATAATTGATTTATGCTTATAGAAGTTTGTTGACCAAGGTTGACTTATGCTTGAAATGTGGATTGTTTTGGATATGAGCAGGGACTAATCTTTAATGCTAATGGTAATGTTTGCTTTTGTGTTTTGTTTGTTTGGTGTTTGTTAATACAGAATCAAAGAATCTCAAATGCTCAAAGGGAGGAAGAAAGACTTTTGGAAATTCAAACCAATCCTGAAAATTGGTTACAAGCGTTAAGGAATGATGAAGAGTATGCTGGAAGGTTTGGATATATTAGAAGGCGTCTCATCACCGGTACTTGGTATTTAGACTGGGCCCCGCTAGAACAAGCGGGAAGACATTTGAGAACTCATCTACAAGAGGTGCTTACATGCGTAAAACAACCGGGGAACCATTTCATTCACGCATGGGAGCAGGCGTTTTTGTGTACGGATGTTATTTATGACGAGTTGGTGTGGGAATTCTTTTCCACATTGACTTTTAATCCTCGCCGTGCAGTTTCGAATACGAGTTTCTTACAATTTCGCTTAGGAGGGATGGATAGGAAGATGAGTAGGTTTGATCTTTGTCGGGCATTAAATTTATACCCCGAAATGGATGATTTCATTTTAGGACAGTATTTGAGAGAAACTAAATTTTATGGTGCCGAGTTCTTTAATGCACAGCAATATTGGTATCAACTGAGTGGGAAGAATCCGTTTGTGTCTAGTGAATCAAAGGGGTCGGACATTCGTGACAAAGATGCTAGATTGATTCAAAGGTTGTTGGGTTGCACATTTTGTGCACGAGTGAATGGGTATGACAAGGTGACGAATCATGATTTGTGGTCTATTTACATGATTAAGCATGGACAATTTGCTGATTTGGCAAATTTGGTGGGTGAGTATTTGCGTAAACATGCGATGGAGAAACAAAAGGTAAAACCACTTTTGGGTGGTCATTATGTTACTAAAATTGTTCGGTTTTTCAATATTAACTTCACTCGTTGTACACTGGCTCGTGATTCAATGAAACCATTCGGGGTTCAATTTTATATTAATGCACAAATTTTGATGTGGAACTCGAATCGGTCTATGTTAGTCGAATATGTTGAGCCGTCTCAACGAGGTGGGGCGAGTGGTAGTGGTGCGCGACATGATGATGATGAGGAAGTCGCGGCTCGCATCCACGAGTATTTTGGTTCTGAGTCAGAGGAGCACGTTGGTTCAGGTAGTGGTCAGCCTTGGGGTGTTTCGGAGACAGTTTGGAATGATTTGGTTTCAAGGGTTGATAATGTTCAAATCGGTGTGTCAGATAGAATTAATGAGTTTCGGGGAGAACAACGGTCGCATAATGACCATATGTGGGAAAGTCAGCAGCGGGTCGATGAGAGGTCGGCCGAGTCCTTACATGACCAGCAATGGATGGCTTATGGGAACGATTGGCAAAGGCACAATGCTCGTCTTTTCTACTACAACCCGGATCATTATTATGGTACTACTGCTCAGACACCCGTGTATTATCGTAGTCCAGTTCGACCGCGAGTGCAGGCCCCGATTTATAGTGAGCAGGAAAGGTTGGAAGATGCGCATCAAAGGTTTCAGCAGCAGTATCCGTACGGCAATTGGCCGTATGATGGTTTTCAGTGAGGAGGGCCTGCGAGCCCGATGATCATGTTGTATTTTGTTTGCAAACATTTTATTTGGTTCTGTACTTGGATAACTATTTACTTTAATTATGTACTGTAGACTTATTTGGGGACAAGGCGTTTCGGTACCGGGTGGTGCCACCTTGTCCCGTTTTATGTAGTTTCTTTTATGTTTGTTAGGTTTGTTGGTGAAACGATTTTCAAGTCTGGCATTAAGTTCATCAAAACCGCATGAGTGATATTGGTGTAAGGATCGAGAATGGACGATGTTCTTATGCTGGCAGTCAGTTCAGCGCCATCTGTCACTATCATTCCACGATCAGTGGTTAACTCGATAAGTTTTTTATTTTTCTTACCCTTTCGATTTTAATCTATTTTTGATCTCAAGTAATGGGGACATTACTCGATCTCAAGTGTTGTAACAACCCAAACCAATAACCAACCGAATACACGAAACAAAGTTTTTTTTTTTATAACAGTGGAGTGCGCCACGCGCACCACCTCAGGGTGCGCGGCACGCACATGTCAGTTTTCAGTTCTGTCCGGTTTTGCAATTTTTCAAATAAAGATCTCCCACTTCCCGACATATTTAGACGAAATGCTTTTTACAACATGTCATAATAGTTAAAACTCACACGATTTAATAATAAAATGAGTTTTACAAAACGGGGCCCACATCGACCGTTTTACGAGTTTCATACAAAACACGAGTTTTGACCACCTTAATTTAATTTCCAAACGACACTAAGAGCATGGTGTTTGGGGTTAAACTACCCAAATCTCGGTCAAACTCCAAAAGCTATCACATCCAAAAGCGTCCCCTATCAAACAAGCGGGAATCTCTAATCCAACCGTACGCCCTTACCCTTGTCAACGCCCGAGCCTATAAAAAGATAAACAACGAGAGGGTAAGCTAAAGCTTAGTGAATGCAATAATTATACATATACATATATAACTTACTTACTTGCAAACACTTACAATAAATCCGCATACATACTAGCAACATAATTAGACCTTTATAATGTATAACGCTAAATCCTCGATAACATAAGCTAGTATAACAATATCATATAACGCAACAATACAATATGTTACAACACAATACATAAGCATTGATATTCACAACATCCATTAGTATTCGAATCCCAAGGATAGCTCAACGAATGGTATCGTCAACATCGAACTTAATTCCCATTCGCCCTAATAAATGTGGTATCGTCAACATCGAACTTAAACCCACATATGAGGTATCGTCAACATCGAACTTAAACCCTCATCGAATTTCACTACAATAGTGGTATGGCTTCGTCAACATCGAACTTTAAATCCATACATGAGGTATCGTCAACATCGAACTTAAACCCTCATCAAAATGAACCAACAATACATTCTAGGATATGGTATCGTCAACATCAAACTTTAACCAATACCCCACAAGTAAATAAATCATATACATACATATATAATTATTCCACTCACCTTGGTGCCTTGAACAATGCAATACCAAAATCTGCAATCGTCAATGGAAAGTAACTATTCCATAAACGACACAACAACAATACAATTAGGGTGGATTTACAAACCAACCCAATTTAACACTTAGTGCCATTTCGAACCATTAGCACTTACTTCCAATTTGACTAAGTCAAATCTCGCCCAAAACACCCATAATCGCAATCAACTGGTGATTATGTTCTAACACCACATTTTACTCAAAGTATCATCATCAAAACACATTACTTGCATCATTTGACACAAAACCCAATTTTGACCTAATCTCAAGTCAAAACACCAATTTGCAAGTTTACACCTCTAATCACTTATAACCTAAGTTAACTAGTGATTTTAACACCCGAACATGATTATTAACTAATCAAACCCAAAACCCACCAACAATGGTCATCAACACCATTTACTAGCTTATTTACCCATTTATCAACTAGTGGGTTTTACAATTAAATCAAACTCAAACCCTAACTTGAATATCAAATCTAACAATTGAAATTCGGAGTTTGAACTTACCAATACTACTAAAAGGTAGCTAGGAGCGAAATGAACAACTTTAACACTCGAGCTTTTGATCGATTCAAGCTCCTTCTTCCCCAAATCACTAAATCTCTCACTAGAAATCTCTCTCTCTCTCTAGGAATGAAATGAGAGAGTTTGTAGACTTGAAATATGGTCCAAAATTGGATCCCAAACTGATAATATGGCCACACATCCGGCCTCAAGTGAAAAGACCAAAATACCCTTCATTTACCTCAAATTAGAAAAAAACAGAAATCTGTCGCCAGGTCAAGTGCGCGGCGCACACACTTGAACGTGCGTGGCGCGCACACAGGTCTGATCAGTTTCCAAGCTTTTCTTTTGCACCACAGTTCACACACCTTATGTACATCATATATACTCCATGTACAATAAATGATCGGGTCTTACAACTCTCCCCCACTTAGATTGGATCACGTCCTCGTGATCCGCACCAAATACTAGAAGTTAAGCACTTCTACCTTGAACATTTCCGTCTCCAATGCGGAATTACACATGTAGCAATCACCCGTCCGGGTTCTCACTTCGAACACTAACGCATCATATTACAACATCCGTAGTTCACACTTCCATTCGATCAAAATTTCCACTACTCACACGAAAGTATACCGTGAAAACTTCATAATATTTTTCCAAAAGCCATATCATTCCATCATTTCAACGATATATGGTAATCAACCCACGAGACAAAACAACCACAACCGTTTGCTCCTACGCCGAGTATCCAAACTCGTACCATACACCCCACAATCGTCCTAAAAGTAGCACAATTCACCGACAATCATCGTCGTTACGCCTTTCAATCGTGGAATATTCGGGAATCATCCTGACACTTTTCGAGAATCTCTCGTATCCCTCTATCGGGAACCTCGCCATTCCAACTCACGTCGCTAACTACCTTCGCAATTCATTCCAAAGTCCAACTTGGGACTTTTTCGAAGACCACCAAAGCTTTCCTTTCCTAAATAAGCGACACCCGTTCGCTCATCACGTCTATTAAATAGGAACTTTTCCCACATTCTCCGGTACTTAACTCCCCCATTTAGGGTTTTAAGCCCTTACTTTCACCGTCGAGATAATAACACCCCGCGGAATTTCGACTTTTCACAACGCACATTACCCTTCCGGCGTTGGTCATACTCAATAGTCCTTCCAAGGACTCGCTATAAGATATTCGAACCTCGTGATCCTCGTCACTTAACCACCCGGAACCGCACTCTATGGTCCTCAACAAACGTTACGATCCGATTTCCACCACATTACACATTAACCCGAAGATTAATCCAAAAACTAAATACATATTTGCACGCATTCCGAAACGTGCAATACACACAACATCCGAAGTCTATAACAATCACTCAGAATAGGCGAGACCGCCACGTACTCTTCCAACTCCTCTAGGCAATCCTTCTCTAAGAGTCACCATTAATAACCAAATCGTCACCCGCAATTTATTAAAATCCCCAAATCCGAGCACAAGAACTTGCTCAATCCCTTACATCGGGAAAAACTCAACTGATCTCGTACCGAGATATCAATCCCTTAGCGTACCCTTACCAAGTACAATGCTAAAAACAACCAAGTCTCAACCTAAAGTCAACAACCCAAACGATGAAGACCGGACAAAAGCGAATCCTTACGGATAACACTTATTACCTAACATCCTTAGTAGTGCGCAACCACGGCTAGTACGCAACAATCGTAACATCGTAAGCAAGCGACCTAAAATCGCTAACGTCCAAATCGACTATGACGACGCTAAACCCAAGGTGTACAAAATGGCTATTGTCATACTTTCAAAATCATGTGAGCGAAACACGGCTAACGCATCACTAATCACAGAACATGGTCCTCCCGAACCTACCATTGGCGTATAAAACAACTGATAGTTCTCAATACTAAACGCATGAAGGTTATTTCACACAAAACTCAAGGTGTACAAAAATGGCTATTGTCACACCCTCGAGTACACGAAAAATGGCTATCGTGATATATCCTTAGTGTGCAGAAAAGGCTATTGCAACACTATTACCAATATGTGAGTAAAAAAAAATCGGCTATTACTCACCATCATGTGCACAAAACGGCTATGTGCACAATTCAAACGGGCAATTAACATCATAATCCTACAAGTAACGGTTCTTTCCGAAAACCGCTCACCATCAATCACAACCAAGAGTGGTTAATCGAAGAGCTATTCCTTCCGAATATCACTCATCACCTATCACTAGTCAAACGCAGTCAACCTAGAGATAACCCTAAATAAACACACACGTAATCATCTCGTAGTACACAAAATGGCTATTATATAACTACCACCCAAAGTATACGACAATGAGGCATCATACCCTTCCTCAAAGTCCCATTACTCTATTCCCAAAGGTAATCAAACGGCTACCACAATCGAGCCAAAAACCACCCATTTTGCGCATAGACACAACAATAATTCCCTAGAAGAGAATCCGGCACGCACATCCCTTAACCGAGGGATCTTACTTCGCTCGTCGAACACGTCCATTATCTCACAATGAGACTTACCACATTACCACTTCGGTGATAATTTAAATCCAAAAACCACAAGTACAATTTATTCCAAACCGTACTTTTACCAAAATCGACCAACGTAGGTCTCAACACTAGCTTCGAATCCATACGAGCATCGTCCAAATATCACCACACTAGACCTCCGTTCCGTAACACGTCGTCGAATACTAGCATCCCATGGAATGACCACTTATCAACATACACAACCAATATCCTCAATGGTCATAGTCCTCGAATTCTTATGAATTCGTCTTCAAGAATAAATCCCGATGATAAACACATGCTCACTCTCACGAAAGAGTGACAACTAAATCAACAACTAATGCGCCAAGTTGCATTATCCTAACTCCTACAAGAGGGACGAGGTTCACCCGTCTTGCATTTCTTAATATGCACGCCACCCAACCTTGTTCATACTAAGGATTTTAAGCTATACTTAAACACTTCGAACGAAGAGTTTACCACGATTACACAAACTTAAAACTTGCAATTCTCTGATTGCTCTAGCTTGTCAAATTTCATCTAGTCACTCATGTACATAAGGGTTTCTCCCCGGTACCCTAAGTACAATGTGTAGTGACCCGAACTTTTCCATGTTTATATATATTAATTGAGATTGATATTTACATGACTAAATGTTTCCAACGTGTTAAGCAATCAAACTTGTTAAGACTTGATTAAATGAAATAAGTTTCATATAGACAATTGATCACCCAAGTTGACCGGCGATTCACGAACGTTACAAAATTATGAAAACTACATGTTGTGGTATATATAGACATATATATATGGTTGACATGAGATTATGATGAGTAAGTATCTCACTAAGTATATTAACAATGTGTGATATACATAAGAAATGAGATTACTAAGTTAAGAAACACGAAATGATATATATAACGATTATCGTTATGATAACGTCTCCTAAATACATATGTATCATATTAATATATTGATACAATATATTTAACATGATAAAATGATATTTAAATATATCATTAAGTGTGTTAACAATGAACTACATATGTAAAAACAACACTGCTAACTCAAGAATTACGAAACGAGACTTATATGTAACGATTATCGTTGTAACGATATTTTAATGTATTTATCATATTAAGAGATATTCATACATATAAAGCTATCTTATTCGAAGGTTTAAACTTGTAATCACTATAACATAGTTTAGTTAATTCTAAACTTGTTCGCAAACAAAAGTTAATCCTTCTAACTTGACTTTTAAAATCAACTAAACACATGTTCTATATCTATATGATATGCTAACTTAATGATTTAAAACCTGGAAACACGATGAACACCATAAAATCGGATGTACGCCGTCGTAGTAAAACCGGGGGCTGTTTTTGTTTGGATAATTAAAAACTATGATAAACTTTGATTTAAAAGTTGTTCTTCTGGGAAAATGATTTTTCATATGAACATGAAACCATATCCAAAAATCTTGGTTAAACTCAAAGTGAAAGTATGTTTTTCAAAATGGTCATCAAGATGTCGTTCTTTCGACGGAAATGACTACCTCTTTAGTAATTGACATGTAACTTAAATTTCCAACTATAAACCTATACTTTTTCTGTTTGGATTCTTAAATTAGAGTTCAATATGAAACCATAGCAATTTGATTCACTCAAAACGGATTTAAAATGAAGAAGTTATGGGTAAAACAAGATTGGATATTTTTGATCTTTTTAGCTACGGGAAATGTTTAACAAATCTATACAAATCATATCCTAGCTAACTTATATTGTATTATACATGTATTCTAATATATTATGTAATCTTGGGATACCATAGACACGTATGCAAATGTTTTGACATATCATATCGACCCATGTATATATATTATTTGTAACAACCATAGACACTCTATATGCAGTAATGTTGGAGTTAGCTATACAGGGTTGAGGTTGATTCCAAAAATATATATACTTTGAGTTGTGATCTAGCCTGAGACGTGTATACACTGGGTCATGGATTGATTCAAGATAATATATATATATCGATTTATTTCTGTACATCTAACTGTGGACAACTAGTTGTAGGTTACTAACGATGACAACTGGCTTAATACACTCAAATCTTTAAAACATAATAAAAATGGTTGTAATTATATTTTGATCATACTTTGATATATATGTACATATTTGTATAGGTTCGTGAATCGATCCGTGGCCAAGTCTTATTTCCGAGGAAGGAAATATCTGTGAAAGTGAGTTATAGTCCCACTTTTAAAATCTAATATTTTTGGGATGAGAATACATGCAGGTTTTATAAATGATTTACAAAATAGACACAAGTACGTGAAACTACATTCTATGGTTGAATTATCGAAATCGAATATGCCCCTTTTTATTAAGTCTGGTAATCTAAGAATTAGGGAACAGACACCCTAATTGACGCGAATCCTAAAGATAGATCTATTGGGCCTAACAAACCCCATCCAAAGTACTGGATGCTTTAGTACTACGAAATTTATATCATATCCGAAGGGTGTCCTGGAATGATGGGGATATTCTTATATATGCATCTTGTTAATGTTGGTTACCAGGTGTTCACTATATGAATGATTTTTATCTCTATGTATGGGATGTGTATTGAAATATGAAATCTTGTGGTCTATTTTTACGATTTGCTATATATATATAGGTTAAACCTATAACTCACCAACATTGTTGTTGACGTTTAAAGCATGTTTATTCTCAGGTGAATACTAAGAGCTTCCGCTGTTGCATACTAAAATAAGGACAAGATTTGGAGTCCATGTTTGTATGATATTGTGTAAAAACTGCATTCAAGAAATATATGTCGATGTAATATATTTCTATTGTAAACCATTATGTAATGGTCGTGTGTAAACAGTATATTTTAGATTATCATTATTTGATAATCTACGTAATGTTTTTAAAACCTTTATTGATAAAATAAAGGCTATGGTTGTTTTAAAAATGAATGCAGTCTTTGAAAAATGTCTCATATAGAGGTCAAAACCTCGCAACGAAATCAATTAATATGGAACGTTTATAATCAATATGAACGGGACATTTCACAATGTAACCGCAACACCATCGGAGTCGAATACCACGCTAGTAGGTATGAAAGAGGCACCTAACGTTGCGTCCCGTAGACTCCATTATCAACATTCATCTAGGCCAAACGCTTGATCTCAAAGGTTTCATCCACCCGCCGAACCTCATGGCTCATCAACTTCAACACAAAAGCGAACACGCGCTCACAACCAAAAACCAAAGCTCGTTCTCTGTAGTGACCCGAACTTTTCCATGTTTATATATATTAATTGAGATTGATATTTACATGATTAAATGTTTCCAACATGTTAACCAATCAAACTTGTTAAGACTTGATTAATTGAAATATGTTTCATATAGACAATTGACCACCCAAGTTGACCGGTGATTCACGAACGTTAAAACTTGTAAAAACTATATGATGACATATATATGGATATATATATATATATATATAGTTAACATGATACTATGATAAGTAAACATATCATTAAGTATATTAACAATGAACTACATATGTAAAAACAAGACTACTAACTTAATGATTTTTAAACGAGACATATATGCAACGATTATCGTTGTAAAGACATTTAATGTATATATATCATATTAAGAGATATTCATACATGATAATATCATGATAATATAATAATTTAAAATCTCATTTGATATTATAAACATTGAGTTAACAACATTTTACAAGATCGTTAACCTAAAGGTTTCAAAACAACACTTACATGTAACGACTAACGATGACTTAACGACTCAGTTAAAATGTATATACATGTAGTGTTTTAATATGTATTTATACACTTTTGAAAGACTTCAATACACTTATCAAAATACTTCTACTTAACAAAAATGCTTACAATTACATCCTCGTTCAGTTTCATCAACAATTCTACTCGTATGCACCCGTATTCGTACTCGTACAATACACAGCTTTTAGATGTATGTACTATTGGTATATACACTCCAATGATCAGCTCTTAGCAGCCCATGTGAATCACCTAACACATGTGGGAACCATCATTTGGAAACTAGCATGAAATATCTCATAAAATTACAAAAATATGAGTAATCATTCATGACTTATTTACATGAAAACAAAATTACATATCCTTTATATCTAATCCATACATCAACGACCAAAAACACCTACAAACACTTTCATTCTTCAATTTTATTCATCTAATTGATCTCTCTCAAGTTCTATCTTCAAGTTCTAAGTGTTCTTCATAAATTCTACAAGTTCTAGTTACATAAAATCAAGAATACTTTCAAGTTTGCTAGCTCACTTCCAATCTTGTAAGGTGATCATCCAATCTCAAGAAATCTTTGTTTCTTACAGTAGGTTATCATTCTAATACAAGGTAATAATCATATTCAAACTTTGGTTCAATTTCTATAACTATAACAATCTTATTTCAAGTGATGATCTTACTTGAACTTGTTTTCGTGTCATGATTCTGCTTCAAGAACTTCGAGCCATCCAAGGATCCGTTGAAGCTAGATCCATTTTTCTCTTTTCCAGTAGGTTTATCCAAGGAACTTAAGGTAGTAATGATGTTCATAACATCATTCGATTCATACATATAAAGCTATCTTATTCGAAGGTTTAAACTTGTAATCACTAGAACATAGTTTAGTTAATTCTAAACTTGTTCGCAAACAAAAGTTAATCCTTCTAACTTGACTTTTAAAATCAACTAAACACATGTTCTATATCTATATGATATGCTAACTTAATGATTTAAAACCTGGAAACACGAAAAACACCGTAAAACCGGATTTACGCCGTCGTAGTAACACCGCAGGCTGTTTTGGGTTAGTTAATTAAAAACTATGATAAACTTTGATTTAAAAGTTGTTATTCTGAGAAAATGATTTTTATTATGAACATGAAACTATATCCAAAAATTATGGTTAAACTCAAAGTGGAAGTATGTTTTCTAAAATGGTCATCTAGACGTCGTTCTTTCGACTGAAATGACTACCTTTACAAAAATGACTTGTAACTTATTTTTCCGACTATAAACCTATACTTTTTATATTTAGATTCATAAAATAGAGTTCAATATGAAACCATAGCAATTTGATTAACTCAAAACGGATTTAAAATGAAGAAGTTATGGGTAAAACAAGATTGGATAATTTTTCTCATTTTAGCTACGTGAAAATTGGTAACAAATCTATTCCAACCATAACTTAATCAACTTGTATTGTATATTATGTAATCTTGAGATACCATAGACACGTATACAATGTTTTGACCTATCATGTCGACACATCTATATATATTTCGGAACAACCATAGACACTCTATATGTGAATGTTGGAGTTAGCTATACAGGGTTGAGGTTGATTCCAAAATATATATAGTTTGAGTTGTGATCAATACTGAGATACGTATACACTGGGTCGTGGATTGATTCAAGATAATATTTATCGATTTATTTCTGTACATCTAACTGTGGACAACTAGTTGTAGGTTACTAACGAGGACAGCTGACTTAATAAACTTAAAACATCAAAATATATTAAAAGTGTTGTAAATATATTTTGAACATACTTTGATATATATGTATATATTGTTATAGGTTCGTGAATCAACAGTGGCCAAGTCTTACTTCCCGATGAAGTAAAAATCTGTGAAAGTAAGTTATAGTCCCACTTTTAAAATCTAATATTTTTGGGATGAGAATACATACAGGTTTTATAAATGATTTACAAAATAGACACAAGTACGTGAAACTACATTATATGGTTGAATTATCGAAATCGAATATGCCCCTTTTTATTAAGTCTGGTAATCTAAGAATTAGGGAACAGACACCCTAATTGAAACGAATCCTAAAGATAGATCTATTGGGCCTAACAAACCTCATCCAAAGTACCGGATGATTTAGTACTTCGAAATTTATATCATATCCGAAGGGTGTCCCAGAATGATGGGGATATTCTTATATATGCATCTTATTAATGTCGGTTACCAGGTGTTCACCATATGAATGATTATTATCTCTATGTATGGGATGTGTACTGAAATATGAAATCTTGTGGTCTATTACTATGATTTGATATATATAGGTTAAACCTATAACTCACCAACATTTTTGTTGACGTTTTAAGCATGTTTATTCTCAGGTGATTATTAAGAGCTTCCGCTGTCGCATACTTAAATAAGGACGAGATTTGGAGTCCATGCTTGTATGCTATTGTGTAAAAACTGCATTCAAGAAACTTATTTTGTTGTAACATATTTGTATTGTAAACCATTATGTAATGGTCGTGTGTAAACAGGATATTTTAGATTATCATTATTTGATAATCTAAGTAAAGCTTTTTAAACCTTTATTGATGAAATAAAGGTTATGGTTTGTTTTAAAATGAATTCCATCTTTGAAAAACGTCTCATATAGAGGTCAAAACCTCGCAACGAAATCAATTAATATGGAACGTTTTTAATCAATAAGAACGGGACATTTCAGTTGGTATCCGAGCGTTGGTCTTAGAGAACAAGAATTTTGCATTAGTGTGTCTTATCGAGTTTGTTAGGATGCATTAGTGAGTCTGGACTTCGACCGTGTTTACTTAAAAAATGATTGCTTAACAAATTTTGTTGGAAACTATATATTTTTAACATGTGAATATTATGTGATATATTAATCTCTTAACGCGTTTGATATTATGTGATAGATGTCTACCTCTAGAACAAGTCCCATTGACTCACCTAATAATAATGAAGAGTCAAATGTAAATTGAAATGATTCGTGGACTGATTCACAAGTTCCCGAAGAGGAACCGGAAGAAGAGTCGGAACCGGAAGAAGAATCGGAACCAGAAGAAGAATCGGAACCGGATGAAGAAATAGAACCGGTGGGGGAAATAATAAAACGGTTAAGTAAAAGAAAATCCTCAACCAACCGACCAAGGTTAATTATGGTCAATGGTGTTTCCGCCAAGGAAGTAAAATATTGGGAGGATTACCAATTCTCCGATGAATCGGATTCCGACGAGAATTCCGATGATGTTATAGAAATTACCCCAACTGAATTTAAAAAGGAAAAAGAAAATAATAAGGGAAAGGGCATAAAAATAGAGAAATCTAATTCCAACCCCGATGAACTTTATATGTATCGTCAACCCCCGAAGTCCTTAAGTTGTAACAATGACCCGGGAACCTCTAAACCACCAGGTTTTTCTAAACCAATGTGGAAAATGACGGCTCGTATTAGGGGAACATCATATATCCCTAGAAACTTGGCAAAACGAACCAAAACCGAAGAAGAAGAAACAAGCGAGTCGGAATAAGATAGTTGTATTCGTGTGGTGTAATATATGTAATATAGTGTGCTTATGCTTTATGATATATGTAAAAATTGCTTGTATTAATAAGTATTTTTTTTATGAATCTAACTCTTGTCTATTTTACAGTATAAAAACACAAAATGGATAGACAACCCAATATTTTAAGAGACCTACCCGGAGACATGATTGATGAAATCTTGTCTAGAGTCGGTCAGAATTCTTCGGCACAACTATTTAAGGCGAGATCAGTTTGTAAGACATTCAAAGAACGTTCCAAGAATGCCTTGGTTTATAAAAGGCTTTCGTTCGAAAGATGGGGGATATCACATTGGGAAATCCATAAGTTACGATGTGTTTACTTTGACGCATATATTGCGGGGAACCCAAATGCTATTTTACGCAATGGGTTAAGAAATTATTTTGACTCAATATATCCGAATATTGGACTTCGTGATTTAGAAAAAACGGCTAACATGCAACATAAAGAAGCATGTTATGCTTACGGATTAGTAATGTTCGCTTCTCACCAAAGTGAGAACAAGAACATCGGGCTACAACTATTAAACAAAACGTTCCCACAAGTGACGGAGTCGGTAATTGGGGTAAGAAATGAGGTTTTTAGATTGTTACGGGACTGTTGGACATTACGTAACCCTCGTCCCTTTGACGACTTTACAACACGCTGTCTTATAAACGGCCATAACGGTTATGTTCCACAAGACCAAGGATGGGAAGTAATCCTAGTAAACCCAGAATGCAAGACTTGTTTCTGGACGTATGAATTACGTGTCTTTATTGCCTTTGCTGAACGACTTGTGTACTAGCTAGAATTATCTTCACAACCATCTTGTATCAAATTTATTGTGTGCTATATTTCATGCTATATGTAAAATAAGCGGTATTGTAAGTTTGTAAAATATTGTGTAAAAGTTTGAACATGAAATATTATTATAATCAGTTTTTCATATAGAATTGTAGTAGTTGAATTGTATATTAGCTACTAAGTATGAACTTAACGGGTAGGTACTACCCGAATTTAAACTTATAAAACGCTAATATGAAGAAAAAGCTTTTATAAATGAGTTCATATTATGCTACGAAATACTATTAACTACTCTTAATATTCTGTATGATTAACTTGTTCCATTTGACTATTTTGAAGGAAATGGCACCGACTACTCGACACACCGTGAATATGAATGAAGAGGAATTCCGTACTTTTCTAGCTTCAAGCATAGCCGCAGTACAGGCTGCGCTACATACCAACAATAACCTTGGATCTAGCAGTACAGGAAATCGTGTAGGATGCACCTACAAAGAATTCACTGCCTGCAAACCTTTGGAATTTGATGGAACCGAAGGACCGATCGGATTGAAACGGTGGACCGAGAAGGTCGAATCGGTGTTTGCCATAAGTAAGTGTACTGAAGAGGACAAAGTGAAGTATGCTACGCATACCTTCACAGGTTCTGCGTTAACATGGTGGAATACCTATCTAGAGCAAGTGGGACAAGACGATGCATACGCACTACCGTGGTCAGCATTCAAGTACTTGATGAACGAGAAGTACCGTCCCAGAACCGAGGTCAATAAGATCAAGATAGAACTTAGAGGGTTACGAACCCAAGGATTTGATATTACCACGTACGAAAGACGATTCACAGAATTGTGCCTATTGTGTCCGGGAGCATTCGAAGATGAGGAAGAGAAGATCGACGCGTTTGTGAAAGGATTACCGGAAAGAATCCAAGAAGATATAAGTTCACACGAGCCCGCCTCCATACAACAGGCATGTAGAATGGCTCACAAACTAGTGAACCAGATTGAAGAAAGAATTAAAGAACAGACTGCTGAAGAGGCCAATGTGAAGCAAGTCAAAAGAAAGTGGGAGGAAAACGGTGATAAGAATCACCAATACAACAACAACAGCAATTACAACAATAATCGCAACAATTATCCCAACAATCGCAACATCAATCGCAACTACAACAAACGGCCCAACAACAACAACAACAACAACAACAACAACAACAACAACAACAACAACAACAACAACAACAACAACAACAACAACAACAACAACAATAGTAACTACAACAATCATCCCAACAACAATAACAACCGCAACAACAACAACAATCAGAAGCAGCTATGCCAAAGGTGTGAAAAGTATCACTCGGGGTTCTGCACCAAATTTTGCAACAAGTGTAAAAGAAATGGTCATAGCGCGGTGAAGTGTGAGGTCTACAGACCAGGGGTTAATAGAACGAAAGGAAAAAATGGTGTCGGAACGAGTAATGGCGGAGCAAGTAGTGTCGGAGCAAGTTATGCCAATGTAGTTTGTTATAAATGTGGAAAACTGGGCCACATTATTAGAAATTGCCCAAACCAGGAGAACACGAATGGACAAGGCTGCGGAAGAGTTTTCAATATTAGTGCGGCAGAGGCACAGGAAGACCCGGAGCTTGTTACGGGTACGTTTCTTATTGACAATAAATCTGCTTACGTTTTATTTGATTCGGGTGCGGATAGAAGCTATATGAGTAGAGATTTTTGTGCTAAATTAAGTTGTCCATTGACGCCTTTGGATAGTAAATTTTTACTCGAATAAGCAAATGGTAAATTAATTTCAGCAGATAATATATGTCGGAATCGAGAAATTAAACTGGTTAGCGAAACATTTAAGATTGATTTGATACCAGTAGAGTTAGGGAGTTTTGATGAGATAATCGGTATGGACTGGTTGAAAGAAGTGAAAGCAGAGATCGTTTGTTACAAAAATGCAATTCGCATTATACGAGAAAAAGGAAAACCCTTAATGGTGTACGGAGAAAAGGGCAACACGAAGCTACATCTAATTAGTAATTTGAAGGCACAAAAACTAATAAGAAAAGGTTGCTATGCTGTTCTAGCACACGTCGAGAAAGTACAAACTGAAGAAAAGAGCATCAATGATGTTCCCATTGCAAAAGAATTTCCCGATGTATTTCCGAAAGAATTACCGGGATTACCCCCACATCGATCCGTTGAATTTCAAATAGATCTTGTACCAGGAGCTGCACCAATAGCTCGTGCTCCTTACAGACTCACACCCAGCGAGATGAAAGAACTGCAAAGCCAATTACAAGAACTTTTAGAGCGTGGTTTCATTCGACCAAGCACATTACCGTGGGGAGCTCCTGTTTTGTTTGTCAAGAAGAAAGATGGTACATTCAGGTTGTGTATCGACTACCGAGAGTTGAACAAACTTACCATCAAGAACCGCTACCCACTACCGAGAATCGACGACTTATTTGATCAACTATAAGGCTCGTCTGTTTATTCAAAGATTGACTTACGTTCCGGGTATCATCAAATGCGGGTGAAAGAAGATGATATTCCAAAGACTGCTTTCAGAACACATTACGGTCATTACGAGTTTATGGTCATGCCGTTTGGTTTAACTAATGCACCAGCTGTGTTCATGGACCTTATGAACCGAGTGCGTGGACCATACCTTGACAAGTTTGTCATTGTTTTCATTGATGACATACTTATTTACTCAAAGAATGACCAAGAACACGGTGAACATTTGAGAAAGGTGTTAGAAGTATTGAGGAAGGAAGAATTGTACGCTAAGTTTTCAAAGTGTGCATTTTGGTTGGAAGAAGTTCAATTCCTCGGTCACATAGTGAACAAAGAAGGTATTAAGGTGGATCCGACAAAGATAGAAACTGTTGAAAAGTGGGAAACCCCGAAAACTCCGAAACACATACGCCAGTTTTTAGGACTAGCTGGTTACTACAGAAGGTTCATCCAAGACTTTTCCAGAATAGCAAAACCCTTGACTGCATTAACGCATAAAGGGAAGAAATTTGAATGGAATGATGAACAAGAGAAAGCGTTTCAGTTATTGAAGAAAAAGCTAACTACGACACCTATATTGTCATTGCCGGAAGGGAATGATGATTTTGTGATTTATTGTGACGCATCAAAGCAAGGTCTCGGTTGTGTATTAATGCAACGAACGAAGGTGATTGCTTATGCGTCTAGACAATTGAAGATTCACGAACAAAATTATACAACGCATGATTTGGAATTAGGCGCGGTTGTTTTTGCATTAAAGACTTGGAGGCACTACTTATATGGGGTCAAAAGTATTATATATACCGACCACAAAAGTCTTCAACACATATTTAATCAGAAACAACTGAATATGAGGCAGCGTAGGTGGATTGAATTGTTGAATGATTACGACTTTGAGATTCGTTACCACCTGGGGAAGGCAAATGTGGTAGCCGATGCCTTGAGCAGGAAGGACAGAGAACCCATTCGAGTAAAATCTATGAATATAATGATTCATAATAACCTTACTACTCAAATAAAGGAGGCGCAACAAGGAGTTTTAAAAGAGGGAAATTTAAAGGATGAAATACCCAAAGGATCGGAGAAGCATCTTAATATTCGGGAAGACGGAACCCTGTATAGGGCTGAAAGGATTTGAGTACCAAAATTTGGAGATATGAGAGAAATGGTACTTAGAGAAGCTCATAAAACCAGATACTCAATACATCCTGGAACGGGGAAGATGTACAAGGATCTCAAGAAATATTTTTGGTGGTCGAGTATGAAAGCCGATGTTGCTAAATATGTAGGAGAATGTTTGACGTGTTCTAAGGTCAAAGCTGAGCATCAGAAACCATCAGGTCTACTTCAACAACCCGAAATCCCGGAATGGAAATGGAAAAACATTACCATAGATTTCATCACTAAATTGCCAAAGACTGCAAGTGGTTTTGATACTATTTGGGTAATAGTTGATCGTCTCACCAAATCAGCACACTTCCTGCCAATAAGAGAAGATGACAAGATGGAGAAGTTAGCACAACTGTATTTGAAGGAAGTCGTCTCCAGACATGGAATACCAATCTCTATTATCTCTGATAGGGATGGCAGATTTATTTCAAGATTCTGGCAGACATTACAGCAAGCATTAGGAACTCGTCTAGATATGAGTACTGCCTATCATCCACAAACTGATGGGCAGAGCGAAAGGACGATACAAACGCTTGAAGACATGCTACGAGCATGTGTTATTGATTTCGGAAACAGTTGGGATTGACATCTACCGTTAGCAGAATTTTCCTACAACAACAGCTACCATTCAAGCATTGAGATGGCGCCGTTTGAAGCACTTTATGGTAGAAAGTGCAGGTCTCCGATTCGTTGGAGTGAAGTGGGGGATAGAAAGATTACGGGTCCGGAGATTATACAAGAAACTACTGAGAAGATCATCCAAATTCAACAACGGTTGAAAACCGCCCAAAGTCGACAAAAGAGCTACGCTGACATTAAAAGAAAAGATATAGAATTTGAAATTGGAGAGATGGTCATGCTTAAAGTTGCACCTTGGAAAGGCGTTGTTCGATTTGGTAAACGAGGGAAATTAAATCCAAGGTATATTGGACCATTCAAGATTATTGATCGTGTCGGACCAGTAGCTTACCGACTTGAGTTACCTCAACAACTCGCGGCTGTACATAACACTTTCCACGTCTCGAATTTGAAGAAATGATTTGCTAAAGAAGATCTCACTATTCTGTTAGATGAAATCCAAATCAACAAAAAACTCCAATTCATCGAAGAACCCGTCGAAATAATGGATCGTGAGGTTAAATGACTTAAGCAAAATAAGATACCAATTGTTAAGGTTCGATGGAATACTCGTAGAGGACCCGAGTTTACCTGGGAGCGTGAAGATCAGATGAAGAAGAAATACCCGCATCTATTTCCAGAAGATTCGTCAACACCTTCAACAGCTTAAAATTTCGGGACGAAATTTTTTAACGGGTAGGTACTGTAGTGACCCGAACTTTTCCATGTTTATATATATTAATTGAGATTGATATTTACATGATTAAATGTTTCCAACATGTTAATCAATCAAACTTGTTAAGACTTGATTAATTGAAATATGTTTCATATAGACAATTGACCACCCAAGTTGACCGGTAATTCACGAACGTTAAAACTTGTAAAAACTATATGATGACATATATATGGATATATATATAGTTAATATGATACTATGATAAGTAAACATATCATTAAGTATATTAACAATGAACTACATATGTAAAAACAAGACTACTAACTTAATGATTTTTAAACGAGACATATATGTAATGATTATCGTTGTAAAGACATTTAATGTATATATATCATATTAAGAGATATTCATACATGATAATATCATGATAATATAATAATTTAAAATCTCATTTGATATTATAAACATTGGGTTAACAACATTTAACAAGATCGTTAACCTAAAGGTTTCAAAACAACACTTACATGTAACGACTAACGATGACTTAAAGACTCAGTTAAAATGTATATACATGTAGTGTTTTAATATGTATTTATACACTTTTGAAAGACTTAAATACACTTATCAAAATACTTCTACTTAACAAAAATGCTTACAATTACATCCTCGTTCAGTTTCATCAACAATTCTACTCGTATGCACCCGTATTCGTACTCGTACAATACACAGCTTTTAGATGT
This sequence comes from Rutidosis leptorrhynchoides, assembly GCF_046630445.1. Lineage (NCBI taxonomy): Eukaryota > Viridiplantae > Streptophyta > Magnoliopsida > Asterales > Asteraceae > Rutidosis > Rutidosis leptorrhynchoides. The sequence continues at coordinate 26,395,505 of NC_092343.1, read as the reverse complement.
ATGTACTATTGGTATATACACTCCAATGATCAGCTCTTAGTAGCCCATGTGAGTCATCTAACACATGTGGAAACTATCATTTGGAAACTAGCATGAAATATCTCATAAAATTACAAAAATATGAGTAATCATTCATGACTTATTTACATGAAAACAAAATTACATATCCTTTGTATCTAATCCATACACCAACAACCAAAAACACCTACAAACACTTTCATTCTTCAATTTTATTCATCTAATTGATCTCTCTCAAGTTCTATCTTCAAGTTCTAAGTGTTCTTCATAAATTCTACAAGTTCTAGTTACATAAAATCAAGAATACTTTCAAGTTTTTTTAGCTCACTTCCAATCTTGTAAGGTGATCATCCAACCTCAAGAAATCTTTGTTTCTTACAGTAGGTTATCATTCTAATACAAGGTAATAATCATATTCAAACTTTGGTTCAATTTCTATAACTATAACAATCTTATTTCAAGTGATGATCTTACTTGAACTTGTTTTCGTGTCATGATTCTGCTTCAAGAACTTCGAGCCATCCAAGGATCCGTTGAAGCTAGATCCATTTTTTTCTTTTCCAGTAGGTTTATCCAAGGAACTTAAGGTAGTAATAATGTTCATAACATCATTCGATTCATACATATAAAGCTATCTTATTCGAAGGTTTAAACTTGTAATCACTAGAACATAGTTTAGTTAATTCTAAACTTGTTCGCAAACAAAAGTTAATCCTTCTAACTTGACTTTTAAAATCAACTAAACACATGTTCTATATCTATATGATATGCTAACTTAATGATTTAAAACCTGGAAACACGAAAAACACCGTAAAACCGGATTTACGCCGTCGTAGTAACACCGCGGGCTGTTTTGGGTTAGTTAATTAAAAACTATGATAAACTTTGATTTAAAAGTTGTTATTCTGAGAAAATGATTTTTATTATGAACATGAAACTATATCCAAAAATTATGGTTAAACTCAAAGTGGAAGTATGTTTTCTAAAATGGTCATCTAGACGTCGTTCTTTCGACTGAAATGACTACCTTTACAAAAATGACTTGTAACTTATTTTTCCGACTATAAACCTATACTTTTTCTATTTAGATTCATAAAATAGAGTTCAATATGAAACCATATCAATTTTATTCACTCAAAACGGATTTAAAATGAAGAAGTTATGGGTAAAACAAGATTGGATAATTTTTCTCATTTTAGCTATGTGAAAATTGGTAACAAATCTATTCCAACCATAACTTAATCAACTTGTATTGTACATTATGTAATCTTGAGATACCATAGACACGTATACAATGTTTCGACCTATCATGTCGACACATCTATATATATTTCGGAACAACCATAGACACTCTATATGTGAATGTTGGAGTTAGCTATACAGGGTTGAGGTTGATTCCAAAATATATATAGTTTGAGTTGTGATCAATACTGAGATACGTATACACTGGGTCGTGGATTGATTCAAGATAATATTTATCGATTTATTTCTGTACATCTAACTGTGGACAACTAGTTGTAGGTTACTAACGAGGACAGCTGACTTAATAAACTTAAAACATCAAAATATATTAAAAGTGTTGTAAATATATTTTGAACATACTTTGATATATATGTATATATTGTTATAGGTTCGTGAATCAACAGTGGCCAAGCCTTACTTCCCGACGAAGTAAAAATATGTGAAAGTGAGTTATAGTCCCACTTTTAAAATCTAATATTTTTGGGATGAGAATACATGCAGGTTTTATAAATGATTTACAAAATAGACACAAGTACGTGAAACTACATTCTATGGTTGAATTATCGAAATCGAATATGCCCCTTTTTATTAAGTCTGGTAATCTAAGAATTAGGGAACAGACACCCTAATTGACACGAATCCTAAAGATAGATCTATTGGGCCTAACAACCCCCATCCAAAGTACCGGATGATTTAGTACTTCGAAATTTATATCATATCCGAAGGGTGTCCCGGAATGATGGGGATATTCTTATATATGCATCTTGTTAATGTCGGTTACCAGGTGTTCACCATATGAATGATTATTATCTCTATGTATGGGATGTGTATTGAAATATGAAATCTTGTGGTCTATTACTATGATTTGATATATATAGGTTAAACCTAGAACTCACCAACATTTTTGTTGACGTTTTAAGCATGTTTATTCTCAGGTGATTATTAAGAGCTTCCGCTGTCGCATACTTAAATAAGGACGAGATTTGGAGTCCATGCTTGTATGATATTGTGTAAAAACTGCATTCAAGAAACTTATTTTATTGTAACATATTTGTATTGTAAACCATTTTGTAATGGTCGTGTGTAAACAGGATATTTTAGATTATCATTATTTGATAATCTAAGTAAAGCTTTTTAAACCTTTATTGATGAAATAAAGGTTATGGTTTGTTTTAAAATGAATTCCATCTTTAAAAAACGTCTCATATAGAGGTCAAAACCTCGCAACAAAATCAATTAATATGGAACGTTTTTAATCAATAAGAACGGGACATTTCAGTTGGTATCCGAGCGTTGGTTTTAGAGAACCAGAATTTTGCATTAGTGTGTCTTATCGAGTCTGTTAGGATGCATTAGTGAGTCCGGACTTCGACCGTGTTTACTTGAAAAATGATTGCTTAACAAATTTTGTTGCAAACTATATATTTTTAACATGTGAATATTATGTGATATATTAATCTCTTAACGCGTTTGATATTATGTGATAGATGTCTACCTCTAGAACAAGTCCCATTGACTCACCTAATAATAATGAAGAGTCAAATGTAAATTGGAATGATTCGTGGACTGATTCACAAGTTCCCGAAGATGAACCGGAAGAAGAGTCGGAACCGGAAGAAGAATCGGAACCGGAAGAAGAATCGGAACCGGATGAAGAAATAGAACCGGTGGGGGAAATAATAAAATGGTTAAGTAAAAGAAAATCCTTAACAAACCGACCAAGGTTAATTATGGTCAATGGTGTTTCCACCAAGGAAGCAAAATATTGGGAGGATTACCAATTCTCCGATGAATCGGATTCCGACGAGAATTCCGATGATGTTATAAAAATTACCCCAACTGAATTTAAAAAGGAAAAAGAAAATAATAAGGGAAAGGGCATAAAAATAGAGAAATCTAATTCCAACCCCGATGAACTTTATATGTATCGTCAACCCCCGAAGTCCTTAAGTTGTAACAATGACCCGGGAACCTCTAAACCACCAGGTTTTTTAAACCAATGTGCAAAATGACTGCTCGTATTAGGGGTGCTTCAAGTCTTACTTCCTGACTAAGTAAAAATCTGTGAAAGTGAGTTATAGTCCCACTTTTAAAATCTAATATTTTTGGGATGAGAATACATGCAGGTTTTATAAATGATTTACAAAATAGACACAAGTACGTGAAACTACATTCTATGGTTGAATTATCAAAATCGAATATGCCCCTTTTTATTAAGTCTGGTAATCTAAGAATTAGGGAACAGACACCCTAATTGACGCGAATCCTAAAGATAGATCTATTGGGCCTAACAAACCCCATCCAAAGTACCGGATGCTTTAGTACTTCAAAATTTATATCATATCCGAAGGGGTGTCCCGGAATGATGGGGATATTCTTATATATGCATCTTGTTAATGTCGGTTACTAGGTGTTCACCATATGAATGATTTTTATCTCTATGTATGGGATGTGTATTGAAATATGAAATCTTGTGGTCTATTACTATGATTTGATATATATAGGTTAAACCTATAACTCACCAACATTTTTGTTGACGTTTTAAGCATGTTTATTCTCAGGTGATTATTAAGAGCTTCCGCTGTCGCATACTTAAATAAGGACGAGATTTGGAGTCCATGCTTGTATGATATTGTGTAAAAACTGCATTCAAGAAACTTATTTTGTTGTAACATATTTGTATTGTAAACCATTATGTAATGGTCGTGTGTAAACAGGATATTTTAGATTATCATTATTTGATAATCTAAGTAAAGCTTTTTAAACCTTTATTGATGAAATAAAGGTTATGGTTTGTTTTAAAATGAATTCCATCTTTGAAAAACGTCTCATATAGAGGTCAAAACCTAGCAACGAAATCAATTAATATGGAACGTTTTTAATCAATAAGAACGGGACATTTCAGTTGGTATCCGAGCGTTGGTCTTAGAGAACCAGAATTTTGCATTAGTGTGTCTTATCGAGTTTGTTAGGATGCATTAGTGAGTCTGGACTTCGACCGTGTTTACTTGAAAAATGATTGCTTAACAAATTTTGTTGGAAACTATATATTTTTAACATGTGAATATTATGTGATATATTAATCTCTTAACGCGTTTGATATTATGTGATAGATGTCTACCTCTAGAACAAGTCCCATTGACTCACCTAATAATAATGAAGAGTCAAATGTAAATTGGAATGATTCGTGGACTGATTCACAAGTTCCCGAAGAGGAACCGGAAGAAGAGTCGGAACCGGAAGAAGAATCGGAACCGGAAGAAGAATCGGAACCGGATGAAGAAATAGAACCGGTGGGGGAAATAATAAAACGGTTAAGTAAAAGAAAATCCTCAACCAACCGACCAAGGTTAATTATGGTCAATGGTGTTTCCGCCAAGGAAGCAAAATATTGGGAGGATTACCAATTCTCCGATGAATCGAATTCCGACGAGAATTCCGATGATGTTATAGAAATTACCCCAACTGAATTTAAAAAAGAAAAAGGAAATAATAAGGGAAAGGTCATAAAAATAGAGAAATCTAATTCCAACCCCGATGAACTTTATATGTATCGTCAACCCCCGAAGTCCTTAAGTTGTAACAATGACCCGGGAACCTCTAAACCACCAGGTTTTTCGAAACCAATGTGGAAAACAATGCTCGTATTAGGGTTGCACCAAGTCCTACGCCCTCGTCCGTAAATACAATGTCATCATAGGGTACTTCCATTAGGAATGTCACCCATATCAATACTACGTATTACCGGCATGCATTCGTCCCCAGGGCGCATTTCCACGAGTCAACGACTCAATCGCTACCCCAGTGCACTATCATCAAAACCACCAACAAACTGAATCTTCACCGAGTTCACTAACCCCGCACACTTATGAGTACCTTCGAAAAATACGTTCACTTGAGACTAATTAAATCTTGAAACAAAGTCTAAGTCTCTAATACATACACAAATCCATCGGCACACAATAAACAATAATAAGGCATATTTGTACCAAAGACGAAAATACCTGAAACATCATCATTGGACCCTTGCGCATCACTGATCATCAGGTAGTCACGCTCTAACCTCCTAACCCGATCGACAAATGATTCGGAACACTCCGACTTTCGGTGTCCCTTCTTTTGGCAAATAAAGCACTTAATCATGCTTAAAGGTACACTCATACAATCCCGTGCCAAATGACCTCGTCCTCCACACCTAAAGCACGTAGGTCCATAACCTTCCTTACTGCTCTTCTTTACTTTTTCAACACCTTCGGGCGTACTTCTCTCCCTTTTACTAGGAGCACCTCTTGATTCGAACTTTCTCTTACCCAAAGAGTGATCAGCAAATTTTGGAGCACGAGATTCAATCCCCATAGTTGCTCCTTCGTCACCATCACCTTAAGGTTTAGGAAACCTCTTTTCTAACTCTTCCTTCATGACCTTAGGCACTTGGTCTCGGACCATCTTGGTCACTATTCCCTCGAATGACTCTTGGAGAACTTGCTTAACCTTGTCGGCGAAAACCAAGATATAGCGTTCGAACTCCGCCTCAATCCTTAATGTTAACTCATCCTTCCCCTCATGAATAGGCGCGTCCGTTCCGGTTCCATCTTCCGTCTTCATTCTAAAGAATGCATATAGATTAAACAACGAAACGAAAAGGAACGACATACATATACCACACTGCCCCATCTTGCTTGATACTCGTCATACATTGCTTGTTTGACACGATTTGAACCCGTAACAATGGTAGCTAATCATTGTTACGTGAGCACGTCGCATTAACTTGCTAGTACAACGTCTATCTCGCTTGATGATTGCTAACACAACACAAAATAATTAGCGCAAGGTTAGTTCACATAAACCTAAACACTAATCAATTCTCGGTCTGACCTGTCTCCTACAAGTCCCGCATAAAGCGCATATACAAATAAGTCTAAGTCTAGGCACCTATCTCAAGTCGCCTAAATCCCTTAGACCATGCTCTGATACCACTTATAACAACCCAAACCAATAACAAACCGAATACGCGAAACAAAGTTTTTTTTATAACAGTGGAGTGCGCCACGCGCACCAACTCAGGGTGCACCGCGCGCACAGGTCAGTTTTCAGTTCTATCCGGTTTTGCAATTTTTCAAATAAAGATCTCCCACTTCCCGGAATATTTAGACGAAACGCTTTTTACAACATGTCATAATAGTTAAAACTCACACGATTTTATAATAAAATGAGTTTTATAAAACGGGACCCACATCGGCCGTTTTACGAGTTTCATACAAAACACGAGTTTTGACCACCTTAGTTGAAAGTCTCATGCACGGTTTTGAATGAGAGAAAGAAGTGAGGAATCCTCTTTTCGACTCTAACTCTCCGTTTAATTTCCAAAAGACACTAAGAGCATGGTGTTTGGGGTTAAACTACCCAAATCTCGGTCAAACTCCAAAAGCTATCACATCCAAAAGCGTCCCCTATCAAACAAGTGGGAATCTCTAATCCAACTGTACGCCCTTACCCTTTTCAACGCCCGATCCTATAAAAAGATAAACAACAAGAGGGTAAGCTAAAGCTTAGTGAATGCAATAATTATACATATACATATATAACTTACTTACTTGCAAACACTTACAACAAATCCGCATACATACTAGCAACATAATTAGCATACCTTTATAATGTATAACGCTAAATCCTCGATAACATAAGCTAGTATAACAATATCATGTAACGCAACAATACAATATGTTACAACACAATACATAAGTATTGATGTTATGAACATCCATTAGTATTCGAATCCCAAGGCTAGCTCAACGAATGGTATCGTCAACATCGAACTTAATTCCCATTCGCCCTAATAAATGTGGTATCGTCAACATCGAACTTAAACCCACATATGAGGTATCGTCAACATCGAACTTAAACCCTCATCGAATTTCACTACAATAGCGGTATGGCTTCGTCAACATCGAACTTTAAATCCATACATGAGGTATCATCAACATCGAACTTAAACCCTCATCAAAACGAACCAACAATACATTCTAAGATATGGTATCGTCAACGTCGAACTTTAACCCATACCCCACAGGTAAATAAATCATATACATACATATATAATTATTCCACTCACCTTGGTGCCTTGAACAATGCAATACCAAAATCCGCAATCGTCAATGGAAAGTAACTATTTCACAAATCACACAACAACAATACAATTAGGGTAGATTTACAAACCAACCCAATTTAACACTTAGTGCCATTTCGACCCATTAGCACTTACTTCCAATTTGACTAAGTCAAATCTCGCCCAAAACACCCATAATCGCAATCAACTAGTGATTATGTTCTAACACCATATTTTACTCAAAGTATCATCATCAAAACATATTAATTGCATCATTTGACACAAAACCCAATTTTGACCTAATCTCAAGTAAAAACACCAATTTGCAAGTTTACACCTCTAATCACTTATAACCCAAGTTAACTAGTGATTTTAACACCCAAACATGATTATTAACTAATCAAACCCAAAACCCACCAACAATGGTCATCAACACCATTTACTAGCTTATTTACCCATTTATCAACTAGTGGGTTTTACAATTAAATCAAACTCAAACCTAACTTGAATATCAAATATAACAATTGAAATTTGGAGTTTGAACTTACCAATACTACCAAAAGGTAGCTAGGAGCGAAATGAACAACTTTAACACTCGAGCTTTTGATCGATTCAAGCTCCTTCTTCCCCAAATCTCTCACTAGAAATCTCTCTCTCTCTCTAGGAATGAAATGAGAGAGTTTGTGGACTTGAAATATGATCCAAAATTGGATCCCAAACTGATAATATGGCCACACATCCGGCCTCAAGTGAAAAGACCAAAATACCCTTCATTTAACTCAAATTAGAAAAAAAACAGAAATCTGTCGCCAGGTCAAGTGCGCGGCGCGTACACTTGACCGTGCGCGGCGCGCACACAGGTCTGATCTGTTTCCAAGCTTTTCTTTTGCACCACAGTTCACACAACTTATGTACATCATATATACTCCATGTATAATAAATAATTGGGTCTTACAAGTGTGGGGTGGGGATGTAAAATCTCTTGGGTTGGTTGTTAATGAAATCATCATCATATTACTTTTGATATTAAAAGACTTGACGTTTCACGGGTTTTGGTCGTAAAAAAAATTGAAAATTTTAGGGGAAAATAAAAAAAAATGAGAAAAGTTAGAGAAAAAGAAGAAAAAAATAGAAAACCAATTGAAAACTCGGCCAAAACCCTTGTTTATGATATAGCTTGGTAATGTATGGTATATTTCGTAATTTCAAAGAAGCCAAAATTGTTTCACATGTTCTTTTCCATTGGACATGAAATTCTACGAGTTCGGGGAACTCAATAGTAGGTCACCTGTTCCAAAATGGGTGTAAACCGTGAGAGAGCGGTGATTGCATAGCGTGATTATGACCGAATCATGTGCCAGATCAAAAACTTTTGGTTACTTGGTATAGCAGACTTCTGAAACTATATCATTTTATTATTACATCATCTAATGGTGTGATACTATAGGAAGAGGAGCCTTGAGCTTCACCAGTTTTGTCCTTTTTAGGAACAATTGCTACGTGCTTGTGTTTGCTTAGACAACACAACCCATAGCCAAAAGCTATGGCACCCAAAGCTTTTAAGATTTAAACCGAGTGTCAATTGAAATAGATTGGCATTCCCGAGTGATTCAGATCCACTCATTAAGGAAGTAAAGTCTTCCGACCGTTTTACTTGGTACGTATACCTCTTAAGCGATACCATTTCATTACCCATCATTTCACGATGAGGTACTGTTAGAGGAGAAAGTCTTGAACTTTCAAAACATGTTCATTATTTTGAATGTGAAATCCTACATGAACATTAAAATTCATACGTAGGTCACTTGCACCAAGGTGAGTGTCAACCGTATGAACGGTGATAGTAGCGTGTGGTCGAAACCGGGCAATGCGCTAGATCAAAAATTTTAACAGGGCTATCCTCATTGTTTCTCCTAACAAGGACAATGTTGCACCCGACCACTTTATTTAACCACATAGGATGTATCCATTCCATCCTTAAGGGAGTCAAGTCTTCCGAACGACACACTTGCTGATTTATTTCAGAAGTTGTAGTCCAGACCAGTTGTAGGGTGACAAAAATTCTTGAAAAGTCATTGCTAAAATCGACTGGAAATCTACCAGGCCTCAACATCAAACAGGAAAACTGGTAGTTAAATCTTATCTCAATGAGGGAGAATTGTTAGACAAATGGGAAGCGCACCATGATACATAAAATGTCAGTGATTGATCAGATTCCCAGTGGATAACCTCCGGAAAGGTAATATATCAGTTTTTAAGCCTGATGAAACTCAATCTTTATGATTGACTTAACGGATTAGATGATTACCTCAAGATTATCGATGATATCTGGACGTAATGCGTATTCTCCTAAGCACATTATTTTCTTACCGACATCTCACGATGTTAGGTACTGTGGGAGGCATTGGCTTGACCAATCGCGGGGTAGCCCGTATGGTTCTTTGGTTCGAGGGTTTCACCTTCTCGGCTCATGACTTCCACTTGTATCCATGTTCTATATTTGAAGACATATTCAGGTTCGAGATCCTCTATATTTATTTGGATTACATATTTGGTGCACGTTGTTTGAGTTATTATTATCATTGTGTCGTTACTTTATTTGGAGATGTTGGAGATTTTTGGGATTACAAGTGGAAGTCACATTGTTGGTTTGTTCTTTTTAAACCGTACCCACGCTAGTTGCTCATTTGGTTATTGTTTATTGATTCTACTATCACTTATGAAGACGTTATCATTTAGTAGATGATTATTTTCGAGTTGGATTTGCTTGAGGACAAGCAAGACTTTAGTGTGGGGTGATTTGATATTGCGCATTTCTTATATATTAGTCATGGCAATATCCTTCATTTTTAGTCCATTTGGATACGGTTTTGGTCTTTATTCGCGATAATTGGGAAGATTATGATTCGAGAGCCGAGAAGATCTTTTATACACCTTTTTGATCATTTTGAGGTATGTTCCATGTTATTTTATCAGTGGTACCTTAATATGATGAAGCAAATGTGATTTTGGGCATTTTTATTGTGAAAATTGAAGAAGGATCTGAGTGTGTGTTAAGCCGCGGCGCGGCTGGAGAGCCCACGGTGCGGGCTATAACTGTTTTTGAGGGTCGAGCATATTGATGAAAGTTGGAGTGGTGGCTAGTGTTAAGCCGTGGTGCGGCTATTGGGGCCGCGGTGCGGCTATTGGGGCCGCGGCGCGGGTCGATTGTGATGGCAGTTTTGGAGCTATAAATAGGGAATTAAACCCTAACTTTTTATCACTTTTTATCCTAACGAATTCCAGCAACTTTGGGGCGATTTTTAGTGATTTTTGAGGAATCCCAACATCATCTAATCAACTCAATCATTCCGGAAACACGTTTTGATTCGTCAATCGTTCAAGATCAAGATTTCAACTAGGTTTAATTCTTATCAACAATAATGAATTATCTTAATTGTTTGTTTTGATTTCTTTTGTTGCCATGGTTATTGGCTAGTTATTTAATGTTTGTCTAGACTTATAAACCGATGTGTTGGATGCTACTTATCAGTTATTCGTTTAATTTATGATGTTTTGATGTTCGAATTAAAGAACGATTCTTATTAAAGCTAGACTTTCTGATTCAATTGGTTGTGTACTTGTTTGATAGGACGAGAGTTCATTAATTTAGTACATAAATGTACAATTAGTTTATCTTAATTGGTTGTTTGCTTACTCGGAGACGAGAGTAAATTGAATTCAAAAGGCTAGAAGAAATAGGGGTGAATTATACGCAACGACAGTTGGTGTGATTGTGATTCGAGTCTTCATCTCAGTCGAAATATTTGGTCACAATTAGGAGGTCTTAGGCTACGGGGAATTCCGTGTCGTGTAATCTTAATTGAAGTGTTTGTGCTGGGGAATTCCAGGTGAAACGACTAGATAATTTACATAAGTTAGATAATAGCTGGGGCTTAATTTAAATGCACCCAATACTAGGTGTAAAAGGTCTAGACAGTATTCGTTCTCCTATTTGTTTACAACTATCTTATTTTTACTTGTTGTTTGCTTTAAAAGCTTAAATCTTAAAATACTAAAAATATTGTTCTTTCTTGTTATTAATTAAAGCTATCTTTGATTTGGCTAATCGTTAAATAGCCACCAAAACTATTATCTCGTAATTTCCATTTTCTAGATTAACTTAGTTTATTTCCATTAGTTACAATCTTAATTTTCACGTCTAAACTGTCCTTGGAACGAATACGGATTTACCAACTTTATACTATTGCACGATCGGGTACACTGCCCGTTAGTGTGTAGTAATCCTTTTAACCGGTATTTCCCATTATATAAATTATAGACGCGATTTCAAACATCAAATATCATCCTCCTTCACCCGCATTTGATGATACCCAGAACGTAAATCGATCTTCGAATAAACCGACGAGCCTTGTAGTTGATCAAATAAGGTGTCGATTCTCGGTAGTGGGTAGCGGTTCTTGATGGTGACTTTGTTCAACTCTCGATACTTGATACACAACCTGAACGTGCCATCTTTCTTTTTGACAAACAAAACAGGAGCTCCCCACAGTGATGTGCTTGGTAAAATGAAACCACGCTCTAAAAGTTTCTGTAATTGACTCTGGAGTTCCTTCATTTCGCTGGGTGCGAATCTGTATGGAGCACGAGCTATTGGTTCAGCTCCTGGTACAAGGTCTATTTGAAATTCAACGGATCGGTGTGGAGGTAGTCCCGATAATTATTTCGAAAATACATCGGGAAATTCTTTTGCGACGGGAACATCATTGATGTTCTTTTCTTCGGTTTGTAATTTTTTGACATGTGCTAGAATGGCATAGCAACCTTTTCTTATTAGTTTTTGCGCCTTCAAATTACTAATAAGATTTAGCTTCGCGTTGCTCTTTTCTCCGTACACCATTAAGGGTTTTCCTTTTTCTCGTACAATGTGAATTGCTTTTTTGTAACATACGATTTCTGCTCTCTCCTTTTTCAACCAATCCATGCCAATTATCACATCAAAACTCCCTAACTCTACTGGTATCAAATCAATCTTAAACGTTTCGCTAACCAGTTTAATTTCTCGATTCCGACATATTTTTCTGCTGAAATTAATTTACCGTTTGCTAAGTCGAGTAAAAAATTATTATTCAAGGGTGTCAATGGACAACTTAATTTGGCACAAAAATCTCTACTCATATAGCTTCTATCCGCACCCGAATCAAATAAAACATAAGCAGATTTATTGTCAATAAGAAACGTACCCGTAACAAGCTCCGGGTCTTCCTGCGCTTCTGCCGCATTAATATTGAAAACTCCTCTGCGGCCCTGCCCATTAGTATTTTCCTGATTCGGGAAATTTCTAATAATGTGGCCTGGTTTTCCACATCCAAAACAAACTACAGCGGCATTATTTGTTCCGACATTATTTGTTCTGTTAATTTTGTTATTCGACGGTCCGTAGACCTCACACTTCGCCGCACTATGACCTTTTCTACTACACTTGGTGCAAAATGTCGTGCAGAACTCATTCGGATGGTACTCTTCACACCTTTTGCATGGCTGTTTCTGCTTCTTGTTGTTGTTGTTGCGGTTGTTATTGTTGTTGGGATGATTGTTGTAGTTGTTGTTGGGACGTTTGTTGTTGTTGTGGTTGGAATTGCGATTGATGTTGCGGTTGTTGGGATAGTTGTTGCGATTGATGTTGTGATTGTTGTTGTTATTGTATTGGTGACTCTTGTCACTGTTTTCCTCCCACTTTCTCTTGACATGTTTCATGTTGGCCTCTTCGGCCGCCTGCTCCTTAATCCTTCCCTCAATCTGGTTTACTAGTTTGTGAGCCATACGGCTTGCCTTTTGTATGGAGGCGGGCTCGTGTGAACTCACATCTTCTTGAATCCTTTCTGGTAACCCTTTAACAAATGCGTCGATTTTCTCTTCTTCATCTTCGAACACTCTTGGACATAATAGGCACAACTCTGTGAATCGTCGTTCGTACGTGGTAATATCGAATCCTTGCATTCGTAATCATCTAAGCTCTACTTTAAGCTTATTGACTTCGTTTCTGGGACGGTACTGCTCGTTCATCAAGTGTTTGAATGCTGACCACGGTAGTACGAAAGCAACTTCTTGTCCCACCTGCTCGAGATAGGTGTTCCACCATGTTAACGCAGTACCTGTGAAGGTATGCGTAGCGTACTTTACTTTATCTTCTTCAGTGTACTTACTTATGGCAAACACCAATTTGACCTTCTCGGTCCACCGTTTTAATCCGATTGGACCCTCGGTTCCATCTAATTCTAGAGGTTTGCAGGCAGTGAATTCCTTGTAGGAGCATCCTACATGATTTCTTGTGGAATTAGTTCCACTTCTAGATCCAGAGTTATTGTTGTTTTGCATCGCAGCCTGTACTGCGGCTATGTTTGCTGCAAGGAAAACACGGAAGTCTTCCCCGCTCATGTTCAAGTTCTGACGAGTAGTCGGTGCCATTTCCTTCAAAAATAGCCAAAAGAATTAAGTTAATCATATAGAATATTAAGAGTTGTCAATAGTATTTCGTAGCATAATATGAACTCATTTATAAAAGCTTTTTCTTCATATTAGCGTTTTATAAGTTTTAATTCGGGTAATACCTACCCGTGAAGTTCATACTTAGTAGCTAATATACAATTCAACTACTATAATTCTATATGAAAACTGATTACAATAATATTTCACGTTCAAACTTTTATACAATATTTTACAAACGTACAATAACGCTATTTTACTTATAACATGAAATATGGTACACAATAACTTTAATACAAGGCAGTTGTGAAGACAATTCTAGTTAATACGCAAGTCGTTCAGCAAAGTCAATAAAGACACGTAATTCATAAGTCCAGAAACAAGTCATGCATTCGGATTTTACTAGTATTATTTCCCATCCTTGGTCTTGTGGAAAATAACCGTTGTGGTCGTTGGCAAGACAGCATGTTGTAACATTGTCAAAAGAACGAGGGTTACGTAATGCCCAACAGCCCCGTAACAATCTAAAAACCTTGTCTCTCACTCCAACTACTGAATCCGTCACTTGTGAGAATGTTTTATTTAACAGTTGCAATCCGATGTTCTTTTTCTCAATTTGGTGAGAAGCGAACATCACTAACCCGTAAACATAACATGCTTCTTTAAGTTGCATGTGGGAAGCTCTTTCTAAAGAACAAAGTCCTATGTTGGGACATGTGGAGTCAAAATAGGCTCTCAACCCGTAGCGTAAAATTGCATTTGGGTTCCCCGCACTTAATGCTTTAAAGAAAACAAGGCGTAACTTAAGGTCTCCCCAATGTGATATACCCTATCTCTCAAAGGAAAGCCTTTTATAAACTATGGCATGCCTAGAACATCTTTTAAATGTTCGACACACTAATTTTGCCATAAATAATTGTGCCGATGAATTCTAACAGACTCTAGACAAGATTTCATCAATCATATCCCCTGGTAGGTCTTCTAAAATACTCGATTGTCTATCCTTAACATCCATTTTGTGTTTTATACTGTAAAATAGATGAGGATTAGATTCGTAAAAGATAATTAACAAATAATACAAGCAATTTTTACATATATCATAAAAGTACAAGCACACTACAATACATATATTACACAGCATGATTACAACTCTTTATTCCGACTCACTTGTTTCTTCCTCTTCGGACATAGTTCGTTTAGCTAATTTCCTAGGGATACATGGTGCTCCTCTAATACAAGCCGTCGTTTTCACAAATGGTTTAGAAAAACATGGTGGCTTAGATGTTCTCGGGTTATAGGTAAAATTTAAGAAGTACGGGTGTTTACGGTATACACCATCGGGGTATTTCATGTTAACATAAAGTTCATCGGTTTTGGGATCAGATTTTTCTATTTTTATTGGTTTTCCCTTATTATTTTCTTTTGCCTTATTAAATTAAGCCGAGGTAATTTCTATAACATCATCGGAATCCTCATCGGGATCTGATTCATCGAAAAATTGGTAATCTTCCCAATATTTTTCCTCCTCAGCGGAGACACCACAAACCATTTTTAACTTTGGTCCATTAATAGATGATTTTCTTTTATTTATCAGTTTTTCTGTGGTTCCTAATATTTCCTCCTCCGGAACCTCTTCTTTCGTTTCCTCTTCTTCTGGTTCCTCTTCTTCCGGTTCTTCTTCTTCCGGTTCTTCTTCTTCTTCTTCTTCCAGATTTTGTGAATCTTCCCACAATTCATTTGACTCTTCATTATTATTAGGTGAGTCGATGGGATTTGTACTAGAGGTAGATCTCTATCACACAATATCAAACACGTTAATAGATTAATATATCACATAGTATTTACATGTTAACAATATATCATTTCCAACAAAAAGTGTTAAGCAATCATTTTTCAAGTAAACACGGTTGAAGTCCAGACTCACTAATGCATCCTAACAAACTCGGTTAGACACACTAATGCAAATTTCTGGTTCTCTAAGACCAACGCTCGGATACCAACTGAAATGTCCCGTTCATATCGATTATAAACGTTTCATATTAATTGATTTCGTTGCGAGGTTTTGACCTCTATATGAGACGTTTTTCAAAGACTGCATTCGATTTTTAAAACAACCATAACCTTTATTTTATCGATAAAGGTTTAAAAGCATTACGAAGATTATCAAATAATGATAATCTAAAATATAGCATTTATTCACGACCATTACATAATGGTTTACAATAATTTTATACAACAACTTAAGTTCTTCGAATGCAGTTTTTAAACAATATTATACAAGCATGCTGACTCCATTTCTTGTCTTTAAATAGCCTGCAACAGCGGAAGCTCTTAATAATCACCTGAGAATAAACATGCTTTAAACGTCAACGAAAATGTTGGTGAGTTATAGGTTTAACCTATATATATCAAATTGTAATAATAGACTACAAGATTTCATATTTCCATTTCTCATAAACAACATGCATGCATATAGCAATCTGCATAAAAATCATTCATAGGGTGAACACCTGGTAACCGACATTAACAAGATGCATATAGAATATCCCCATCATTCCTGAACAACCTTCGGATATGATAATTTTGAAGTACTAAAGCATCCGGTACTTTGGATGGGGTTTGTTGAGCCCAATAGATCTATCTTTAGGATTCGCGTCAATTAGGGTGTCTGTTCCCTAATTCTTAGATTACTAGACTAAAAAGGGGCATATTCGGTTTAATAATTCAACCATAGAATGTAGTTTCACGTACTTGTGTCTATTTTGTAAAATATTTATAAAACTGCATGTATTCTCATCCCAAAAATATTAGATTTTAAAAGTGGGACTATAACTCACTTTCACGTATTTTCACTTCGTCGAAAAAATAAGACTTTGCCACGGGTCGATTCACGAACCTATAACAAAAATATATATATCAAAGTATGATCAAAATATATTCACAACATATTTTATTACGTTTTAACGATTTATGTTTGTTAAGTTAACATACCAACGTTAGTTGTCCACAATTAGTTGTCCACAGTTAGTAGTACAGAAATAAATCAATATATATTATCTCGAATCAATCCATGACCCAGTGTATACAAGTCTCAGACTCGATCATAACTCAAAGTATATATATTATTTTGAAATCAACCTCAACCCTGTATAGCTAACTCGAACATTACCGCATATAGAGTGTGTATGGTTATTCCAAATAATATATATATATGACGTCGATATGATATGTCAAAACATTATATACGTGTCTATGGTCTATCAAGATTACATAATATATGTTAGAATACATGTATAATACAATATAAGTTATTTAAGTTATGGTTAGTATAGATTTGTTACAAAGTTTCACGTAGCTAAAACAAGCAAAAATATCAAATTTTGTTTTACCCATAATTTCTTCGTTTTAAATCCATTTTGCGTGAATCCAATTGCTATGGTTTCATATTGAACCTAAGATTACTAATATAAGTAGAAAAATTATAGGTTTATAGTCAGAAATATAAGTTACAAGTCGTTTTTGTAAGAGGTAGTCATTTCAGTCGAAAGAACGACGTCTTGATGACTATTTTAAAAAACATACTTTTACTTTCAGTTTGACCATAACTTTTGGATATAGTTTCATGTTCATATATAATATCATTTTCCCATAAGCACAACTTTTAAATCAAATATTATCATAGTTTTTAATTATCCAACCCAAAACAGCCCCCGGTTTTACTACGACGGCGTATGTCTGGTTTTACGGTGTTCTTCGTGTTTCCAGGTTTTAAATCATTAAGTTAGCATATCAGATAGATTTAGAACATGTGTTTAGTTGATTTTAAAAGTTAAGTTAGAAGGATTAACTTTGTTGCGAACAAATTTAGAATTAACTAAACTATGTTCTAGTGATTACAAGTTATAATCTTCGAATAACATAGTTTTATATATATGAATCGAATGATGTTATGAACATCATCACTACCTCAAGTATAGTAAGTAAACCTACTGGAAGTGAAAAGAAATGATCTAGCTTCAAAGGATCTTGGATGGCTTGAAAGTTCTTGAAGTAGAATCATGGCACGAAAACAAGTTCAAGTAAGATTTCTACTCGAATTAAGATAGTTATAGTTATAGAAATTGAATCAAAGTTTGAATATGAGTATTATCTTGAATTATAATGATAACCTACTATAAGTAACAAAGGTTCCTTGATCTTAGATGATTACTTGGAATGGATTAGAAAACTTGGAAGTAGACTTGCAAACTTGAAAGTATTCTTGATTTTATGAAACTAGAACTTATAGAATTTATGAAGAACACTTAGAACTTGAAGATAGAACTTAAGAGAGATCAATTAGATGAAGAAAATTAAAGAATGAAAGTGTTTGTATGTGTTTTTGGTCTTGACTCATGGATTAGATATAAAGGATATGTAAGTTTGTTTTCTTGTAAACAATTCATGAATGATTTATAATACTTTTGTAATTTTGCTAAATAATTCATACTAGATTATAAAGAATGGTTCCCACATGTTTGATGACTCATTATGTCTGCTAAGGAGCTGATCATTGAGTGTATATACCAATAGTATATACAACTAGAAGCTGGGTATTGTACGAGTACGAGTACCGAACGAATACGAGTAGAATTCTTGATGAAAATGTATGAGAATGCAATTGTAACCAATTTTGTTAAGTATAAGTATTTTGATATGTGTCTTGAAGTCTTCCAAAAGTGTATTAATACATCTTAATACACTACATGTATATACATTTTAACTGAGTCGTTAAGTCATCGTTAGTCGTTACATGTAAGTGTTGTTTCGAAACCTTTAAGTTAACGATCTTGTTAACTGTAATTAATCCATTGTTATTATACTTAAATGAGATGTTAAATTGTTATGTTAACATAATAACATGATGTATGAATCTATCTTAATATCATATATATATATATATATATATATATATATATATATATATATATATATATATGTATATATATATATATATATATGTATATATATATATATATATATGTATATATATATATATATATATATATATATATATATATATATATATATATATATGTATATATATATATGTATATATATATATATGTATATATATGTATATATATATATATGTATATATATATCTTAAAATACTATTACAACAATAATCGTTATATATATATATATATATATATATATATATATATATATATATATATATATATATATATATATATATATATATATATTGTTTCGAAATCCTTAAGTTAGTAGTCTCATCTTACTTGTGTAGTTCATTGTTAATACACTTAATGATATAATTAATTATCATTTTATTATGTTAAACGTAGTGTGTTCATATCATAATACAATACATATGTATTTATTCTAATTAAAACGTTGTTATAACAATAATCGTTATATCTATCATTTCGAGTTTCTTTAATTCAGTAGTTTCATATATATATATATATATATATATATATATATATATATATATATATATATATATATATATATATATATATATATATATATATATATATATATCGTCATGTCGTTTTTACAAGTTTTAATTTTAACGTTCGTGAATCGCCAGTCAATTTGGGTGGTCAATTGCCTACATGAAACTCATTTCAATTAATCAAGTCTTAACAAGTTTGATTGCTTAACATGTTGGAAACATTTAATCATACAAATATAGTTCTCATTTAATATATAATCATGGAAAAGTTTGGGTCACTACAAGTGTGATCCGTAAGAATGCGCTTTTTGTCGGCCTCTTGTTGCGTAGTGGTAAGTGGTTAACGTTTGACCTACCGCTTTTCGTCGGCCAAGTACGCGTGAGAATGTGGGGCAAGTGGTATCCAATCGTGAGGATTCACTTTTCATCTGTTCCATTGTGTTGTTTGTTGGCCATATTATTGGTGTGTTATTACTTTAGCGATGTACATGATAAGGGTACGATGAAGGGATTGGTAACTCGGTACGAGATTTGGAATGTTAGCGTGTTTATGTCGTGTGTTCGAGACATGAGTTCGTTTCGGTTTGGGGATGAATCGAGACTTAGTACTCGGTATGGTAGATTTGGTAAATCACGGATGATGATTTAAATCGGAAGGGTAACTTTTGAGTAAAGTCGCCTAAAGGAGTGAGCGAAAATCTTCGGATTTGTGGAAATTGTTGTGGACAACGAATTTGGACGTATGTTAGAGGACCATATAGCGCGGGTCCTGTTGGTAAAGTGGCGAGGATCACGGAGACGTGATCCAATTTAAGTGGGGGAGAGTTGTAAGACCCTAAACCCAAGTGTACAGGTGTATATAAACATCGAATAATCAAACTGGGTTAAATTGAAACTGGCAGACTGAGTTTGACCTTGTACGCGCCGCGCAAGGTAAGGGGTGCACGCCGCGCAAGGTAAGGGGTGCGCGCCGCGCACAGCCCCTGCGACAGAATTCTGCTTTTTGATATTTTGAGTTAAATGAAGGGCATTTTGGTCATTTTACTTGAGGCTGGATGTGTAGTCATATTATCAGTTTGGGATCCAATTTTGGATCATATTTCAAATCCACAAACACTCTCATTTCATTCTTAGAGAGAGAGAGAGAGATTTCTAGAGAGAGATTTGGTGATTTGGGGAAGAAGGAGCTTGAATCGATCAAAAGCCCAAGTGTTAAAGTTGTTCATCTCGCTCCTAGCTACATTGTGGTAGTATTGGTAAGTTCTAACTCCGAGTTTTCATAGTTTGATTAGTGTTCATAATTGGGGTTTTGAATTGTGTATTCTTGAGTAAACCCATTAGTTGATAATTCGGTGATTGAGCTAGTAAATAGTGTTGATAACCATTGTTGGTGGGTTTTGGTTTGGATGATGAAACCTCAAGTAAAATGATTTGTTGGAACATAATCACTAGTCAATTGTGATTATGGGTGTTTCGGGTGAGATTTGACTTAGTCAAATTGGAGGTAAGTGCTAATGGGTCGAAATTGCACTTATGGTGTCTTGGGCATAAGCTAGAGTGTTTAGCTTATTTGTTTGTGAATTACTTAGATGATTTGCATTGGACGATTAGGAGCTCAAGCGGGATTGCTTTTCAAGTAATCGAGGTGAGTAGAATATTTATACGTTTATGTATATAATTTGGTTGCTTGCGTGCGACGTGGTAAGTGACATCCGTTAGGATCCACTTTTCGGGGACCACAATTAGGTTGGAAATTATAGTGAGTGATATCCGTATGGATAACTCTTCGTTGGCTATATTTGGTTGCGATATGTGGTGAGTGATATCTGGAAGGAATAACTCTTTGTCAACCACGATTGGAGGTGAGGCATGTGACGAGTGATTAATGTTTGACCTATCGCTCTTCGTTGGTCACATGTGTGTGTTTGGTTATGTAGCGAGTGATTAATGGTTGACCTATCACTCTTCGTCGGCTACATGTGTGTGTTTGGTTATGTGACGAGTGATTAATGTTTGACCTATCACTCTTCGTCGGTCACATGTGTATGTTTGGTTATGTGGCGAGTGATTAACATTTGACCTATCACTCTTCGTCGGCCACATATGTGTGTTGGGGTAAGTGGTGAGTGTTATCCGTTTGGGGATCCTGTGACGACCCGAAAATTTCCGACCAAATTTAAACTTAATATTTAAACGATTAATGTTTTCGACACGATAAGCAAAGTCTGTAAAGTTGAATCTCAAAATTTTTGAACTACTGGTAAATATATATATATATGTGTGTGTATAATAAATTAAGAAATGTTAATAAAACATTAAACGATTTGATTGATATGAAAATAATGAAATACATTATGATTTAGAAACATTAACGAAATATTAAACGTATAACGTTATACTTATTTGTTTCAGATAAATATCTAAGTAATAAAATGTGTTATGTAAAATGTGTTTTAAAACTTTAAGATTAATAAAAATATTATTAACTGTTAATATAAGGATATATTTGAGGTTTCAAATTTATTTAGTAAACATGAGAACACATTCGTTTGACATTAGACTATGATTAGACAAAGTTAAATACGAAGACTCGAAGACGTAAATAACCAACACATTCAAACGTACAGATTATACACTCTTGAATGATAATATATATATTTTATAGCGTGATAAAATATAATATAAACTTAAATTTAAAACGATTTGTTATAAAGACTTTTTATATTATTAAATATATATTAATGAATAACGAGACGAGGAATTAAAAGAAGCAAATGACCAAAACACTCGAACGTTAAAGTTACACTTCGAGTAATATAATTTATTGATAATTTAAGTCTATATTTTGATAAAGGTACGAGTCACGAAACTTAAAGTGCAAGTTTTCTAAGTATATGAAAGGACGTTCAAAAAATCGAAACCGGGACATAAGTCAAGTAACAACGTACGAGTCATCAAAACCAAAATTTCAAGTTAACTAGGCACGAGAATATAATATAATATATAATTAATTAATATATATTATATATATTATATATTTATTTAATTATGTCGACAAACCAAACAACAAAATAATATGTGCTGTAAAATCCTCCCATGCGATCGCATGGGATATGGCTTGGGAAGCCATGCGATCGCATGGCACCCTGGGGCTGGCCAACTCTATAAAGCTCGACGAATTCAGTTTGTTATACACACACAAATATTTTTCTTATTCTCTCTGTATTATTATTATCATTATTATTTATATTATTATTATTAATATTATTATTAAATATTATTAAGATTATTATTATAAATCTTAATCTTATTATTATTATTATTATTATTATTATTATAAATAAAATATTATGACGGAGTCATGAGCGAATTATTTCAAAACGGGTCCTACGAGCGGGATAAAGCTAAAGAAATTATGGGTTATAGCTATAGAGGTTATGTGTATTGCTTGGGGGTTATGACCATGAGTCAAAGGTTAAACCTAGTGTTTATCATCTCCGTTACATCTACGTACTTTCCTGCAATATTGATACGTGAGCATTCATA
Organism: Rutidosis leptorrhynchoides; assembly: GCF_046630445.1. Lineage (NCBI taxonomy): Eukaryota > Viridiplantae > Streptophyta > Magnoliopsida > Asterales > Asteraceae > Rutidosis > Rutidosis leptorrhynchoides. The sequence continues at coordinate 26,372,643 of NC_092343.1, read as the reverse complement.
TCTTATGTTTTATATATTAATAGTGTATCCATGTCCAGTGCTCGAGTATATATGTTTATGTATGCTTGTATGCTAAATGTCATCGTTAGATAGTTTTATGATGAATCACGAATTCAACACATGTACTACTGATATAAAGTATATGATATGCATGTTATTGGAAAGCTGGCGAAAAATTAATAACTTTTCATTTAGAAATCGCGTGATTTCGATGAACGGATTAAAAGTTATGGTCAACTGAATAATGTTTGATGTTAATCAAAATTGTGTTTAAAACTGTAAATTAATATTTAAACAACTTGTCTATGAGATTGATAAATTGGATTTTTAGATATTACTAATCGAGTAAATGAATTTCTATATAAGGCACGTCTCGTTTTGTTAAACAGTTGTCAAAGTTGACTGTCTTATCATGTTTTAAAGCTTTACAAACACTATAATCCGATTTTACAAGTATTGGAAAACTATGTGAAATAATAAAATATTTTTGATTGCCATGATAATTCAAATATAATATAGCTCCAGTAATAAATAATATTTTGAGTTTGATAAACTATAAATTCGTTCAATTATCAAAACTTATACTATGTTAATATAATAAACATGTATAGATTTAAAGATCATATTTGGTCAAGTTGACTTTTGAGATGACTTTTGTTACCTTTTGTATGTCGGTCTCGAGCATTAGGATTATGATACACTATGACCTGACCTACCTTGTTAGACATGTATTGACCAACATATGTTCTCTAGGTTGAGATCTACGGTTATTTTACATTCCGAGTTTCGATCACATTTCGGTGAATGACCTTATGTGCTGCTAAGGTGAGTTTCATTTGCTCCCTTTTTAATTGCTTTCGCAATATATATTTTTGGGCTGAGAATACATGCACTTTATTTTAAATGCAATGGATACAAGTACATACTAAATTCTACACCGAGTTTGAACCGAAAATTCCTTAGCTTTGGTAACTAGTAACTGCCGGTTATAAGAACTGGTGGGCGAGAATAGTGGTATATGGATCCATAAGGCTAGACATCCCCATCTGTTCTAGGTATAGAAACCCTAGCCTGAACTATAAAACAGACGTATACTATTTGAGTTTAATACACATTGGATTGCGTGTATTATACATCTTAGTTACATGTATATTAAAACAGGGGTACTTATTATAACGTTAAAGTTTAGTTACCAGGGTGCTCAATTTCGTAGAATATTTTGATAAACGTTTCTGGATGAAACAACTGAAATCTTGTGATCCACCTTTATATACAAATTATACGCAACATTAAAACTATGAACTCACCAACCTTTGTGTTGACACTTTTAAGCATGTTTATTCTCAGGTTCCTAGAAGTCTTCCGATGTTTGCTTATATGTGATACAAGCTTTGTGCATGGAGTCATACATGCTTTATTCGAGAAAACGTTGCATTCACAAAATCATCACCATGTATCTTATTTTGACTGCATTATCAATGGATGTAGTATTGTAAACTATTATTTACGGTGATTGTCTATATGTAGAAATCATCAAACGTCAAAAACCTTGAAATTTGATATTCATTTATGGTGTGCCTTTTCAAAAGAATGCAATGTTTACAAAACGTATCATGTAGAGGTCAGTACCTCACTATGAAATCGATGAATGATGTATTCCTCCAAATGGATTTGAACGGGTCATCACAGTTGGTATCAGAGCTTGAGGTCATAGCGAACCAGAATTTGCATTAGTGTGTTTAACTGGTAATTGTTAGGATGCATTAGTGAGTCTGGACTATGATCGTATCTGTTTTTACCGAGTTTTGCTTATCATTTTTGTCAGAAATTTCTTGCTTATCATTTCTAAGTCTAGACGCGTTTTCCTGCATTTATTGCATAGATAGTGTACAGACGAATTCATATCTTGGCATATCTGTTACTGTAAATTTTTCCTGACATATTCCGAAAATTCCTCCGTGATTTATGGAATTTTGGTATTATATATACATATGTAAATTATGTACTGAAGAGTACCAATCTAAATTCTATAATCTATTTCATATCAAAAATCATCTCCCTAATTATACAAGATGGATCCCGTATCTATTTCAAATTCCTTAAACTCCGACAGCTATTCCGATATGGATATTCACCTGAACCCCGAAGACAGTGTAACCGGAATGGATCAACCAATCAGCCATCACCTATTCTGGATGAATTGGGGATGGGTTCGTAGCCTACTTAGTCATTGGAGACAAGAAGAAGGTGATCCCTTCCATCCACCACATTCCCCTCTTGGCGAAGAACTGGAAGCACTTACCGGCGAACCTGTTCGTAATACCATTTTCTCTCTTATCTCCAGAGTATCTCGTCATGATTATATACTATGTTAAATTCTGGATCTTATTCATCTGCTCGTCCGAACCGCCAATCATCCAGGTGTAGTAGAAGAAGTCAACGAGCTTCGTGCTCGGGTAGTGGCTTTGGAGAATATGGTGCAAAGATTACAAGCACCAGCAGCATCATCGGCATCAACGGTACCACCATCATCAACACCAACAGTATCATTACCACCACCAACAACAACATCCGCATCCCATACCTCAACATCACAATCTGTACCTCAAACATCAACGTCATACGCACCATAGATACCAAGGAATACCAACAACAACAAACGATGAAGTATTGATTCTTAACTTCATCAAAGAAATATTCTGCAGAGAATATGTAGTTTCTAAAAGTTTTATAGATTACTTATTCTAGTTCTAATTGTAAACCAGATGAGTGAGCGAATAGAAATGATGAAATAAAACCCTGATCGAAATGGTGCACGATTTACAAGGTAGATCTGTTTTACCAGCAGCATCAACAGTACCATCAGCATCACCAGCACCGTTAGTACCGTCAGCATCGTCAGCATCAGCAGCATCTACAACATCACAAGCTCCGCCAGATCCATAATCACCTTAAACATCATCACTAATCAACAACGCGTATATTGTATCAATGAGTTATGAAATATTAACTCATTCCCTCTGAAGAAATTATATGTATATTATATATATATATATATATATATATATATATATATATATATATATATATATATATATATATATATATATATATATATATATATATATAATATATATATATATATATATATATATATACATATGAATTTTGAGATCAAAATAAATCTTTTCGTACTAAGCTATTACGTGTGAATCTTAACTAGTAGGTACTACTCGGTTAGTTCATGTTACTGATATGCTATGATGTACATCCTTCGTTAACCACAATCTCCGTTTCAACTCAATGAATTCCATTTCATAATAAACTAAGTATATTATTCGATTATATGTTTGATTTTATACTTTCATCTTCGATGTATTCGAAACTTTCTAGAAAACATCATTCGTACCTTGCAAGGTTAGCAAGAGTTCCATGAGCACCAACATGATTCACTGAGGAAATATCAATAAAACTAAATAACGAAGTATTGATTACATTAGTGAAATACTCCGCGAAGATTATTAAATCTTTAATGTTTTAGAGATTATTCATTTCTAATTCAGCCGAAAATCAAATGAGCTTAATATGATATTAACTCATTAAATCTGTATTACATCTGAAGAAAATATACATATATATATTTTCATAAAGACTGTAATAAAATTTTCTGGTATAAAATGTTACTTGTGAAACTTTTAACGGGTAGGTAATACCCGAAAGATATATAAATTCACAATTAATATGTTACATTCTTCGATTCTGATTCAGAAAATCATCAACTATACTCACTACTTTCACAACGATATACATTCGTTCATAGAAATCAAAACAACCATTCGCATCCAAATTTGATTACATATTTTGATTTTGAAAAATCAGAATCCAAGCTAAGATTTAACAGAAAACATCACTCTTAGATTCTTACATCTTTCAAATGCCATACTTTGAATTCAAAACTGTACTAGAACATCATATGTATACATATAATATTCATCTCTTAGAATTATGAGCTTTCATTCTGAAATTCTAAAAAGCAACCAGTCTACGAATTAATACTCTGAATGTTGAAAAAGCTGATGAAGCATCAAAAACTATAAATGACATTAATAGTCAAAAGTTTGATGATAAAGAATAGTGTATTGGCAAAGCTCAGAAAAGTTGGAACTGGAAAACGGATTGAGCAAACCATGAAGGAGGATGTGTACAAATCACAAAGACTAAACCTGCCTTCAAAGAATCCAAATGATTCAGTATCTGCTGAAGTCATTAACGAATACCTTGCTCCTGACTCTAAACCTTTACGAACAAATCTTCTTTATCATCTTTCGATATTAGAAATTCTAAGATATCATCGTATCTTTTCTTATAAATATCCTCGATATTTCTGAAGATATTTTCATAACTATCTTTATCTGAAATCATTTATCTCCTCGCGTTATCTGTATTACATCATAAAGGAAACTATTTAGTTTCTATATTCTGTAAACCTTCGAGTTTTAATTATGAATGTTTTTGAAGAAGTGTTGGGAATTGAAGCATGAGTTAGTATAATATAATGACACTTGATCAACGTGACTATATTACAGTAAGTCATGCTGAGTTTCTAATGGAACGTGATGATTCACAGATCATAACGTCATCATGTGCCATGTTACACGACTCTTACACTCTATCTAGTATATAAACATATCAAGAACATAATTTCTTGATAGTTCTATCTTTTCTCTTGAATTCTGGTAATTTGACAAATCAAATCATGATATTACCTTTTCTTTCTGCTTTATATATTATGATCATTCGAAACTCCATACCTACGAATTCTGGACCATTACTTGCGAAGAGAAAACAAAAGCATGAAGCTCTGAAATAGAAATGGGAGTATAAATCGCAGCAAATAGAAGAGAGCATTAACTGTGGATGTCAATGATTATAGAAAGACAGAAGCAGAGACATCGAAATATAAGGGAAGATATAAAGCTCAACAACAACCCAGAAATTACAAACCGTGTATATCGATGCATATAGCAATATAAAGACACGAGAGAACTAAAAACACTATAAAACCAAGAGTATATGATGTATTGAAAGTGTGTGCAGTAGTGCTTAGCTTATTCCTCAACTTTTAAATTTATAAAACCTTTATTAATACACTTTAACACCCTAATGAGCAACAAAACCCGATCAAAGGTAGTATTTTAGGTTATCGTCCCAAGATAAGTGTCGGTATCGATAAGAGTTGTTTTATTATTTAATTCTTATTAAAGAATTAAAGATATATTTTTATGTCTTTTATGGGATAGATTTATCTCTTAGGAAAGAGTTTGCTTTTAAAGATAAATAAAACAAAATAAGGAATTAAAGATTCAAAATAAAATACAAATAAAGATACAAGTAAAGATACAAGTGATTACATAGACAATCAATTCATACGGGATTCATATTAGATAAGTTTCATGACTTATATTAACACAAAGTGGAATAACAATCATAGACCAATTATTATCCCTTAATAGGTTAAACTAAGTGTTGCATATTAATCAATAGGCAGGACTTAAAGCATATGCTAGATATGTGATGTGCATAAATAACATCTTAATTCTTCATGTTCAATTCAATTATATGATACATACCAATCTTGTGATGAGGATCAATATGCAAATAGACTGACAAATTATATAAGCTATTAAACACCAAGTAGATCAACTCAAGTTACTGCTGAAAGTCAATTACTACTAAGTTTTCATGCAATCATTAATTAAACAAATCCAAACAAAGGATCTTCGATTAAGCCTAACAATATCAACTTCTATTATATAAACGTAATTCAAATCAAATAAGTTTATCATTATTAAACTCTTTAACTTAGTTGCATGCAATTCAATTTAACAAGTTTGATGGACTAGATCTAAACAAGTAGCATGAATCGAATAATAGATTTATCGGATCAAGGACTAATCAACCCTAAAATCATGTTATTTAATCATTAAGCATGGCAAACAAGTGTAATCAAGTAAAACAGATTCGAAACAATTCAAATATCATTACAGAAACTCAACCATATAGATCTGGAAAAGAACCAGAAACTGCACAGAACGAAGCATGAAGCCGGCGACTTCCTTCACTCCAAGCCGGCGGCTTGGGAGTGAAGCCGGCGGCTTCATCTGAATCCCAGATGAAGTTTAACTTTCGTCCACGTAATCACTATGAACGTTTAGTTCATAGTAAAAGACGAACAGAAACGAATACAGAAAATAAAATAGACAAAACAATAAATTAAGGATAGAATCATACCTTGAAAAGAAGGTAGATGTAAAAAGACTTGAATTAAATCTTGAATCATTGTTACAAAAAGTAAATCTAACCTAAGGGTTTAGAGAAAACCCCTAGAAAATGACCTAACAAAATCTGGAAATACCTCTCTACTTCTAAACTTATGAAAAACTGAGATCAGAGGCCTTAATTTATAGAATCCTAGGGCGGTGGCCAAGCCGGCGGCTTCAGTGGGAAGTCGGTGGCTTGCCTTGAGTCGGTGACTCCTCGTGCAAGTTAAACTTAATCAGCAAGCCAAATCTTGTAACCGTCATACTGAAGTCGGCGGCTTCAATTGATTCGCCGGATCTTTCTGATTTTATCTTGATTTTGTTTCCATTTTTACTTGAACTTGGTCAATAAGTTGAGAAACCGTGTCAAACAGGTCGGCGGCTTCATTGGGAAGCCTGCGGCTTCCTTTGCCTTTTTCTTGATCAACAAGTTCTTTCAATTTATATCGATTCTGGAACATTCTAGTACTTTTAACATCAAAGTCGGCGGCTTCATCATTACCATGCCGGCGGCTTCATCTTGCCAATTTGCAATTTTCTTCATTTTTGATCCTGTTTAATACATAACTTGGACATGATCATTAGAAATATCTTTTTCTCATTTTTACCCATTTTAGTGTGTTTTAGCATCAAAATGACTCAAAAATACTAAGATAACTCCTCAAAATGTTATCAAAAAACTATATAATTTAGGAGTTATTAGTATAGTAGAAGTAAATAGATTCTTCCGGCGGCAGATGAAAAAGAAGAATGACAGATATGAAAGTTAGGAGTATATCAAGAATCAGAACTGGATGGAGCATATTAACGAATACTTTAAAGTATGAATTGAGAGAGAAAGAATAGAAAATGTGAGCTGTGGAAATAAGGAAACGAAGGGAGTGGATTTATAGTAAAATATCCGACAGAGCAATCGAAACAGATTATTGCATTTAACCAAAGAAGATCCTAATTTCCTTAATTACCGAAGAACCAAATCTTATTACGAAGATTTTCTCTAAATCCCTTGAATTCCGGAAATCAACCGTGGCTACGTCACCAGTTAAGGCAAACATGTATTTACTCATCTTCACTCTTTTGCGATAGCATCACTCGTACTCTTCACATAAACGAATTGTTTTATTCATATTACTCAATGATGATAACACTTTAATTTTCAACTCATATGAGTCATGAAAACATACTTATTGTCAGCCATGACGATCTCTATCAAATTTCGGGACGAAATTTCTTTAACGGGTAGGTACTGTGACGACCCGGAAATTTCTGACCAAATTTAAACTTAATCTTTAAACGATTAACGTTTTTGACACGATAAGCAAAGTCTGTAAAGTTGAATCTCAAAATTTTTGAACTACTGGTAAATATATATATATATATATATATATATATATATATATATATATATATATATATATATATATGTGTGTGTGTGTGTGTGTATGTGTGTGTGTGTGTGTGTAATAAATTAAGAAATGTTAAATAAAACATTAAACGATTTGATTGATAAGAAAATAATGAAACACATTATGATTTAGAAACATTAACGAAATATTAAACGTATAACGTTATACTTATTTGTTTCAGATAAATATCTAAGTAATAAAATGTGTTATGTAAAACGTGTTTTAAAACTTTAAGATTAATAAAAATATTATTAACTTTTAATATAAGGATATATATGAGGTTTCAAATTTATTTAGTAAACAACGAGAACACATTCGTTTGACATTAGACTATGATTAGACAAAGTTAAATACGAAGATTCGAAGACGTAAATAACTAACACGTTCAAACGTACAGATTATACACTCCAGAATGATAATATATATTTTATAACGTGATAAAATATAATATAAACTTAAATTTAAAACGATTTGTTATAAAGACTTTTTATATTATTAAATATATATTAATGAATAACGAGATGAGGAATTAAAAGAAGCAAATGACCAAAATACTCGAACGTTAAATTTACACTTCGAGTAATATAATTTATTGATAATTTAAGTCTATATTTTGATAAAGGTACGAGTCACGAAACGTAAAGTGCAAGTTTTCTAAGTATACGAAAGGACGTTCGAAAAACCGGAACCGGGATATAAGTCAAGTAACAACGTACGAGTCATCGGAACCAAAATTTCAAGTTAACTAGGCACGGGAATATAATATAATATATAATTAATTAATATAAATTATATATATTATGTATTTATTTAATTATGTCGACAAGCAAAACAACAAAATAATATGTGATGTAAAATCCTCCCATGCGATCGCATGGGATATGGCTTGGGAAGCCATGCGATCGCATGGCACCCTGGGGCTGGCCAACTCTATAAAGGTCGACGAATTCAGTTTGTTACACACACACAAATATTTTTCTTATTCTCTCTGTATTATTATTATCATTATTATTTATATTATTATTATTAATATTATTATTAAATATTATTAAGATTATTATTATAAATCTTAATCTTATTATTATTATTATTATTATTATTATTATTATTATTATTATTATTATTATTATTATTATTATTATTATTATTATTATTATTATACATAAAATATTACGACGGAGTCATGAGCGAATTATTTCAAAACGGGTCCTACGAGCGGGATAAAGCTAAGGATATTATGGGTTATAGCTATAGAGGTTATGGGTATTGCTTGGGGGTTACGACCATGAGTCAAAGATCAAACCTAGTGTTTATCATCTCCGTTATATCTACGTACTTTCCTGCAATATTGAATCACAATATTGATACGTGAGCATTCATATCTTATCTTTTATATATTAATAGTGTATCCATGTCTAGTGCTCGAGTATATATGTTTATTTATGCTTGTATGCTAAATGTCGTCGTTAGATAGTTTTATGATGAATCACGAATTCAACACGTGTACTACTGGTATAAAGTATATGATATGCATGTTGTTGGAAAGCTGGCGAAAAATTAATAACTTTTCATTTAGAAATCGTGTGATTTCGATGAACGGATTAAAAGATATGGTCAACTGAATTATGTTTGACGTTAATCGAAATTTTGTTTAAAACTGTAAATTAATATTTAAACAACTTGTCTATGAGATTGATAAAAGATATTACTAATCGAGTAAATGAATTTTTATATAAGGCACGTCTCGTTTTGTTGAACAGTTGTTAAAGTTGACTGTCTTATCATGTTTTAAAGCTTTACAAACACAATAATCCGATTTTACAAGTATTGAAAAACTATGTGAAATAATAAAATATTTTTGATTGCCATGATAATTCAAATATAATATAGCTCCAGAAATAAATAATATTTTGAGTTTGATAAACTATAAATTCGTTCAATTATTAAAACTTATACTATGTTATTATAATAAACATGTATAGATTTAAAGATCATATTTGGTCAAGTTGACTTTTGAGATGACTTTTGTTAACTTTTGTATATCGGTCTCGAGCATTAGGATTGTGATACACTATGACCTGACCTAGCTTGTTAGACATGTATTGACCAACATATGTTCTCTAGGTTGAGATCTACGGTTATTTTACATTTCGAGTTTCGGTCGCATTAATGACCTTATGTGCTGCTAAGGTGAGTTTCATTTGCTCCCTTTTTAATTGCTTTCGTAATATATATTTTTAGGCTGAGAATACATGCACTTTATTTTAAACGCAATGGATACAAGTACATACTAAATTCTACACCGAGTTTGAACCGAAAATTCCTTAGCTTTGGTAACTAGTAACTGCTGGTTATAAGAATTGGTGGGCGCGAATAGTGGTATATGGATCCATAAGGCTTGACATCCCCGTCTGTTCCAGGTATAGAAACCCTAGCCTGAACTATAAAACAGACGTATACTATTTGAGTTTAATACACGTTGGATTGCGTGTATTATACATGTTAGTTGCATGTATGTTAAAACAGGGGTACTTATTATAACGTTAAAGTTCAGTTACCAGGGTGCTCAATTTCGAAGAATATTTTGATAAACGTTTCTGGATGAAACAACTGAAATCTTGTGATCCGCCTTTATATACAGATTATGTGCAACATTAAAACTATGAACTCACCAACCTTTGTGTTGACACTTTTAAGCATGTTTATTCTCAGGTTCCTAGAAGTCTTCTGATATTTGCTTATATGTGATACAAGCTATGTGCATGGAGTCATACATGCTTTATTCGAGAAAACGTTGCATTCACAAAATCATCACCATGTATCTTATTTTGACTGCATTATCAACGGATGTAGTATTGTAAACTATTATTTACTGTGATTGTCTATATGTAGAAATCATCAAACGTCAAAAACCTTGAAATTTGATATTCATTTATGGTGTGCCTTTTCAAAAGAATGCAATGTTTACAAAACGTATCATGTAGAGGTCAGTACCTCGGTGTGAAATCGATGAATGATGTATTCGTCCAAATGAATTTGGACGGGTCATCACAGTTGGTATCAGAGCTTGAGGTCATAGCGAACCAGAATTTGCATTAGTGTGTTTAACTGGTAATTGTTAGGATGCATTAGTGAGTCTGGACTATGATCGTATCTGTTTTTACCTAGTTTTGCTTATCATTTTTGTCAGAAATTACTTGCTTATCATTCCTAAGTCTAGACGCGTTTTCCTGCATTTATTGCATAGATAGTGTACAGGCAAATTCATATCTTGGCATATCTGTTACTGTAAATTTTGCCTGACATCTTCTGAAAATTCCTCCGTGATTTATGGAATTTTGGTATTATATATACATATGTAAATTATGTATTGAAGAGTACCAATCTAAATTCTATATTCTATTTCATATCAAAAATCATCTCCCTAATTATACAAGATGGATCCCGTATCTAGTTCAAATTCCTTAAACTCCGACAGCTATTCCGATATGGATATTCACCTGAACTCCGAAGACAGTGTAACCGGAATGGATCAACCAATCAGCCATCACCTATTCTGGATGAATTGGGGATGGGTTCGTAGCCTACTTAGTCATTGGAGACAAGAAGAAGGTGATCCCTTCCATCCACCACATTCCCCTCTTGGCGAAGAACCTGAAGCACTTACCGGCGAACCTGTTAGTAATACCATTTTCTCTCTCATCTCCAGAGTATCTCGTCATGATTATATACTATCTCAAATTCTTCCAGAGTGGATAATCCTTCTTGTAATGACCCCACTCTTGACATTTGAAGCACTGGACACCCTTCACACCGTCTCTTGATCTGAACTTACTTTTATTACCAGATATCTTTTCGGCAAACCTTCCCTTTCCATGACCAACCATAGCAAACTCATGCTCATAACGGCCATCGGATCTTTTTCTCTTATCCTGAGATAAAAGTGTCGGTACTACCTCCTCCATCTTTACAGTAGCCTTACCATAAAGAATAGTAGTGACCAAAGTATTATACGAACTGAGAAGAGATGTAAGAAGAATAAGGGTCTTATCTTCTTCCTCAATATTAACCTCAACTTTTGCAAGTTGATCCACCAGACCATTAAACACGTTCATGTGTTTAATGATATTCCCGCCTTCCTCCATCTTCAATTGATAAAGATCACGATTCAAGTTCAATTTTGTAGTCATGTTCTTCTCGAGATATAACTTCTCGAGGGCCACCCACAACCCCGTCGCAGTTGTTTCGCCATTGACATTATTAATGATCTTGTCACTGATGGAAAGACGAATGGTACTGACACATCTTTCCTCGATGTCATTCCAATCGTCATCCGTCATCTTTTCTGGCTTTCTGTCATTTTTACCCTTCAACGGCTTTGTCAAGCCCTGTTGAACCAGGACATCATTTACCCTTGCTTGCCACAAGGTGAAATTCCCGATTCCATCAAATGGCTCCACCTTAAACTGCATACCGCTATTTCCCGCCATCTTAAACCAAAAAATATCCGATAAACCTGGATACGCTCTGATACCACTTGTTATGACAACTTGCCCAATGCACCCACACTAGGAGAAACGAAGATATAATTGTTTGAGACAAACTTGCGAGAAATAAAAGAAAGCAAAATAAAGTAACTGATAACACGACGATTTAACGTGGTTCGGCAAAACCCTGCCTACGTCCACCCCAAGAGTTCCCTTTATTCTTATAATATAAAAGAACCCGATACAAGAAAATGAAAACTATGAGTTAAACCTAAACCCAAGCCCCTTAGATTTTTGTATAAAATCTAAGTTTCCCGTACACTCATTTACAATCCTTACAAGAATAAACTCTCGGCCTCACAAATAAACACACTCCGTTGATAAACCTATCAACTATGTTTTTCTTTCTCTTTGTTATGATTTCTCCTTTTTGCATGATCACCTATTTATAGATGAAAGCATACATGCATACACTTTACTTGGACAATTTCTAGCCACTTGTTGCATTCCTTCTTTGACTTGTAAGAAAACAAAATCAAACTTTGCTACATCAACAACCAACTTGACATATGAAAACAATAAACAAGTTGCTACCATGCAAAATCCCAATTTACTACCATCTTTGACTACATAACCATGCAAAAGGCAATTTGTATTTGTCTACTAAATGTTTGTCATAATTTGACCACTTTCCAACAATATCATTCTATTTAAAGTAATATAATTAAGCACTTGCTTCAAGAAAAAAGATGAGATATGTTTCATACAATACATGTGGATTATGTCATTGTTTAAGTTCATAAGACCACTCACAACGGTTCCGCTATTGTGAGCATCACGGCCTCCGCCTTCATTGGCTCCGTTACTAGTAACCATGATGGCAAGTCTTCAACCACCCGTATTCCATTTCGTAGTTGCTACGCACAATTGAAGACGGAACCGAAAGCATATATCTCTTGTACATTTTGCATTGTTACTTGTACTTGTAAATAATTAATTAATTTAGTTGGTGTGAGTGGATGTTATCAAAATGTCTTGGATTAGTGATGGAAAGAAAGTGCTGATGTGAGACTGATATGACACTCATTTGGCAGTCAGTCTTGAAAAGTAAGTGCATCACGGTTGAGAGTGGTCTAATCATTACATAAAGGTACTCCCTATGTCCCAATTAGATAGTTATGGTCTCTTTTTTTGTTTGACCCTAATTAATACTTCACTTCTATAAATAGATAAGAATAATTGGTTAAAATATTTATATATCGTTACTTTATTTAAGTAAGACAAAATGTAAGTAAAAAGTAAGTGTTAAAACTGGAAAGTATAAAAAAAAAATACATGCATCAGTCACTTTTTCTTAAGCTGTGTATTTTTTGTCTGATAACTATTAAATTGGGACAAAATACATGTTTGTTATGTCCAGGAATAAATAGTAGTCCGTATATAGTATAAGATCATTGATCATCTAGCCTTCTATTATATTGTAGCATGAATGGTGTACCAAATTATCTATATATTTAATATTTAAAAGACAAAATCCTGTAGCACTATTCATCAATAGTAACTAGAGGTATTTTCGTCATTTCACCTTTTTTTTTTGTGGTCTTCAACAATAAAAGAAGCAACTTTTGTAAAAGAACCAACCCTTCAATGTTACCAAAAGATGTCGAAAAAAATTCTTTTTTACAAAAAAATCAAATAGCTTTTTTTTTTCCTCAACGATAAAAGAGGCAACTTTCATAAAAGGAACAACCCTTCAATGCTACTAAAATATGTCGAAAAACATTCTTTTTTACAAAATAGATCAACTAACTTTAAAAAAAAAAAAAAAAAAAAAACCCGAACGCTAAAAGAAGCAACTTTCACAAAAGGAACAACCCTTCAATGTTAGATGTCAGAAAAAAATATTTTTTACAAAATAGATCAACACTTTTTTTTAACTCGCATTCAAAACGAAGCCTCTGGCGCGAAGCGAGGGCTCCACAACTAGTTTTTAACAAGACTCCAAAAACAAGTAAACAATATAAATCTTATTACTACATACTGATTAATATTGATTTAATTTATTGTCTTTAATCATTTTTATATATTAGGTCAAGACTTTAAATTACAATAAGTCGTACCATAAGATTTTCATTTAACCATTTGTTTGTATTTTGAAATTACGGCTTTATAAGAGAGTCTAATTTAATTTCAACTGAGCTAAAAAAATTTCATTGCTGTATGTTATCTAGTGACTTTAACCATTTAATTATTTCCGGGACTTGAATTATTATTGTTATTGTAAAATAAATGACGATCGTGGCGAAAATTCAGTTTCTAGAGTAATTTATGAAAAGAAAACTTTGTGGGAGAATTAAAAAGGATCATTGAGTCCTAATAAAATACCAACAAAGGGTGGTCAAATGTAGCAACAATGATGGGGCAAAAGTTGTTAATTCGGAGACTAAGGTTGTCAAGATTACCTTTCACAGCTTCGATTAACATATCTATATTGTATGATATGATATGATATGATATAAGCGGGGTCTAATGTCTTCAAGCATAATAACACTAACATGTTAAAAGCGCACTATCATTTATCATTCAGACATATTACATGTTTAAGTTTTAGATGTGAGCATATTGTTACTAGAGACTAACCGAGGGGAACATATTGTTATTTTTGGTTTATAAAAATAAAAAAAACTAATACAGATTATAAACAATTAAACATCACCAATTTTTGGACACGTAAGTCGTTGTAACATTAGTCAACGACCCACTCATATGGGCATACAGCTTATGTTTCCTTTTTTGTCAATTATTTATTATTAATAAGTAATACTACACAATTAGATATTTCTTACAAAAATTTTTAAAACTGTCGTTAACACGCTTTAAAATATTATATAACTTGATAACTGCTATTCTAAAAGAGACAATTAAATGACATATATGATTTAAAGCGTATTAATGACAACATAATCTATAAAGTAATTAATAATTTAAGTTGCGTTTAATAAAATTGAATGATTTAACGCAAAATAATTCATAATCCAAATAAATGGTTCAAAGTATATGAATAAACTTGGTTCTAGATAAAAATAAGATGTTTGACGATAATTTTGAGTAAACGATATGAACTGAGTAAGTTATCTTATTAACATGTTACATGAAACAAAAAATTCAATATAATTGTTTGAGTTCTAGACAAGATTTGAGAAGGATATTATAGGAAAATTTAAGTATTTTATAATTAAGAAGATGTCTCAATTTTGAATAGTTCACCACTGAATGGTAAATCATTCAACATCACGGAGGTTAAAAACAAATAATGATGAATAAAATATCATTATGAACCATTTAATTAAAGAATGGTTTGACTAAAAAAATGTTCTAAGGGTACATGATACACACATTAAATATTAAATATAAAATAATTTTCTAAAGTTAATGTAAATCTTAATTAATAGTAATGTATAAATGAAAATGAAATGAGTTCAATAAATGAAAACATTGAGTGTATTTAATCATCTTATCTTGTGTCATTAGGGCATAGTCAAACCCATTAAAGAAGGGGAGTGATATGTACACAAATTATTTTTGTTATATACACAACTATCATGTATTATAGTGTTGTACTGTACAATACTGTAAAACATGATGATTGTGTACATAATAAAAATAAGTTGTGAACATCGTGATCACCATAAAAACTCTACAAATTCTTTATGTATCTTTTTGTGTTTCTTGATTATTCTAGAAATAAACGAAAAAACTGCAAAATTGTTATTTATTCGTCCTTGCCCTATTTTCCGTGAAAGATAGTATTCCGATACACATCCGAAATTCGTAGATCTGATTCATAGATCTTCATCGTTGGATAAGTAAAAAATCGAAATAGCCAGAAGACATGTGTATCGATAAGCATAAAGTGGAAGCAAACTACAAACTTTTACATGTAGTTGTCATCTAATTCTAAATTGGCATTAGTTTGCTACTGTAATTTCAGATTTTAGTTTCCTGGTAAATGTTGATGTGTTCTAAGAAATAAGATGGGATTGTTTGATTCTTGGTAGATCTTGATTTTTAGGTTCATTAAAAAAGAAGTTACGCTACGGGATTGACTCATTGTTCGAGTATTTGGAGAAAAATGTCATCTGGTGGATCGATGACTGCTGATTTTGTGGGTAAGATTTGGGTGTATTGAAATCAAATTAATTTACTATAAGGGTATAACTGTTATTTAATGTAAAATGATGTGTATGAATTAAAAATGAGTGTCTGAGAATCACCTAACTCTTATTTCTTTTTAAAATATTCACAAAAGTCTTATTCCCAACTGTCGGCGATGTCTTGCTCAACACAATTCTCACACGTGCGAACAAACACATCATCCAAATAATATATTAAATTATTAATATTTATATAATATTTTCTTATATTATCTTGTCCCAACTCCTAAATCTAACTTAACTCTCGAATCTAACTTTATAACGTTATTATTAATTAACATGGAGTAACATCTAATTTTGATATGGACATTAATCTTGAATTCTATATCTAGTAAGATCCAATACCGAAAAAAAGTAGATAACAATTACAAAATTATACTACTGTAGTTTGTAATACACTAGGGTTCCCAACGTAATATTGTCCTGGATCGCCCGGCTCATCACCCATACACGACGACGATAGGCAGCCTTCCGTCCGCCCTCCCGAGCATCATGCTCGCTTATTTCATCTTAAGACATGATCGAGCACGGAGAATTTGAGAGAAAAACTAACCGTTTGCTTTTTGCAACTTATAGTTTGTAATTATTTGTTTTTTTTAAATCTGTTTAATTAATATATAAGTATATCCATTTTTATTAACTTTTACACACATAAGCTTCATTTTTTTCATATTTTTCTCTCTAATTTCATATATTTTATACAACATGAGCCGCAATGGCAAACGTCATCGTAACGATGAAGCGGAAGAAATTAACGAATTATCTAATATTTATTATTATATGGGTGCACTTGACTTACTTGATAATTTGGATTAAGCGATGATGATGTCGAAAATCGCACACCAATACCAAGAGCACCAAGAAGGTATTTTTATAGAGATTGACAAGGTACTGCGAAAAGGTTGTGGGATAATTACTTTTTCGACACGCCCATTTTTCCTGAGGATAAATTCTGTAAAGATTTAGATTGAGCAAGTCACTATTTATCCGCACCTGTCAAGGTATAATTAATCACTCACACGAACATGTTCCACCATTTTACTTATTTTCATCAAAAATGTGATGCTATTGATTTACTTGGATACAATGTTTTCAAAAATGTATATCGGCTTTAAGACAATTTGCATGCAGTAATGCAACCGATTTATTTGACGATTAATTACATATGGGTGAACAAACCTCCTATGATTGTTTGGACAATTTTTATAAATATGTGTTTACGTTGTATTTTTCGGTTTATTTGCGAAAATCAAATGCACAAGATGTGCAACACTTGATATCTAAACATCAAGAAGCACATGGTTTTTCGAGGATGTTAGGAAGCCTCAATTGTATGCATTGGGGCTGAAAAATTTGTCCTACTGCTTGGCAAGGAAATTATACTCGATGTGACAAAGGTTACTCGAGTATTATGCTAGAAGTCGTGGATTCTTACGATTTGTGGATTTAGCATGTTTTTTTTGGCCCCGCAAGTCCGAACAACGACGTCAATGTACTAAATCTATCCGATTTTTTTGACGATTTGAAACAAGATAGAGCTCTACCTTGTATATTTATGGTACATGGGTGTAACTTTATTATTTGGGTGATGGAATTTACCCTGATTGGGTAACAATTGTTAAATCTTTTAAAATCGTGATGGACCTAGAGTTCCCAAAATTCAAAAAAAAAAAAATTAAAAATAAATAAGAATCGGCAAGATAAGATATAGAACAAGCATTCGATGTCCTACAAGGTCGTCTTGCAATAATAAAAAATTTGACGAAACTGTTTTACATGCAAAACAACCGCCATATTATGTACACTTGTGTCATTTTACACAATATGATTATAGAAGATAACTGTAGTGCAATGTGTCCACTCGAGGAAGATTATCGTCCAGTTCATCATCCGCCAAGTACTATTGAAGAGAGAGTCGATTTAGAAATTCAAAAAGATTGCGAAATGCGTGATTCAGGTACACAATACCTACTACGAGATATGCTTATCGAACACATTTGGAACCTCTCTCCTAGTTATCGTGTTCGAAATCATCCTGACAGGGGACCTTTAAACAATCAAGAGTCGAGACCTTCTCACATTCCCGAGGAGGAAGAAGACGAAGATGACGAGGATCCTGAAGACGATGATTAGTTTTATTTTACTCCGTATCTTTTACATTTCATGTATTTTTTTTATTTTAAATTTTACTTTTAAATATAAAATAATGTTGTTTAGTTTTTACTTTTTCATGTAATGTTATTTATTTTTAATTTAAATGAGAGTACTTTCAAAATTTAAAAAATAATTAGTCATGGTAGGGTTCATAGACGAAGCTACATATTAAACACCTGTAGCACATGCTACCCGTGAATCTTGGTGATGAAGAGTAAAAAAGCTTAGCATTTAATCAACGAAACTCAGACTTGTGATGTTATGAGCGTTCATGGATGATTGGGAAATTTAGAGGCAGTGGGGAAGATGACAGAATAGAAGATAACAAAAGCTAATTTAGGTTTAGGTTTTTATATTGATACGGTATACGGTATGTGATATGTAATTAAAGCCCATTCTTATGTTAAGATAAGGCCAAATGGAAATATAAGGAAACCCATAAGGCCATAATATCACATGTCGAGTTAGGCTTTAATATTCTCATTTCTCGGTTGGCTTTTCGAGTATAAGACATAAATTTTTCCAATTTGAAATTTCAATTGAAACTTGAAAGGGTACAAAATTCGAAATATATACCTTGAGAGGAATATTCAATTGAATCCATAAATTAAGTTGAGATTCAAGGGACCAATGATAGTGCGACATGTGACGAGAAAATCACATGTGATTAAAAAAAAAATCCAAAATTTTGTTTTTCAAGAAAAAAAAAATTTGTTTAGAAAAAAAAATTTCGAAATTTTTTTTTTTACGTAATTTTTTTTTTCGAATTTTTCTTTACAATCACATGTGATTTACCTGCACAATCACGTGTGATTGAATTGTACAATCACATGTGATTGGATATAACAACCCGGAAATTTTCGACAAAATTTAAACCTAACTTTTATGAAATACCAACGATTCACGAACAATTATTTGTAAATAATAATACATTAGTATTAATTAATATTATTAATATAATATTTAACAATATTATCATTATCATTTACAATTATCATTATCAGTATTATCATTTTTATTAATATGAATTTGATTATTATTATTATTAGTATTATTATTACTAATATTATTATTAGTATAGTTATACTTATCATCATTATCATTAATATAATTACTAATATATTATTAATATTAATATCATTATTATTAATACTTAACATTTAAATTAATATAATGAAATATCATTATTTGTTTACTAATATCATTATTAATATTATTAGTATTGTCATTATTACTAAAATTATTAAAATTATTATAATTATAAATAACATTAGTATTATCAACATTATTTTTGATAATTAGCATTATTTTTGTTATTACTAGTGTTATTATTATTTTTATTATTATTCATAATATTAAAAGTATTATTATTTTTATTAATATAATAATGATAATTATTATTAGTATTAATATTATTAATATATTTATTAGTATTATTATTAAAATACTTATTAATCATTAATAGTAAAAAAATAAAGAATAAAAATAAATAAATAAAAATAAAGAAGTCGACAAATACCTAAATTAGGATATCTGCCTTTTAATTTTTTTTTATCAATCAGAATATTCTTTTAATTATTTAATATCTACTTTTTATTTTTTTATCCCACGATCCATTTTTTCCTTTTTCTTATTTAGCTGCTATATTTTTTTTTATTTATTCTAATGGATCGTGATCAAATTTTTTATTATCTACTGGTTTTGATTTTATAATTTATCGATCATATCATTATCACTAGCTCCATTATAAACACCACAATCAATTCATTCAGTTACTTACAGCAATTCAATTTTTTTTCTTTTCATATATCTCTGTTCTTGTTCAAATTGTCAAAATCTCGATTTCGTATTTGTTTTCAAAATCCTTAAATGTCATGTTGTTAGGAATCCTTTAAGTAAACTAACTGCAAAAGTTGAGCTTCCAATTCGTTTTATCGATTCTTAATTTTCGAGTCAAAGTTTAATATAAAAAAAGTCAACCGATTGTTCTTGTGAAAATTCGAATTCGTTTTTAAGTTTTAAGTTAAATTGAGGATACAGAAAGTTTCTAGAAAGGAATTAGAACTTATTTCATGTTAAAATTTATAGCTAAAACATTCGAGAATCCAAGATTTGAATTTGAGTTTTTTTTTTCGCGAATAACAGCAGGTGTTTTATTTTTATTTTTTTCGTTTTCTGTTAATACAAACAACCATCAACGATTATTTTTATGCTTATTGGAGAATCTAAATAAGTTTAGATAATTGATTCATTAATTGGATTGAAGTCCCTGGTCGATTGAAGAAGATGAAGAAGAAAATAGGAAATAGATATCGGGTTAAATATATTTAAGTTGTAGTTTAAAACAGAAAAACTGGACGGATCAAATGGTTAAGTGTGCTGCGGGTTAACGACAGGTCACGGGTTCGAGTCCCGTCTTGGGCATTTTTTTTTTTTGAAGAGCTCCTAAGGTAGTTTTAATTATTATTATTATTATTATTATTATTATTATTATTATTATTATTATTATTATTATTATTATTATTATTATTATTATTATTATTATTATGATAATTATTATTATCATTAAACTAATTAGTATTATTATTATTATTATTGCTGTTACTAGTATTAAAAGTATTATTAGTATTACTAATATTATTATTATAATTATTAGTATTATCATTATAATTATTGGTATTATTATTAAAACTATCATTATTATTATTATTTTAAATATTATTATCATTATTATGATTAGAATTATTATTATTATTATTATTTTAAAAATACAAATTATTGTTATCATTATTATTATTAGTACTAAGTATCATTATATATTTATAAGTATTATTATTAATGCTATCCTTATTATTATTACTAATATGATTATCTTTATTAGTATTATTATTATTAAAAAGTATTATCATGACTATCATTTTTACAAAAATTATTATTTTTGCTATCATTAAAACTATATTATTATTATTATTAATATTATTATTAATATTATTATTATTATTATTATTATTATTATTATTATTATTATTATTATTATTATTATTATTATTATTTTAAAACCTTATTATGATTATTATCATTTTTACTACTAGTATTATTATTGTTATTACAAAATGATACAACTCTTTATTCATTATCATTATTAAAATCATTTTATCAAACAAATACTTATATATAGAATATATATAAAAGTATATATATAGAAATATATAACAATTGAAATAATACATATAAACTTATTCGATTACGAGTATATGTGTTAATATATATATACTTGATATATGTTCGTGAATCCGAAATCAACTATGTACTTGTTCAGTGCCATCCTATGCATATTTACTACAAACTATCGTATCGTATCGTGAGTTTTCATAGCTCCATTTTTAATTGCTTTTCCAATATATATTTTTGGGCTGAGAATACATGCAATGTTTTATATCTGTTTTACAAAATAGATACAAGTACTAAACTAAATTCTACGTGGGTTAGAATCACAAATATTTCCCTAGCTTGGTAACGTAATCTATTGGTCTCTGTACCTTAGGCGTGAATCCTATTGATAGATCTATCGGGTTTGACAACCCCATCCGGGCTAGTCGCGCTAGCAGTAAACGGATGTTTAGTACTTCGAGGGTATTTATCGCACTTGATTCGGTGCTCTATAGACATCAGGGGTATTCATTATTATATTATTATCGTTAAGGCTGTTACCAGGTGCCCATGGTTGTAGAATCTTTTTTATTACACTGCGGTGTAAGGATATTTATGGAAACTAAAATCTTGTGATCTATTACTATCATCAAAATCATTAATTATGACAAACCTATGAACTCACTCAACCTCATGTTGACTTTTTAAGCATGTTTATTCTCAAGTACTTTTTGCTTCCGCTGTAAAACTTTGTTGTTACATAGAAGCCAAGCCAAGCACTGGAACCAGAGTTAACATCGCCGTTAATGGTTTTTGACGGGGTGTTACAGTTGGTATCAGAGCATTGGTCTTAGCGAACCAGAATTTGCATTAGTGTGTCTAACCAGTAGTTGTTAGGATGCATTAGTGAGTCTGGACTTTGACCGTACGTGTTTATTTTAAATTTTACTTATCTTTTCTTGCCTAAAAATTTCAACTTATTTTTAAGTCAATTCTCTATATGATTGAATGGTTTCGACTCGATAAGCAAACTTGTTATTATGAGTCTCAAAATTTTGAAAGGTTTTATGAAGTCATTTTATGTGACTAAATTATATTCTAATATTCCTATATTATCTATTAAATAAAAAGGTGTGACTATGTGTTTGTACGTTCCTACGTATAACGTTTTTATTCGATGAATCGTCTCGGTTTCCAAACCAACGATTAGACTTTCGAGATTTCCAAATCCGAATTATTTTGATACGATATTCCGATGTCGTATGAGTTAATAAAATATTCCTATATTTTATTTCTTAAATTATTATTCTTCTCGCGTATTTAATTTGCGTAGAGGTATTTTTCTCGGATCGCGCTCGTTTAATTGTTATGGCCAATTTATAAAAACCAAATTTTGATGAGTGGGTCATCTGGACATGTTGGCTGAAATTCTCATGGATAACCCAGATTTATAGGGTGCATTAAAGTCTAGTCTACAGTCTGACCTATAACTTTAGAACATTAACATTATTACTTGCATCATACATATACATATCTCTTATTCTGTGACTCCGGGAGGAACTCCCATTGTGATTCACAATATTCTATAACTCACGCTCATTATCTTTATAAGATCACCTCGGTTGGTGAAACCAAGGGATGTCACTCATGATTTCTGAAATTCTTGACATTCCTATGTCATCTATTCTGGTTTTGTGTATTACGTATGTATTACATGAAATGCTATCTATGATTTTTGAAACTCCTATAATTGTTACTACTCATACTCAAACGTATATAACCTCCGGTTCACGTACCTATATGCCTTATGCCTTATTATGCATCGGTTTGCGAATCGGAAAATGTCATTGGGTTATCGAGAATCTCAAAGACATTATAATGTCATCACTATTCATATTCATTACTTCAAAATCTTTGCTTTCTCATTATTTTTGATCATTGAATTTTCTTGACGAGTGGCGTCTACGAAACTCCAGAATGGAAGGGTTTGGATTACCGATTTAAAGGATCCTATAGCTCAAGCCCCTAGACCTGAATAGGCCATTACGAATTGAAAGTCTTTAATCGAAAGATTATTAGATTACATACTTATCATTTTATGATCTCGACACATCATATTGCCATTATTGGAGTATAGACACATCATATCTTATTATATCTTATCATATCTATCCCAATAGACTTTGTCTAACACTTTTTCTAAATTTTCTCCGTAAATTGCGAAAATCTTTTGCTATATATACGTATTCGAGGAGACAAATATATCATTCAGTATTCAACACTCATCTCATATCAAAACCCTTTATTCGATCATATAATATGGATTTCTCACTTGATTCCTCGAACTCCTCGAGCTCCAATGACAGCGTAACCGGAATGAACCAACCAATTTGTCATCATCTTTTCTGGATGAATTGGGGGTGGGTTTGTAGTCGACTTAATCAATGGAGAAGTGAAGAAGGTGATCCTTTTCACCCACCACATTGCCCTATTGGCGAAGAACCTGAAGCACTTACCGGAGAACCAATCTGGAACACCATTTTCACCCTCATTTCCAGAATATTCTGCCACGAGTATATAATATCTAGAATTCTAGATCTTATTCATCTACTCGTTCGAACCGCCAATCATCTCGGAATAATAGAAGAAGTCAACGAGCTTCGCGCTCGAGTGGTGGCTTTGGAGAATATGGTGCAAACTTTACAAGCATCATCAGCACCACCAGCATCAGCAGCACCACCAGCATAACCAGCACCAGCAGTACCACCAACATCACCAACACCGCAAACACTGTAAGCACCAGCAGCATCACAAGCTCCGCAAACATCGCAATCACTGTAGATATCAACCCCACAATCACCAATGAGTATGTTTTAATAACGAGTTATGAAATATTAACTCATTCTTTTCGAAGAATTTATATGTATATTTTATATAAATTTTTGAACCCATAATATATCTTTTCGTACTAAGCTATTATGTGTGAATTTTTAAAAGGTAAATACTACCTGGTTAATTCATATTACTAATATGCTATGATGTACATCCTTCGTTAATGACTTAACAATTGTTAACTATAATCTCTATTTCAACTCGATGAATTCCATTTCATAATAAACTAAGTGTATTATTCAAATACATGTTTGATTTTACACTTTCATTTTCGATGTACTCGAAACCTTTTTGAAAATATTATTCGTGCCTTACGAAGTTCAAAAGGATTCCACGAGCACCAAAATCATATATCGAGGTATATCAATAACAATGAACGATGAAGTATTGATTCATAACTTCATTAAAGAAATATTCCGCGATGATTATGTAATCTCTAAATTTTTGGAGATTATTTATTCTCGTTTTAACCGTAAATCAAATGAGTTTAATATTATATTAACTAATTAAATCAATAATTACATCTGAAGGAAGATACATATGTACGTATATTTTCATAAAGATTGTAATTAAAAATTCTTTTGTACAAACTGTTGATTGAGAAAATATTTTAACGGGTAGGTAAAACCCGAGAAATATTTATATCTCACATTAATATGTTACATTGTACATTCTTCAAAATTCTTGAAAACATCTCGGATTGGTAACCAATGATTCAGATTCGCTAACCTTATGAAGGCTAATGAAGCAACAAAAGCTATAGATGGTCTTAATGGCCAAAAGCTTGATAATAAAGAATTGTGTGTTGGAAAAGCTCAAAAGAAAATCTGGTATTGAAAGACAGATTGAGCAAAACATGAAGGAAGCTGTGGACAAATCACAAAGACTAAACCTGTAATCAAAGAATCTAGATGATTCGATTTCTGATGAAAACCACAAAAGATCTCTTTACGTATTCTAAATCCTTACAGAAGAATTTTCTTCATTATTCTTCGATCTCAGAAATTCTAAGATATAATAGTATCTTTCGTTATAAATATCCTCGATATTTCTGAAGATATCTTCATAACTATTCTTGTCCAAGATTATTTATCTCTTCGTGCTATCTTTATTACATCATAAAGGAAACTGTTTTAGTTTCTATATTCTGTAGAATTCAAGTTTAAATTTTGAATGATTTGAAGTAGTGTTGGGAATTGAAGCATGAGTTAGTATAATATAATAACGTCAGGCCAACGTGATTATATTACAGTAAGTCATGCTAAATTTTTAATGGAAGATGATGATTCATAGACTTTATAATCATCATTTTCCATGTTACATAACTCTTTCATTCTATTTAACCTCTAAACATATCAAAAAAATATTTTTCTTGATGATTCGGTCTTTTCCGGATATTCTGGTAATTTGACAATTCAAATCGTGCTATTACCTTTCCTTTCTGCTTTGTATATTATGATCATTCGAAACATCATACCTACGAATTCTGGACCATTACTTGCTTTACAAAGGCATGAAGCTTCGACATATAAGGGAAAATACAAAGCTCGATAACGACACCGAAATTACAAACCATGTATATCAATGCGTATAGCAATATAAAGACACGGGAGAACTAAAAAAACTATAAATCCAAGAGCATAGTAGAAGTAAACTGACTCTTCCGGCGACAGATGAAAAAGAAGCACGATAGATATAAAAGTCAGGACTATATCCAGAATTAGAACTGGATGAAGCATATTGAAAAATCTTTTGGAAGTATGAATCGAGAAAGAAAGTATAGAAGTGGTGAAGATAATGAAACGAAAGAAGCTAATTTATAGCGAAATTCCAGACACAGTAATCGAGGCAAATTCACCGCATTAAATTAAATAAAATCCTAATTTCCTTAATTATCGGAGAATCAAATCTTATAAAGATTATGAATATTTCTTTAATTCCTTGAATTCCGAAAATCAATCGTGACTATGTCAAAAGTTAAGGCGAACATTTAATTTCCTCATTTCACTCTTTTGTGATAGCTTCGTTTATACTCTTCCTATAATCGAATCGTTTTATCCATATTATTCAAAGATGATAAAACTCTATTTTTCAACTCATATTCATCATTCTTGTTGCAAACAATGACGATCTCTATCAAATTTCATGACCATGATTTTCATGAACTCCTCTCTATCTTGTCTACCCTAATATTGTGGCATAAACGCTCAAGGTTTAAATAAGCTCACTATTATTGATAACACATTTCATGTGTATTGAAATGCTTGTATAGCGTCATCACCTCTTTCTGAGAAAACCTAATCAATGACACTCTTATTAAATCCTTTAGATAACCTCCGTATTAATAATAAAATGCACTTCGTAGAATTTATGGTTCGTATGATTTAAACTCTTGAAACAAATCAATATTCTATCCGTTGGAATTCACTCAAGGCCCCGAGCATACCTGGGAACATGAAGACCAAATAAAAATATCCTCACATGTTTACAAACAACGCCGACTGATGGCAACAACTAAAATTTTGGGACGAAATTTCTTTTAACGGGTAGGTACTATAACAACCCGGAAATTTTCGAAAAAATTTAAACCTAACTTTTATGAAATACCAACGATTCACGGACAGTTATTTGTAAATAATAATACATTAGTATTAATTAATATTATTAATATAATATTTAACAATATTATCATTATCATTTACAATTATCATTATCAGTATTATCATTTTTATTAATATGAATTTGATTATTATTATTATTAGTATTATTATTACTAATATTATTATTAGTATAGTTATACTTATCATCATTATCATTAATAAAATTACTAATATATTATTAATATTAATATCATTATTATTAATACTTA
Source organism: Rutidosis leptorrhynchoides (assembly GCF_046630445.1). Lineage (NCBI taxonomy): Eukaryota > Viridiplantae > Streptophyta > Magnoliopsida > Asterales > Asteraceae > Rutidosis > Rutidosis leptorrhynchoides. Next base: position 26,345,151 of record NC_092343.1, on the reverse strand, counting down.
ACATTTAAATTAATATAATGAAATATCATTATTTGTTTACTAATATCATTATTAATATTATTAGTAGTGTCATTATTACTAAAATTATTAAAATTATTATAATTATAAATAACATTAGTATTATCAACATTATTTTTGATAATTAGCATTATTTTTGTTATTACTAGTGTTATTATTATTTTTATTATTATTCATAATATTAAAAGTATTATTATTATTATTATTATTATTAATAAAATTATTATTATTATTATTAGTATTAATATTATTAATATATTTATTAGTATTATTATTAAAATACTTATTAATCATTAATACTAAAAATATAAAGAATAAAAATAAATAAATAAAAATAAAGAAGTCGAAAATACCTAAATTAGGATATCTGCCTTTTAATTTATTTTATCAATCCGAATATTCTTTTAATTATTTTATATCTGCTTTTTATTTTTTTTATCCCACGATCCATTTTTATTCTTTTTCTTATTTAGCTGCTATATTTTTTTATTTATTCTAATGGATCGTGATCAAATTTTTTATTATCTACTGGTTTTGATTTTGTAATTTATCGATCATATCATTATCACTAGCTCCATTATAAATACCACAATCAATTCATTCAGTTACTTACAGCAATTCAATTTTTTTTTTCTTTTCATATATCTCTGTTCTTGTTCAAATTGTCAAAATCTCGATTTCGTATTTTTTTTTTCAAAATCCTTAAATGTCATGTTGTTAGGAATCCTTTAAGTAAACTAACTGCAAAAGTTGAGCTTCCAATTCATTTTATCGATTCTTAATTTTCGAGTCAAAGTTTAATATAAAAAAAAAAGTCAACCGATTGTTCTTGTGAAAATTCGAATTCGTTTTTAAGTTTTAAGTTAAATTGAGGATACAGAAAGTTTCTAGAAAGGAATTAGAACTTATTTCATGTTAGAATTTATAGCTAAAACATTCGAGAATCCAAGATTTGAATTTGAGTTAATTTTTTTTTTTTTGCGAATAACAGCAGGTGTTTTATTTTATTTTTTTTTCATTTTCTGTTAATACAAACAACCATCAATGATTAATTTTTATGCTTATTGGAGAATCTAAATAAGTTTAGATAATTGATTCGTTAATTGGATTGAAGTCCCTGGTCGATTGAAGAAGATGAAGAAGAAAATAGGAAATAGATTTCGGGTTAAATATATTTAAGTTGTAGTTTAAAACAGAAAAACTGGACGGATCAAATGGTTAAGTATGCTGCGGGTTAACGACAGGTTGGGGGTTCGAGTCCCGTCTTGGGCATTTATTTTTTTTGAAGAGCTCCTAAGGTAGTTTTCATTATTATTATTATTATTATTATTATTATTATTATTATTATTATTATTATTATTATTATTATTATTATTATTATGATAATTATTATTATCATTAATCTAATTAGTATTATTATTATTATTATTGCTGTTACTAGTATTAAAAGTATTATTAGTATTACTAATAATATTATTATAATTATTAGTATTATCATTATAATTATTGGTATTATTATTAAAACTATCATTATTATTATCATTTTAAATATTATTATCATTATTATGATTTGAATTATTATTATTATTATTGTTATCATTATTATTATTAGTACTAAGTATCATTTTATATATATAAGTATTATTATTAATGTTATCATTATTATTATTACTAATATGATTATCTTTATTAGTATTATTATTATTAAAAAGTATTATCATGATTATCATTTTTACAAAAATTATTATTTTTGCTATCATTAAAACTATATTATTATTATTATTATTATTATTATTATTATTATTATTATTATTATTATTATTATTATTATTATTATTATTATTATTATTATTATTATTATTATTATTATTATTATTATTATTATTATTATTATTATTATTATTATTATTATTATTATTTTAAAACCTTATTATGATTATTATCATTTTTACTACTAGTATTATTATTGTTATTACAAAATGATACAACTCTTTATTCATTATCATTATTAAAATCATTTTATCAAACAAATACTTATATATAGAATATATATATATATATATATATAAAAGTATATATATAGAAATATATAACAATTGAAATAATACATATAAACTTATTCGATTACAAGTATATGTGTTAATATATATATATATACACTTGATATAGGTTCGTGAATCCGACGTCAACTCGGTACTTGTTCAATGCCATCCTATGCATATTTACTACAAACTATCGTATCGTATCGTGAGTTTTCGTAGCTCCCATTTTAATTGCTTTTGCAATATATATTTTCGTGCACACATTGTATGGGTTACATAAGGTGTTTATATATAGGCAAATCTACACAAGGAAATAACTTAACGAGTAAGAAAACTCAATTTTAGATTTTTTCCCGTCCCGATGAACCTCGTGACCGTGCGACCGGAATAGAATTATTGTGGTCGTGAGTATTGTTTTCTCAGCAGACTTTTTCATACTTGCGACCATAACTCTAAAAAATCGCGGTCACAAGTTTCAGAGATTCAGCAAACTTTGTTTAATTCGAACTTTGCACTCCAACAATATTGGATGTATCTAGAGCGATGGGTGAGGCGGTGTTGTCTCATGAAAGAATCCTGTAATTGAAGTTTCACATACTTCAATTGATCTTCTTGAAATCGAGATGGACCATGATTGTAACTGGAGATCGGGTTGAAGCTTAGCGGTTTTGATGTCGAAAGACTTCCTTCCCTCTGGTGTGGAAGAGTGTCGTGACCCAAATGTTTGATTACGGTGGTATCAAAAGTCATAGCTGAGAGGCGGGAGTTTCTATGGGTGTTTGAACAACATTAACAGTTGAGGCGGTTATTGGTTTCTAGTTCCGAAAAGTAGTGTTGAATACCTTGTACCGAAAGTCTACTCTTCCAGCGATGTTGAGTGTACGTGTCCCAAATGGAATATGGCGGTATAATGGTGGTTTGACGTTCTTGGTTGGAATGGAGATTGATGATCGGGTTTGTTCAAAATCTTCAAGTGGGAGATTGTTGAGTAGTGAAAAGTTTTCTCAAAGTCTTCAAGTGGGAGATTGTTGAAGGAACGTAGTTGATGGGTTTGGCGAAGGTTGTTTAATGTCTCTTTCGAGTAGGAGATTGTTGGAGTGCAAAGTTCGAATCAAACAAGGTTTGCTGAATCTCTGATGTGACGACCCAGAAAATTATTCAATTGACCTTCGACTGTTCTCGACGATTCACGAACAACTATTTGTAAATAGATATGTGTGTATATATATAAATAATAATTGGAAGTATAATTTGAAATATTAAATGTTGTTGTCTATAAACATATCTATATATAAATAAAAGTATATTAAAAATAAATATTAAATAATTGTAATACTCGTTTGATGTTTCGATCGATATTAAACAAGTAAAAACGAACTTATATGATTTTAAAATAAATGGTGATCCGAAAATGAGTTCTATAAATTTTAGGCTTACTAAAAATGTATTTAGGATCTAATTATTAAATTTTATCACTTTTTATATTATACCCAGAATCGAGCGGGACAGTTGATGTAATTTTTATCTAATAAATTAATGATCGAATTTTATACCATAATGACCGAATTAAATAAAGATAATTACTGTGAAAGTTTGGGATTTTTCTGAAGACTTTTAACCGCCACTGATTTCAAATAGTAGATGATACACAGTTCGTGAAAACTGTCGGTAACTAAATAACAAGAATTTAGGCTGCTAAGGTTTATATTCACATTCTTTTATTCTTCTCTGAATATAAAAATCATTATATTATTATTACTTTATATTATTGTTATCAATTAGTGTTATGATTGAAATTTATGTTCTCTGCATCTATCACTATCTCTAATCTATTTATATACATATTACATATGAGTATGAGGAACGATAATCATCTAACATATCATTTTTCTGTTTTGCTTTTAACCAAGAATCACCCTAACCATAAACCATCTCAACCGCCACTACCACCGGTTACTACCATCATCTTTCATCACCGGGTACCATCATGAACAAGCATCATGGAACTATCAAAAACCATCACCATGACCTCAACCTCCGGCCACCATGATTATCACCTCTTAAACACATACAACCACCATCATTGTAAGAACCAACACTAGACCCATTATGTGTGCTACTTGAATTCTTCTTGTTGCTTCCTCGTTGAAAAACATCACGACATCATCACCTCGATTTGTTTACCATCGTGAGCTTCACCATCTCCCTGCATACCATCCACTGCAACAACCTTCACCAAAGCGACCACTTTATGTTTCTCGTTCCTGTTGCAACCACCATTAACACAACCACCATCACCCCTTATCAACATCACTGCAGCTGTTCACGATTTATTTTTCTGTTGGAACGACGAAACCATTTCACCACCACCTTAAATTATCACAACCAACTGCTATATGTTCCTGTCTTTTCTTTTATTATTCGAAAACCACCATACAACCATCGAAACCCACTTCTTGTTTATGATGTTGAACGATGATGAATGATGAAGAATGATGTATCGGTGTGAAGATGTATGATGACGATGATCTAGTGTGATGATAATCTTGATGTTAGATGATTATGATGATGAATGTGTTGATGGATCGATGATGATGATGATGGATATGACGAAAGGATGATGATGATGATGAACTGAGCCACACCATCACTTACAGCCTGCTGTTTCTTTTTACAGTTTAAACACCACCACAACCAAATTACCCTTCAACCATCATTTGCTACTATCTCTGCAGCTGTAATACACAAAACAAAACAAAACACCACGACACCACCTATTTGGTTCCTGCTACAGTCGTTGATAACACCATCTCAGACCACCATGTATTGTTGTTGTCATCTTTCTATTTCTTTTCATTTTTTTTGCTGCACGTTCTCTTTTTCCTTTTCTGATTGGCCGACAATTAATAACCACATGGACCCATTCCTTATTTATATTCATAAGACTTTAAAACAAAAAGAAAAGTGATGGCTACTGCAACCTTAAATCGTGCCGTTCGAATTGTTGTTTTATGGTACCTACTCGATTTCAACCCAAACAGAAATCATTCGAGCCATTACTTCTGCTAGTCGTTGTTGGGTCGAAGATTTACAATCAAAACCCTATTTATTCAAACTTGTATATGATGCCACTAATATTCGATTGCTATTGAAGACTGCTACGTGGACTGTTATGTTTAATCTATTGGTTAATTGGGCTTGGACATGTTGAATGATGATATTGGGCTAGTGTATTTTTGATCTAGTTGCAATTGGGTCTCATTTAAATGAATTACTACATGGGCTTTAGTGTTATAGTAATGGATTTCAAAATCCATTTAAGGTATTATTATTATTATTATTATTATTATTATCTGGCGTATTAAAATAGAAATACTAAAATGGAACAATGGTTAGGAGTGTTGGGGTTAAACGAGAGGTCGCGGGTTCGAGTCCTGGTTGTGGCATTTTTTTTAGAAAAAGAAGAAGGAAGAGAAATAGGAAGAAAAGGGGTTATAAAAATATAAGTATCTTATTAATCAGAAATGAAATAGACAGAGCTTTGGTTAAGGATGTTATCGGGTTAGCGGGATGTCGCGGGTTCAAACCCGGACTTGGGTAATTTTTTAAGGGCTACTCCTTTGAGGTAGTTATTACTAATACTCTTATTATTATTATTTCATTATTATTATTATTGTTATTATTATTATTTATTATTAATTGTTATTAAGTAATTATTATTATTACCAAAATTAGAAATAAGATTATTATTATAATTAATATTATTATCATTATTATTATTACTAAAATATATATTATTATTATTAATATGAGTATTAGTATTATGATTATCATAAGTATTATTATTGTGACCATTATTACTAAAAGTATCATTATTATTAATAATAGTATTAGAATTATCATTTAACATTAATATTGGTATTATTATTAAAATTTCTATTAAAATCATCATTTTTATTAAAAGTACCATTATTATTTAAAATATTATTTCTATAAAAACTAACATTTTTTATCTTATCATTATTATCATATTTATTAAAATTATTATTATTACTAACATTACTTTTATTATTAGTATTATTATCAAGACTATTAATATCAGTATCATTACTAAATCTAATTACTTTTAGTATTATCATTATTATTATCATAAAAAGATACAAATATTTATTTATTATTATTGATATTATTTTACCAAATAAATAGCTATATAAGAATATATTTAAAACACATCACATAACAACATTAATATTTTCATAATAAATACTAATTATTTATCTAAAGTATATAAAATAAGTATAGTTAATTTATTATTAAAGAAACATACAAGTTACTAATATAACAATTAATAATAAAACATAAACTTGTTCGATTACGATTATATGTTTTAATATATATAATTGATATAGGTTCGTGAATCCGAGGCCAACCTTGCATTGTTCAGTTCTGTCGTATGCATATTTTTACTACAAAATATCGTATCGTGAGTTCATTTGCTCCCTTTTACTCTTTACATTTTTGGAACTGAGAATACCTGCGCTGTTTTTACAACTACTTTAGTAAATGCTTTTGAAATATATTTTGAACTGAGAATACATGAAATGCTTTTATAAATGTTTGACGCGATATGACACAAGCAAAACATTCCTCGAATGAATTATTATGCAGACAGAAGTTATGTTGATTATGATGGAATTAGTTGGACGTTATAATTGCCACTAATTGATGTGAATATTGCCCCTTGATTATTATTTTTTGGTAAACTATGAATTAGTAAACGGGTATGGCCCTAATTCACGCGAATCCTAAAGGTAGCTACCGGGTTTAACACCCCCACCCAGAATGTTCACTAGACGGAAGAGCTAATGGACGTGGTGTTTAGTACTTCGAGGTTTATATATTGATTACAGACTAAAAGTTCTGTTTATTTTGGGGATATTATTGATGCGCATTATATGTTAAGGTCGGTTACCAAGCCAAGCAAAGAAAGCAAAGTGAATGTTATATATCGAGAGAATGATTTTATACACAGGTTATGTGTATGTTATTTTGTACACGAGATATGTGTACGGTTACTAAGATTTATGAAAAAATGGTTTCGTACACGAGAAAGGTGTACTGTATTTAAAAGATATCGCATGTAATGATCAAGCATATTTCCACCGAAGGTCGAGAACACGCTTGAGTGCAATAGAGGGGGGTTTATTATGTACAACGGCTTTAACCTCCGGTCCGGTTACCGTGATAACCCTAGCCGAGATGATGATTTCGGGAGGGTGGTTATGGCTGTTTGGCCGCCATCAAGGCGTGTCGACTGGCGGCTTAGGGAAAAACCCTACACGACGGTGTAGGTAAAACCCTAGAGGGAGAGAGGAGCGTTTGAGCTTCTGAGAGATGTCCCCTTAGGGTAGAAGTCCTACCCTCTATTTATAGAGGCCTATTAGGGTTTTGAGGGGAAACGGCTAGCGGGCCTCTAACGGACCAGGCTTAAGCGAAAGACTAAGTAATAGCCCGATGCGCTATGCGGATCATCAAGTCCCCCAAGTTCGGTATGATATATAGCAAATGTATCATGTCGAACTTATAATATGCCACCGCACGTAACTCGAAGAACTGTCAAGTCTAAATAAAGTTGCAATAAATATTTGATGCGCATCTTGTGCGCCAAGTAATGATGCGTAATGAGCATCTATTGCGCCAAGTGACGCCGTGATCATGACAGCTCCAATGTCGAACACCTATACTTGAATGTTATACTTTAGGTGTGATTTGGACAATTATGTCTATGCGGGACAATTACGAAACATAAACCCCATATAATAATGCCGTAGAAGTATACTAATAGTATGTTAGTATATCGTTACTCCCATAGTTCAATATAACTAAAGTATTTAGTTGTGTTGAACTATGCTAATATACTTGATATTTCCCGATCATGGATTTACAAAGTACTGCCATGCGTCCATGGTCTTGGTGAAGATATTCCATGGGCGCGCTTACGCGACCATGGACTTAGTAAAGAATAGGCCATAGCACAAAGTCATGGTCTACTCATAATACGTTTTATTGTAAGGTAAGGCTTTCCTGAAGAAAACATTGTTCGGAATTTTCGTTTGCGTTCAAGACTTCCCGCTAGTGACTTTGAGTTCCGAATCTCAAGGCCACTTCGAGGCTTCTCCAGCTATTCGCATAGGAGCCTTCTTGATGCAACAATGCGATAAATCGGAGATCGTTGTTGTATTCAAGGCATCTCTGACTTGCAAGCTCCGTACTCAATCATTTTGAGGCATCCCAACCAAAGGGTGAGGGGTATTTAATTCGTGTGGGCAATTCAATGCCACAATTTGCGTATATTTACGTATATTTACGCAGGCAAACCAATGCCTTTATTTCTTATAGTATTTTTATGCGCGCATCGTTATTTTGCATTTAGTGTTTTATGCTGGTGCATGCTCGAGTAGAGAAACAACTTAGTTCCTTGATTTTGTTGAAATCCAGTCTTCACCATTTGCACAATAACGTAGAATAAATGTTATATTGCATGACGGGTGCGACCCTCTATGTCGAACATAATCTTTTTATTCTTGCGGCAACAATCCAATGTTGTCCGCATAGAGAGCAAGCCAATGCTCTAAATATTATACTCTTGACTTTTATAAATTTCTTATAAGTATTTTACGCATGGACAAACCAATGTCACTATCCGTATATAAGCAAACCAATGCTTATTCAAGAGTCTTCTGGCCAAACCAATGCCCGGGTATTTGGACAAGTAAACCAATACTTGTATTTTATAGTCATGACTTTGCAGATCTCCGTCCTGCGCGGTGTACAAGCGTTTCAAACAAACCAATGTTTTACTACTGTCACCATTAAAAATAGTATTAGTAGCCAAACTAAACTATGCCACTTGGGATTCGGAGCGTTCCCTGTGTAGCGGTGCGTGCAATCAACATACTTAATGTTTATAGTGTTTTGGACGCACTAAATAAGAAACACTGATTTTGTAGAGGGTGGATCAATTCTCTCGATAAGTGTGTTTTCTTAACTGGCTTAACCGCGAAAATAATATATGTGATGTGTATGCGGGTCTATCCTACCTGTAGAGGGTGGATCAATTCCCTCGATAAGGATTTTCGATATGCGACCACTAATCACTCAAAGGAAAATAATCCTTTCTAATAGTTATTCTCATATCATGGTAGCCCCCATTTCAATAGTACTAAAGTACTTAGTGGTGTTGAAATCTAGAATTAAACTTAAACCACTTTTAGAAAGAGAGAGTGCAAAAGCACGTATGAGACCATGAGCAAATAAAGTGATCTCATGGACTTACACAATGCTGCCATGATGTTATAATAACTATGCCATGGGCGTACTTACGCGACCATGGTCTTAAAATAATTATACATGGGCTTACGCATTGCAGCCATGGACTTAATAAATGTGCCATGGGCGTGCTTACACGACCATGGTCTTTAAATAATTTTCCATGGACTTACGCCTTACGGCCATGGACTAATAAATATGCCATGGGCGCGCTTACGCGACTATGGTCTTTAAATAATTGTCCATGGTCTTATGCATTACGGCCATGGACTAATAAATATGCCATGGGCGCGCTTACGCGACCATGGTCTTTAAATAATTGTCCATGGTCTTATGCATTACGGCCATGGACTAATAAATATGCCATGGGCGCGCTTACGCGACCATGGTCTTTAAATAATTGTCCATGGTCTTATGCATTACGGCCATGGACTAATAAATATGCCATGGGCGCGCTTACGCGACCATGGTCTTTAAATAATTGTCCATGGGCTTACGCGTTGCAGCCATGGACTTTAATAAATATGCCATGGGCGCGCTTATGCGACCATGGTCTTTAAATAATTGTCCATGGTCTTATGCATTACGGCCATGGACTAATAAATATGCCATGGACGCGCTTACGCGACCATGGTCTTTAAATAATTGTCCATGGGCTTACGCCTTGCGGCCGTGGACTATGTTTATGCGCAAATAATGCGGAATGTGATATCGTATTAACACTGCAAGGGGATTATAGAGCGGCATCGAAGACTAGTATTGCAGAACTTTAGCATCATGATGCCCATCTCCAAAAGGAGACACTTTCCAACCTTCCAAGAGGTTTTAGGTGTACGGCCATCACCGATAAAGGAAACATTCTTTTTCCACTAGTTATAATATATACTAAGCCAGCCCCCAGTTCAAGATAATTAAAGTGTTTAGTTGTCTTGAAATATACTTGGTGCACATTACATCAGGGAATTGTGTGCCAATGGGGCTTTGCCTCATTGGTCACCATGTTAACATGGTGTTCGAGGAGACCAGGGTTCGAGTCTCGGGGGGGGGGGGGGATTTTCGTGAATTAACTTCGTGAGCTAACCACTAACATTGCCTTTCAAAAAAAAAAAAACATCAGGGAATTGTGTAGGATATGCTCGTAATGCACATATTTATCTACGCACATTCAGCTTCGCAAAATAGCCTTACCTAATAAGCTTCACGGATCAAGATTTACGGACAAAGCTTGAGCATGGCAAACTACGCGTCATATGGGTAGTACCAGCTACTATGGTGATTGTACCTTTCTCATCAAGTTATTAGCAATGAACAAATAAAAGTAGATACAAGATGGTGCAGAAGTTTGGTACTATAGCCTCACCCGAACAAGATATCCAATCCATAAATAAATATATGGAATAATGTTTAAAGCAACAAGATTTATTTACGAGTTAATATCAAAACTTTCCAATCTCATAAAAATCGCAGGCTATCTTTAGAGCAAGAAGGTTTATTTATGGAAATCATCGTTATTTAATGATGACCAAATCCTCTAATCATTTTTTTTATCACAATCAATTTGGATATTAATAGATGACAATATTCAGTATAATTTTAGCTTCACGTTACTATATCCGATGAGGCTTATCGTACCCTTTAAACCGATAAGATGGTTTCATACTTTCAAAATATATGCTAGCTAGTCAAAGCTAATATATTAAATTAAAAGGGGAAGGATTACTAACGAGTTTGGATTAATAAATATGTAATCCATCCGAACCTTTTCAGCAAGTTCCTCCAAATACGAAAAAGCACCACTCAATTTAACCTTTGACTAGATACTTCCAGTTGCCGAGAGGCTCGTTTTCATATATAACTAAAAATATTGATCCGATTCCACCGATCATCGTGGCTTCGATTATGCCAGCAATGCGTCTTAGGTTAATGGCTTGTACCGGAACCATACGTGGAGGTCACGACATTCATGCAAAACATAAAAAGAAGTTAAATCCCCCAAATTACCATTATTGGGGTTTCATAAAGATTTTTAGGATTCACAATTTACACATGAGCCAGCGTGAGTTTTACTAATACACAATATAATATACAATATATTATGTAAAAAGTACAAAAACAACTATGGAGAGATCTGAAGTCTGACTTACATATAGCAATTAAATTACCTGTGTAAATTCTGAATTCGTATACAATAGCAGATGGTCCTACCGGGTGCGCCCGAAGGTGTCAAGTTCAGCCCGAAGGCATCGAGTTCATGTTCAAAGTTGAGTTCGTTAACTTAATGGTACGATTAACATTAAGGCTTTAGTATTGCCGTAAATAAAATTTGTGGCTATCAATCTGTAACTGTGTTCACCTTGAAAAATATTCCATACTTTTGTGGTGGCCATTAAGCTTAGAAGATAAGCAATTATGTGGTGTTTAGTTGGTAAATAGAATTGAACATGTATAACGTTCAATAATGCATGCATTAGTAAGGATTGTTGGTGGATCACATTATTAACCAAGAAAATATCAACTTAACAAGCCAAAGAAAATATCACATTATTAACCAAGATTACATGCCATTCTACAACACATGAACCAGTTTGTCACGCTACCGGAATTACGTCATTAATCTCTACCGTTTCCTTTTGAAGTGGTTATCCCGAAAAGATTATGTGGAGTCAAATACGTATACCACATTGTTCATTCGAATGTTTATCAATTATTGCGACAAATATATTATGCATCAACTCATATTTCATATATTGTGAATAAGGATATGCAAAGAGAACTTACAGTGCGAGTCATTGCTAACTCGATTCATGAGGCTTATTGTTGTGTCCCACCAGGTACGCCCGAAGGTGTCGAGATCTGCCCGTAGGCGTAGATATCAGCCCGGAAGCGTTGAGTTCGTCCCAAAGGCGTTGCTACCTGCCCGAAGGCGCCGAAATCCAAACAGTACTCGATATATAATAGCAGTTGTTTTACTAAAATTTAGTTTACAATTCCTTTGTAATAAAGAATAGTTTCACAAATTGAAGGGTACATGACTTCAAAAACAATCAGGTGTGAAATCGTAGCAATTTAGAGCACATAAATCTTTTTGGTGACCACATATATTCGCATAAATTACAGAATTACCTCATCGTTAACAAATCATGCTTACGGCCACTGATTAAATTGTAATATATTAAACGTAATTTATGGATCCGTATTGTACCTCACGTAGTCGTACATCCATCTTTTAATATAACCAAATATATCCCTTATATATCTCAAGGCATAGATATCTCGTTCGAATAGATAGATATACACAAGATGAAGATACTCATAGATCTTCAACTTATTTGTATTCTATAAGTATGTACCTGTTATGTTCTTTCCGAAAAAAAAATATAGTATATTGCATCCTCTTTACATATCGTAATCAAACATAATTCTCATACACACATCATATACTATACGTATTATTTATCGTCAGCTGAATTCGTAAAATCGATAATAAGTTTGATAATTTATTGAACGCGTGGATGTATTATAATTGCGATGAATAGATCCAATCAAGTAAATGGGTTTTGATTTTCGATAACTTTAAAATACGTCATCAGTTAAATTAATGCCTTAAGCATCATCTGTTGAAGGATTTTACAAAAAATTTATATTTACGTCATAAATAATTCAATCATTCTATGATGGCCAGAATATGTTGCTTTAGTTTGCAAATAAATTTTTACACGTGCAACGTCGTTCGACGGATGTGGACCCAATTAAACAATTAGATCTGTATCCTTTATATTTACGTCCAATATAACTCGTTTAATCACACCGAATAGAATATAAATGAAACTTACAGGTATGTTGTAGGCCGAAACAGTGAAATCATGAGACTTTTGTTTTGTCCCATGGATGGCGCCAAATGATCAAGCATATTTCCACCGAAGGTCGAGAACACGCTTGAGTGCAATAGAGGGGGGTTTATTATGTACAGCGGCTTTAACCTCCGGTCCGGTTACCGTGATAACCCTAGCTGAGATGATGATTTCGGGAGGGTGGTTATGGCTGTTTGGCCGCCATCGAGGCGTGTCGACTGGCGGCTTAGGGAAAAACCCTACACGACGGTGTAGGTAAAACCCTAGAGGGAGAGAGGAGCGTTTGAGCTTCTGAGAGATGTCCACTTAGGGTAGAAGTCCTACCCTCTATTTATAGAGGCCTATTAGGGTTTTGAGGGGAAACGGCTAGCGGGCCTCTAACGGACCAGGCTTAAGCGAAAGACTAAGTAATAGCCCGATGCGCTATGCGGATCATCATGTACATTACAGGTGGGTATAGGATTCGGGCCCATTTGTACCATGCACACTTAAATCTTGTGGTCTATCAAAATTATGAATTTTATTGTTTATGATAAACCTATGAACTCACCAACCTTTTGGTTGACACTTTTAAAACATGTTTATTCTCAGGTCTGAAAGAAATCTTTCGCTGTGCATTTGCTCATTTTAAAAATATTACATGGAGCCGTTCATGGCATATAGAGGTCAGAACCTCTCAATGGGACCATCTGTTGAAGACTTCGTCCAAGTGGATTAGGACGGGTTGCTTCATGTGGTATCAGAGCGGTGGTCTTAGCGAACCAAGTCTTGCATTAGTGTGTCTAATTGATAGTTGTTAGGATGCATTAACGAGTCTGGACTTCGACCTAGTAGTTGTTAGGATAATTAATGAGTCTAGACTTGGACCTTGTCTGCATGTCAAAAGTTTTGCATATCATTCATTGTCGAAAAATATCTACTTATCATTTTCAGTCTTGACACGTCTTATTGCATAGATGGTGTACATACGAATTCATATTCCATCACATTAGACCTTATCTGACACGTTTCCTTAATTCCCTCCGTAATCTACGGGATACTCTGTACTATATATAGGTATTATGTATTCTATGTAATTAGAATATCATCTGATATCCGAAGATCATTTCATATCGAAAAATCCTTTATATAACCGTGCAAGATGAATTCTGCAACCAGTTTAAGTTCCTCGGATTCCGACAGCTATTCCGATATGGATTTTCACCCGAGCTCCGAAAGCAGTGTAACCGGAATGGACCAACGAATCAGCCATCATCAATTCTAGATGAATTGGGGATGGGTTCGTAGTCGACTAAATCAATGGAGACGAAAAGAAGGCGATCCTTTCCATCCACCGACTTTCCCTCTTGGCGAAGAACCTGAAGCACTTACCGGCGAACCTGTTCGAAACACCATTTTCTCTCTCATTTCCAGAGTATCTTGCCACGACTATATCACAACTCAGATTCTAAACCTTATTCATCCCCTTGTTCAAACCGCCAAATATCCCGGAATAATAGATGAAGTCAACAAACTTCACGCCCGAGTGATAGCTTTAGAGAATGTGGTGCAAAACTTACCAGCTTCAGCAACATCGCTAGCACCAACAGCACCACCAACATCCACACCAGTACCACCAACAACCTAAGTTTCAATATCACACGCCTCAATATCACAATCTATACCTCGAGCATAATCTTCGCTCTACATCGATTAATTTTCGTTCTACATATCGTTCTACATCATTTATCTTTGTTCTACATAGCGATTATGTAATCTCTAATATTTTAGAGATTATATATTCTAGTTCTAACGGTAAATCAAATGTGTTTAATATCATATTGACTCATTAAATCCATGATTACATCTGAAGAAAATATATATGTAAGTATATTTTCATAAAGATTGTAATTAAAAATTCTTTTGTACAAACTGTTAATCGAGAAAATATTTTAACGGGTAGGTAATACCCGAGAAATATTTAGATTTCACATTAATAAGTTACACTGTACATTCTTCAATTCAGATTCAGCAGTCATTAACAATACTGCTCAAATCCACACATATACCTATATGTTCACCAAAGAACAACTATTTTCATTCAAATTCAAATTTCATTATTCGAATTTTGACCGATCAGAATCCAAGTCAAGATTTGACAAGTGGCATAATGAAGAAAATAATGGACAAAAATAAAATTGATTAGTAACCAATTAATTAACTACGTAAAAATTATAAATCTATACTAACCAAATCCTAGCTAACTGTTCCTGTACCCGTTACGACTATTTCCTTATTACATTTTATTTATTGTCATTTTAATTATCGCAATTCATTTAACGCAATTTTAATTATCGCAATTTATTTATCGCAATTTTAATACTCGCAATTTTATTTATCGTCATTTAATTACTGTTATTTATTTTACGCACTTTAAATATCGTCATTTAAATACTGTCATAATATACTAGTTTTGGTTAATCCCGAGACAATATAATATAACCTTGAGTAACTAGATTATATATTGGACTACTAACATTGGACTACTAACCTTGGACAATTAAAAAGTATTAAAAAGTAGGAAATATTAATTATAACACATTTTGATTTAAAATATTGTTAATAAATTACATCTTCTATAGTTAAATAATTGATCGGTGTCGAAGGGCCGGTTAAAAATAGCTTAATTACTCTACTTTAGATAGGGTAAGCAGGATTCGTTCCACGGAAAGTTATGGTTAACTAGCAAGCAATTTAAATATTGGTTTGATTGTGATTAACTAAAATTAACTAAAGTAAAGACTAGATTAATAATTACTAGGCAAATGTAAACTTTGAGTATTTAAGAGCATAAATAACGAGCTAAATGAAAAGGTTGTAATCAATTGGATGGAAGTCTTTATTCCTTAACAATCCCAATTATGCATGCATTAGTTCAACAAATCCTTATGCTATCTAATTATCAACTAAATCTCATAGACAAGACTTCTTCAGTTTTCCAAATTATGATTATCCTGGGCACAAGCAATGCTACTTACACACGTTGTCTTTATCCTAAACTAAATTATAACTAGGTTGGATTAAGCACAAGATGTTAAATATCAATCACTTGTCTTGCAACAATCAATAACTTTCAAACTTGCATTAACTGATAATTTCAAAAGATTCGATGAAATTATAAACCAAAAGACATGAGGATTACAAAATCAAGAATCACATAAGTAGATGAAGAACTAAATACACAATAATTGTTCATGCAAGGAATAAAGTTAAAGAGACTAGCCAAGCATGTTGGTGATGATGATCATGGTTGCTTTTTGAAGTTGCATGATGAACACTCCTTGAATCCTAGCTGAATCTTTGTTTGATGATGATTGATGATGATTGATGGTGTGTTTTTGGGTGTTTTATGCTGCAAAAACTGATGGAAAAAGTCCCCCTTTCGTAACCCTAATGATATCCGTATATAAGGGATGGATGACTTGGCCACAAAGCTAAAATTCGAATTTCCCGGCTGCAGTTTTTTTTTTTTGAAGGTGTATTTTACGCCAGGATTGGCGTATTTTACGCCAATGCATTTCCAACTCGGGCGTATTTTTATGCCAGAAAGTGACTTTTTCTCTGAAAGGACCAGAGATGTGGCGTATTTTACGCCCAAAATGGCGTATTTTACGCCAGTGTTAATTCCTGGGTCATTTTCCGATCTCTTCAATCTTTCTCGCAACTCGCCTTTAACCGCTGTTTTCTACCACTTTTCACACCAACATCTTTTCTTGGCTGTAGAACACAAAACCACATCAAAGTATCTCCATTTCCACTCACACATGATTAATTTTACATAATTAAGCATAAACGATCGTGTCAAATAAGGACCGATCAAACCCCCCACACTTGGCTTTTGCTTCTCCTCAAGCAAATCTGTTTTTGACTATAGAACAATAATACCTAGGTGGTCTTAATTCGAAGATCTTTTCGCAAAACATTATTAACTATTAAATGAGATGTAAAGGCAACTTGGGTCAATCACTCAATACCTCAAACTACAAAAATCTTTCTCCTAGCACCTTTCCTTAACTTCTAATTCCTCAATCATTTCTCAAATCATTAAATGGATCAACACTTAGAACTAAGTTAAACAAATATCATTCACAACTTTTTCATGATCCATACTTAATCTTTTAACAACAAATACAAATGTATCTAGGTGGCATGTCAAAAGAAACACAAAATGGGTTAAATTACATCCGGTTGGGTTTATTGGGTTAGTCATTACTCGGATAAAAATTGGTGTAAAGCGGTTATGAGTGTCGAACCAATCAAACTTTAGAAGGTTTAGAAATTTTAACGTGACCCTCATTCGTACAAAGATAAATTAAACTTAAATCGGAATGTCAACTATAACTAGAATCATGCATATGTTTGTGTTTTTGTCCTCCTTAACTTTTCAACTAGCCAAACTCATGCCCTTGTCTACACTAGTACTAAGTGCATAGGTTTTAAGTCCCGACACCAATGAACCCTCTAAGTCTAGTTAGAAGTACCCCATACCACAAGCTCGGCGAAATGGATTTTGGTTACATTGCCCATTTGTGCAAGGTATCACATGAAAGGCTTAGGTATCTTCATGAGGTTATAAGAAGTCTTGCATTTTTGACTTGACATTTCAACAAGATGAATTTTATGCCTCAGTGGTCCATGCTTTATAAGGCAACCGTTTTACAATTTTCGGCACTCTTCTTCTACTCTCTTTTCATCAAATTATTATTATTTTTTTATTTTTTTATGCCTCAGTGGTACATGCTTTTTAAGGCAATCGTTTCACAATTTTTGGCATATAATTTTAGATTCGTCTCTTTCACTTGCTCCTCCCTCCTTCTCCTTTTTTTTTTCTTTTTTTTTCATGATAGCACACAGCATTTATCATATTTGGAACATTTAGGATGTAACGATGAGTATCATTGTCATAGCTTGTGGTATAAAATACTCCCTTTCGACCTTTGCCTAGGGAAGAGTAAACTCTACAAGTGTTGCATTGGTGACAATCATCATTATTATGCACTTTCATACTAGCGAGTAAATCATGGAATCCAATGTGGAACCTAGGAAATCACTCTGAGTCAAACTAATCAAAAAGCCACAAACACTATAACATGATAGCTAATTATAATTGCTATGCTACTTTAAACCAATTATGTCTTAGCAAAAATGAGTTGCGTTGCCACCTAATGTTACGAAATCTAAACAAGATAAAGTTCGATTAAGTTCGTCATTAATAACCAAAAATATTTGTAGGAATAGGAAATTGGTTTTTCCTTGGTTTAATTCTAAAGGCTCAGGCTGCTAATGGTAACTAATTGATTCTAATACACAATTGTGTACTAATGACCTGGGTGAACTGGCTTAAAAATGGTGTAAAATAAAATGGTTTAAAAAAAAAAAAAATCCTAAAGTGTTTCTTTATCATTCACGTTACCTAGAACACAACAATGGGATCTCATTTTCAACCTTTCTTTTCTTCATATGAGTATATTTCCTTAAAGTTAACTAGTCAAGGTCAACAAGGTCAAATGCCTAACTTTAAAATCAAAATTTAATCACTATGGGTACTCTCATGGGTCAACATCTTAATTAATCAAAAATTTGACCACCTAGGCACTTTAGAACCACTTATTTCATAGAAACTCAAAATAACCATCATTTCCAAGCTAAGCCAA
Organism: Rutidosis leptorrhynchoides; assembly: GCF_046630445.1. Lineage (NCBI taxonomy): Eukaryota > Viridiplantae > Streptophyta > Magnoliopsida > Asterales > Asteraceae > Rutidosis > Rutidosis leptorrhynchoides. The sequence goes on along the minus strand of NC_092343.1, from coordinate 26,326,218 downwards.
ATGTGAAAATATTATTCCTCCCCCCCCCCCCCCCCCCCCCCCCTCCCCCCATCCCTCCTCCTCCCCCCTCCACCCACACTTAAGTCATGCTATGACCTCGTATATATGTTTAAAAATTATTTTAGACAAAAGTGAGGAAATTAAACAAAGAAAAGGAAGAAAAAGAACAATATTACCCGAGGTTAAAAGCAACTTTCATAACAATTGTGACAAGCATACCATCTCCAGTTCATCACACAACATGTTCCTTCCATCCCTTTTTATTCTTACAAAACAAAAACAAAAGAAAACATAAAATCTAACTAGCTCACTTTCGGAGGGATCCCGCTATAAACCACCCGATTCCCTCGGGTGGACGAGTTTTGTCTCGTGAGGGCTTGCAGTGAACATACCCACAAAGTTCATTTAACTACTAAGAAAATAAGAAAAATAAAATAAGAAAAAGAAAAGAAAAGAAAAGAAAAGAAAAGAAAAGTGTACTTGTTATTACAAACGGAGCACAGGACCTGATTAAAATCAGAGAGGCTCATCCCATCCTAGGACTGGGACCAAATATGCTGTCAAATAAACTCCTTGATAACGGTGCCATGTCGAACACCGACTTCCTGCCTTCCTCTCGAGCTCTCTCCATATCCGGTGGTAGTGCTGTGGGTTGCTGATAGAACAATGGTGGTGCCACAGATGGTGCAGGTGGATCTACATACTCATCACTCTCTGTAAACCCTGACGTGTATGTCGTATAATCAACCGGCTCATAGTATTGCATGACCGGTTGTTGCTGCAAAATGTCCTCTTACTGACGTTTTCGGTTATCCCTTTCAAACACATCCTGCTGACATCACTCAGTTAGGTAAATCTGAGCCCGAGCCACATCAAGAAGGGTATTTTGTCGCTCCTCCATCCTAGCCCACCTCTGTTCATCTACTTTCACATATCTCCTACCTCTACTCGTTCCCTCACCTTGAGGGTTGTAATCCAGATTAGCCCTATCATTTATATTGTAAAGACCCGTCCTAATCCATAGAACGAATACATTACATTTGGTTACATCGCGAGGTATTTGACCTCTATATGATACATTTTACAAACATTGCATTCGTTTTTAAAAGACAAACTTGCTTTACTTCGAAAGTTGACGGTATGCATATCATTTCATAATATATCCAACTATAATTGACTTAATAATAATCTTGATGAACTCAATGACTCGAATGCAACGTCTTTCAAAATATGCCATGAATGACTCCAAGTAATATCTTTAAAATGAGCTAATGCACAGCGGAAGATTTCTTTAATACCTGAGAATAAACATGCTTTAAAGTGTCAACCAAAAGGTTGGTGAGTTCATAATTTTATCATAAAACAATAAAATTCATCATTTTGATAGACCACAAGATTTAAATGCTGCATGGTACAAATGGGCCCGAATCCTATACCCACCTGTAATGTACATGCGATATCTTTTAAATACAGTACACCTTTCTCGTGTAAGAAATCATCTTTCATAAATCTTAGTAACCGTACACATATCTCGTGCACAAAAATAACATACACATAACCTGTGTATAAAATCATTCTCTCGATACATAACATTCACTTTTCATTGCTTTCATAGCTTGGCTTGGTAACCGACCTTAACATATAATGCGCATAATAATATCCCCAAAATAGAACATCTCGTCTGTATAATAATCAAATAAACTTCGAAGTACTAAACACCACGCCCACTAGCCCTTCCGTCTAGTGAACATTCTGGGTGGGGGGTGTTAAACCCGGTAGCTACCTTTAGGATTCGCGTCAATTAGGCGTGCACTAATTCTCAAAATTAGTGATGTTCCCTAATTCTTAGGTTACCAAGCAATAATAATCAGGGGAAAAATATTCATATCAATTGTGGCAATTATCACGTTCACATAATTCAATGGTGGCAATTATTATGTCCACATAATTCATTCGAGGAATGTTTTTCTTGTGTCTATCTCGTCAAACACTTATAAAAGCATTTCATGTATTCGCAGTTCAAAATGTATTTCAAAAGCATTTAATAAAGCAGTTGTAAAAGTAGCGCATGTATTCTCAGTCCCAAAAATGTAAAGAGTAAAAGGGAATCAAATGAACTCACCTATTGTATTTTGTAGTAAAAATACATATAACGATATTGAACAATGCAGGGTTGGCCTCGGATTCACGAACCTATATCATTTGTGTATATATTAAAACGTATAATCGTAATTGAACAAATATATATTATTATTAGTGAATCATACAATCAAAAGCCCCAAATTTGAATGATGAACACGAAAATGAAATTCGGAGTTAGAGCTTACCACTAGTATCACCGTGTAGCTAAGAACGAGGAGAACAAACTTGTCAACTACGCCAAAGATCAAATCCCGCTTCTTCCTTTCCAAAAATCCCTTTGAAATCAAGTGGGTGTTTGAGTTTTTGAGAGGAAAATGAAATGAAAAGGAAAATAAAATTAGGAAATGAAATGAATGGATGAGGTTAAAGCCTCAAATCTGGCTCAAACGTGAAATGACCAATTTGCCCCTGAACCTTATTTAAAATTACAAGAATCTGGTACCAGTTTGCCCGTATCGCCGCGCCGCGGCCTTAAATGTCGCGCTGCGACATTTGCCTAGTTCTGGGATCATTTTTAATCAAGCTTCTGATCTGGATTCCAGTTAAATGCCGCACCGCCGCCTCCTTTGTCGCGCCGCGACACACAGCGTGATCTGAGTCATTTTCTTGCATACAAGACCTCAACACCCGAACATGTCCCGAACCCTTCATACGCCTATCGTACATACACAATACTCCTATAAATCATATACGGGGAAAACGGGGTGTTACAATAACTCCACAAAACTATTGTTTCCAACCTTCCTGTTGCTACTTTTATGCAACCATTACGCCTTTTATGCGTGTATACGATAGGATACACCATTAAGTCCCCCCAGTTTAATGACTTAAGCATTTGAAAATTGATTAAGTTGTTAAACTTGGAATAACGCATGGCAACCAAGTCTTCACGTTTTCCTTTTGCATCGGGTAGCTCATCACAGGCATTAAATGATAGGCGAATTTTACTGACATTATGATGATTGCTTTTTGCACAGCTATAATACCGCACGCTCCTCTAGCTGTAAAAAGGCATTTCGATGTACTCGCCTTTTTATCTTGTCCTTACACGTGTGTGGCTGAAAACAAAACCCCAAAAATCACCACCGATTACAGCTGTTATATCTTTTTGCTTTTTAACCACCATAAACCCTAACCGATCATTTACTTTTACAACTTCCTTCTACAGTATTCATCTTCTTCCATCAATACCTTCTTTACCTCCTATTTCATTAGAACATTAATGGCAGCCATAAAGGATGTTTCAGCTATTCATAGCAGAGTAAATGAGAAATATTTAGGCGAGCTACTGCAACATTTTCCTAGATTAGCTGGTGTTGAACCAGTGATTCCTGCAATCAATGCCAGAGCCTGCTCACCGCCCCCCGGCAAGGTTGCTATTTATGGCCATTCAATTTTCAATTTTTGTTTGCGACTGCCATTTACACCATTCTTCTTAGAATTTTGCAAGTTTTACGGTGTTGCTGTTGGTTAATTTGAACCAGCATCAATTCGAAAGATTCTGATTTTTGAAATGTATTGTCGCGCAAGGAATATAGAGCCATCGATTCGGATATTTTGCCATTTGGTACGTATAGCACGCCATGAAAAAGGTTGGTTCACATTCAATAAAGTTCATGGATTTCTGAAACCTGCACTTGATCATCCCGGCGATAACTGGTATTCTTCATTTATCTTTATTAATGAAGATGCAATTGATGACCAATACTCAGCTACTCGAGTGTGGCGCAAACACTTGCATACCGTATCAGTTACCTTTCCAAAACTCATTACCAAGGAAAACATTTTGTTTAAGAAAATTAAAGCTGAACAAATCAATGACATTAAATATGGGGAACACATGCTTTCGCTGACATCCGTAAGCCAAGATTGGGATATCACACAAGGTTATTCCTGTGTTCTTGCTGGGAGGAAGAGTAAGCATTTACTTTTGCTACACATGCTTAATAAGATGCTCTCCTTTATCTATCCAATTAATCACTGTGACTTTTAAATTTTTGCAGAAATTACTCCGCTTACCGCCATGCGGTCATCGTCTTATTCACAGCTTACTTTTACTACTCAGAAAATTATTGATGATACCCCAAAAGTAGATGAAGTGAGGGAAGAGGAAGATGAAGAAGAAGAAGAAGAAGAAGAAGAAGAAGACATAGGTATGAATCGAGTTGCCTCTAGAGAACGTCGTGCCTCGGGTAATGAAAATGATAACACTGAATTATGTAAAATACCATACCAAAACCTGTACTTGTTTTCTTGTATGCCCAGTACTGGTGGATTTTATAATCCAAACCCTTCCTTATATTTTATGCCACCCTTGAAATGTTTTGAAACATATTGGAACTCTTTTATAAGTAACAATTTCCCTTTATCTCCAACAGCTAGTGCATCACAGCAAGACACTACATTAGTGACTCTTCCGCCTTCCGCCAAGAGGAGAAGAACTGGTCAAATTCCTCCATCATCCGCTCAACAAGGAGCTGGCCCTAGTTCTTCTCAACAACAAATTACGCTTCCCAATCATGACACAAATATGCTTTCCTCCCTTTTAAAAGGACCACCACACTCTTACGAAGATTTCATGACTTTTTTGAATGCCATGGTGTGTCCTTCACTAGTCCAATTTTTTAGCAGCCTATCTGATGCAGATACCAAGAAGGTTAAGGCACAAAATATCATTCTGAATATTGCTTCTGGGTTAAATGACCTTCAACGCCTATCTGAGTTGCAAAACAATGAAGTCACCACAAATAAGGAACTATCTGCTGAAAAGGAGAAAGTAGCCAGGACTGAACAAATAGCTACAGAGATAAAGAGGGAATACGAGACAATGAAGAGGCTTTATAATAACAGCAACAATCAGAGGGCGGAGTATAAGGAGCAAGTCAAAGAACTATCCTCCAGAGAAAAGCGGCACTTGAGTAAAATTGATGAACTAGTAAAGGAGAATGAAAAAATACTTGAGCAGAATAACATGTTGAAAGAACAACTTAAAGCCAAAGAGGAGAACGATAGACGTATGATAGCTGGCATCCCTGCGCTTGTAAAGCGTATCTTTAATTGTCAAGCTCTGTCTCACAGGATACGTGAGTTTGTCCGTCTTGCGAAGTCTGCTGAACGACTAAATTTTTTCAACTTTATGAAAAGAAAACTTCCAGAATTGCCAAATCCAATGCCTGTTGTTATTACATTGAAGATTAATGAAAACGCCATAAAAGAAGCTGATGCAGCTGGTGCACTAATAGAAAATATGAAGTTTTCTGATCTTGAAAATCTTTGTAAAAGGCCGGATGTAACAATAGATGATGTATTCAATTATACTCCGCAGGATGAATGAAATACTATGTTTTTATACATCTTCTTTTGCATAACGTTTAATATTGTACTTGGTTGTATATATTAGAAATATGCTGTAACTTAGTAAGATTGTTGTAGTGAACAATGCACAAGTTATTGAGATTGTACTTTGCAATCATTATGCTTGTAAATATTGAAATCATATTCTCCATTATACGCTTTCCGTCATAAAACTCAAGAGGAAAAGTTATGAATTATTTTCGCCTTTAAATATTTTGCTGGACACCATGGTCCATTTTCCGTTTTGCTCTGCATTTTGTGTATTTAAGTTGTGTCATGACATTTTTTATAGATTCGTTTCATCGCTTCGATGCTTTAGTGAGTTCTACATGTCTCACTATCGATACAACCATTTTGAGTATGATTGTACTTCTACCACCGAAAGGCTTTCTTTCTTTCTGCGGGTAGGGATGACACACAACTATGTGACACCTGGGCTAAAAAAATCCTTGGCCAGATAAAATTTATGAAAAATATTGCCATAAGAATAATTGCTATTATTCATATTCTTAAAGAAATTTTTACATTTATGACTATATCTCATGCATTTGACAGTTGATCAAGCTGTCCATGCATATAGTGCTACGCATAAAATTTCTTTAAATTCATTGCATTCCAAGCTCTTTCATATTGCTCGCCGGAAGGTGCAGCAAGCATGTATGATCCATTCTGATTTACTTTTGTGACCTTATAAGGTCCTTCCCATTTTGGGGCTAGCTTTCCAAATTTGATTTGCCTGCTTGCCTCATTATCACGTAGTACTAAATTACCTACTTCAAACTGCACATGCTGCACTTTCTTGTTGTAATATTTTGCCATTTTATGCTTGTGATCTGCTTGCCGAATGGCGGTCATCAACCTTCTTTCCTCCAACATGTTGAGATTCTCCCTTAATGCCCCAGAATTAGCCTCAACATCAAATGCCATAATGCGTTGCGTTGGCGCACATATTTCAGCCGGTATCACTGCCTCTGTTCCATACACTAGACTGAAAGGTGTTTCCCCCGTGCTCTGCTTTGGCGTCGTCCGGTGTGCCCACAACACATTTGGCAGCTCATCCACCCATCCAGTTTGACTCAGACCCAATCGTGCCTTAATGCCAGCAACGATTTCCTTGTTGGTAACCTCCACTTGTCCGTTCGCTTGAGGATGAGCAACAGATATAAAGTTTTGCTTTATGCCCAGCTCTTCACACCAACTCCAAAATGGATTTTCTGCAAATTGCTTGCCGTTATAGCTGACTATTTCATTTGGCACCCCATAACGGCATACAATATCATGCCAGACAAACTTCTTGACATTTTCTCCTGTGATTTTTGCTAAAGCTTTTGCTTCAACCCATTTCGTGAAAAAATCGATTGCTACCACCAAGAACTTAGCATTACCAGTGCTTCTATTGAACGGCCCCACAATATCAATAGCCCACTTGCAGAACGGCCAAGCGGATGACACCGGTATCAAGTCATACTTTGGAAGACGCTGAATTGTACCATGCCTCTGACAATTCTCACATGTTTTTATGATTTCTGCGACATCTCGATAAAAGGAAGGCCAAAAATACCCTTGTCACATGATCCGTGATGCCACAGTACGGAAACCGGAGTGTTGAGAACAAACTCCTTCATGCATTTTTTTGACCACCATTAATGCTTCATCATCGGTTAAACACCTTAACAACGGACCATTGTATGATTTTCGATAAAGGACACCATTAACAATTTCATACATTGGTGCGGTCACTTTTATTCTTCTTGCTTCCACCTTATCAATAGGTAACCATCCGTCATGCAAATATCTCAAATATGGAGTCATCCAAGTTTCCTTAGCTCCTTCAACTATTGCAATAATTAGTTTTCCATGTATTGATTTCTCCTTAAGCTCTTCAACCAACACTCGTTTGTGCAAATGATCAAAGGTTAAAGTAGCTAACTTGCTCAAGACGTCAGCTTTTTTGTTCTTATTTCGAGGGATTTGCACGACTTCAAGGTTATCAAATTTCTTTGAAATTGCCTCAACCAACTTTACATATTGCCTCATGGATGTATCCCTTGCATCGAACGTTCCATTAACCTGCTGGGCGACAATTTGAGAATCAACATATGCTCGTAAATTTGTTATGCCCATTTCTACCGCTATGCGGAGGCCGGAGAGTAATGCCTCATACTCTGCTTCATTGTTTGAAGCATTAAAACAAAATTTCAATGCATAAGTATACTATTCACCATCTGGACTTGTTAAAACTAGTCCTGCGCCTGTTCCCTCTTCACTGGATGCTCCATCAGTGTGTAATTCCACTCATGCTGTGATGGTGCCATTTTGTTGTCATACTCTACTTTTTCATTTATCTCCAAGAGAAAATCTGCCAAAATTTGTCCTTTAACTGCATTTCGGGGAGCAAAATTGATTTCATACTCCCCAACTCGATGGCCCATTTTGCTAAACAGCCAGATGATTCTGGACGCCGGAGTATTTGCTTCAATGGTTGATCTGTTAACACTAAAATGGGATGACCTTGAAAATATCTTCGTAAACGTCGTGCAGTATGCACAAGGGCATAAACCATGCGGTGAAGTGGTGGATAATTTGTTTCACTAAGCTGCAACACTTTGCTAACAAAATATATAGGCATTTGCACGCCGTTCCGTTCTGCGATTAGGACAGAACTTATTGCTTCCTTTGAGACAGCTAAGTATAAAATTAGGGTTTCCCCCTCTTTTGGTACTGTTAATGTAGGTAATGTTTTTAGCAACTGCTTGACCTCTTGGAATGCATTTTCGGCTTCCGCCGTCCACACGAAATCTTTTTTATTTAAACAGCCCTTTAACACCTTCATGAATGGAAGCGACTTTTCAGCTGCTCTGGACAAGAATCTTGTTAATGATGCTAGACATCCATGTAACCGTTGAACATCTTTCTTGCTAGTTGGTGACTTCATGTCTTCAATTGCTTGAATTTTCTTAGGATTAGCTTTAATACCACGTTCTGTGACAATATGACCTAAGAATTTTCCCTCTTCCACACCAAACGTGCACTTCTTGGGATTTAATTTCATATTGATTTTTTGTAGAGATGCAAAAGTCTCTTGTATATCTCGTAACATATTTTCTTTAGTATGACTTTTGATGACAATGTCATCAACATAAGCTTCTAAGTTTCGCCCAATTTGATCCTTAAACGCCATATCAATAAGTCGTTGATATGTTGCTCCTGCATTCTTCAAACCAAAAGGCATTTTCATGTAACAGAATATGCCTTACGTCGTGTGAAAAGCCGTTTTGTCTTCATCTTTTAAAGCCATTGGGATTTGATGATATCCCTTAGCTGCATCTAGGAAACATTTGAATCGATATCCTGCCAATGATTCAACCTTCCAATCAATTTCAGGTAAACGATAATTATCCTTTGGACATGCTTTATTGATATCCGTGAAATCCACACACATCCGCCATGAGTTGTCCGGCTTCCTAACCATGACTGGATTGGCTACCCATGTCTGATATTTGACCTCTCATAAGATCCCAGCATCCACCAAACTTCGTACCTCATCACGGAGGAATTTGCTTCTTTCTGGCGCCATGCCACGCTTTTTCTGACAAACATGATGTATGTTGGGATTCATGTTTAGCCTATGCTCTGCAATTTCCCTTGGAACACCGGTCATATCAGACGGTTGCCATGCAAAAACGTCTAAATTTGTTGTCAAAATGTTGTATAATTTTTCTTTACATTCGGCGGACAACGTATGCCCAATTATGATTTTCTGATCTGGAAATTTAAGATTCAGTGAAATTGACCCATCATCATGTATGATTGGCTTAATTATTGCCTTTGCTACTTGAGAACACTCAATTGACTTCTGCCGTTCTGCATATAACGTTGCTACTCCGCCTGGCATTGGAAACTTCATCATACCATGTATAGTTGATGTTACAGCTCCAAACGTCATTAAAGCAGTTCTTCCCAAAATTATGTTGTACTGTGAATTTGCTTTAACCACCAAGAACTCAATGTTGGCTGTGCGTCTTAGGGGTGGCTTGCCCAAGGTTACTTTAAATAGAATACTTCCTTCAGACCAGGACGGCTCACTTGTAAAACTTGCTAACGGCACATATGTTTCCTTCATTTTTTCTTGTACATCTTTGGGAAGCTGTATGAAGCAATGTTCATACATAATGTCTGCTCCAGCTCCTGTATCAGTGTAAATGTTGCGTATAACCACTGGACCATCGGATGGATTTGTGTTGCACATAGAAGGAAATGATATTAATTTCTCTTTCCAATCTTCTAACAGTTCTGCCTTCTTCCGTTGTCCAGCTTTCCATGGATGTATCATGCCCACCTCTATGGGTATGAATTCATTATCCTCGCCATCTTTATCAGTGTTGGTGAGATGATTCGTCTTAATAATGGATGGCGCCATTGTTAACACCTATTTCCTTATGAGGTAAGGCTTAGTGTGTCAACTCAATACTAGATGTAGTCTGGTTTTAGGTGGGCGGAGTGTTGCCGATTGATGTTTACCCTTGGGAAATAATCCCTGCAGACCCGGTTCATAAGTGTAGAAACTTGTGGGGTGGCTTAATCAATCTGTCGTCCGTAGAGTGTAAAAGTGCTAGCCGGATGACTTCTAGTGAGAGAAAGTAGAGAGAGAGAAATGAAGTCTCAGCTCTCAAAGTTGTCAGAATATCTGAACCTTGTAAAATGACGACCCAAGGGGTCTATTTATAGTGTCAGATCCACCAAATTGCTCGGGGACACGTGTCAAATTATGATACGTTCTGTTATTCGTGATCCGAAATTTACGCTGAAGGTGGCATTCTCTGGCCAGGGCTTACGCGCTAGGCGGCCTTCAGGGCTTACGCATGATGGAGCAGCCTGAACAGCGGAGAACGCTGGACGGATAACTCCACAAAACTGTTGTTTTCAACCTTTCTGATGCTACTTTTATGCAACCATTACGCCTTTTATGCGTGTATACGATAGGATACACCATTACTATTATTTATCATAAAGTTTTTGGCTGTTAAGATCGTTTACAATTTTTTTGCTGCTTCATTCAGCTTTTTCAACATTCAGAGCATTGATTTGTAGGCTTAGTGCTTTTTAGAATTTCAAAATGGAAGCTCATAATTCTAAGAGATAAATGTTATATGTATATATATATATAACTGTTGATGTAGAAACGTTGCGAGATTCAAAATACTGATTGCTAATTCCGGGTAATTGGTATGGTCATTCTCGTTACAAAATGCGGATGAATATATGATAGGGTTTCAATTAATATAATAACTTTTCAGAAAGTCAAAGATCAATGAAGTTCTGGTAAGTTTACTGCTAATGTGGTGGGATGTAAACAGTTCCCCGGTAACGAATGCGGAAAGACATCATATATATCATGGTTATAATAAGGCTAGTCCGACTGAAAAGTCAAATTTGACTTGATGGAGTTGTGACAAAATTGACTAATTTGAAAAGAGATTGCAAAGTTATTTTCGGTAATAACAGTGCCAAAGGAGCTAGCATAGATACGTGTTTAAACGTTTTCTCAGTTTTCGAGAGTTTTTCAGGTGCATAACTATATGCATCAATCTTTTCTTCCGTAGATGAAATGCGATTGGTTCATCCTATCGATTGAAGTGTTTTCAAGAATTATGAAAGGTTTGAATCGCAGATTGTAATCGTCAAGATACAAATGAGGTTTAAGATGAAATCAAGTGGAAAACTTGAAGAAATGTTTAGTTTCATATGTTATAATCAATATTTTAATTCATTTTAATTGTCCAATATTATTAGTCCACAGTCGATAGTTCACAGTTAACATTCCAATAATTCATATATAGTTTAATATATAATATTCGAATTAATTAATACGTATCGTGGCCCGTGTACATGTCTCAGACTCGATCACAATTCAAACTATATATATATTATTGTAGAATCAACCTCAACCCTGTATAGCTAACTCCAGCATTACTGCATATAGAGTGTCTATGGTTATTCCAAATAATATATAGAGATGCGTTGATATGATATGTCAAAACCTTTTATACGTGTCCCGATATTTAAAGTGCGTAAAATAAATAACAGAAATTAAATGACGATAAATAAAATTGCGAGAATTAAAATTGCGATAAATAAAATGCGATAAATAAATTGCGATAAATAAATTGCGATAAATAAATTGTGATAAATAAAAGTTAATACGGAATTAACAGTTAGCTAGGAACAGTTAGCTGGAACAGTTAGCGTGGATTCTTAACAAAATTTTTCGTAGTTAATTTGTTTGTTTCTAACAAATTTTATTTTTGTCCAATGTTTTCTTCATTATGCCACTTGTTGGATTCTGATAGATCAAAATCCAAATATGAAATTGAATGAAAATGGTTATTCTGTGATGAACGGATTCGTATATCTGTGAATGTAAGTAAAATAGTAATTGACCGTTGAATCAGATTCGAATGATGTACAATGTAACTTATTAATGTGAAATCTAAATATTCCTTGGGTATTACCTACCCGTTAAAATATTTTCACCATTAACAGTTTGTACCAAAAGAATTTTCAATTACAATCTTTATGAAAATATACTTACATATATATTTTCCTCAGATGTAATCATGGATTTAATGAGTCAATATGATATTAAACTCATTTGATTTATCGTTAGAACAAGAATATATAATCTCTAAGATATTAGAGATTACATAATCATCATGAAGAACGAAGATAATTGATGTAGAACGATACGTAGAACGATGATTATACTCGAGGTACAGATTGAGATGTTGAGGCATAGATTGTTGATGGTACTGGTGTTTTTACTGATGGTATTGTTGGTGCCAGTGATGTTGTTGAAGCTGGTAAATTTTGCACCATATTCTCCAAATTGATTACTCGAGCGCGAAGTTCGTTGACTTCTTCTATTGTTCCGGGATGATTGTCGGTCGGAACGAGCGGTTGGATAAGGTTTAGAATTTTAGATAGAATATAATCGTGATGAGCTACCCTGGAAATGAGGCTGAAAATGGTGTTTCGGATATGTTCGCCAGTAAGTGCTTCAGGTTCTTTGTCAAGGGGTGAATTCGGTTGGTGGAAGGGATTGCCTTCTTCGCTTCTCCATTGATTAAGTCGACTACGAACCCATCAGATGAATTGGAGATGGCTGATTGATTGATTCATTCTGGTGACATCGCTTTAGGAGCTTAGGTGAACATCTGTGTCGGAATAGCTGTCGGAATAACTATCGGAATAGCTATCGGAATTTGAGGGACTCGAACTAGTTGAGGGATTCATTTTGTACGGTCAGATGAAGGATTTTCGATAAGAATTAGATTATAAGATGTAGATTAGTACCCTGCAATACATAATTTACATATGCATATATAATACTAAAATTCCATTAGTTATGGAGGAATCTACGAAAGCTGTCAGGCAAGGTCTACAGTAACAGATACGCTAAGATATGAATTATCAGATACGCTAAGATATGAATTTTTTTGTCTATACACTATTCATGCAGTCAATGCAGTAAAACGTGTCTAGACTAAGAATGATAAGCAGGTAATTTCCTAAGGATGATAAGCAGGTAATTTTCGACACAAAATGATAAGCAAAACTTTTGACATGCAGACACGGTCGAAGTCCAAACTCACTAATGCATCCTAACAACTATCAGTTAGACACACTAATGCAGACCTGGTTCGCTAAGACCACCGCTCTGATACCACATGTAAAGACCCGTCCTAATCCATAAGAACAAGTACATTACATTTGGTTACATCGCGAGGTATTTGACCTCTATATGATACATTTTACAAACATTGCATTCATTTTTAAAAGACAAACTTGCTTTACATCGAAAGTTGACGGCATGCATATCATTTCATAATATATCCAACTATAATTCACTTAATAATAATCTTGATGAACTCAATGACTCGAATGCAACGTCTTTCGAAATATGCCATGAATGACTCCAAGTAATATCTTTAAAATGAGCTAATGCACAGCAGAAGATTTCTTTAATACCTGAGAATAAACATGCTTTAAAGTGTCAACCAAAAGGTTGGTGAGTTCATAAGTTTATCATAAAACAATAAAATTCATCATTTTGATAGACCACAAGATTTAAATACTGCATGGTACAAATGGGTCCGAATCCTATACCCACCTGTAATGTACATGCGATATCTTTTAAATACAGTACACCTTTCTCGTGTACGAAATCATCTTTCATAAATCTTAGTAACCGTACACATATCTCGTGCACAAAAATAACATACACATAACCTATGTATAAAATCATTCTCTCGATACATAACATTCATTTTTCATTGCTTTCATAGCTTGGCTTGATAATCGACCTTAACATATAATGCGCATAATAATATCCCTAAAACAGAACATCTCGTCTGTATAATAATCATATAAACTTCGAAGTACTAAACACCACGCCCACTAGCCCTTCCGTCTAGTGAACATTCTAGGTGGGGGTGTTAAACCCGGTAGCTACCTTTAGGATTCGCGTCAATTAGGCATGCACTAATTCTCAAAATTAGTGATGTTCCCTAATTCTTAGGTTACCAAGCAATAATAATCAGAGGAAAAATATTCATATCAATTGTGGCAATTATCACGTCCACATAATTCAATAGTGGCAATTATCACGTCCACATAATTCATTCGAGGAATGTTTTGCTTGTGTCTATCTCGTCAAACATTTATAAAAGCATTTCATGTATTCGCAGTTCAAAATGTATTTCAAAAGCATTTAATAAAGCAGTTGTAAAAGTAGCGCATGTATTCTCAGTCCCAAAAATGTAAAGAGTAAAAGGGAATCAAATGAACTCACCTATTGTATTTTGTAGTAAAAATACATATAACGATATTGAACAATGCAGGGTTGGCCTCGGATTCAGGAACCTATATCATTTGTGTATATATTAAAACTTATAATCGTAATCGAACAAATATATATTATTATTAGTGATATAATTTTTATATTAGTAACTTTTATAGTTCATTATTAATATATATTAATGTTATATATATAAAATATAAATTTATGTTATGTTATGTGTATTACATATTTTATATATATATATATATATATATATATATATATATATATATATATATATATATATATATATATATATATATATATATATATATTTCATTTTTTTTGTGAAAATATTAATTATAACAATACTAGAATGATATTAATAATGATAGTAATAATAGTAATAATAATAATAATTTTACTTTTAGTGCAAATGATAGTTTTAACGATACTTTGATAATTTTTGTTATACTGATACTTTTAATAGAAGTGATAGTAATAAAAATTTTAATATTATTAATAAGGATAATTTACTTTAATGATATAATGGTAATAATAATGATAGGGTTAATAATAATTAGATTTATCATAGACTTTGTGTTAAATTTCATAGACTTATAATTTCAGTTCCTATATCTTAAATTCATAATCATATTCACAATTGTACAAATATTCATATTATTATTGTAACCATTTTTCATAGTTTTTACTATATCAACTTTTATGGTTTAACTCAAAATATCACTGTTATTAACATGTTTATATAACAATAACCATAGTACTATAATGATAGTACTAATAATAATATTGATAATAATATAAGTCCTTGTTATCAATAATACTAAATATGTTATTATTATCAATAATAATATTAGTTAACATCATAATATTAATAATTAATAATAATACTAGCAACAATAACAATAATAATAATAATAATAATAATAATAATAATAATAATAATAATAATAATAATAATAATAATAATAATAATAATAATAATAATAATAATAATAATAATAATAATAATAATGAAATGATAATAATAATAATAATAATAAAACTAAATAAAGAGTGTACTACCTTCAAGTAATTAAGCCTAGAAAAAAAATATGCTGTCTCATCTGGGACTCGAACCCGTGACCATTTGTTCACTAGCTATCACCCTTTACCATTGATCCACCTATTTCTTTTCTGATTTATCTACCCCGTATATAAATATAACTGTTATCTATGTTTCTTCATCTTCTTCGTATGTCTTTAAATTCAACATAAGCCAAAATCATACCAATAATCAATAGAGATTTGAATTTAGGACTTAATATCTAATACATAATTTTATAGTTTGTGATTAATTGTTTTAAAAAATAAAAATAAAAAAAATCCAAACCCAGCTGCTGCTCGTCAACTGTTTTTTTTTTTTTTTTAAATATAATGATTTTGTGATTGGTAACGTTATAGATAAAAGTTATAACACGAAATAGGTTAGAAAACATTCGTGGAAACTTTACCAATCGATAATTTAGCTTGAATAGTAACGGTTAATACGAATTTGATTGAAGAACAAATTGGTTGACTTTTTACTCCAAAGGTTTGACTCGAAAATTAGAAATCAATACAAGGAATTGGATTCTAAAACTTTACAAGTAGTTTAAGTAAATAATTTTTTTAACAAACCTGCATTATTTCTTTTTAGAATTTCATTCGGATTCAAAGATTTGGAAAAATGAAAAAAAACAACGAACGGGTTCTTTCTTTAAGTTTTTCTGTGTGATTTACCAATTATCAACAAGGAATAGCAGTGTAATTGATTAATGAGGATGGTAATCGGTCGATTAAAACAGATACTAGATGATCAATTATTGTGTGTAGTGGTTTGGTTAGACATTTGTTCACGAGCAAATAGAAGGAAAGCAGAAAAATATAATAGAAAAAAAAGACGCATGTGTCACTCGTATATATATATATATATATATATATATATATATATATATATATATATATATATATATATATATATTAAGTTAATAATATAAATACTGATATCAATATTTATAATGAAAATAATAAGGATATTAATATAGTAATTATATTTTATCTTTCAATTATATTTAATATATTGATATTTCAATGTATTAAACATGTAATATAACATATTTTTAATATTTAATATTTAGTTACAATTATTTATATAGACTGAAATATTCTAATTTCTTCCTTATATATATATATAAATATATATATATATATATATTTATATATATATATATATATATATATATATATATATAGTTATAATAATTATGTATAGAAATTAGGTAAACATATTATATTATAACTTACCATTATATATCTTATCTTTATAAGTATTCATTTATTTAACTTCGCTCAATATTAATTGATTGACAATTAAGTGTTACCAACTTCGAAGCCATATCTTTATATTTGTATATATAGATTTATTTTAATAATAAGTTTCATTATACCTTATATTATTTTACCTATTTATCTCAATCAACTAAATCGTATATTACTTCAAATTACATTTCAGTTTAATATTTATCTTAATATGCTTTATTTATATATAGAGATATATTTTAAATAATAATTATTATAATATCCTATTTTTATTTTATTAATTAATTTTTTTATAACAACAACATATCATACTTCAAATTATAATTCGAATTATTATTTATATATATGTACACACATATCTATTTCAATTAATTGTTCGTAAATCTTCGAGAGCAGTCGAAAGTCAAATGAATATATTAAACACAGTTCAAATTTTTTAAGATTTCAACATTACATACTCTGCTTATCGTGTCGGAAACATATAAAGATTAAGTTTAAATTTGGTCGGAAATTTCCGGGTCGTCACATATATCCTCAACAGCTCGTGTTATCCGCTCGACTGACTCCGCTGAATCGTAATCATCTTCTTCTTCAGGAAGCTCATCATCCTCTACCCCAAAAGTATACCTCTCCACATAAGCTGCATTCTCTATTACATAACCATCCCCTTGTCGCATAAACTCGAACCCGGGAACCTTTTCTTTCACTTTCTTAATTTCTTCTCTTTTTCTCTTGGGATTATTCGAAATCCCTCCATTCCTCCATTAAAAGAAAGACAAAAACCGCATATAAGGAATCACCGCCCTTTGCTTCAATTGTTCTCGACATTCCCAAATCTAAGTCATCATAACCAATCGTAGTGAAGGTACCGTTGAGTTAGTTACCATGGCATACAACAACGGTAGCTCATGCATTCGAACCAACATAAGATCGCTTTTTCTCTGAAGTATGTTGTAATTAATCACCGTTGCCAAAACCTTGGAATTATTTTTAGCTTGTTTCTTGAAAGCTCAAAGTTCTTGACATCGTGTCGATCAATGTGAAATAACGTTTTCACCAACGTAGCATACCTATCAGCCGGTACTTCAAACAACTCTTTGGCAGTAGGATAATTATACCCATTTTTCCCCTCAATTCTTATCCCTGCATCATATGGGAGGTCTGGGTGTGCTAACTGATTAAAGGTCTCCATTCTCATTGGAATCACAGTGTTTCCCACTTTACCTTCTAATACCAATGTATGTGGAAAATTATACCCTGGAACCCACTTTAACGTCGACATCCAATTAAACACCTGTGTGGGATAAGTCATCTCCCAAGAGCAATTCAGCTGTGTGCTCAGAAAACCCATTTGAACTGGTTGAAGTGCAGCTTCTCATCCCCAGTCTGAAAGTGAAATGTCCCGTTCATATTGAATATTAACGTTTCATATTAATTGATTTCGTTGCGAGGTTTTGACCTCTATATGAGACGTTTTTTAAAGACTGCATTCGTTTTTAAAACCAACCATAACCTTTATTTTATCGATAAAGGTTTAAAAAGCATTACGTAGATTATCAAATAATGATAATCTAAAATATACCATTTACACACAAGCATTACATAATGATTTACAATAATAATATATTACATCAAAATGAATACTTGAATGCAGTTTTTAAGCAATATCATACAAGCATGTACTCCAAATCTTGTTCTTAATTTAGTATGCAACAGCGGAAGCTTTTAATAATCAACTGAGAATAAACATGCTTAAAACGTCAACACAAATGTTGGTGAGTTATAGGTTTAATCTATAGCAAATTGTAATAGATAGGCCACAAGATTTCATTTTTCATATCAACATACAGGAACACTCATCTGTATAAAAATTATTCATATGATGAACACCCGGTAACCGACATTAACAAATACATCTAGAATATCCCCAAATATACAGGTACACTCATTTGTATATAAAATCGAAGTATTAAATCATCCATAACTTGGATGGGGTTTGTTAGGCCCATAGATCTATCTTCAGGATTCGCGTCAATTAGGGGGTCTGTTCCCTAATTCTTTGTAATAACCCGACTTTTTCCGTTAAATACTTAACAACCATTTATTAAATTCAATGATTTTTCCATGCCATATTTTTTTTTCTATATTAAAGAATAGACTACTTTTGATATGTGTTAATTTATCACTAGAAAATTTTGAAAATTAGTAATAATAAAGTTAATAATTGAAACTAATAACTTATGAAAGATATATAAATACTTTATAAATAAATATATAAAATGATAAATAAAAATATATAATAAATGGTTAAATTGAATTTCGACATCACTAGATTCGTATATATTTCTAGTCACTATTTAGATCCAAGTTGTAAGAAATTTTGTTTACTACTTTTTAGTATTTTTTTTTTTTATATAAAACACTACGGTTAGTGAAACCAAGAAAAATACCTTTTCAGACAATGAAACGCATGAATACTTATTTTATATAATAATTAAGTTTAAAAAAAAATCGAATTATTTAATTGGGATATTTTTAAATTAAACCCGAGAAAATTAGTTTAAACATTCATGTTTCAATAAAGGACAAATATTTATTTAATGTAAAATATTATAAATAAGTATTTTATGAAAAACACAAACCAGGTATGACGTCAAGAGTTTAAAAGGTTTCAAACAATATGGATATATATAATTTTTTTATAAATATAAAATTAACCAGTCATTGAATCATATTAAGATAAAATACATTAGATCTTAGCTAAAGGATAAAAAATTTAATTATAACATGTGACTTTACAGTAATACCCGTGTTTACCAAATTATTACACCCGTGATATATTCATACCCGTGACTACACTGTATTATCCGTGATGTCTATTATTAAGATAGATATATCCCGTGACTATACAGTTAACACCCGTGTTTTATAGCTGTGATATATATATATATATATATATATATATTAATCTATAACCCTAATTTATTCATACCCGTTCATTTTTCTTCTTCTTCTCAAGAACACCCACATTCTTCTTCACTTCTAACCTCAAATTCTCCTTCAATATTTGCTTGATCACAAAATCGTTTACATATTCGGATTCCTCTCGAAGAGCTCTACTTATCCATACCAACAATTTCTTAATTTGAGTAAGTTTTAAAAACTCCAATTTTCTAGTTTTCATATTTTTGTTACATATTAGGGTAGATATAGTGTCTAGTGCTCAAGTCCTTGTATGTATGCATGATATTGTTCGTTAATTTGATCATTTGTTGACTTGTTGATGAATCACGAATTTGAATGGTATGCTACTGATATGAACATGATATTTTTAGTTTATGAAATACTTATAAATGAAATCCTTGTGAAAAACTATTAATTTTAGGCTCAAGAATCACTTGATTTCGTTTAGAATTGCTTCCGGTATGATTAATTGAAGTTTAACATGATATTACATGAAATCCGAATTGTTTTGCCATGTTTCTAGAATTTTGACTTTCTTATCTGTAAATATAAGTATGTAGATGGATTACTATTGAAAAACTACTAATTTTAGGCTCAAGAATCAATTGATTTCGTTATCGTATGCTCCCGAAATGTTAACTTGAAGTTTTCATGTGATCTTGCTATGAATCTGAATTTTCTGAGATGAATGCTATATGATTGAGTTTGTGAACTGATGTTAGATGTATAGATAATTGAAAAATACCCAAGATAGACTTAAGATTCATGTTAATCGGATATGTATAGCCCTCGTTATGGTTAATTAAAGGTTTGTGATTTTGTTGCTTAAAAATTTATTTCGGTTTAAAAATTCGTAATTGAAACTGTGAATCTGGGAAAGTATGCTATATATTCAGGTCCGGAGATGTATATAGTTGTATTGCTTGCGAAAAAAAAATATTTGGTTTTCATTTAGTTATTGTCCAATTCCGATAAAAGAGTCAAAATCTATGGCCAAATCAAAGTTAGAATTTTATATTATTTAAAACCGGACAGAACAGTTTCATTGGGATGCGTGTGACTTGATCTCAGGATTCTGGGTTCACGGTTGCGTGCGTATCGAAAAATTAATAAGTTTAGACTCCAGAAACGCGTCATTTGGATACTTTTTGGATTTGATATGATTTTTCAAAGTTTATACATGAGTACCGAAATGATTCAGCATTACAGCCTGGTACGTTTTCAGTCACTGCGAGCTTTCTGTTTAGGGTTAGAGGTTTTGCTTCGGATATATTATAGTCGACTAAATTACGGAGATTTTGGCGTGTATTTCAAGTCAAACGGACCTGTACTTATTTTTATAAAAATTCTGGAAGTTGACTACATTATTTAAGCTAAATAATATGTGCAATTGACTTTGTTTGACCAAATGGGATTAATGGGTCAAAATGGGTAACGGTCAGTGTAGAAAAGTCCCAAACGTCGATTTAAGTAAGTTTAAAGGTTGTGATGTTTAAAAAAAATAAGTTGTGGCATGTTTTGGTCAAAATGGGTGTTTATGACCCATTTGGGTCATACGAGCCTACTTTGACCCATATGCGAAATTTTGAGAACCAAAGGTATGTAACACATCCCGTATATTGATTTAAGTATGTTTGCAAGTTTTGGTGCTTTAAAAATGAGTTTGGGTCAAATTTGGTTTAAAGAAAGTTTTATGACTCATTCGGGTCAAACGTGCATAAATTGACCCATATGCATAATTTTGGAAAACGAAAGTCACCAACACATCTAAAATGTCATTTTTGAGCTGTGATAAAAATTTGGTTAAGTCAGGTCAGCCGGATTCAAATTTGGATCGTCAACCGAAAATTTTAGTATTTTAACAAAATTGTCAAAATGACTCTCGGACCTACTTTGAGGACTCGCAAGTTGAAATCAGTTAAGTTTAGATAAAAACTATTATTTGGTATTGAAAGTATTTGTGACAAGATTTAAAACGATATATTATTTGTATAATTTTGTTGAGTCTAAACAGGTATAAAACAAGCGAGAAAATGGGCAATCGTTGCTGATTTTGAACACTTAACAAAAATTTTATTAGCATTTTATGTTTCGGGAGACTGTTTTCGCGTGGTCATAACTTTAAAACCGTAACTCCGTTTTTGTCAAATAAACTGTCTAAAGAAAGGTAGGATGACATACTTTCCAATGGTCATGACCTAAGGTATTATATCAAATTTGGTGGGACCCGGAATCAGCTACAAAATACTAAAAAATACATATATGTAAATAATATAAATTTTTCTAAGTAAAAATGAATAACTTAAGTTTGACCTATGTTTGACTACTTGACCTACTTGTGTAATTTTATGCGGTTGTTGACTTGTGTTAATCATGTTGACTGTGTTTGACTTGCGTTTGACTTACATTTGACTTACTTTGACTTGCGTTGACTTTTGTTGACTTTTGCTAAATTTTGCTAAATTTATGAGTCGGACTTGAGCAATAGGACTATACGAACCCTATGACCTGACCTAGCTTGTTAGACATTTATTAACCAACATATATTCTTTAGGATGAGGTCTACGGTTACTTGCATTCCGAGTATTGGTTACATCTACGTGAATTGTTTATTGGGCTACAAAGGTGAGTTTCATTTGCTCCCTTTTTAATTGCTTTTGCAATATATATTTTTGGGCTGAGAATACATGCGCTGCTTTTATAAATGTTTACAAAATAGACACAAGTACTTAAAAATATATTCTACGTTGAGATGTACCACTGGCATATTTCCCTGTAGCTTGGTAACTACTATTTACATGGGTATTATAAACGCGAATCCTGTTGATAGATCTATCGGGCCTGACAACCCCAACCGGACTGGACGACCAGTATTCAACGGTTGCACAGTACTTCGTTTCGGTAACTACACTTGGTACGGTGTAGTGAGATTTCATAATAAAGGGAATATGCGACGTTGATTAAATGTTAAGTATGGTTACCAAGTGCTCAACCACTTAGAATGCTTTACATACACTTGCGAGTGTATTATGTTTATGATTATGAAATCTTGTGGTCTATTGAAACTATTGATAACTGTTGTTATGATAAACTTATGAACTCACCAACCTTTTGGTTGACACTTTTAGCATGTTTATTCTCAGGTTTTTCAAAAGTGCTTCCGCTGTCTGCTTGCTATTTGCTCAAGGTGTTGCATGGAGTCTTTTATGCCATATTTTCAAAAAGACATTGCATTCAAATATTATTGTTATAATCTGTTATTAAATAAATTGATGATTTAGTCATTTTGTATAAGTTGTCATATATATTTGGGATATGTCTATATTTTGGTAAACTTTCTATGTATAGAAAGTATATTTAAAAAAAAAAAAAATGAATGCAATGTTTTATCAAAACGTATCATATAGAGGTCGAAACCTCGCTGTGGGACCGTAGATAATGTACAGCGTCAATAGCGATTTTGGCGGGTCGTTAGAGATGGTATCAGAGCATTGGTTCTAGGGAATTAGGTGCATTAATGTGTCTGACATGGACCGTTAGGATACATTAGTGATCTAGTCTAGAACCGTGTCGTTACACTTATATGTGATTATGTGCATATTCTGATATTAATATAATATTATTATTACTATCGGCGAGAAACTATTTCTCCCTTTGATTACAAGCCTTCTCATGCTCAAACGAGTTCATTTTCAACACCCCGGTCATTGAAAAACCAGGAAGCGTCATTCAGGACTTTCGAAATTTCCGACATTCCTACGTGAGTTATTACTTATATAATTTTTTAGATATCATTTGTGTTATAACATGTGCTTATGTGCTTCGATTAAGAAATTTCGGACGTCTCAAATTGTGAATCGGAAGAAGTCTTTTCCGACTCACGAAGATTCTCAGTAGTTTCAAAGACATTCTTACGACATTCCCTTTCAATATTATTAATTATAATATTATATTACCATACTATTTTTAGTACAACTCTTTTTGAAATCATTTTGATTCATAAATTTTGGAAAACGACACTTGTTTCATATCCAAAAATATTTTGGAGTAGTGTTGGAATGGAAGTATGACTTAGTGTAATATAATTACGCTTGATCAACGTGGTTATATTACGGTAAGTCATGCAGAAGTTCTAATGGAACGTGATGGTGGAAATGCTTGATCAACCTTATCTTCACCACGTACCATGTTACAAGACTCTGTTTTCTGCGCTGATATCTGAATATACCAAGACTCTATATGTGACATCATTTGAGTCACGTTGTGACAACCCGGAAATTTCCAACCAAATTTAAACTTTAATCTTTATATGTTTCCGACACGATAAGCAATATTTGTTAAGTTAAATTTCAAGAATTTTAAACTATGTTCATACATTCATTCAACCTCGACCAAGTTCCAACGATTCACGAACCATTAAACGAATATGATTATATATGCATATGTGTATATATTATAACTTGAAATGTAAACAAAAATATTAGATTAAATACTTTATATGATTGTATCTGTTTCAAAATGTTTATCAATGGAATTAGAAGATAAGATCAAATGATTGAATTATCAGATATATTGAATTATGATTACAAGTCTCTGTTGAAAGGCCCACGTTGATTTGAGAAATCTTTCCATTTTAACAATATTCGGAAAATGGTAAAGTGATTTATAAATAAGAATAAATTGTGAATCATTGAGAACTAGACAAAGGATAGTGGAAGATTGAATCTCATAAAGACTCGATTGATCTATTTAGTTTCAAACGTACAAAAACGTTTTCAGTTTAAAAAGAACTTTATTATTAAAACGTATATAAATATCTAGAACCATTTTTGACAACTCATTACTTAACTAGTATGATAAAGATAACGATATTTATATTTTATTTTATTAAGTATATATAACGATTTAAATTAATATTATATATATTTATATGCATATTATACGTACATAGTTTTATACTTTTACTATACTTAAACTTTACCTTTACTTTATTTTTACTTTACTTTAACTTTAATAATTCACTTTAATAATTCATACTTTAATAATTCACTTTAATAATTCATACTTTAATAATTCACTTTAATAATTCATACTTTAATAATTCACTTTAATAATTCATACTTTAATAATTCACTTTAATAATTCATACTTTAATAATTCACTATAATAATTTAAAAATCTATTATAAATAGAATTCAATAGGTTTCATTATTTCATAGAAACTTGAAAATATTTTTCTCTATACTCTCTCAATCGATTTACATATATATATTTACTCCGTATTATTTCAAGATATTATTAGTATACATAAAATATTACGACGGAGTGCTGTCCGAGTGATTTCGAAGTTGTTTTTCGAGTGGGATAGGATTAAGGAAATTATGGGTTATAGCTATGGAGGTGATTGAGTATGGTTCATGGGTATGCTCGTGAGGTCAATATAGTGTTTATCATTTCCGTTGCGTCTACGTACCTTTCCTGCAATATTGAATCTCAATATTGATACGTGAGTACTCATAATTTAACTTTTACATACTAATAGTGTATCCCTGATTAGTGCTCGAGTATTTAGGATTATGCATGCTTGTACTTTTGATATTGCCCTTAGACAGGTTAGGTTGAATCTTGAATTAGTTACACTTACGGTTGAGATAAGGTATAAGATATGCATGTCCTTGGAAAGCTAGCGAAAAATTAAGAACTTTTCCTTTAGATATCGAATGGTTTCGATGAACGGATTAGAAGTTATAATCAATTGAATTTTCGATATTTTTATTAAAAAATGATTATTACTATCGTCGTTCTAGTTTTATCTTATTATTATCATTATTATTATCTTTATCAATAAAAGGGATTTATCATTAAAAAATTTTATTTTTATTTTATTTTATTATTACTATCGTTATTATCGTTAAAGTTATAATTAGTATTATTATTATTATTATCCAATTATTATTATTATTATTATTATTATTATTATTATTGGTATTATTATTATTATTATTATTATTATTATCATTATTAATATATATCATTATTTAAAAATGGTTATTGTTATTGTTATTATTATTATTACTATATTATCATTAAGATAATTATTAGTATTATCGTTAATAATGTTATAGTAACTATCATTATTAATATTAGTGTAATTAAAACAAATATTTGTAACACCTAATTATTTTGATTACTATTATTATCATTATTATGAACACGATATAAAAGATGATTAAAAGCTATTAAACGAAACGATTAGGAAATAATGGGTAAGAGTATCATGATGAAATTAAAATATTATATGATATTGATTTAGATAAAATTATCATTCTTATTATTTTTATCATTACTATTATTATTAAAAGTATCGTTAGTATTAAAACTATCATTTTAACAAAAATTATCATTTTAATAGAAATGTCATTGTTACTATAAAATATCATTATTATTATTATTTTAAATAGAATTATTATTTTAAAGATAATATTAAAAATTATTGTAAATATTAAAGTTATCATAATTAGAATTATCGTTTTATCATAATGTCATCTTGGTAATTATAAATATTGATATTTTTATAATAATAATTATTATTACAAAATAATACAACTTTTACTTACTAAAATTATAGATATTATTTTATCAAATAAATATGTGATACAAACATATTTTACTATGTGTAATAACTTACTTTAATAATACCTATCATATTATCTTTATGATATTAAATGAACCCTATAAATTTTATTACTTAATATATATAAAAGTATATTTTATTATATAAATTTAATATAAAACTTTATTTATTAATAAATAAATTATATTATTTACTCTATTAAATCTTTTAAAAATATAAAACGACGATATTTAAACTATATATTAATCATGTATAGATTTTTGGAAATTATTTTGAGTCAAATTTACTTTTGTCGACTTTTGCATATTAGTCTCGAGCATTAGGATTGTGGTACACTATGACTTGACCTAATTTGTTAGACAAATATTGACCAACACATAAATATATATAATTAATTTAGGTTCGTGAATTCGAGGCCAACCTTGCACTTGTTCAATGACGTTATATGTATTTTTACTACGAAATACAGTATGGTGAGTTTCATTTACCTTTTTACCCTATATATTTTTGGGACTGAGAATACATGCGCTTTTATAAATGTTTGACGAAATAGACACAAGTAATTGAAACTACATTCTATGGTTGAATTATTGAAATCGAATATACCCCTTTTTATTAAAGTCTGGTAATCTAAGAATTAGGGAACAGACACCCTAATTGGCGCGAATCCTAAAGATAGATCTATTGGGCCTAACAAACCCCATCCAAAGTACCGGATGCTTTAGTACTTCGAAATGTATATCATGTTCGAAGGAGGATCCCGGAATGATAGGGGATATTCTTATACGTATCTAGTTAATGTCGGTTACCAGGTGTTCACCATATGAATGATTATTTTTGTCTCTATGCATGGGACGTATATTTATGAGAACTGGAAATGAAATTCTTGTGGTCTATTAAAATGATGGAAATAAATGATTATGATAAACTAATGAACTCACCAACCTTTTGGTTGACACTTTAAAGCATGTTTATTCTCAGGTGTTAAAGAAATCTTCCGCTGTGCATTTGCTCATTTTAAAGATATTACTTGGAGTCTTTCATAGCATATTTCGAAGAACGTTGCATTCGAGTCATTGAGTTCATCAAATATTATTATTAAATCAATTTATAGTTGGATAGTGGATATTATGAAATGGTATGCATGCCTGTCAATTTTCGATGTAAAGAAAGATTGTCTTTTAAAAACGAATGCAATGTTTGTATAATGTATCATATAGAGGTCAAATACCTCGCAATGTAATCAACTATTGTGAATCGTTTATAATGTATATGAACGGGTCCTTTCACACGTGTGGTTTCCTTCTCATCTTTGTTATATCATACTTGCACTCCGAACCATTTATTCAAAGGTATTCGTTATCAAAGAAATATGATCTCGTTTTGCCCAACTTTCATACTTAACTACAAGATGCTCGGTCTTACTATGTCAAGACGAACATTCCTATCCTCACTTGTTTCCTAAACGTAGTTTAATCGCACCAACCAAAATTTCGGGACGAAATTTTCTTTAACGGGTAGGTAATGTAATAACCCGACTTTTTCCGTTAAATACGTAACAACCATTTATTAAATTCAATGATTTTTCCATGCCATATTTTTTTTCTATATTAAAGAATAGACTACTTTTGATATGTGTTAATTTATCACTAGAAAATTTTAAAAATTAGTAATAATAAAGTTAATAATTGAAACTAATAACTTATGAAAGATATATAAATACTTTATAAATAAATATATAAAATGATAAATAAAAATATATAATAAATGGTTAAATTCAATTTCGACATCACTAGATTCGTATATATTTCTAGTCACTATTTAGATCCAAGTTGTAAGAAATTTTGTTTACTACTTTTTAGTATTTTTTTTTATATAAAACACTACGGTTAGTGAAACCAAGAAAAATACCTTTTCAGACAACGAAACGCATGAATACTTATTTTATATAATAATTAAGTTTTAAAAAAAATCGAATTATTTAATTGGGATATTTTTAAATTAAACCCGAGAAAATTAGTTTAAACATTCATGTTTCAATAAAGGATAAATATTTATTTAATGTAAAATATTATAAATAAGTATTTTATGAAAAACACAAACCAGGTATGACGTCAAGAGTTTAAAAGGTTTCAAACAATATGGATATATATAATTTTTTTATAAATATAAAATTTACCAGTCATTGAATCATATTAAGATAAAATACATTGGATCTTAGCTAAAGGATAAAAATTTAATTATAACATGTGACTTTATAGTAATACCCGTGTTTACCAAATTATTACACCCGTGATATATTCATACCCGTGACTACACTGTATTATCCGTGATGTCTATTATTAAGATAGATATATCCCGTGACTATACAGTTAACACCCGTGTTTTATAGCTGTGATATATATATATTAATCTATAACCCTAATTTATTCATACCCGTTCATTTTTCTTCTTCTCCTCAAGAACACCCACATTCTTCTTCACTTTTTACCTCAAATTCTCCTTCAATATTTGCTTGATCACAAAATCGTTTACATATTCGGATTCCTCTCGAAGAGCTCTACTTATCCATACCAACAATTTCTTGATTTGAGTAAGTTTTAAAAACTCCAATTTTCTAGTTTTCATATTTTTGTTACATATTAGGGTAGATATAGTGTCTAGTGCTCAAGTCCTTGTATGTATGCATGATATTGTTCGTTAATTTGATCATTTGTTGACTTGTTGATGAATCATGAATTTGAATGGTATGCTACTGATATGAACATGATATTTTCAGTTTATGAAATACTTATAAATGAAATCCTTGTGAAAAACTATTAATTTTAGGCTCAAGAATCACTTGATTTCGTTTAGAATGGCTTCCGGTATGATTAATTGAAGTTTAACATGATATTACATGAAATCCAAATTGTTTTGCCATGTTTCTGGAATTTTGACTTTGTTATCTGTAAATATAAGTATGTATATGGATTACTATTGAAAAACTACTAATTTTAGGCTCAAGAATCAATTGATTTCGTTATCGTATGCTCCCGATATGTTAAATTGAAGTTTTCATGTGATCTTGCTATGAATCCGAATTTTCTGAGATGAATGCTTTATGATTGAGTTTGTGAACTGATGTTAGATGTATAGATAATTGAAAAACACCCAAGATAGACTTAAGATTCATGTTAATCGGATATGTATAGCCCTCGTTATGGTTAATTAAAGGTTTGTGATTTTGTTGCTTAAAAATTTATTTCGGTTTAAAAATTCGTAATTGAAACTGTGAATCTGGGAAAGTATGCTATATATTCAGGTCCGGAGAGGTATATAGTTGTATTGCTTGCGAAAAAAAAACATTTGGTTTTCATTTAGATGTTGTCCAATTCCGATAAAAGAGTCAAAATCTATGGCCAAATCAAAGTTAGAATTTTATATTATTTAAAACCGGACAGAATAGTTTCATTGGGATGCGTGTGACTTGATCTCAGGATTCTGGGTTCACGGTTGCGTGCATATCAAAAAATTAATAAGTTTAGACTCCAGAAACGCGTCATTTGGATACTTTTTGGATTTGATATGATTTTTCAAAGTTTATACATGAGTACTGAAACGATTCAGCATTACAGCCTGGTACGTTTTCAGTCACAGCGAGCTTTCTGTTTAGGGTTAGAGGTTGTGCTACGGATATATTATAGTCGACTAAATTCCGGAGATTTTGGCGTGTGTTTCAAGTCAAACGGACCTGTACTTATTTTTATAAAAATTCTGGAAGTTGACTACATTATTTAAGCTAAATAATATGTGCAATTGACTTTGTTTGACCAAATGGGTTTAATGGGTCAAAATGGGTAACGGTCAGTGTAGAAAAGTCCCAAACGTCGATTTAAGTAAGTTTAAAGGTTGTGATGTTTAAAAAAAATAAGTTGTGGCATGTTTTGGTCAAAATGGGTGTTTATGACCCATTTGGGTCATACGAGCCTACTTTGACCCATATGCGAAATTTTGAGAACCAAAGGTATGTAACACATCCCGTATATTGATTTAAGTATGTTTGCAAGTTTTGGTGCTTTAAAAATGAGTTTGGGTCAAATTTGGTTTAAAGAAAGTTTTATGACTCATTCGGGTCAAACGTGCATAAATTGACCCATATGCATAATTTTGGAAAACGAAAGTCACCAACACATCTAAAATGTCATTTTTGAGCTGTGATAAAAATTTGGTTAAGTCAGGTCAGCCGGATTCAAATTTGGATCGTCAACCGAAAATTTTAGTATTTTAACAAAATTGTCAAAATGACTCTCGGACCTACTTTGAGGACTCGCAAGTTGAAATCAGTTAAGTTTAGATAAAAACTATTATTTGGTATTCAAAGTATTTGTGACAAGATTTAAAACGATATATTATTTGTATAATTTTGTTGAGTCTAAACAGGTATAAAACAAGCGAGAAAATGGGCAATCGTTGCTGATTTTGAACACTTTAACAAAAATTTTATCAGCATTTTATGTTTCGGGAGACTGTTTTCGCGAGGTCATAACTTTAAAACCGTAACTCCGTTTTTGTCAATTAAATTGTCTATAAAAAGATGGGATGACATACTTTCCAATGATCACGACCTAAGGTATTATATCAAATTTGGTGGGACCCGGAATCAGCTGCAAAATACTAAAAAATACATATATGTAAATAATATAAATTTTTCTAAGTAAAAATGAATAACTTAAGTTTGACCTATGTTTGACTACTTGACCTACTTGTGTAATTTTATGCGGTTGTTGACTTGTGTTAATCATGTTGACTGTGTTTGACTTGCGTTTGACTTACATTTGACTTACTTTGACTTGCGTTGACTTTTGTTGACTTTTGCTAAATTTTGCTAAATTTATGAATCGGACTTGAGCAATAGGACTATACGAACCCTATGACCTGACCTAGCTTGTTAGACATTTATTAACCAACATATATTCTTTAGGATGAGGTCTACGGTTACTTGCATTCCGAGTATTGGTTACATCTACGTGAATTGTTTATTGGGCTACAAAGGTGAGTTTCATTTGCTCCCTTTTTAATTGCTTTTGCAATATATATATTTGGGCTGAGAATACATGCGCTGCTTTTATAATTGTTTACAAAATAGACACAAGTACTTAAAAATATATTCTACGTTGAGTTGTACCACTGGCATATTTCCCTGTAGCTTCGTAACTACTATTTACATGGGTATTGTAAACGCGAATCCTGTTGATAGATCTATCGGGCCTGACAACCCCAACCGGACTGGATGACCAGTATTCAACGGTTGCACAGTACTTCGTTTCGGTAACTACACTTGGTACGGTGTAGTGAGATTTCATAATAAAGGGAATATGCGACGTTGATTAAATGTTAAGTATGGTTACCAAGTGCTCAACCACTTAGAATGCTTTACATACACTTGCGTGTAGCGACCCGACAAAATCGTCATTGACGGCGCCGTCTACTTAGGTCCCGTTACGTGGTCATAAGTCTTTAAAACAACGTTTGACCAAAAGATATGTCGCATTCATTTCAAATGTAAAGATTGTTCAAAGTTTACAAGAATAGTTCCACCACAAGTTACGATACAAAGTTTTAAGTACAAATGAAACTTATGCGACACAATTTAAAAGTAGCCAAAAGACGCTCCATATATGCATATATACTCGACATCCAATGCAAGTATCAAAATAATGAGCGGAAGCATGTATCATGTATCGTTCAAGGACCTGAGAAAAACATAGAAATCTGTCAACGAAAACGTTGGTGAAATCATAGGTTTAAGTAAGTAAGTACAAGTGAACCAGAAGATTTGCAACCATGAGATAATAGTAATACATTCCAAAAGTTTGTTTCACGAGCACCCAATTATCAATGCTTAACATTCCTTCCATAGAACCCCATCACAATAGTGTTAGAACATACACTGTTTCTCGAAAATACATTTCATTCGTAAAAGGTAGCGAACCGTTTGAATGAGGGTTTGTCAAACCCATATGGCCATATAACATAAGTTCTCGCTTACACCCGGCAAGTGTAACTAATGATAATCGAATTGAGGATTTTTGTTCAAACTCGTATGTAGAATGTTTGTTTTCCTGTACTTGTGTTCACTTAGTAAAAAGAAACGTTTATGTTTTTCTCATCCCAAATGTAAGTGCAAAAGAGAAAAAGTGGGACTATGATCTCACCTTGAGTGCACGTACGAAAAGTACTTCACAAAATAACGTGTGCGAAGGATAGTGCTAGTCTTGACCTAAACAAATAGGTCGTATCAATAACGGTAAACACGATAGGTCAAAGATGTTCAATTAGTCCTATGGCTCGTTACGACTCGATTATGTAGCATGTGAAATCAAATTGTCAAGTTTCATGCAAGATACAAGTATATAAACAAGTTAGGAAGGTTGCATAATCATTTGGTTAAGTTTGACAAAAAGTCAAACTTTGGTCGGTCAAAGTCAACAAAAAAGTCAACACGTTCGGGTCGGGTCCCGAACTATTTTTATGAGGTTTTTAATCATGTATGAGCATGTTAGAACAAGTTACATGTGAATCGGAGGTGCGTAGCATAGCAAACATTATTCGAAAATTGACAAAGTTGGACAGACCACTTTGGCGCGCCGCGCGGGTATATGGCGCGCCGCGCCATTACCTGTGCAGAGAATTCTGGCAGTTTTTTTTTTAGTTTTATGCACGAACCTAACTTCAAACAATCACCATTTATGATCCGCAAACAATCAAGACAAGTATCTTATACCGTTGGGAAGATAATTTGACGAGGAAAACAACTAAACAAATTTCATCAATCAATCTACCTATTACAACAACCAAAACCGCATCTAATGCTTAACATTAACCGCATACAAGTTCATAAATGCAATTCAATGATTCGGGCAACCAATTTACATGAATGATATGCCGTTTCGAAGGTAATCAAGCATACAATCCAACTAAACACTTACCAATAATAATCCATGGCATTCAATGCATCAAAAGTCTATTTCAAGTTCATCAAACCCTAACCCAAATTCACCAAAATCAATAATCAAGTTCATGAAGTTTTCTAAGGCAACCTACACATCAAATTGAAGCTAGTGATGCTAGTAACACAATTAAAACATCAACTTTTAACATCTAACAACATATGATCATCCTAAATTCAAGAACAACACACCAAAATTCAAGTTCATGCTAGTTACACTAAAACAACGAGATCGAGCATATAAATCATATATTCATGTTAGACTTGAGCCATAGACACTAATTAACACTTTTATAAGTTAAAAACATCAAGAACACAAAATCTAGTGATTTTAGAAAGTTACCCAAATGTAATGAAATCGGTATGGAATCGAAGAGGAAGATGCAAGGATCACGAATTTGCAATTTGTTTTGTTGCTAGCTTCCTAATCCGAATTTAGATGATGAATTCTTGTTGGTGTTCTTGAGAGAAAAAGGGAGTAGAAGAAAGATGGAGATGTTGAAATGAGAGGAGGAGGTTGAAGGTTTGACTAGTTGACCTAGTCAAATCTTTAGCCTCTTGGCAAGTTTAGTCCCTCTAATTTGGATCGGGTGCGTGAATTACCTAAACGAGATAATTTAAAACGCGTATTAACGGGAGATGTTATAAACATATAACGGAGTTTAAATTAGTATAACGGAAAAGTAAATGGAAAAAGGCGGGATGTTACATTACCTACTCCTTAAAAGAAATTTCGTCCCGAAATTTAAGTAGGCGTAGTAGTCGTTGTTTCTTCCTCGAGATCTTGTGTTTCCAAATTCACG
Source organism: Rutidosis leptorrhynchoides (assembly GCF_046630445.1). Classification (NCBI taxonomy): domain Eukaryota; kingdom Viridiplantae; phylum Streptophyta; class Magnoliopsida; order Asterales; family Asteraceae; genus Rutidosis; species Rutidosis leptorrhynchoides. The sequence goes on along the minus strand of NC_092343.1, from coordinate 26,292,130 downwards.
AATAGATGAGGATACTTCCTTTGCATTTGATCTTGCCTTTCCCAAGTAAACTCGGGTCCCCTTTTGGCGTTCCAACGGACTTTAACAATCGGGATTCGGCTTTGTTTCAATGTCTTGACAGAGGTGTCCACAATTTCAACCGGTTCCTCCACAAAATGAAGTTTGTCATCAATAGTAAGTTCCTCGAGAGGAATGACGATATCGGGTTCGGCAAGACACTTTTTCAAGTTATATACATGGAAGGTAGGATGAACGGAGTTCAATTGAGGCGGAAGATCTAAACGATACGCAACGGTTCCAATACGCTCCAAGATTTCGAAAGGACCAATATACCTTGGATTCAGCTTCCCGCGTTTCCCAAAACGGATTACACCTTTCCAAGGCGCGACTTTTAACATTACTCGATCACCGACTTGAAATTCAAGATCGTTGCGTCGTTTGTCGGTATAGCTCTTTTGACGACTTCGGGCCGTCCTAAGCCTATCTCGGATTTGAACGATTTTCTCGGTGGTTTCGTGAATGAGTTCGGGTCCGGTGATTTGTACATCGCCTACTTCGGCCCAACAAAGAGGTGAACGACATTTGCGGCCATATAGCGCTTCAAAAGGTGCGACTTTAATACTCGCGTGATAACTATTGTTGTAAGAGAACTCAGCGAGAGGTAAGTGCTTGTCCCAAGCTTTTCCGAAATCAACCACGCAAGCTCGTAACATGTCCTCTAAGGTTTGAATTGTACGTTCGCTTTGTCCATCGGTTTGAGGATGATATGCGGTGCTCATGTCTAAACGCGTTCCCAATGCTTCTTGCAAAGTACGCCAAAATCTAGAAACGAAACGACCATCTCGGTCGGAGATAATCGATAAAGGTACACCGTGTCGGGCTACGATCTCCTTAATGTAAAGTTGTGCAAGTTTCTCCATTTTGTCCGTTTCTTTCATGGCAAGGAAGTGTGCAGATTTGGTGAGACGGTTAACAATAACCCAAATGGTATCATAACCGCCCGTCGTTTTTGGTAGCTTGGTGATAAAATCCATCGTTATCCTTTCCCACTTCCATTGCGGGATCTCGGGTTGTTGAAGTAGTCCGGACAGTCTTTGGTGTTCGGCTTTGACTTTGGAACATGTCAAACACTTGGAAACATAAGTAGCTACGTCCCTTTTGATGTTCGGCCACCAATATAGTTGTTTAAGGTCGTGGTACATCTTATTGGCACCGGGGTGAATCGAGTATCGTGACTTATGGGCTTCATCTAAAATAAGGCTTCGTAGGTCCCCATAACTAGGCACCCAAATCCTTCCGGCGTAATATCGGAGTCCGGTCTCCCTAATTTCGAATCGAGAGACGAGAATGTTCAAGAGCTCGTGTGAAAGGTTTTCATCCTTGAGAGCCTCATCTTGGGCTACCCGAATTTGGCTATTAAGGTTGGTGTGAATGGTGATGTTTAAAGCTCGGACACGAAGAGGCACCGCTATTTCTTTTCGACTTAAGGCATTGGCTACTACGTTTACCTTCCCAGGATAGTAACGAAGCTCGCAATCGTAATCGTTCAAAGTTTTAATCCACCGTCATTGTCTCATGTTTAGTTGTTTTTGATCGAAGATGTGTTGAAGGCTTTTGTGATCGGTGAAGATAGTACTCTTGGTTCCATAAAGATAGTGTCTCCACATTTTAAGTGTAAAGACAACGGCTCCGAGTTCGAGATCATGTGTCGTATAGTTTCATTCATGAATTTTGAGTTGTCGAGAAGCATAAGCAATGACTTTCGTTCGTTGCATCAATACACACCCAAAACCATGTTTCGAGGCATCGCAATATACAACAAAGTCATCATTGCCTTCGGGAAGTGACAAGATAGGAGCGGTGGTTAGCTTCATTTTCAAGATTTGGAATGCGGATTCATGTTCGGTCGCCCAAATGAATTTCTTTCCCTTGTGAGTCAATGCGGTTAGAGGACGTGCAACCAAAGAGAAGTTTTCGATGAATCTACGATAGTACCCGGCGAGACCCAAGAATTGACGAATATGAGTAGGAGTAGTAGGAGTCTCCCATTTACTAATGGCTTCGATTTTCGTGGGATCGACTTTAATACCTTGATCACTTACAACATGACCAAGAAATTGAACTTACTTTAACCAAAATTCACACTTGGAGAATTTGGCATAAAGTCGTTCTTGTCTCAAGAGTTCAAGCACAAGTCGGAGATGTTGTTCGTGCTCTTCTTCATTTTTAGAATAGATCAATATGTCATCGATGAACACAATAACGAATTTATCGAGATACGGTTTGCACACGCGGTTCATAAGATCCATGAACACCGCCGGTGCGTTAGTGAGACCAAATGGCATGACAAGGAATTCATAACTACCATAACGAGTTCGGAAAGCGGTTTTGGAGACATCTTCCCCCTTAACCCTCAATTGATGATAACCCGAGCGGAGATCGATTTTCGAATATACACAAGACCCTTGTAGTTGATCAAAGAGGTCATCGATGCGAGGAAGAGGATATCGGTTCTTAACCGTCAATTTGTTTAGTTCACGATAGTCAATGCACATTCGTAGGGATCCGTCTTTCTTTTTAACAAACAAAATCGGAGCGCCCCATGGTGAATGGCTAGGTTGGATAAAACCACGATCAAGTAGTTCTTGGATTTGACTTTGCAATTCTTGCATTTCGGATGGAGCAAGTCTATACGGTGCACGTGCTACGGGTGCGGCTCCCGGAATAAGATCAATTTGGAATTCAACCGGTCCATGAGGTGGAAGACCCGGCAATTCGTCGGGAAATACATCGGAAAAGTCACTAACAATTTGCACATCATCGATATGCTTCTCATCGGACTCGACTTTCTTAACGTGGGCAAGGATCGCAAAACAACCCTTACGGAGTAGTTTTCTAACTTTAAGGCACGAAACGAGGTTGAGTCTGGTGCAACTCTTATCGCCATAAACAATCAAAGGTTCACCATTCTCGATAGGAATTCGGATTGCGTTAAGATCACAAAGGATGTGAGATTTCATTTTGACTAACCAATTCATACCGATTATTACATCAAAGCTTCCTAGTTCCATGGGTATCAAGTCAATTTCAAATTCCTTACCCAAAATGTTTAACGTACACCCTCGGTAATATGTGTGGGCACTTAATAGTTTCCCGTTAGCCACTTCAATGGTATAAGTGGTATCTAATGGAAGAGGTGGAGTGCTAAAAGAATAAGTCAAAGTCTTGGATACAAAGCATTTATCAGCACCCGAATCGAATAAGCAAGAGACATAAGAATTGTTGAGAAGAAACGTACCCGTGACTAGTTCAGTGTCATCCCGGGCTTCCTCGGTGTTGATGTTGAAAGCTCGGCCGCGCGTATTGGGGTTATCTTTCTTCTTTGGGCATGCATTTCTATAATGACCCGTTTGGCCACATTCGTAACAAGTGCCCGTCTTTGGTGCATTGGGCCACTTTCGAGCGACGGGAGTGGCACTTTTATAATCGTTGGCCTTATGACCAACTCCTTGGCACCGGTGGCAAATTAACTTACTACATTCGCCAAAGTGATGTTTGTTGCATTTGTTGCAAAGAGGTAGGTTCCCGGCATAACCCTTCTTTCCGTCGGAGGTGTAAGGCTTCTTAGCAAAGTTGTTGTTGTTTGATTGGGAGGGTTCCCACTTTCTTTTGTTGCCGCCCGATTTATCCTCGGCCTTAGGTGCCGGAACTACGATTTCGTCAACCGTTTCTATCAATTTGCGGGCCATGTTCAAAGCTTCTTGATGATTAGTGGGTTTGGATGACATTACTCCGTGTTTGATACTCTTTGGAAGACCATCCATGTAAAGTTCAACCCTTAAAGCTTCGGGATTCACAAGATTTGGGCACATCAAGGCTAGTTCGAAAAATCGTTGATTGTAAGCCTTGAGATCATTTCCGATCGCCTTTAAAGTTCTTAGCTCTTGTTCGAGCCTTCGGGTTTCTTCACGAGGGAAATATTCGACAATCATCTTTTCCCTCAAGTCGGCCCAAGAGAGGGCGTGAGCTTCATCGGTACCCACCGATTGTACATAAGTATTCCACCATGTAAGAGCGACACCGGCAAAGGTGTGAGTGGAGTATTTGACCTTGTCTTGGTCCCGACAACCGCTTATGCTAAAGACGTCTTCCGTTTGCTCAAACCATCGGGTGAGCACGACCGGTCCCCCGGTTCCATCAAAAGTGTGAGGTTTGTACCCCATGAAAGCTTTATAGGAGCATCCCTCGTTTGAGTTTCTGGCTCCATTGTTGTTGTTGTTGTTGTTGTTGTTGTTGTTGTTGTGGTTGTTATTATTATTGTTGTTGGATGAGTGACCGGCCATGGCCGCATCTACGGCGGTGGTTATCATCCGTTCGAGAGCTTGTTCGGGAGTTTCATTGCGGCATACACGATGAGGAGCCATTGTTCCTTCAAGACACAAGAATATCATTGATTAGTATTCTCAATAATACTAACCGTGATATAGAATAAAGATAAAGAGAAGTTTTTCCTTGACTCGCCTTAAATTCTTTATGTCATAATGTCGGAACGTTCATATGAGTCACCGTAATATAATCCCGGAAATTATATTACCCTGATTCATATGTGCATTCGACATTATTCTATAAAGTCAAGGTGGCGTGTCAATCAATTTAAACAACGTGAGATTAAGATGAACTAAGAGTAGATATGAGTAGAAGCATTTGAGTATAAATGCACAAGTAGTCAAGTAATTCCTACTTCAAGTCTATATGCCGGTTGTAGTCTAGACTCACCAATGTACCTTATGACTCGAGGTTGACACCAATGAACTCTAAATCCCTACAACCAACGCTCTGATACCATCTGTAGCGACCCGACAAAATCGTCATTGACGGCGCCGTCTACTTAGGTCCCGTTACGTGGTCATAAGTCTTTAAAACAACGTTTGACCAAAAGATATGTCGCATTCATTTCAAATGTAAAGATTGTTCAAAGTTTACAAGAATAGTTCCACCACAAGTTACGATACAAAGTTTTAAGTACAAATGAAACTTATGCGACACAATTTAAAAGTAGCCAAAAGACGCTCCATGTATGCATATATACTCGACATCCAATGCAAGTATCAAAATAATGAGCGGAAGCATGTATCATGTATCGTTCAAGGACCTGAGAAAAACATAGAAATCTGTCAACGAAAACGTTGGTGAAATCATAGGTTTAAGTAAGTAAGTACAAGTGAACCACAAGATTTGCAACCATGAGATAATAGTAATACATTCCAAAAGTTTGTTTCACGAGCACCCAATTATCAATGCTTAACATTCCTTCCATAGAACCCCATCACAATAGTGTTAGAACATACACTGTTTCTTGAAAATACATTTCATTCGTAAACGGTAGCGAACCGTTTGAATGAGGGTTTGTCAAACCCATATGGCCATATAACATAAGTTCTCGCTTACACCCGGCAAGTGTAACTAATGATAATCGAATTGAGGATTTTTGTTCAAACTCGTATGTAGAATGTTTGTTTTCCTGTACTTGTGTTCACTTAGTAAAAAGAAACGTTTATGTTTTTCTCATCCCAAATGTAAGTGCAAAAGAGTAAAAGTGGGACTATGATCTCACCTTGAGTGCACGTACGAAAAGTACTTCACAAAATAACGTGTGCGAAGGATAGTGCTAGTCTTGACCTAAACAAATAGGTCGTATCAATAACGGTAAACACGATGGGACAAAGATGTTCAATTAGTCCTATGGCTCGTTACGACTCGATTATGTAGCATGTGAAATCAAATTGTCAAGTTTCATGCAAGATACAAGTATATAAACAAGTTAGGAAGGTTGCATAATCATTTGGTTAAGTTTGACAAAAAGTCAAACTTTGGTCGGTCAAAGTCAACGAAAAAGTCAACACGTTCGGGTCGGGTCCCGAACTATTTTTCTGAGGTTTTTAATCATGTATGAGCATGTTAGAACAAGTTACATGTGAATCGGAGGTGCGTAGCATAGCAAACATTATTCGAAAATTGACAAAGTTGGACAGACCACTTTGGCGCGCCGCGCGGGTATATGGCGCGCCGCGCCATTACCTGTGCAGAGAATTCTGGCAGTTTTTTTTTTAGTTTTATGCACGAACCTAACTTCAAACAATCACCATTTATGATCCGCAAACAATCAAGACAAGTATCTTATACCGTTGGGAAGATAATTTGACGAGGAAAACAACTAAACACATTTCATCAATCAATCTACCTATTACAACAACCAAAACCGCATCTAATGCTTAACATTAACCGCATACAAGTTCATAAATGCAATTCAATGATTCGGGCAACCAATTTACATGAATGATATGCCGTTTCGAAGGTAATCAAGCATACAATCCAACTAAACACTTACCAATAATAATCCATGGCATTCAATGCATCAAAAGTCCATTTCAAGTTCATCAAACCCTAACCCAAATTCACCAAAATCAATAATCAAGTTCATGAAGTCTTCTAAGGCAACCTACACATCAAATTGAAGCTAGTGATGCTAGTAACACAATTAAAACATCAACTTTTAACATCTAACAACATATGATCATCCTAAATTCAAGAACAACACACCAAAATTCAAGTTCATGCTAGTTACACTAAAACAACGAGATCGAGCATATAAATCATATATTCATGTTAGACTTGAGCCATAGACACTAATTAACACTTTTATAAGTTAAAAACATCAAGAACACAAAATCTAGTGATTTTAGAAAGTTACCCAAATGTAATGAAATCGGTATGGAATCGAAGAGGAAGATGCAAGGATCACGAATTTGCAATTTGTTTTGTTGCTAGCTTCCTAATCCGAATTTAGATGATGAATTCTTGTTGGTGTTCTTGAGAGAAAAAATGGAGTAGAAGAAAGATGGAGATGTTGAAATGAGAGGAGGAGGTTGAAGGTTTGACTAGTTGACCTAGTCAAATCTTTAGCCTCTTGGCAAGTTTAGTCCCTCTAATTTGGATCGGGTGCGTGAATTACCTAAACGAGATAATTTAAAACGCGTATTAACGGGAGATGTTATAAACATATAACGGAGTTTAAATTAGTAAAACGGAAAAGTAAATGGAAAAAGGCGGGATGTTACATTGCGAGTGTATTATGTTTATGATTATGAAATCTTGTGGTCTATTGAAACTATTGATAACTGTTGTTATGATAAACCTATGAACTCACCAACCTTTTGGTTGACACTTTTAGCATGTTTATTCTCAGGTTTTTCAAAAGTGCTTCCGCTGTCTGCTTGCTATTTGCTCAAGGTGCTGCATGGAGTCTTTTATGCCATATTTTCAAAAAGACATTGCATTCAAATATTATTGTTATAATCTGTTATTAAATAAATTGATGATTTAGTCATTTTGTATAAGTTGTCATATATATTTGGGATATGTCTATATTTTGGTAAACTTTCTATGTATAGAAAGTATATTTAAAAAAAAAAAAATGAATGCAATGTTTTATCAAAACGTATCATATAGAGGTCGAAACCTCGCTGTGGGACCGTAGATAACGTACCGCGTCAATAGCGATTTTGGCGGGTCGTTAGATTCTTAGGCTACCAAGCTGCAAAGGTGATATCCGGTATAATAATTCAATCATAGAATATAGTTTCAAGTACTTGTGCCTATTTTGTAAAACATTTATAAAACTGCATGTATTCTCATCCCAAAAGTATTAGATTTTAAAAGTGGGACTATAACTCACTTTCACAGATTTTTCCTTCGTCGGAAAATAAGACTTGGCCACGAATCGATTCACGAACCTATAACAAATATATACATATATATCAAAGTATGATCGAATATATTCACAACATATTTTATTACGTTTTTAACGATTTAAATTTGTTAAGTTAACAGTCCAACGTTAGTAGTCCACAATTAGTTGTCCACAGTTAGTAGTACAGAAAATAAATCAATATACTTTCTCGAATCAATCCACGACCTAGTGTATACAAGTCTCAGACTCGATCACAACTCAAAGTATATATATTATTTTGGAATCAACCTCAACCCTGTATTGCTAACTCGATCATTACCGGATATAGAGTGTCTATGGTTGTTCCAAATAATATATATAGATAACGTCGATATGATATGTCAAAACATTGTATACGTGTCTATGGTCTATCAAGATTACATAATATATGTTAGAATACATGTATAATACAATATAAGTTAGTTAAGTTATGGTTAGTATAGATTTGTTACACATTTCACGTAGCTACAATAAGCAAATTTATCCAATTTTGTTTTACCCATAACTTCTTTGTTTAAATCCGTTTTGAGTGAATCAAGTTGCTATGGTTTCGTAATGAACTTAAATTTATGAAACTAAACAGAAAAAGTATAAGTTTATAGTCGGAAATACAAGTTACAAGTCGTTTTTGCAAGAGGTAGTCATTTCAGTCGAAAGAACGACGTCTTGATGACCATTTTGAAAAATATACTTCCACTTTGAGTTTAACCATGATTTTTGGATTTAGTTTCATGTCCATAAGAAAAATCATTTTTCCAGAAGAACAACTTTTAAATCAAAGTTTATCATAGTTTTTTAATTATCTAACCCAAAACAGCCCCCCGGTTTCACTACGACGGCGTATGTCCGGTTTTACGGTGTTCTTCGTGTTTCCAGGTTTTAAATCACTAAGTTAGCATATCATATAGATATAAAACATGTGTTTAGTTGATTTTAAAAGTTAAGTTAGAAGGATTAACTTTGTTTGCAAACAAGTTTAGAATTAACTAAACTATGTTCTAGTGATTGCAAGTTATAATCTTCGAACAAGATAGTTATATATGTATGAATCGAATGATGTTATGAACATCATTACTACCTCAAATATAGTAGGTAAACCTACTGGAAGTGACAAGAAATGATTTAGCTTCAAAGGATTCTCGGATGGCTTGAAAGTTCTTGAAGTAGAATCATGACACGAAAACAAATTCAAGTAAGTTTATCACTCGAATTAAGATAGTTATAGTTATAGAAATTGAATCAAAGTTTGAATATGAGTATTACCTTGGATTAGAATGATATCCTACTGTAAATAACAAGGATTTCTTGAGGTTGAATGATCACCAAAATGGATATGCAAGATTGGAAGTAAGCTAGCAAACTTGGAAGTATTCTTGATGTGTTCTTGAGTAGTTGTTTTGTATGTTGGTTTATGTATGGATTTATGAGCTAGATTGATGTATTTTTTTGATGAAGATGATGAAGAACACTTAGAACATCAAGAGAGAGTTTGAGAGAGATTAATTTGATGCATAAAAATTGAATGAGAATGTGTTTGTGATGAGTACCATTCATGTGAACCTTCAAGTCTCCATTAGTTTGTAATTTTGTGAGATATTTCATGCTAGATGTTAAATGATGGTTCCCACATATTTAGGTGACTCACAAGGGCTGCTAAGAGCTGATCATTGTAGTGTATATACCAATAGTAAATACATCTAAAAGCTGTGTATTGTACGAGTACGAATATGGGTGCATACGAGTAGAATTGTTGATGAAAATGAACGAGAATGTAATTGTGAGCATTTTTGCTAAGTAGAAGTATTTTGATATATGTCTTGAAGTCTTTCAAAAGTGTACCAATACCTCTTAATACACTACATGTATATACATTTTAACTGAGTCATTAAGTCATCGTTAGTCGTTACATGTAAGTGTTGTTTTGAAACCTTTAAGTTAACGATCTCATTTAATGTTGTTAACCCATTGTTTATTATATCTAATGAGATGTTAAATTATCATTTTATTAGGATTACATGATGTATGAATATATATTAATATTAATATGATATATATATTTTAAAACATCGTTACAACGATAATCGTTACATATATAGTTTGTTTCGAAATCCTTAAGTTAGTAGTCTTGTTTTACATATGTAGTTCATTGTTAATACACTTAATGATATATTTAATTATCATTTTATCATGTTATACATAATGTATCAATATATTAATATGATTCATATGTATTTAGTATGACGTTATTATAACGAAAATCGTTATATATATCATTTTGAGTTTCTTAATTTAATAGTCTCATTTTTATGTATATAACACATTGTTAATATACCTAGTGAGATACTTACTTATCACAATATCATGTTAACTATATATATATATATATATATATATATATATATATATATATATATATATATATATATATATATATATATATATATCCCCATGTAGTTTTTACAAGTTTTAACGTTCGTGAATCGCCGGTCAACTTGGGTGGTCAATTGTCTACATGAAACTCGTTTCAGATAATCAAGTCTTAACAAGTTTGATTTCTTAACATGTTGGAAACATTTAATCATGTAAATATGACTCTCATATAATATATATTCATGGAAAAGTTCGGGTCACTACAGTACCTACCCGTTAAATAAATTTCGTCCCGAAATTTTAAGCTGTTGGGGGTGTTGACACATCTTCTGGAAGTAGGTGCGGGTATTTTTTCTTCATCTGATCTTCACATTCCCAGGTGAACTCGAGTCCTCTACGAGCATTCCATCGAACCTTCACAATTGGTATCTTGTTTTGCTTAAGTCTTTTAATCTCACGATCCATTATTTGGACGGGTTCTTCAATGAATTGTAGTTTTTCGTCAATTGTAATCTCGTCTAATGGAATGGTGAGATCTTCTTTAGCAAAGCATTTCTTCAAATTCGAGACGTGGAAAGTGTTATGTACACCCACGAGTTTTTGAGGTAACTCAAGTCGGTAAGCTACTGGTCCGACACGATCAATAATCTTGAATGGTCCAATGTACCTTGGATTTAGTTTCCCCCATTTACCAAATCGAACAACGCCTTTCCAAGATGAAACCTTAAGCATGACCATGTCTCCAGTTTCAAATTCTATATCTTTTCTTTTAATGTCCGCGTATCTCTTTTGTCGACTTTGGGCGGTTTTCAACCGTTGTTGAATTTGAATGATTTTCTCTGTGGTTTCTTGGATAATTTCTGGACCCGTAATCTGTCTATCCCCAACTTCGCTCCAACAAATTAGAGACCTGCACTTTCTACCATAAAGTACCTCAAATGGTGCCATCTCAATACTCGAGTGGTAGCTGTTGTTGTAGGAAAATTATGCTAACGGTAGATGTCGATCCCAACTATTTCCAAAATCAATTACACATGCTCGTAGCATGTCTTCAAGTGTTTGTATCATCCTTTCACTCTGCCCATCAGTTTGTGGGTGATAGGTAGTACTCATGTCTAGACGAGTTCCCAATGCTTGCTGTAATGTCTGCCAAAACCTTGGAACAAATCTGCCATCCCTATCAGAGATAATAGAGATTGGTATTCCATGTCTGGAGACAACTTCCTTCAAGTATAATCGCGCCAACTTCTCCATTTTATCATCTTCTCTCATTGGCAGAAAGTGTACTGACTTAGTGAGACGATCGACTATTACCCAAATAGTATTATAACCACTTGCAGTCCTTGGCAATTTAGTAATGAAATCTATGGTAATGTTTTCCCATTTCCATTTCGGAATTTCGGGTTGTTGAAGCAGACCTGATGGTTTCTGATGTTCAGCTTTGACTTTAGAACACGTCAAACATTCTTATACGTATTTAGCAATATCGGCTTTCATACCCGGCCACCAAAAGTGTTTCTTGAGATCTTTGTACATCTTCCCCGCTCCGGGATGTATTGAATATCTGGTTTTATGTGCTTCCTTAAGTATCATTTCTCTCACATCCCCAAACTTTGGTACCCAAATTCTTTCAGCCCTATATCGAGTTCCGTCTTCTCGAATATTAAGATGTTTCTCCGATCTTTTGGGTATTTCATTTTTCAAATTTCCTTCTTTTAAAACTCCTTGTTGCGCCTCCTTTATTTGAGTAGTAAGGTTAGTACGAATAATTATATTCATAGATTTTACCCGCATAGGTTCTCTGTCCTTTCTACTCAAAGCGTCGGCTACTACATTCGCCTTCCCCGGGTGGTAACGAATCTCAAAATCGTAATCATTCAACAATTCAATCCACCTACGCTGCCTCATGTTCAGTTGTTTCTGATCAAATATATGTTGGAGACTTTTGTGGTCGGTATATATGATACTTTTGACCCCATTTAAGTAGTGTCTTCAAGTCTTTAATGCAAAAACAACAGCGCCCAATTCCAAATCGTGAGTCGTAAAATTTTGTTCGTGAATCTTCAATTGTCTGGACGCATAGGCAATTACCTTCGTTCGTTGCATTAATACACAACCGAGGCCTTGCTTTGAGGCATCACAATATATCACAAAATCATCATTCCCTTCAGGCAATGACAATATAGGTGCCGTAGTTAACTTTTCCTTCAACAATTGAAACGCTTTCTCCTGCTCATCATTCCATTCAAATTTCTTCCCTTTATGCGTTAATGCAGTCAAGGGTTTTGCTATTTTGAAAAAATATTGGATGAACCTTCTGTAGTAACCAGCCAGTCTAAAAATTGGTGTATATGCTTCGGAGTTTTTGGGGTTTCCCAGTTTTCAACGGTTTCAATCTTTGACGGATCCACCTGAATACCTTCCTTGTTTACTACGTGACCGAGGAATTGAACTTCTTTCAACCAAAATGCACACTTTAAAAACTTAGCGTACAATTTTTCTTTCCTCAATAATTCGAGCACTTTTCTCAAATGTTCTCCGTGCTCTTGTTCATTCTTTGAGTAAATAAGTATGTCATTGATGAAAACAAAGACAAACTTGCCAAGATATGGCCCACACACTCGGTTCATGAGGTCCATGAACACAGCTGGTGCGTTAGTCAAACCAAATGGCATAACCATAAACTCATAATGACCGTAACGTGTCCTGAAAGCAGTCTTTGGAATATCATCCTCCTTCACCCGCATTTGATGATACCCGAAACGTAAATCGATCTTCGAATAAACCGATGAGCCTTGTAGTTGATCAAATAAGTCGTCGATTCTCGGTAGTGGATAATGGTTCTTGATGGTAAGTTTGTTCAACTCTCGGTAGTTGATACACAACCTGAATGTACCATCTTTCTTTTTGACAAACAAAACAGGAGCTCCCCAAGGTGATGTGCTTGGTCGAATGAAACCACGCTCTAAAAGTTCTTGTAATTGACTTTTTAATTCTTTCATTTCACTAGGTGCGAGTCTGTATGGTGCACGAGCTATTGGTGCAGCTCCTGGTACAAAGACTATTTGAAATTCAATGGATTGGTGTGGAGGTAGTCCCGGTAATTCTTTCGGAAATACATCGGGAAATTCTTTTGCAACTGGAACATCATTGATGTTCTTTTCTTCAGAATTGACTTTCTCGACTTGTGCTAGGATGGCATAGCAACTTTTCTTACTAGCTTTTGCGCCTTCAGGTTACTAATAAGATTTAGCTTCTCGTTGCCCTTTTCTCCGTACACCATTAAGGGTTTTCTCTTTTCACGCATAATACGAATCGCATTTTTGTAACAAACGATTTCTGCTTTCACCTCTTTCAGCATGTCCATACCGATTATCACATCAAAACTTCCTAACTCTACTGGTATCAAATCAATCTTAAATGTTTCGCTAACCAGTTTAATTTATCGGTTCCGATATATTTTATCTGCTATAATTAATTTACCGTTTGCTAATTTGAGTAAAAATTTATCATCCAAAGGCGTCAATGGACAACTTAATTTAGCACAAAAATCTCTACTCATATAGCTTCTATCTGTACCCGAATCAAATAAAACATATGCAGGTTTATCGTCAATAAGAAACGTACCCGTAACAAGCTCCGGGTCTTCCTACGCTTCTGTCTCATTGATATTGAAGACTCTTCCGCGACTTTGACCATTATTATTCACTTCGTCCGGGATGCAGTTTTGTAATGGCCCATCTTTCCGCACCCAAAACAAGTAATGGCGACATTAAATATTCTGACATTATTTGTTCCTTTAATCCTGTTAGCCTTCGGTCCATAGAATCCACACTTTGCAGCACTGTGACCTGTTCTGTTGCACTTTGTGCATAACTCCCTACAGTAATTACCCTGATGGTATTTCTCACACCTTAAGCACCTGGTTTTCTGCCTCTTGTTGTCATTATTGTTATTGTTGGGACGATTGTTGTTGTTGTTGGGACGGTTGTTGTTGTTGTTGGGACGGTTGTTGTTGCGATTGATGTTGCGGTTGTTAGGATAGTTGTTGCGATTGTGGTTATAATTGTTGTTGTATTGGTGACCCTTGTCACTTTTTTCCTCCCACTTTCTCTTGACTTGTTTCGTGTTGGCTTCTTTGGCAGCCTGTTCTTTAATCCTTCCCTCAATCTGATTTATGAGTTTGTGAGCCATTCAACTTGCCTTTTGTATGGAGGCGGGCTCGTGTGAACTCACATCTTCTTGAATCCTTTCCAGTAACCCTTTTACAAATGCGTCGATCTTCTCTTCTTCATCTTCTAACGCTCCTGGACACAATAGGCACAACTCTGTGAATCATCGTTCGTACGTGGTAATGTCGAAACCTTGCTTTTGTAATCCTCTAAGCTCTACCTTGAGCTTATTGACCTCGTTTCTGGGATGGTATTGCTCGTTCATCAAGTGCTTGAATGCTGACCACGGTAGTGCGTAAGCAGCATTTTGTCCCACCTGTTCGAGATAGGTGTTCCACTATGTTAACGCAGTACTTGTGAAGGTATGCGTAGCGTACTTCACTTTGTCCTCTTCAGTATATTTACTTATGGCAAACACCGATTCGACCTTTTCAATCCACCGTTTTAATCCGATTGGTCCTTCGGTTCCATCGAATTCAAGAGGTTTGCAGGCAGTGAATTCTTTGTAGGGGCATCCTACACGATTTCTTGTAGAATTAATTCCACTGCTAGATCCGGAGTTATTATTGTTATTTTGCATTGCGGCCTGTACTGCAGCTATGTTCACAGCAAGAAAAGTACGGAATTCTTCTTCGCTCATATTCATGGTGTGTCGAGTAGTTGGTGCCATTTCCTTCAAAAATAGGCAAAAGAATTAAATTAATCATATAGAATATTAAGAGTAGTCAAGAGTATTTCGTAGCATAATATGAACTCTTTTATAAAAGCTTTTTCTTCATATTAGCGTTTTATAAGTTTTAATTCGGGTAATACCTACCCGTTAAGTTCATACTTAGTAGCTAATATACAATTCAACTACTACAATTCTATATGAAAAACTGATTCCAATAATATTTCACGTTCAAACTTTTATACAATACTTTACAAACGTACAAAGGCCGCTATTTTACATATAACATGAAATATGGCACACAATAACTTTGATACAAGGCAGTTGTGAAAACAATTCTAGTTAATACGCAAGTCGTTCAGCAAAGGCAATAAAGACACGTAATTCATAAGTCCAGAAATAAGTCATGCATTCTGGTATTACTAGTATTATTTCCCATCCTTGGTCTTGTGGGAAATAACCGTTGTGCCCGTTGGCAAGACAGCATGTTGTAATGTCGTCAAAAGGACGATGGTTACGTAATGTCCAATAGCCCCGTAACAATCTAAAAACCTTGGTTCTCACCCCAACTACTGAATTCGTCACTTGTGGGAATGTTTTATTTAACAGTTGTAATCCGATGTTCTTTTTCTCAAATTGGTAAGAAGCGAACATCACTAACCCGTAAATATAACATGCTTCTTTAAGTTGCATGTTAGAAGCTCTTTCTAAAGATAGAAGTCCTATGTTGGGATAGGTGGAGTCAAAATAGGCTCTCAACCCGTAGTGTAAAATTGCACTTGGGTTCCCCGCATTTAACGCTTTAAAGAAAACACGGTGTAACTTAAGGTCTCCCCAATGTGATATACCCCATCTTTCAAAGGAAAGCCTTTTATAAACTAAGGCATGCTTAGAACGTCTTTCAAATGTTCGACAAACTAATTTCGCCATAAATAATTGTGCCGATGAATTCTGACCGACTCTAGACAAGATTTCATCAATCATATCCCCTGGTAGGTCTTCTAAAATATTCGTTTGTATATCCTTAACGTCCATTGTGTTTTTATACTGTAAAATAGACGAGGATTAGATTCATAAAAGATAATTAACAAACAATACAAGCAATTTTTACATATATCATCAAAGTACAAGCACACTACAATACATATATTACACAACATGATTACTACTCTTCATTCCGACTCACTTGTTTCTTCCTCTTCAGACTTGGTTCGTTTCGCTAAGTTCCTAGGGATATATGGTGTTCCTCTAATACGAGCCGTTGTTTTCACAAATGGTTTAGAAAAACCTGGTGGCTTAGATGTTCCCGAGTTATAGTTAAAACTTAAAAAATACAGGTGTTGTCGGTATTTTCCATCGGGATATTTCATGTTAACATAAAGTTCATCGAGGTTGGAATTAGGTTTATCTATTTTGATGCCTTTTCCCTTATTGTTTTCTTTTGCTTTTTCAAATTGGGTCGGGGTAATTTCTATAACATCATCGGAATCCTCATCGGGATCCGATTCATCAGAAAATTGGTAATTTTCCCAATATTTTGCTTCCTCGGTGGAAACACCATTGACCATTTTTAACTTTGGTCCATTGGTTGAGGATTTCCTTTTATTTATCTGTTTTTCTTTGGTTCCTAATATTTCCTCCTCTGGAACATCTTCTTCTTCCGGTTCCTCTTCTTCTTTCGGTTCCTCTTCGGGAATTTGTGAATCTTCCCAATATATATTCGTCTCTTCATTATTATTAGGTGAGTCGATGGGATTTGTACTAGAAGTAGACATCTATCACACAATATCAAACACGTTAAGAGATTAATATATCACATAATATTTACATGTTAACAATATATAGTTTCCAACAAAAAGTGTTAAACAATCGTTTTTAAAGAAAACACGGTCGAAGTCCAGACTCACTAATGCATCCTAAAAAAACTCGATAAGACATACTAATGCAATTTCTGGTTCTCTAAGACCAACGCTCGGATACCAACTGAAATGTCCCGTTCATATTGAATATAAACGTTTCATATTAATTGATTTCGTTGCGAGGTTTTGACCTCTATATGAGACGTTTTTCAAAGACTGCATTCGTTTTTAAATCCAACCATAACCTTTATTTTATCGATAAAGGTTTAAAAAGCATTACGTAGATTATCAAATAATGATAATCTAAAATATACCGTTTACACATAACCATTACATAATGATTTACAATAATAATATATTACATCAAAATGAATTCTTGAATGCAGTTTTTAAGCAATATCATACAAGAATGGACTCCAAATCTTGTCCTTAATGTAACATCCTTCCTTTTTCCATTAAATTTATTTTAACGCCGTTTTTTTTAGATAATATCTTTCGTTACCTAAATTTGTATCTTCCGTCGACTAGACTTTTTAATATTTTTATTATTTGATTATAACATCTCTCATTTACTCTAGCGTATTTAAAATAATTCTTTCAATTAATTTACGCACCCGCTTTTAAACTCGAGGTACTAATGGTGTCAAGTGGGCAAACTAGTGACTAGGTCAACTAGTCAACCCACCTCCCCACCACTCATTCATTTCACCTCCCACCTCTCATCTTTTTCTCTCTAGTTCAAGAATACCATCTTCATCCAACTTCACTAATCCATCATCCATTTCGAATCTAGGAAGCTTGCTACAAAACAAATTACATATTCGTGATCCTCTCTTCATCCTCTTCGATTTGGTACCAATTTCACTACTTGGGGTAAAGTTTCTAAAAACTCTAGATTTCTTAAATTCATTTTATAGACTTGAAATGGTGTTAGTTAGTGTCTATGGCTCAATTCTAACATGAATATGTGTTTGGTTTGCTCGATTTGTTGTTTTGAGTAACTAGTTTGAATATGAAAAATGGGTGTGTTTAATCTTGAGTTTTGAGTGATTAAAAGTTTTTTAAATATTAAAGTTCATGTATTAAATGTGTTACTAGCATCATTAGCTTCAATTTGATGTGTTGATTGATTTAGAAAAGCTTCATTTGCAAAATGGTTGAATTCATGATTTTGGTTAGGGTTTGATGAACTTTAAAACAAACTTTTGACGCATTGAATGCTATGAAATATTGTTAGTAAGTGTTTAGTTGTATTGTATATTTCATTGCCTTCAAAACCGCGTATCGTATGTGTAAATTGGATTCCCGAGTCAAGAAATGCGTTTTATGAACTTGAAACTTTGATTTTGAACGTTTAACGATCATTTGACGAGGTTTTTGTTGTTTTAAATGATGAACTTGATTTATGAAATGTGTTTAGTTGTATTCCTCGTCAAAATACCTTTCCAACGATATAACATACGTGTTTTGAATGTTTACGCTACATAAGTTATGGTTGTTTGAAGTTTGATTCGTGCTTGAGTGTTCAAAAACTGCCAGACTTGCTGAACAGACCATCTGAACGCCGCTCAGGGTCTTGGAGCACCGCTCCGGGCCCCGGCTGTCCAAAAATACGCATTTTCGTTTAATTCTAACTATGCTATGCACCCCCGATCAACATAAAACTTGGTCAACATGCTTATATATGATTAAAAACCTCAGAAAAATTGTCCGAGACCCGACCCGAACGTGTTGAATTTTTCGTTGACTTTGACTTAGACCAAAGTTGACTTTTATTCAAACTTAACCAATACTTTGTTTAATCGTTATAACCTTCCGTTTACACTTATATCTTGCATGAAACTTGACAACGTGATTCACATGCTTTATAATCGAGTCGTAATGAGCCATAGGACTAATTGAATACATTTCGCCCGACCTTGTGTCGTGACCCATTAATTGATACAACTTACTTGTTTAGGTCAAGGCTAAACAACTTTCATGTACACGTTTACTTTGTGAAGTACCTCTATACTCATGCACTCGAGGTGAGATCATAGTCCCACCTTTTCAACAACTTTTATTCTTTTAAATCGTGGGCTGAGAAACATATACTTTGTTATATCTTGTACTACTTACTTTTATACTTGGAACACAAGTACGAAGAAACAAACATTCCACATCAAGTTTGAACAAAAATCCTCAATTCGATTATCATTAGTTACACTTGCCGGGTGTAAGCGAGAACTTATGTTGTACGGCCATACGGTTTGAAAAACCCTCATTCGGACGGTTCGCTACCGTTGTGCGGATGAAATATATTTTCAAGAAACAGTGTATGTTCTAACACTATTGTGATGGGGTTCTATGGAAGGAAAGTTAAGTCCTGATAATTGGGTGCTCGCGAACATACTTTTGGAATGCAAACTATTTGGATAATCAACGTTATGAAAATACAAAATCTTGTGGTTCAAAAACAACGTTTACAAATACACCTATGATTTCACCAACGTTTTTCGTTGACAGTTTTCTATATGTTTCTCAGGTTCATACTTGGCTACTTGATACATGCTTCCGCACACTTTGATTACTTGCTTGGAGTCAAGCATACATGCATACACTAGCGATAGCACTTTTGGATTTAACTTAAGCATACATACTTACACTATTTATAGCAAACCGTGATTTTCAACTTATATTATGTCGCAAGTTGTTTCATTTATACTTTACTACTTTTGTAAACTTATCATCTTGTCGAACTGTTTGGTAAACTAAACTTTGTAAATCTTGTACGTTTCAAACGAATGCGACATAATTTTGGTCAAACGCATCTCATATAGGGACTATGACCATGTAACGTGACCTAAGTTAACGGCACCGTCAATGACGTTTTGGCCAGGTCATTACAGATGGTATCAAAGCCTTAGTTGTAGGGAACTAGGATATGCATTAGTGTGTCTGACAGAGTCGTTAGGACGCATTAGTGAATCTAGACTACAACCGGATAGTTAGCCATTGCATTCTGACATACATTTGCTATAGATAGCACTTACTTGACTACTTGTGCATTATACTTGAATCTTTCTTAGGTGAACTTCTTAATGGTACCAAAATTTCATCATACGAATCCGTATTCTGCCACTTTCTGGTAACACACATAAATTCATGATTCATACTCGTAAGGATGGCAACGACTTCATTAGTCATACTAGTTCGAGAACTTTGTCTCCTCGGTTTTATTCGTCACCGTCCTGACTTACTATCCACAAGTGTTGTAAAGTTACCACCACTACTTTTGATGAGTATCGTCATCACTACTTATCACTACGGTTACGTACATCTCGTTATCATAATTAGTTACTCTTTTCGCACCTAAAGACGTTATTGTTTGACTTGAACCGCATTGACGTAAACAATCATTTATACCCTTCCCTCGGGAAACGCTTCTTTAGAGTTGCACTAATTCTTTCTATCCAATACGAGTCATGTTTGAGACGTCGTTACATTTTGTCCATTTTAAATCTTCACGATTACATGAACTTGAATCTATGGAGTGATGGGGGAATGGAGGTATGAGTTAGCGTAATATAACGACACTCGATCAACGTGGTTATATTACGGTAAGTCATACCAAAGTTCTAGTGACACGTGATGGTGATTGGACTCGATCAACCTAATCACCACCATGTGCCATATACATGACTTCATTTTTCTTGTTGGATATCCGAAAACTCCGAGAATATTGATAACTGAAATGTCCCGTTCTTATTGATTAAAAACGTTCCATATTAATTGATTTCGTTGCGAGGTTTTGACCTCTATATGAGACGTGTTTCAAAGACTGCATTCATTTTTAAACAAACCATAACCTTTATTTCATCAATAAAGGTTTAAAAAGCTTTACGTAGATTATCAAATAATGATAATCTAAAATATCCTGTTTACACACGACCATTACATAATGGTTTACAATACAAATATGTTACAACAAAATAAGTTTCTTGAATGCAGTTTTTACACAATATCATACAAGCATGGACTCCAAATCTTGTCCTTATTTAAGTATGCGACAGCGGAAGCTCTTAATAATCACCTGAGAATAAACATGCTTAAAACGTCAACAAAAATGTTGGTGAGTTATAGGTTTAACCTATATATATCAAATCGTAACAATAGACCATAAGATTTCATATTTCAATACACATCCCATACATAGAGATAAAAATCATTCATATGGTGAACACCTGGTAACCGACAATAACAAGATGCATATATAAGAATATCCCCATCATTCCGGGACACCCTTCGGATATGATATAAATTTCGAAGTACTAAAGCATCCGGTACTTTGGATGGGGCTTGTTGGGCCCGATAGATCTATCTTTAGGATTCGCGTCAATTAGGGTGTCTGTTCCCTAATTCTTAGATTACCAGACTTAATAAAAAGGGGCATATTCGATTTCGATAATTCAACCATAGAATGTAGTTTCACGTACTTGTGTCTATTTTGTAAATCATTTATAAAACCTGCATGTATTCTCATCCCAAAAATATTAGATTTTAAAAGTGGGACTATAACTCACTTTCACAGATTTTTACTTCGTCGGGAAGTAAGACTTGGCCACTGGTTGATTCACGAACCTATAATAATATATACATATATATCAAAGTATGTTCAAAATATATTTACAACACTTTTAATATATTTTGATGTTTTAAGTTTATTAAGTCAGCTGTCCTCGTTAGTAACCTACAACTAGTTGTCCACAGTTAGATGTACAGAAATAAATTGATAAATATTATCTTGAATCAATCCACGACCCAGTGTATACGTATCTCAGTATTGATCACAACTCAAACTATATATATTTTGGAATCAACCTCAACCCTGTATAGCTAACTCCAACATTCACATATAGAGTGTCTATGGTTGTTCCGAAATATATATAGATGTGTCGACATGATAGGTCGAAACATTGTATACGTGTCTATGGTATCTCAAGATTACATAATATATAATACAAGTTGATTAAGTTATGGTTGGAATAGATTTGTTACCAATTTTCACGTAGCTAAAATGAGAAAAATTATCCAATCTTGTTTTACCCATAACTTCTTCATTTTAAATCCGTTTTGAGTGAATCAAATTGCTATGATTTCATATTGAACTCTATTTTATGAATCTAAACAAAAAAAGTATAGGTTTCTAGTCGGAAAAATAAGTTACAAGTCGTTTTTGTAAAGGTAGTCATTTCAGTCGAAAGAACGACGTCTAGGTGACCATTTTAGAAAACATACTTCCACTTTGAGTTTAACCATAATTTTTGGATATAGTTTCATGTTCATAATAAAAATCATTTTCTCAGAATAACAACTTTAAAATCAAAGTTTATCATAGTTTTTAATTAACTAACCCAAAACAGCCCGCGGTGTTACTACGACGGCGTAAATCCGGTTTTACGGTGTTTTTCGTGTTTCCAGGTTTTAAATCATTAAGTTAGCATATCATATAGATATAGAACATGTGTTTAGTTGATTTTAAAAGTCAAGTTAGAAGGATTAACTTTTGTTTGCGAACAAGTTTAGAATTAACTAAACTATGTTCTAGTGATTACAAGTTTAAACCTTCGAATAAGATAGCTTTATATGTATGAATCGAATGATGTTATGAACATCATTACTACCTTAAGTTCCTTGGATGAACCTACTGGAAAAGAGAAAAATGGATCTAGCTTCAATGGATCCTTGGATGGCTCAAAGTTCTTGAAGCAAAATCATGACACGAAAACAAGTTCAAGTAAGATCATCACTTGAAATAAGATTGTTATAGTTATAGAAATTGAACCAAAGTTTGAATATGATTATTACCTTGTATTAGAATGATAACCTACTGTAAGAAACAAAGATTTCTTGAGGTTGGATGATCACCTTACAAGATTGGAAGTGAGCTAGCAAACTTGAAAGTATTCTTGATTTTATGAAACTAGAACTTTTGGAATTTATGAAGAACACTTAGAACTTGAAGATAGAACTTGAGAGAGTTCAATTAGATGAAGAAAATTGAAGAATGAAAGTGTTTGTAGGTGTTTTTGGTCGTTGGTGTATGGATTAGATATAAAGGATATGTAATTTTGTTTTCATGTAAATAAGTCATGAATGATTACTCATATTTTTGTAATCTTATGAGATATTTCATGCTAGTTGCCAAATGATGGTTCCCACATGTGTTAGGTGACTCACATGGGCTGCTAAGAGCTGATCATTGGAGTGTATATACCAATAGTACATACATCTAAAAGCTGTGTATTGTACGAGTACGAATACGGGTGCATACGAGTAGAATTGTTGATGAAACTGAACGAGAATGTAATTGTAAGCATTTTTGTTAAGTAGAAGTATTTTGATAAGTGTTTTGAAGTCTTTCAAAAGTGTATAAATACATATTAAAACACTACATGTATATACATTTTAACTGAGTCGTTAAGTCATCGTTAGTCGTTACATGTAAGTGTTGTTTTGAAACCTTTAGGTTAACGATCTTGTTAAATGTTGTTAACCCAATGTTTATAATAACAAAAGAGATTTTAAATTATTATATTATCATGATATTATGATGTACGAATATCTCTTAATATGATATATATACATTAAATGTCGTTACAACGATAAACGTTACATATATGTCTCGTTTCAAAATCATTAAGTTAGTAGTCTTGTTTTTACATATGTAGTTCATTGTTAATATAATTAATGATATGTTTACTTATCATAATATCATGTTAACTATATATATAACCATATATATGTCATCATATAGTTTTTTTACAAGTTTTAACGTTCGTGAATCACCGGTCAACTTGGGTGGTCAATTGTCTATATGAAACCTATTTCAATTAATCAAGTCTTAACAAGTTTGATTGCTTAACATGTTGGAAACATTTAATCATGTAAACATCAATCTCAATTAATATATATAAACATGGAAAAGTTCGGGTCACTACAGTACCTACCCGTTAAATAAATTTCGTCCCGAAATTTTAAGCTGTTGAAGGTGTTGACGAATCTTCTGGAAATAGATGCGGGTATTTCTTCTTCATCTGATCTTCACGCTCCCAGGTGAACTCGGGTCCTCTACGAGCATTCCATCGAACCTTAACAATTGGTATCTTGTTTTGCTTAAGTCTTTTAACCTCACGATCCATTATTTCGACGGGTTCTTCGATGAATTGGAGTTTTTCGTTGATTTGGATTTCATCTAACGGAATAGTGAGATCTTCTTTAGCAAAACATTTCTTCAAATTCGAGACGTGGAAAGTGTTATGTACAGCCGCGAGTTGTTGAGGTAACTCAAGTCGGTAAGCTACTGGTCCGACACGATCAATAATCTTGAATGGTCCAATATACCTTGGATTTAATTTCCCTCGTTTACCAAATCGAACAACGCCTTTCCAAGGTGAAACTTTAAGCATGACCATCTCTCCAATTTCAAATTCTATATCTTTTCTTTTAATGTCAGCGTAGCTCTTTTGTCGACTTTGGGCGGTTTTCAACCGTTGTTGAATTTGGATGATCTTCTCGGTAGTTTCTTGTATAATCTCCGGACCCGTAATCTGTCTATCCCCCACCTCACTCCAACAAATCGGAGACCTGCACTTTCTACCATAAAGTGCTTCAAACGGCGCCATCTCAATGCTCGAATGGTAGCTGTTGTTGTAGGAAAATTCTGCTAACGGTAGATGTCGATCCCAACTGTTTCCGAAATCAATAACACATGCTCGTAGCATGTCTTCAAGCGTTTGTATCGTCCTTTCGCTCTGCCCATCAGTTTGTGGATGATAGGCAGTACTCATGTCTAGACGAGTTCCTAATGCTTGCTGTAATGTCTGCCAGAATCTTGAAATAAATCTGCCATCCCTATCAGAGATAATAGAGATTGGTATTCCATGTCTGGAGACGACTTCCTTCAAATACAGTCGTGCTAACTTCTCCATCTTGTCATCTTCTCTTATTGGTAGGAAGTGTGCTGATTTGGTGAGACGATCAACTATTACCCAAATAGTATCAAAACCACTTGCAGTCCTTGGCAATTTAGTGATGAAATCCATGGTAATGTTTTCCCATTTCCATTCTGGGATTTCGGGTTGTTGAAGTAGACCTGATGGTTTCTGATGCTCAGCTTTGACCTTAGAACACGTCAAACATTCTCCTACGTATTTAGCAACATCGGCTTTCATACCCGGCCACCAAAAATGTTTCTTGAGATCCTTGTACATCTTCCCCGTTCCAGGATGTATTGAGTATCTGGTTTTATGAGCTTCTCTAAGTACCATTTCTCTCATATCTCCAAATTTTGGTACCCAAATCCTTTCAGCCCTATACCGGGTTCCGTCTTCCCGAATATTAAGATGCTTCTCCGATCCTTTGGGTATTTCATCCTTTAAATTTCCCTCTTTTAAAACTCCTTGTTGCGCCTCCTTTATTTGAGTAGTAATGTTATTATGAATCATTATATTCATAGATTTTACTCGAATGGGTTCTCTATCCTTCCTGCTCAAGGCATCGGCTACCACATTTGCCTTCCCCGGGTGGTAACGAATCTCAAAATCGTAATCATTCAATAATTCAATCCACCTACGCTGCCTCATATTCAGTTGTTTCTGATTAAATATGTGTTGAAGACTTTTGTGGTCGGTATATATAATACTTTTGACCCCATATAAGTAGTGCCTCCAAGTCTTTAATGCAAAAACAACCGCGCCTAATTCCAAATCATGCGTCGTATAATTTTGTTCGTGAATCTTCAATTGTCTAGACGCATAAGCAATCACCTTCGTTCGTTGCATTAATACACAACCGAGACCTTGCTTTGATGCGTCACAATAAATCACAAAATCATCATTCCCTTCAGGCAATGACAATATAGGTGCCGTAGTTAGCTTTTTCTTCAATAACTGAAACGCTTTCTCTTGTTCATCATTCCATTCAAATTTCTTCCCTTTATGCGTTAATGCAGTCAAGGGTTTTGCTATTCTGGAAAAGTCTTGGATGAACCTTCTGTAGTAACCAGCTAGTCCTAAAAACTGGCGTATGTGTTTTGGAGTTTTCGGGGTTTCCCACTTTTCAACAGTTTCTATCTTTGCCGGATCCACCTTAATACCTTCTTTGTTCACTATGTGACCGAGGAATTGAACTTCTTCCAACCAAAATGCACACTTTGAAAACTTAGCGTACAATTCTTCCTTCCTCAATACTTCTAACACCTTTCTCAAATGTTCACCGTGTTCTTGGTCATTCTTTGAGTAAATAAGTATGTCATCAATGAAAACAATGACAAACTTGTCAAGGTATGGTCCACACACTCGGTTCATAAGGTCCATGAACACAGCTGGTGCATTAGTTAAACCAAACGGCATGACCATAAACTCGTAATAACCGTAACGTGTTCTGAAAGCAGTCTTTGGAATATCATCTTCTTTCACCCGCATTTGATGATACCCGGAACGTAAGTCAATCTTTGAATAAACAGACGAGCCTTGTAGTTGGTCAAATAAGTCGTCGATTCTCGGTAGTGGGTAGCGGTTCTTGATGGTAAGTTTGTTCAACTCTCGGTAGTCGATACACAACCTGAATGTACCATCTTTCTTCTTGACAAACAAAACAGGAGCTCCCCACGGTGATGTGCTTGGTCGAATGAAACCACGCTCTAAAAGTTCTTGTAATTGGCTTTGCAGTTCTTTCATCTCGCTGGGTGCGAGTCTGTAAGGAGCACGAGCTATTGGTGCAGCTCCTGGTACAAGATCTATTTGGAATTCAACGGATCGATGTGGGGGTAATCCCGGTAATTCTTTCGGAAATACATCGGGAAATTCTTTTGCAATGGGAACATCATTGATGCTCTTTTCTTCAGTTTGTACTTTCTCGACGTGTGCTAGAACAGCATAGCAACCTTTTCTTATTAGTTTTTGTGCCTTCAAATTACTAATAAGATGTAGCTTCGTGTTGCCCTTTTCTCCGTACACCATTAAGGGTTTTCCTTTTTCTCGTATAATGCGAATTGCATTTTTGTAACAAACGATCTCCGCTTTCACTTCTTTCAACCAGTCCATACCGATTATCACATCAAAACTCCCTAACTCTACTGGTATCAAATCAATCTTAAATGTTTCGCTAACCAGTTTAATTTCTCGATTCCGACATATATTATCTGCTGAAATTAATTTACCATTTGCTAATTCGAGTAAAAATTTACTATCCAAAGGCGTCAATGGACAACTTAATTTAGCACAAAAATCTCTACTCATATAGCTTGTATCCGCACCCGAATCAAATAAAACGTAAGCAGATTTATTGTCAATAAGAAACGTACCCGTAACAAGCTCCGGGTCTTCCTGTGCCTCTACCGCATTAATATTGAAAACTCTTCCACGGCCTTGTCCATTCGTGTTCTCCTGGTTCGGGCAATTTCTAATAATGTGGCCTGGTTTTCCACATTTATAACAAACTACATTGGCATAACTTGCTCCGACACTACTTGCTCCGCCATTACTCGTTCCGACACCATTTGTTCCTTTCGTTCTATTAACCCCTGGTCCGTAGACCTCACACTTCGCCGCGCTATGACCATTTCTTTTACACTTGTTGCAAAATTTGGTGCAGAACCCCGAGTGATTCTTTTCACACCTTTGGCATAGTTGCTTCTGATTGTTGTTGTTGTTGCGGTTATTATTGTTGTTGAGATGATTGTTGTAGTTGCTGTTGTTGTTGTTGTTGTTGTTGTTGTTGTTGGGCCGTTTGTTGTAGTTGCGATTGATGTTGCGATTGTTGGGATAATTGTTGCGATTATTGTTGTAATTGCTGTTGTTGTTGTATTGGTGATTCTTATCACCGTTTTCCTCCCACTTTCTTTTGACTTGCTTCACATTGGCCTCTTCAGCAGTCTGTTCTTTAATTCTTTCTTCAATCTGGTTCACTAGTTTGTGAGCCATTCTACATGCCTGTTGTATGGAGGCGGGCTCGTGTGAACTTATATCTTCTTGGATTCTTTCCGGTAATCCTTTCACAAACGCGTCGATCTTCTCTTCCTCATCTTCGAATGCTCCCGGACACAATAGGCACAATTCTGTGAATCGTCTTTCGTACGTGGTAATATCAAATCCTTGGGTTCGTAACCCTCTAAGTTCTGTCTTGAGCTTATTGACCTCGGTTCTGGGACGGTACTTCTCGTTCATCAAGTGCTTGAATGCTGACCACGGTAGTGCGTACGCATCATCTTGTCCCACTTGCTCTAGATAGGTATTCCACCATGTTAACGCAGAACCTGTGAAGGTATGCGTAGCGTACTTCACTTTGTCCTCTTCAGTACACTTACTTATGGCAAACACCGATTCAACCTTCTCGGTCCACCGTTTCAATCCGATCGGTCCTTCGGTTCCATCAAATTCCAAAGGTTTGCAGGCAGTGAATTCTTTGTAGGTGCATCCTACACGATTTCCTGTACTGCTAGATCCAAGGTTATTGTTGGTATGTAGCGCAGCCTGTACTGCGGCTATGTTTGAAGCTAGAAAAGTACGGAATTCCTCTTCATTCATATTCATGGTGTGTCGAGTAGTCGGTGCCATTTCCTTCAAAATAGTTAAATGGAACAAGTTAATCATACAGAATATTAAGAGTAGTTAATAGTATTTCGTAGCATAATATGAACTCATTTATAAAAGCTTTTTCTTCATATTAGCGTTTTATAAGTTTAAATTCGGGTAGTACCTACCCGTTAAGTTCATACTTAGTAGCTAATATACAATTCAACTACTACAATTCTATATGAAAAACTGATTATAATAATATTTCGCGTTCAAACTTTTATACAATATTTTACAAACTTACAATACCGCTTATTTTACATAAAGCATGAAATATAACACACAATAACTTTGATACATGATAGTTGTGAAGACAATTCTAGCTAGTACACAAGTCGTTCAGCAAAGGCAATAAAGACACGTAATTCATACGTCCAGAAACAAGTCATGCATTCTGGTTTTACTAGGACTACTTCCCATCCTTGGTCTTGTGCAACATAACCGTTATGGCCGTTGATAAGACAGCGTGTTGTAACGTCATCAAAGGGACGAGGGTTACGTAATGTCCAACAGTCCCGTAATAATCTAAAAACCTCATTTCTTACCCCAATTACCGACTCCGTCACTTGTGGAAACATTTTGTTTAATAGTTGTAGCCCGATGTTCTTGTTCTCACTTTGGTGAGAAGCGAACATTACTAATCCGTAAGCATAACATGCTTCTTTATGTTGCATGTTAGCCGCTTTTTCTAAATCACGAAGTCCAATATTCGGATATATTGAGTCAAAATAATTTCTTAACCCGTTGCGTAAAATAGCATTTGGGTTCCCCGCAATATATGCGTCAAAGTAAACACATCGTAACTTATGGGTTTCCCAATGTGATATCCCCCATCTTTCAAACGAAAGTCTCTTATAAACCAAGACATTCTTGGAACGTTCTTCGAATGTCTTACAAACTGATCTCGCCTTAAATAGTTGTGCCGAAGAATTCTGGCCGACTCTAGACAAGATTTCATCAATCATGTCTCCGGGTAGGTCTCTTAAAATATTGGGTTGTCTATCCATTTTGTGTTTTTAAACTGTAAAATAGACAAGAGTTAGATTCATAAAAAAAAATACTTATTAATACAAGCAATTTTTACATATATCATAAAGCATAAGAACACTATATTCCATATATTACACCACACGAATACAACTATCTTATTCCGACTCGCTCGTTTCTTCTTCTTCGGTTTTGGTTCGTTTTGCCAAGTTTCTAGGGATATATGATGTTCCCCTAATACGAGCCGTCGTTTTCCACATTGGTTTAGAAAAATCTGGTGGTTTAGAGGTTCCCGGGTCATTGTCACAACTTAAGAAATACGGGTGTTGACGATACATATAAAGTTCATCGGGTTTGGAATCAAATTTCTCTATTTTTATGCCCTTTCCCTTATTATTCTCTTTTGCCTTATTAAATTGTGTTGGGATAATTTCTATAACATCATCGGAATCCTTGTCGGGATCCGATTCATCGAAGAATTGGTAATCCTCCCAATACTTTGCTTCCTTGGCGGAAACACCATTGACCATAATTAACTTTGGTCGATTGGTTGAGGATTTTCTTCTGCTTAACCGTTTTATTATATCCCCCACTGGTTTTATTTCTTCTTCTGGTTCCGATTCTTCTTCTGGTTCCGATTCTTCTTCCGGTTCCGACTCTTCTTCCGGTTCCTCTTCGGGAACTTGTGAATCAGTCCACGAATCATTCCAATTTACATTTGACTCTTCATTATTATTAGGTGAGTCAATGGGACTTGTTCTAGAGGTAGACATCTATCACATAATATCAAACACGTTAAGAGATTAATATATCACATAATATTCATATGTTAAAAATATATAGTTTCCAACAAAAATGTTAAGCAATCATTTTTAAAGAAAACACGGTCGAAGTCCAGACTCACTAATGCATCCTAACAAACTCGATAAGACACACTAATGCAAATTTTCTGGTTCTCTAAGACCAACGCTCGGATACCAACTGAAATGTCCCGTTCTTATTGATTAAAAACGTTCCATATTAATTGATTTCGTTGCGAGGTTTTGACCTCTATATGAGACGTGTTTCAAAGACTGCATTCATTTTTAAACAAACCATAACCTTTATTTCATCAATAAAGGTTTAAAAAGCTTTACGTAGATTATCAAATAATGATAATCTAAAATATCCTGTTTACACACGACCATTACATAATGGTTTACAATACAAATATGTTACAACAAAATAAGTTTCTTGAATGCAGTTTTTACACAATATCATACAAGCATGGACTCCAAATCTTGTCCTTATTTAAGTATGCGACAGCGGAAGCTCTTAATAATCACCTGAGAATAAACATGCTTAAAACGTCAACAAAAATGTTGGTGAGTTATAGGTTTAACCTATATATATCAAATCGTAACAATAGACCACAAGATTTCATATTTCAATACACATCCCATACATAGAGATAAAAATCATTCATATGGTGAACACCTGGTAACCGACAATAACAAGATGCATATATAAGAATATCCCCATCATTCCGGGACACCCTTCGGATATGATATAAATTTCGAAGTACTAAAGCATCCGGTACTTTGGATGGGGCTTGTTGGGCCCGATAGATCTATCTTTAGGATTCGCGTCAATTAGGGTGTCTGTTCCCTAATTCTTAGATTACCAGACTTAATAAAAAGGGGCATATTCGATTTCGATAATTCAACCATAGAATGTAGTTTCACGTACTTGTGTCTATTTTGTAAATCATTTATAAAACCTGCATGTATTCTCATCCCAAAAATATTAGATTTTAAAAGTGGGACTATAACTCACTTTCACAGATTTTTACTTCGTCGGGAAGTAAGACTTGGCCACTGGTTGATTCACGAACCTATAATAATATATACATATATATCAAAGTATGTTCAAAATATATTTACAACACTTTTAATATATTTTGATGTTTTAAGTTTATTAAGTCAGCTGTCCTCGTTAGTAACCTACAACTAGTTGTCCACAGTTAGATGTACAGAAATAAATTGATAAATATTATCTTGAATCAATCCACGACCCAGTGTATACGTATCTCAGTATTGATCACAACTCAAACTATATATATTTTGGAATCAACCTCAACCCTGTATAGCTAACTCCAACATTCACATATAGAGTCTCTATGGTTGTTCCGAAATATATATAGATGTGTCGACATGATAGGTCGAAACATTGTATACGTGTCTATGGTATCTCAAGATTACATAATATATAATACAAGTTGATTAAGTTATGGTTGGAATAGATTTGTTACCAATTTTCACGTAGCTAAAATGAGAAAAATTATCCAATCTTGTTTTACCCATAACTTCTTCATTTTAAATCCGTTTTGAGTGAATCAAATTGCTATGATTTCATATTGAACTCTATTTTATGAATCTAAACAAAAAAAGTATAGGTTTCTAGTCGGAAAAATAAGTTACAAGTCGTTTTTGTAAAGGTAGTCATTTCAGTCGAAAGAACGACGTCTAGGTGACCATTTTAGAAAACATACTTCCACTTTGAGTTTAACCATAATTTTTGGATATAGTTTCATGTTCATAATAAAAATCATTTTCTCAGAATAACAACTTTTAAATCAAAGTTTATCATAGTTTTTAATTAACTAACCCAAAACAGCCCGCGGTGTTACTACGACGGCGTAAATCCGGTTTTACGGTGTTTTTCGTGTTTCCAGGTTTTAAATCATTAAGTTAGCATATCATATAGATATAGAACATGTGTTTAGTTGATTTTAAAAGTCAAGTTAGAAGGATTAACTTTTGTTTGCGAACAAGTTTAGAATTAACTAAACTATGTTCTAGTGATTACAAGTTTAAACCTTCGAATAAGATAGCTTTATATGTATGAATAGAATGATGTTATGAACATCATTACTACCTTAAGTTCCTTGGATGAACCTACTGGAAAAGAGAAAAATGGATCTAGCTTCAATGGATCCTTGGATGGCTCAAAGTTCTTGAAGCAAAATCATGACACGAAAACAAGTTCAAGTAAGATCATCACTTGAAATAAGATTGTTATAGTTATAGAAATTGAACCAAAGTTTGAATATGATTATTACCTTGTATTAGAATGATAACCTACTGTAAGAAACAAAGATTTCTTGAGGTTGGATGATCACCTTACAAGATTGGAAGTGAGCTAGCAAACTTGAAAGTATTCTTGATTTTATGAAACTAGAACTTTTGGAATTTATGAAGAACACTTAGAACTTGAAGATAGAACTTGAGAGAGTTCAATTAGATGAAGAAAATTGAAGAATGAAAGTGTTTGTAGGTGTTTTTGGTCGTTGGTGTATGGATTAGATATAAAGGATATGTAATTTTGTTTTCATGTAAATAAGTCATGAATGATTACTCATATTTTTGTAATCTTATGAGATATTTCATGCTAGTTGCCAAATGATGGTTCCCACATGTGTTAGGTGACTCACATGGGCTGCTAAGAGCTGATCATTGGAGTGTATATACCAATAGTAAATACATCTAAAAGCTGTGTATTGTACGAGTACGAATACGGGTGCATACGAGTAGAATTGTTGATGAAACTGAACGAGAATGTAATTGTAAGCATTTTTGTTAAGTAGAAGTATTTTGATAATTGTATTGAAGTCTTTAAAAAGTGTATAAATACATATTAAAACACTACATGTATATACATTTTAACTGAGTCGTTAAGTCATCGTTAGTCGTTACATGTAAGTGTTGTTTTGAAACCTTTAGGTTAACGATCTTGTTAAATGTTGTTAACCCAATGTTTATAATAACAAAAGAGATTTTAAATTATTATATTATCATGATATTATGATGTACGAATATCTCTTAATATGATATATATACATTAAATGTCGTTACAACGATAAACGTTACATATATGTCTCGTTTCAAAATCATTAAGTTAGTAGTCTTGTTTTTACATATGTAGTTCATTGTTAATATAATTAATGATATGTTTACTTATCATAATATCATGTTAACTATATATATAACCATATATATGTCATCATATAGTTTTTTTACAAGTTTTAACGTTCGTGAATCACCGGTCAACTTGGGTGGTCAATTGTCTATATGAAACCTATTTCAATTAATCAAGTCTTAACAAGTTTGATTGCTTAACATGTTGGAAACATTTAATCATGTAAACATCAATCTCAATTAATATATATAAACATGGAAAAGTTCGGGTCACTACAATAACAACCATACCAGGGACACATCTTCGATTATTGTTGAACCATATTTATGCTTCCGAATGAATGACAAATTTTTTCGACTTCAAACATATGTTACACGTGTACACTATCTCGTTTTCACGCAGTTTTATCGACAAACTACAAATATGCTTGATATTCTCACATCGAGGCAGAAACTTCTCTCGCATTAAACTCGTACTTCTGTATAAGGAAATCTTTATTCTAAATTCTCAATGGAGAAAGAGAATCTTCACGTTATACTAGTATTCACCACGAGGGTGAATAGTCCTAACGAACATTTTCGAAAACCGATAAATCTTCTGCGGCGCGAATTTCTTGAGTAACAAAAACTTGCTCAAAAATACATCTTGAAGAAATGTACCTCATTCTGGATCGAGATGCTCGTTTCACTTCTAGACTTACAAAAAGCCTCGGGACCACGTTTAGACATGAGTACAGCGTATCAACCACAAACCGACAGACCAAGCAAACGTACGATTCAAACCTTGGAAAACATATCACGAACTTGTATTGTTGCCTTTAATTAATTCCTCTTACAACGATAGCTATCACTCGTGTATTAACGCCGCACCTTTTTGAAACTTAAATAGCCACAATTGTCGTTTTCTTAATTGTTGAACCGAAGTAGGTGACAAGCAAACCACCGGACCCGAACTCATTCATGAAACAACCGAGAAATTTGTTCAAACCCGAGAAAGACTCAAGACGGCCCGTAGTCGCCAAAAGAGCTATGTTGATGTTAGACGTAAACCTCTCAAATTCCAAATGGGGGACCGCGTAACGTTAAAAGTCGCATCGCACCTTGGAAAAGTGTAATCAGTTTCGGGAAACGTAGAAAGCCAAATCCGCAATATTTTGATCCTTTTAAAATCTTGGGGCGTATTGGACCCGTTGCTTACCGTTTAGATTTTCCGACTCATTTGAATCTCCGTTCATCCTACATTCCATGTATCAAACTTGAAAAAGTGTCTTGCCTAACAAGAACTTGTTATCCTCTTCGATGAACATATTATCGATGACAAACTTCCCTTCTTCAGAGAACCGGTCGAATTATTGAATCGTGAAACCAAACTTTAAAACAACGTAAAATCCCGACTGTCAAAGTTCGTTGAAATTCCCAAGGAAGTACCCTTACTTATTTGTAGAATTGGCAACGCGAGATCTCGGGGAAGAATCAACGACTACTACTTCCAACTAAATTTTGGGACGGAATTTCTTTTAAGGTGTAGGTAATATAACATCCTGCCTTTTTCCGTTAAATTTATTTTAACGCCATTTTTTTTTAGATAATATCTTTCGTTACCTAAATTCCGTATCTTCCGTCGACTAGCGTTTTTAATATTTTCATTATTTAATTATAACATCTCTAGTTTACTCTAGCGTATTTAAAAAAATTCTTTCGGTTAATTCACGCACCCGCTTTTAAACTCGAGGGACTAATGGTGTCAAGTGGGCAAACTAGTGACTAGGTCAACTAGTCAACCCACCTCCCCATCACTCATTCATTTCACCTCCCACCTCTCATCTTTTTCTCTCTAGTTCAAGAATACCATCTTCATCTAACTTCACTAATCCATCATCCATTTCGAATCTAGGAATCTTGCTACAAAACAAATTACATATTCGTGATCCCCTCTTCATCCTCTTCAATTTGGTACCAATTTCACTACTTGGGGTAAAGTTTCTAAAAACTCTAGATTTCTCAAATTCATTTTATAGACTTGAAATGGTGTTAGTTAGTGTCTATGGCCCAAGTCTAACATGAATATGTGTTTGGTTTGCTCGATTTGTTGTTTTGAGTAACTAGTTTGAATATGAAAAATGAGTGTGTTTAATCTTGAGTTTTGAGTGATTAAAAGTTGTTTAAATGTTAAAGTTCATGTATTAAATGTGTTACTAGCATCATTAGCTTCAATTTGATGTGTTGGTTGATTTAGAAAAGCTTCATTTGCAAAATGGTTGAATTCATGATTTTGGTTAGGGTTTGATGAACTTTAAAACGAACTTTTGACGCATTGAATGCTATGAAATGTTGTTAGTAAGTATTTAGTTGTATTGTATGTTTCATTACCTTCAAAACAGCGTATCGTATGTGTAAATTGGATTCCGAGTCAAGAAATGCGTTTTATGAACTTGAAACTTTGATTTTGAACATTTAATGATCATTCGACGAGGTTTTTGTTGTTTTAAATGATGAACTTGATTGATGAAATGTGTTTAGTTGTATTCATCATCAAAATACCTTTCCAACGATATAAGATACGTGTTTTGAATGTTTACAGTACATAAGTTATGGTTATTTGAAGTTTGATTTCGTGCTTGAGTGTTCAAAAACTACCAGACTTGCTGAACAGACCATCTGAGCGCCGGTCAGGGTCTTGGAGCGCCGCTCCGGGCCCCGGCTGTCTAAAAATACACATTTTCATTTAATTCTAACTATGTTACGCACCCCCGATCAACATGAAACTTGGCCAACATGCTTATATATGATTAAAAATCTCAGAAAAATTGTCCGAGACCCGACCCGAACGTGTTGACTTTTTCGTTGACTTTGACTTAGACCAAAGTTGACTTTTTTCAAAGTTAACCAATACTTTGTTTAATCGTTATAACCTTTCGTTTACACTTATATCTTGTATGAAACTTGACAACATGATTCACATGCTTTATAATCGAGTCGTAACGAGCCATAGGACTAATTGAACACATTTCACCCGACCTTGTGTCGTGACCCGTTAATTAATACAACTTACTTGTTTAGGTCAAGGCTAAGCAACTTTCATGTACACGTTTACTTTGTGAAGTACCTCTATACTCATGCACTCGAGGTGAGATCATAGTCCCACCTTTTCAACAACTTTTATTCTTTTAAATCGTGGGCTGAGAAACATATACTTTGTTATATCTTGTACTACTTACTTTTATACTTTGAACACAAGTACGAAGAAACAAACATTCCACAGCGAGTTTGAACAAAAATCCTCAATTCGATTATCATTAGTTACACTTGCCGGGTGTAAGCGAGCACTTATGTTGTATGGCCATACGGGTTTGACAAACCCTCATTCGGACGGTTGGCAACCGTTGTGCGGATGAAATATATTTTCGAGAAATAGTGTATGTTCTAACACTATTGTGATGGGGTTCTATGGAAGGAAAGTTAAGTCTTGATAATTGGGTGCTCGCGAACATACTTTTGGAATGAAAATGATTTGAATAATCAACGTTATGGAAATACAAAATCTTGTGGTTTAAAAACAACGTTTACAAATACACCTATGATTTCACCAATGTTTTTCGTTGACAGTTTTCTATATGTTTCTCAGGTTTATACTTGGCTACTTGATACATGCTTCCGCACACTTTGACTACTTGCTTGGAGTCAAGCATACATGCATACACTAGCGATAGCACTTTTGGATTTAACTTAAGCATACATACTTACGCTATTTATAGCAAACCGTGATTTTCAACTTATATTATGTCGCAAGTTGTTTCATTTATACTTTACTACTTTTGTAAACTTATCTTCTTGCCGAACTGTTTGGTAAACTAAACTTTGTAAATCTTGTACATTTCAAACGAATGCGACATAATTTTGGTCAAACGCGTCTCATATAGGGACTATGACCACGTAACGGGACCTAAGTTAACGGTGGCGTCAATGAAGTTTTGGCCGGGTCGTTACACTTAATTTAGTATGCAACAGCGGAAGCTTTTAATAATCACCTGAGAATAAACATGCTTAAAACGTCAACAAAAATATTGGTGAGTTATAGGTTTAATCTATATCAAATTGTAATAAATAGGCCATAAGATTTCATTTTTCATATCAACATACAGGAACACTCATCTGTATAAAAATTATTCATATGATGAACATCTGGTAATCGACATTAACAAATGCATCTAGAATATCCCCAAATATACAGGTACACTCATCTGTATATATAATCGAAGTATTAAAGCATCCGTAACTTGGATGGGGTTTGTTAGGCCCATAGATCTATCTTCAGGATTCGCGTCAATTAGGGGGTCTGTTCCCTAATTCTTAGGCTACCAAGCTGCAAGGGTGATATCCGGTACAATATTTCAATCATAGAATATAGTTTCAAGTACTTGTGCCTATTTTGTAAAACATTTATAAAACTGCATGTATTCTCATCCCAAAAGTATTAGATTTTAAAAGTGGGACTATAACTCACTTTCACAGTTTTTCCTTCGTTGGAAAATAAGACTTGGCCACGGGTCGATTCACGAACCTATAACAAATATATACATATATATCAAAGTATGATCAAATATATTCACAACATATTTTATTACGTTTTTAACTATTTAAATTTGGTAAGTTAACAGTCCAACGTTAGTAGTCCACAATTAGTTGTCCACAGTTAGTAGTACAGAAAATAAATCAATATAATTTCTCAAATTAATCCACGACCCAGTGTATACAAGTCTTAGACTCGATCACAACTCAAAGTATATATATTATTTTGGAATCATCCTCAACCCTGTATAGCTAACTCGATCATTATCGCATATAGAGTGTCTATGTTTGTTCCAAATTATATATATAGATGACGTCGATATGATATGTCAAAACATTGTATACGTGTCTATGGTCTATCAAGATTACATAATATATGTTAGAATACATGTATAATACAATATAAGTTAGTTAAGTTATGGTTAGTATAGATTTGTTACAAATTTCACGTAGCTACAACAAGCAAATTTATCCAATTTTGTTTTACCCATAACGTTTTCGTTTTAAATCCGTTTTGAGTGAATCAAGTTGCTATGGTTTCATAATAAACTGAAATTTATGAAACTAAACATAAAAATTATAAGTTTATAGTCAGAAATACAAGTTACAAGTCATTTTTGTAAGAGGTAGTCATTTCAGTCGAAAGAACGACGTCTTGATGACCATTTTGAAAAATATACTTCCACTTTGAGTTTAACCATAATTTTTGGATATAGTTTCATGTTCATAAGAAAAATCATTTTTCCAGAAGAACAACTTTTAAATCAAAGTTTATCATAGTTTTTAATTATCTAACCCAAAACAGCCCCCGGTTTCACTACGACGGCGTATGTCCGGTTTTACGGTGTTCTTCGTGTTTCCAGATTTTAAATCATTAAGTTAGCATATCATATCGATATATAAAATGTGTTTAGTTAATTTTAAAAGTTAAGTTAGAAGGATTAACTTTGTTTGCGAACAAGTTTAGAATTAACTAAACTATGTTATAGTGATTACAAGTTATAATCTTCGAACAAGATAGTTATATATGTATGAATCGAATGATGTTATGAACATCATTACTACCTCAAATATAGTAGGTAAACCTACTGGAAGTGACAAGAAATGATTTAGCTTCAAAGGATTCTCGGATGGCTTGAAAGTTCTTGAAGTAGAATCATGACACGAAAACAAATTCAAGTAAGTTTATCACTCGAATTAAGATAGTTATAGTTATAGAAATCGAATCAAAGTTTGGATATGAGTATTACCTTAGATTAGAATGATATCCTACTGAAAATAACAAGGATTTCTTGAGGTTGGATGATCACCAAAATGGATATGCAAGATTGGAAGTAAGCTAGCAAACTTGGAAGTATTCTTGATGTGTTCTCGAGTAGTTGTTTTGTAAATTGGTTTATGTATGGATTTATGAGCTAGATTGATGAAGTTTTTGATGAATATGATGAAGAACACTTAGAACATCAAGTAAGAGTTTGAGAGAGATTAATTTGATGCATAAAAATTGAATGATAATGTGTTTGTGATGAGTACCATTCACGTGAACCTTCAAGTCTCCATATAGGCTCCATTAGTTTGTAATTCTGTGAGATATTTCATGCTAGATGTTAAATGATGGTTCCCACATGTTTAGGTGACTCACAAGGGCTGCTAAGAGCTGATCATTGGAGTGTATATACCAATAGTAAATACATCTAAAATCTGTGTATTGTACGAGTACGAATACGGGAGCAAACGAGTAAAATAGTTGATGAAAATGAACGAGAATGTAATTGTGAGCATTTTTGCTAAGTAGAAGTACTTTGATATATGTCTTGAAATCTTTCAAAAGTGTACCAATACCTCTTAATACACTACATGTATATACATTTTAACTGAGTCGTTAAGTCATCGTTAGTCGTTACATGTAAGTGTTGTTTTGAAACCTTTAAGTTAACGATCTCATTTAATGTTGTTAACCCATTGTTTATTATATCTAATGAGATGTTAAATTATAATTTTATTAGGATTACATGATGTATGAATATATATTAATATGATATATATATTTTAAAACATCGTTACAACGATAATCGTTACATATATAGTTTGTTTCGAAATCCTTAAGTTAGTAGTCTTGTTTTACATATGTAGTTCATTGTTAATACACTTAATGATATATTTAATTATCATTTTATCATGTTATTCATAATGTATCAATATCTTAATATGATTCATATATATTTAGTATGACGTTGTTATAACGAAAATCGTTATATATATCGTTTTGAGTTTCTTAATTTAATAGTCTTATTTTTATGTATATAACTTATTGTTAATATACCTAGTGAGATACTTACTTATCATAATATCATGTTAACCATATATATATATATATGTATATATATATATATGTATATATATATATATATGTATATATATATATATACATATATATATATATATCCCCATGTAGTTTTTACAAGTTTTAACGTTCGTGAATCGCCGGTCAACTTGGGTGGTCAATTGTCTACATGAAACTCATTTCAAATAATTAAGTCTTAACAAGTTTGATTGCTTAACATGTTGGAAATATTTAATCATGTAAATATGAATCTCATATAATATATATTCATGGAAAAGTTCGGGTCACTACAAAAAGTACCTGAAAAGCCCCATATTTTCTCCTCACACTTGCAGTTATGTATCTTTCACAGAAAGCATTTCTCAAGAGTTGTTCCTTCTTTTCTGTATACAAATAAACCTACCACTCATAAGGTAATTCACTCAACCACTTCTTATCCATCCAGTTCGGGGTGGTCTCTTGTTGGTTACCACGGCTTCTCTT
The DNA here is from genome assembly GCF_046630445.1 of Rutidosis leptorrhynchoides. Lineage (NCBI taxonomy): Eukaryota > Viridiplantae > Streptophyta > Magnoliopsida > Asterales > Asteraceae > Rutidosis > Rutidosis leptorrhynchoides. The sequence goes on along the minus strand of NC_092343.1, from coordinate 26,251,316 downwards.
ACCTCTTCCAAACATTTTCTGCAATTACACAATCTCAACAACAACTTAGTACTTAAATAAAACTCTTTACATGTTATTGCTTAATATATCATCATTATGAACTTTTAGCAATACATGCAAATCCTAACTTCATGCACTACATCAACATGTCAATCTTTTATAACCCCATATTTTCCTCATTTAACCACATGACACTTAACTCAAAACATTATGTATTATCACTACTATTAACCAACCCTTTTTCAAGCAACATCATATACCATTGCAATCATCATTCTAACGAAAACTATAAACCTTATTACCGAACAAACATTACACTAACATTTAATAATCACTAAATTGAACATTAAACACTTAAAACACACCCTCTAGTCACAAACATCACCAATTTTCAGTCAAAGTCAACCCTAGTCAACTACTTGGAAGCAATCAAAAAGTTCTAACTTAAAACCCCAAATTGGTCATGCATACATCTTCTATTCACATATTTAAGCACAATTAACAATGGTTAGAACATACACAATGCTTGAACATAATTAATATGGACTAACCCTAGCACATAAACATGAAAGTAATAAAAACCCTAAATTGGCAATTAAAAACAATGAAAAACAAAAGAATGATGATTACCTTTTTGTTAAAGCACTTAAATTGAATGAATGCTTGAAGAATTAAACCCCAAAAATCGAAACCCCCAAACTTAGGTCTTGGTTAAGAACACGAATCAACACCTACTTTGGATGATTTTGTAAAGATTTGGATGTTTGAAAGAAATATTATGACGAATTGATGATGTTTTAAGCTTCGATTTGTTGTTTAGATGATGAAAAATTAGGGTTAGAGTGATGGTGGTCATGGTTAATGGTTGCACATGAGGAATATATATATTTTTAATTTTTCTCCATTTAAAACCCTTAAAAACGGCACCAGCAATTTTACACTAGCATAAAATACGCCCAACCTGGCGTAAAATACGCCTTCACAATTTCTGGCGTAAAACTTGGCGTATTTTTACGCCCAACTTGAGATTTTGTGCTGAACCACGAGTAACACTGGCGTAAAATACGCCCCAAATGGCGTAAAATACGCCTATACTCAGGTGTTGGAAATTTTTTAACTTTCCCAATTTTTTTTATTTATTTTTTTTACATTTTTCGCACAACTCGTTTTTGGGACTAAAAACTTGACCCCCTCACACACTTTGAGCATTACATTGTCCTCAATGTACAAATTTAGAGATAGTCATTAAACCAACCCATTTTAAAGCCTTAAAATTGGTCCGTTTGCCCCGCCCGCATGTACACAATCAAAATAAAACACCCTACAACTAACAAACTTCACAAAGGTGTGTGGATTTTTGATGGAGTCGCGCACTCGACTCCTCTTCCATGCTTTAGCAACCATCGGGATCCTCGACTCTGATGTTGCTAAAGTTGAATCCCCTTCCAAATCTATCGTCGAGAGTGATCCTGATATCTTCATCTTTAATCACCAATGTTCCCGTGTCAAAGTCAAGCGACATCCTTGGGGTTGCTAAAAACCCACGTCCCAACACAATTGGAGTGTTTTTATCTGGCTCTCAATCCATAATGAAGAAATCTTCTTTATACCCAATACCGTGGATAATAAACGGAACATCTACCGCAACCCCAATTGGGTTATCAACGGTTGATTCCCAAAACGAATCCTCGTAGTGGTTCGAACTAACTCTCGAATGCCTATAGACTTTGCAATTTCAGCGGGCATCATGTTAACGCTTGTACCCGAGTCTAACAACGCCGAGTAAATCTTTTCATTTTGAAACCGACATACAACCGAGAACTCCCCCGGATCTCTATATCTTATACGAGGCTTGAATTCACATTGTGGTTTAGGTTTGACATACTCAACTTCAATGGTCCAACCCTCATCATCAACGAAAGACGTTTTGGTGTTGTTCATGAACTTGTCCGTGTTTTCTTTACCCCACATATTCTCAAGCGTCTCTCGAATCTCTTCTACATCTACATCCGGTTCCTTTTATATTTTAGGTGCTTCCTTAACTGTGTTAACACTAATGGTTTCAATTTTGCTTGAACTCGCATCACCTTTCCTTTTCAATTGTCTTTCCAAGTAGAAGAGAAAATACTTTTCTTCTTCAATGAGCTCTAAAAGTACATCACGTTCTTTCGGTCTTAACTCGAACAATATCTTCTCGGTTAGCTTGTGATCACCCCTGGCTTTCTTGAATTCTTTATACTTTTGCTTCATGGAGTCATACAAAATTTCAGCTTTTTCATCTTCACTCAGCTCGGAATCTAAGCGTTGATCAAGGCGAATACCCCCACACTCAACACTTTAGTAGATCTCATCCATGTCTATCGTATCACCAACCACTTCATTTGTGTCACTCTCTTGTACCCCAAGCATCATGCAATAGTCCTCATCAAATTCTCACTCAACTATATATGCCGAGGGAAACCACATATTTTCTGAATTACAAAATCTAAAAGTTCCGTTCCCTCCTTCAAAAGTGATAGAACCTGCCCGCGGGTCTATTTTACAACCCGCGGTTGCAATGAATCCACGCCCTACTAACAATGGAACATCTTCATCCGTTGGCATATCAAAAATGGTGAATGGTACCTCAAGGAAAATACCTTTCACACTAACCATCACATCACGAAGTACCCCAAGTGTCCTACACTTAATATTGTTGCTAAGTGTGATTACCGCATCGGATATAATCAACGAACATAGAGTACATTTGTCATGAAATAATTGCTTGTACGTCACGTATGACATGATATTAATTGAAGATCCCGTGTCGACAATCACTTTAAATTCACGATGGTTGTTAGCAAAGTGAGGTAATACCCCAATGAAACTTAATTCGAACAGCACCACACCCGAATCGTCTTCTTGACGAAGGATCTCCGGCCTTCCCTTAGCATCTTCTTCCAATGACAACTTTTCATCAAACTCATCAAAACATTCATCTGAAATAACCTTGGACACCGCGTCCTCGGGCGCATCATCAAATCGCCCATCATTATCCCAAGTGTCATAATTGGGCATGCGACTAATAGTAACATTTTGATCAAGCCATGCGTCAATGCTCTCTTTACTAACAAAATTCTTTGATTCATCCAACCGAATTGTTCTAAATTGATGGACTTTCATGGGTCCAAAGTGAACCGTTTCAACTACCTTGGAATCTTCAAGTGATGATTTTAGAGCAATTTTCAACCGTCGCCCATTAACCAAAAACGGTTCTCCGCCTTTAGGATCTTGTATTTCAATTGCCCTATGTGGAGTAACTTTACTGACAACGTATGGCCCGTTCCATTTACTCTTCAACTTTCCCGCAAATAACTTCAACCTTGAATTAAATAACCACACACTTTGTCCTACCACAAACGTTCGCCTTACGATTTGCTTATTATGAAACGCTTTCGTTTTCTCTTGATAGATTTTTGAACTTTCATAAGCATCACGTCGCAACTCATCTAATGCCGATAGGTCTAACTTTCTTGCTTTTCCTGCCTCATCCATGTTCATGTTCACCTGTTTAATAGCCCACTCTGCACGATGCTCAATTTCAACAGGTAAGTGACATGCCTTCCCATATACAAGTCGGTAAGGTGAAGTACCAATAGGGGTTTTATAAGTTGTCCTGTAAGCCCAAAGCGCATCGTCTAGTCTTAAAGACCAATCTTTGCGATTAGGATTTACGGTTCTTTCTAAAATCCTTTTTAATTCCCTATTAGATACTTCCACTTGCCCACTTTTTTGGGGATGGTAAGGCGTAGCAATTTGGTGATTCACCCCATAATCCCTTAAAAGTTTAGCAAAGTGGGAGTTCTTAAAGTGTGAACCCCCATCACTAATTATGGCCTTAGGGACACAATGACGACATAAAATATTTTTCTTAACAAATTTAAGGACAACTTTGTGGTCATTGGTTACTCGTAGCCTCAGCCTCAACCCATTTTGAAACATAATCAACGGCTACAAATAAATACTCAAACATGAAGGATGGCGGAAAAGGTCCCATAAAATCTATGCCCCAAACATCAAAAATTTCACAAACCAAAATTGGGTTCATGGGCATTTCATTACGTTTATAAATCCCCCCATCCTTTGACACCTAGCACAATTTTTAACATTCTCACATGCATCTTTGAAAATAGTAGGCCAAAAGAAACCTGAATCGAGTACTTTGTACCCGGTTTTCTTTATTCCATAGTGTCCTCCACATGCGAAAGTATGACAATGAGCTAGAATGTCCTTTTGCTCATCTTCCGCCACACATCTCCTTATGATTTGGTCGGGTCCAATTCGGTAAAGAACTGGATCCTCCCAAATGTAATGCTTAACCTGCAAAAAGAAATAATCCCTCTTGTGCTTGTTCCAATGCTCTGGTACTTTGTTAGTCACCAAGTAGTTAACAATATGCGCAAACCACGGTACCTGCACAACACTAAACAAACACTCGTCCGGAAAATTTTCCTGGATTGGTTTAGCAGGGTCAAACGGAGGCGGGGGTATCCTAGACAAATGGTCTACCACTACATTCTTTATACCCTTCTTATCCCTTATTTCCAAGTTAAACTCTTGTAACAAAAAGATCCACCTAATTATTCTGGGCTTAGTCTCCTTTTTCTCTAGCAAATGTCGTAGGGCACTATGATCTAAGAAAACAACCACCTTAGGCCCCCACAAATATGATCTAAACTTGTCTAAGGCGAACACTACCGCTAGTAATTCTTTCTCGGTTGTGGTATAATTTACTTGGGCATCCGAGAACGTTTTACAAGCATAGTAGATAATAACCGGTTTCCTATCAACCCTTTGTCCCAAAACAGCCCCTGCTGCGTAATCACTGGCATCACACATGATTTCAAACGGTTTGGTCCAGTCAGTGGATTGCAAAATGGGTGCTTCGGTCAACTTACATTTCAGGGTACTAAAAGCTTCCTTACACTGGTCATCAAATTCAAAAGGTGCATCTTTTAACAACAAATTACACAATGGTTTAAAAATTACACTAAAATCTTTGATAAACCTACGATAGAACCCTGCATGTCCCAAAAATGACCTTACCCCCTTGACATTGGTCGGTGGTGGAAATGTTGAAATTAATTGCACCTTGACCCTATCCACTTCAAATCCTCGTTCGGACACAATGTGTCCCAAAACTACCCCTTCCCTTACCATAAAATGGCTCTTTTCCCAACTAAGGACGAGGTTAGTCTAGGTACACCTTTTAAAACTTTTTCCAACATATTCAGACATAATTCAAAAGACTTGCCGAATATTGAGAAATCATCCATGAAAATTTCTAAAGACTCACCTATTAACTCTGAAAAAATACTCATCATACACCTTTGAAAAGTAGCAGGTGCATTACATAAACCAAAAGGCATCCGTCTAAAAGCATAAGTTCCATAAGGACAAGTAAAAGTTGTTTTTTATTGGTCATTAGGGTGAATGGGTATTTGGTTATATCCCGAATACCCATCTAAGAAACAGTAAAACTTTTGACCTGACAACTTTTCGATGATTTGATCAATAAACGGTAAGGGAAAATGATCTTTTGAAGTTGCAGCATTTAACTTCCTATAATCAATACGTACCCGCCAAACCATCACGGGACGTGTTTTGATCTTTTCTCCTTCCTCAGTTTCCATCACTGTGATCCCAACTTTCTTTGGCACTGTTTGAGTGGGACTCACCCACTGACTATCCGAAATAGGGAAAATAATCCCTGCATCTAACCACTTGAGAACTTCTTTCTTTACAACTTCTTGCATGTTTAGGTTTAACCTGCGTTGCGTGTCATGAGCAGGTTTAACCTCCAAATCTGTCACTATACGATGCATGCACACTGAGGGACTTATCCCTTTCAAATCTACTATAGTCCATCCTACCGCAGCCTTGTATTTATGAAGTACCTCCATTAAAGCTTTTTCCTGCACACCTGTCAAATCTGAAGCAATAATAACTAGCAAAGTGCCGTTAGTACCCAAGAATGCATACTTTAAATGAGAAGGTAACGGTTTAAGCTCAAGGTTGGGTGGTGACTCTAACGAAGGTTTTGTGTTGGTGTCTATGGACTTGGGTAATGGCTCATACTTATGAGTCCAAGGTGGTAACCTGGAGTCCATGGTACTTGCTATGGCCAACTCAATCGCCTTAACTTCCTCACACTCAACATCTTCCTCATCACCTAAGCAAAATACTTCCACCACAACATTTGTGATCAAATGGGAAGCGTGTTTTTCCACTTGCTCATCAACTATGTCTACTTGGTAGCATTCATGGACATATGGGGCATGAAGAGAATTAAAGATGTTAATCCTCATTTTTCTATTTCCAAACGATATGACCATGACACCCGTTCTACATTTTATATGGGCATTTATAGTGGCCAAAAACGGGCGCCCCAAGATTATCGTGGGTTGGGCATCTCTATTCCTGTGTTCAATATCCATTACTACAAAGTCAACCGGGTAATAGAAATCCTCCACTTTTACTATCACATCTTCTAACATCCCCTAGGCGTTTTGATTGATTGGTCCGCTAGTTGAATGATTATGTCAGTTCTTTTCATCAACCCCAATTCAAATTGGTTAACTAGGCAAAAGGGTAAGATATTAATGCTAGCTCCTAGGTGAAAGGACCCGTCCTAATCCATCTGGACGAAGTCCACATCGATTATAAACGATTCACAACAGTTGATTACATCGCAGGGTACTTGACCTCTATATGATACATTTTACAAACATTGCATTCATTTTTAAAAGACAAATTTTCATTTCATCGTAAGTTGACAGACATGCATACCATTTCATAATATATCTAAACTATAAATGACTTGATAATATTCTTGATGAACTCGATGACTCGGATGCAACGTCTTTTGAAATATGTCATGTATGACTCCAAGTAATATCTCTAAGATGAGCAAATGCACAGCGGAAGATTTCTTTCGTACCTGAGAATAAACATGCTTTAAAGTGTCAACCAAAAGGTTGGTGAGTTCATTAGTTTAACATAAATAATCATTTCCATCCTTTTAATAGACCACAAGATTTTCATTTTCAGTTCGCATAAAATAAACGTCCCATGCATAGAGACAAAAATATCATTCATATGGATTGAACACCTGGTAACCGACGTTAACTTTAATGCATAGAATATTCCCAAATAGAACCTCTCGTCTGTATAATAATAATCTCGAAGTACTAAAGCATTCGTACCCCGAATGGGACTTGTCAAGGTCCATTGATCTATCTTTAGGATTCGCGTCAATCAGGGGCCATTTCCCTAAATTCTTAGGTTACCAGACTTGAAGGGCGATATTCGGTTAATAATCCAACCATAGAATGTAATTTTAAGTATTTGTGTCTATTTCGTAAAACATTTATAAAAGCAACGCATGTATTCTCAGTCCCAAAAATATATTGCAAAAGCATTTAAAAAGGGAGCAAATGAAACTCACCTATTGTATTTTGTAGTAAAAATACATATTACGACATTGAACAATTGTAGGGTTGGCCTCGGATTCACGAACCTATATCATTTGTATATTTATTAATATACATAATGGTAATCGAACAAATATATTTATAAGGTTATTAGTTATATCCTTTTTATATTAAATATATATATATATATATATATATATATATATATATATATATATATATATATATATATATATATATATATATATATATATATATATATATATATATATATATATATATATATTTCATACATTCATTTTTGCACATAAAAAGGTATTTAAATTTTTGTTATGTGATATGTATAAAATATATATATACATATCATTTATTTGTTAAAGTAGTATTTTAAGATAATGTTTTAAGTGATGACAATAATAATAATAATAATAGTACTAAAATTAATAATAGTGATAATAGTATTAAATAATAGTATTAAATAATAGTAATAATAATAATAATGATAATAATAATAATAATAATAATAATAATAATAATAATAATAATAATAATAATAATAATAATAATAATAATAATAATAATAATAATAATAATAAGAGATTACTACCTCAAAGTAAAAGCCTTTTTAAAAAAAAAATGCCTCATCCCGGGCTCGAACTCGCAACCTCTCATTCGACCCACAACACCCATAACCAGCAATTTGTTTCATGTTTTTCCTAAACAAACCGTCACCCAATTATATTTATTCTGTTATCAGCCCAACCGTAACTACTTAGTCTCAGCCCAACAGTACAACAGGAGCACGGCCCAACAATGTCACGGTCCACATAATTCTCAACAGCCCAATACATGCAACCTATTCAATCAAACCCAATGCTTGCTGTTTAATAAATAAAAAAAATATAGTGCAGCAGGCGAGAATAGAACTCGGGACCTCTTGATTAACAATTCCAAACCAAACCATTGGAGCACTCGTCATTTATTGTACTGATTTTTATATTTAATTTATTTAACCTGTAAATACCCAAAACCCAATTAATAACTCAATAGAAAAGAGCGAATAGCAGCAACAGTTTAATCGACATCAAGGTTCGTAGATCGCGTTATCATCATCAAGCTTATCGTTTCATCATCATCATTATCATTCTTGAATCATCATCAAGACCCATCAATATCCATCTTTCTTCTTCGTGTTCTTCAATCATCACCGTCTTCATCATTCATTATCTTCCATCGTTTTCTTGTAAACAGAAAAAGAAAAGAGCTACCGCAACTCGGTTACGTGACCCATATTTATCATATATTTGTCACCAAATACTCTTCATCGTCCTAAATATCAATATGTATTCATCTCTACCGTCACATAAAATCATACCAATCTTTATCATCGTTATCCTTCATCTTCTTCTCCAATTGTTGTTCGAACAAAATAAGCGTAACAGCAGCTTAAATCGAATAACATAATAAGCAGTAGGTGTAACAGGTAACGATGGATGTTCTGGTGGTGTGTGGTAACAATAGAAACAGAAATTATATTTCGAATGGTTTAGTTGCAGCAAGTATGATGGTGTTTTCCTGGTAGCAGTAAGAGAAAAATAAAGAGAGAAAGGAGAGAGAGATGAAGATTGTGGTAGTTCTAAGTGATGTATGGTTAATCGGTTGTTCTTAGTGGTGGACGGTGGTGGCAACCGGAGAAGGTGGTGGTGGCGATAAGGTGATGGCGGGTTCGGATGGTTATGGTGATACTATACTCTAAGCTTTGTATATTGTATATGTATATAATCGCCTATCTTAATATATATAAATTAGGTAGTTGATATGATGCAAGAACAAACACACTACTAGTGTAATATTTTATTCAATCATAAATTAAACATGTTTATTCTAATAGTGAACTCTGCCGACACTTCTAACCCATCATTTCTTCGGGCTCCGTTGTTAAATCAGTGGCGAATAAAAGTTTTCAGAAAAAAATCTCATATTTTTAAATTAGCCATATTTATTTATTTTGGTCATTATGATATAAAATTTAGTCATTAATTTAATAAATAAAAACTATATCAACTGTCCCTCTCATTTATGGGTAAAATATAAAAAGTGTTAAAATTAAATAACTAGGTCCTAAATACAATTTTAGTAAGCCTAAACTTTATAGAACTCATTTTCGGATCACCGTTTCTTTTTAAAATAATATTAGTTCGTATTTTACTCATGTAATATCCATCGAATGACAATTGAGTGTAACAGTCGTTTACTAAATAGATTCAAAATCACAAAATATATATTTAATATACTTTATTTATATAAATAGATATGTTTTTAAATAATAATTATCATAATATTATTTTTATTTTTATTTTACATAATTACTTTTAATAAGAGAAACATTTAATATTTCAAATTAATATATATATATATATATATATATATATATATATATATATATATATATATATATATATATATATATATATATATATATATATATATATATATATACACACACACACACACACACACATAACTATCTATAATTAAAGGTTCGTGAATCCTCGGGAATAGTCAAAGGACAAATGCATTAATGTAAACTGTTCCAAAATTTTGAGACTCAACTTTACAGACTTTGCTTATTATTTCGAAACCATATAAAGACTAAGTTTAAATTTGAGCAGAAATTTCCGGGTCGTCACACTAGGTCCAATAATACCTTTTTCACATTTATGTTTCCTACGGTCACTGCTATCAATGGGGTCCCCGGGTCCGTAAACTTAGGTGGAAGGGTACCTGAGACAACCGCACTTAGGTGCTCGATTAGTTCCACCTTCTTGGGTAGAGTTGCCCTTTGCTTCCTAATTTGAGTGCAAAGGTCCTTCAGAAACTTAGCGTAGGACGGGACTTACTTAATAGCATCGAGAAGGGGTAAATTAATCTTAACCTGTTTAAATGTTTCCCACATGTCTTCCAATTGTGGTCCCTTCTTCCCATAAGTGAATTGGTTCGGGGACTCTAAGGCTTTGGGAAAAGGGACGGTTTTTGGTTCCGTACCCATTTTCCCAACTTCCTCAATGATGGGTTCTTTATTTTTCACCCCCTTCCCAAGGTCATTATTTTTACTTACCTCATCCTCCTCATCAAGGATGATAGGAGGCTTACATGCATCACGTTGAGCTACCTCTTTCTCATCAACCTTGTTATCATACCTCTTTCCACTTCGCAAGGTGCCTACCATATTCACACTATGCCCTTTGCCCGAGTCCTTGTCCTTATGATTTGGATTTAACACTGTATAACTTGGGATGGTACCCGGCTCCCGATTTCCCTTACTTTCCGCTACATTCCCAATTTCTTTAGCCAATGCACCAATAGACTTGTTTTGCACCTCCACTATTTTCCGCATTTTGGAAATAAACGCGTCCATCTTAGCATCCGAGCGTGATGGTTGATTGGGTGGAGAATTGTTTTGATTTTGGTTTTGGTTTTGACCTTGGCTTTGATTTTGGTAGTTGTTTTGGTTTTGGTTTCAGTTATTGGGATAAGGGTTTTGGTAATTTATTTGGTAGTTCCCTTGATTTTGGAAGTTGTTTTGAGGTCTTGGTTGGGTTCCTAGATTGTTAGAATTTAAAGCGTTGTTGTTGCTCCAACTAAAGTTTGGATAATTTCTCCATCCCGGATTATATGTGTTGGAGTATGGATCAAATCTCCATCCCTGAACCTCGTTAACCTGTTACATTATGGGTTGATTCATTGGTGGAATCCCATTTCTGCACCCGTTTGCGAAATGAGAAGGATCTCCACATATCTCACAAACTTCCTGAACCTGTGAAACATTACAAGCAAGTCCCTGGTTTGGGTTGTTAAATATAAGCGTTTTCAAATCATCAAATTCTTGTTCTAAGTTCCTAGATGAACTAACCGAGTTAAAAACATGATTCACTCGAGAAGTACTAGGTTGTTTCCGATTGACTGAAGCTTGGGTTTTTGAACCTTTGCTCAATTGCTCAAAGAAGGTCCACTCGTCATCACTAGATCGAGTTAAGAACGCCCCACCACTAGCCGGCAACAGGAATTGTCTATTCTGGGAATCCAAACTATCATAGAAAACTTTAACCAATTCCCACTTGGGTATCTCATGGTGTGGGCATGCCCTAAGTAATTCCTTCAGACGTTCGTACGCTTCATGAAAAAGTTCACCAGGCAATTGCCTAAAGGATTTTATTTGCGTACGCATGTCTGAAGTCTTACTTATCGGGTAGAACTCCTCTAAAAACTTCTTTTTCATTTCCGCCCAATTATTAATACTCCGTCTGGGTAAAGAGAGAAACCATCGTTTTGCCTTATCTTCTAATGAATAAGGAAATAAGCGAAGTCGTACCACATCATCAGTGAAACCGTTTACCTGATTAGTAGCACATATTTCATTAAACTCAGTGATGTGTTCATATGGTTCCTTATTGGCCATACCTCGGTAGATTGGCAAGATCGATATGAGTTGAGGCCGGACCTTAAATCTTCGAATATTCCCTCCCGCCGGTGCAAGAAAAACAATGGGTGAATGATCTGCATAATCACCCGATTGGTAGTAGGAGTCTACTCCTCTTTCACGGTCAGCCATTTCGGTTTGTTCAACAAAGACTTCCTCCTCGACGCCGGAATCTGACTTAGGAGAATTTGGTGGAACGATAGGATGTAACTCTGGTGGTGGTTGTGTTGATGCTGAAGCCACCGTCGAGTTTTTCAGAATCCTTGTAGCTTTTTGATTAGCTTTTGCAGATTTCTCGATTTCCGGATTTAAAGGCTCAAGATTTTGCTCTCCTGAACTCCGAGTTTGCATACACTAACCTGCACTTCAACAAGAACAAGAAGAATACCGAGCGTAAAACTGATAAATAAAATAAAAGACACAATATTTTTGGAATTTTTATGTTTGATAATTTTTATGGTTTTCTCTAATTTAACAAGAAAGCAATTATAATAAGAGCGTGCAATCAAGCGCACACCTCCCCGGCAGCGGCGCCAAAATTTGTTCGGTGTTGAAGGGCCGGTCAAAAATAGCCTAATTACTCTACTTTAGATAGGGTAAGCAGGATTCGTTCCACGGGAAGTTATGGTCAACTAGCAAACAATTTAAAGATTGGTTTGATTGTGATTAACTAAAATTAACTAAAGTAAAGACTAGATTAAGAATTACTAAGCAAATGTAAACTTTGAGTATTTAAGAGCATAAATAACTAGCTAAATGAAAAGGTTGTAATCAATTGGATGAAAGTCTTTATTCCTTAACAATCCCAATTATGTATGTATTAGTTCAACAAATCCTTATGCTATCAAATTATCAACTAAATCTCATAGACAAGACTTCTTCAGTTTTCCAATTTATGATTATCCTGGGCACAAACAATGCTACTTACACACGTTGTCTTTATCCTAAACTAAATTATAACTAGGTTGGATTAAGCACAAGATGTTAAATATCAATCACTTGTCTTGCAACAATCAATAACTTTCAAACTTGCATTAACTGATAATTTCAACAGATTCGATGAAATTATAAACCAAAAGACATGAGGATTACAAAATCAAGAATCACATAAGTAGATGAAGAACTAAACATACAATAATTGTTCATGCAAGAAATAAAGTTAAAGAGACTAGCCAAGCATGTTGGTGATGATGATCATGGTTGCTTTTCGAAGTTGCATGATGAACACTCCTTGAATCCTAGCTTGAATCTTTGTTTGATGATGATTGATGATGATTGATGGTGTGTTTTTGGGTGTTTTATGCTGCAAAAACTGATGGAAAAAGTCCCCCTTTCGTAACCCTAATGATATCCTTATATAGGTGTTGGATGACTTGGCCACAAAGCTAAAATTCGAATTTCCCGGCTGCAGTTTTTTTTTTTTTTTTGTAAAGGCGTATTTTACGCCAGGATTGGCAGCCAATGCATTTCCAACTTGGGCGTATTTTTACTCCAGAAAGTGACTTTTTCTCTGAAAGGACCTGAGATGTGGCGTATTTTACGCCCAAAATGGCGTATTTTATGCTAGTGTTAATTTCTTGGTCATTTTCCGATCTCTTCAATCTTTCCCGCAACTCGCCTTTAACCGCTGTTTTCTACCACTTTTCACACCAACATCTTTTCTTGCCTGTAGAACACAAAACCACATCAAAGTATCTCCATTTCCACTCACACATGATTAATTTTACATAATTAAGCACAAACGATCGTGTTAAATAAGGACCGATCAATAATTCTTCAAGTTTGCCACTTGACTTCATCTTAAACAATCTTTTGTATCTTGACGATTGCAATATGCGTTCAATTCTTTCGAAATTCTTGAAACACCTCGGATTGATAACCAATGATTCAGTTATGGTAACTTTGAATGCTGATGAAGCAGCAAAACTGTAGATGGTCTTAATGGCCAAAAGTTTGTTGATAAAGAATGGAGTGTTGGAAACACTCAATAGAAAATTTAGTACTGAAAAACGGATTGAGCAAACCATGAAGGAGGCCAAGGAAAAATACAAGGACCAAACCCTATATTCAAAGAATCCAGATAATTCTGTATCCGATAAAATCTTTTACGAATATCTTGCTCCGTACTCATTTTAAAATCTTGCAAAAAATATTTCTTCATCAACCTTCGAACTTAGAAATTCCAATATATCATCATGAATATCTTCGATATTTCTGAGAATATTTTCATAGATATTCTTGTCTGAAATTATATACCTCTTCGTGCTATCTGTGTTATATCATATTGAAAACTGTTTTAGTTTTCAATATTCTGTAACATCTAAGTATAAATTATGAATGAATTCTGGAGAAGTGTTGGGGATTAAAGCATGAGTTAGTATAATATTATAATGTCAGGCCAACGTGATTATATTACAGTAAGTCATGCTGAATTTCTAATGGAACGTGATGATGGTTCACAGATCATACCCTCAACCATGTTATATAACTCTTTCATTCTACTTAACCGCTAATCATATCAAGAAAATATATTCTTGATAGTTCTATCTCTGTGATTCTGGTAATTTACCAAATCAAATCGTGCTATTACGTTCCTTCCTGATTAGAACATTATGATCATTCGAAACTCTATATCTACGAATTCTGGACCATTATTCGCTTGATTTAGAATCGGGAAGAGAAAACAAGAGCATGGAGCTCCGAAATATAAAGGAAAATATAAAGCTGATCACAAACACATAAATTACAAATCGTGTATATTAATGCGGATAGCAACATAAATACACGGGATAATGAAAAACACTATAACCCCAAGGTAATAGTAGAAGTTAACAGATTCCTCCGGTGGTAGATGAAAAAGGAGGAAGACAGAAGCGATTGTCAGAAGAAGGACAAGGATCAGTATTGGATTAAGCATTTTTACAATCTTTAGAAGTATGGATTAATGAAGAAAGTATAGGAATGGTGAGAATAATAAAACGGAAGAGGTAAATTTATAATGGAAACATCCGACAGAGCAATCGAGACAGATGAACACATTTAATTAAAGAAATCTTAATTTCCTTAATCATTGACGAATCAAATCTTATATAGATAACGAAGATTTTCTTTGAAATCCCTTGAATTCCGGAATTCAAACCTGACTATGTCAAAAGTAAGACGAATCTTTATCCTCCATGATGTTATGCGAGGTGTATATGAAATAGATTTATTTTTACAACGAAAAAACTATTAGATACGATACAATTTTACACAAGATATTTATTTATTTATAGAATGGATATACTTAAACCTTGCTACAACACTTATAGGCAGTGAACCTAATCGTACAGTAGTGTAGTTTTTAGTAAGTCCGGTTCGTTCCACAGGGAAAATCTTTAAACAAAGCTTAACGCTATATTATTTTTATTTTATAAAAATACAAAAATATATATAAGTAATATTATTATTATAAAGGGGGGATTTTTACCGTTTAATGACCGGTTTGTCGATTTTAAAACTTAGTCGCAGTTAAAACCTATTGTAAAATATTAAAAATAAATATAACTTAATTTAAAGCGTAAAGTAAATAACGATAATTAAATTACGATAAATAAAAGTGCGATAAAATAAACTTGCGATAATTAAAAAGTACAATTAATTAAAAGTGCAATTAAATACAATAACAATAAAGAAAAGTGCGATAATTAAAAGTGCAATTAAATATAAAATAAAGGAAATTAAATATGAAATAAAATAATTATGCTTATTTAAACTTCCGTAATCATGATGTTTGACGTGTTGATTTTAGTTTTATACCCATGGGTTAATTGTCCTTTGTCCTGGATTATTTAATATGTCCGTCTAATTTTTGTCCATAACAGTCCATCAGTCATAAATATAAAGTGCGAGTATCCTCGTCAAATTATCCTTATACCCGAAGTCAAATATTTCAACTAATTGGGGACTTAAACTGTAACAAGGTCTTAATACTTTGTTATCAATTATGCCAAGTGTCCTTGTACATAATTTCACCCCTATTTTAATAATTCCATAGACTATTAATCCATTCCCGTGTCCGGTTAAATGAACGATTATTCGTACATATAAATACCCCGCCCATCATGTCCGATCGAGTGTATATGGTTATTTATAGGTACATCCAATTGTAAATCTTTATATTAAAATTAACAAACTATCATTTAGTTAAACAAATATAAAGCTCATTAATAGCCCATAGTCTAATTTACACAAGTGTCGTTCTTTTGTCCAAACCCCAATTATGGTACAAAGCCCAATTACCCCGTCTTTAATATTTAGTGCAACATCATGATTACTTTGGCTCAAATAAGCATAATAATAACTTAAGTACGAGACATTAATTTAAAAAGGAGAACATAACTTACATTGAGTATTTATCGCATAGTGTTACACGGACAGAATTTTGACTTCAAAAACCCGTAAAATAACCTTTACATAACCCGAACTAATCTAATATAAAACTACCCTATACTATATATATATATATATATATATATATATATATATATATATATATATATATATATATATATATATATATTATATTTATTTATTACAGAGTATTATTATTATTATTTATATTTTTAAACTCGACAGAATGCATGGCCTTTTATAGGCATTTCTGATTTTTGCAGCTCTGCAAGTTGCGGCGTTTTAAGCCTGCAAACTCCGCGAGTCGTGGAGTTTGAAAATCCAGCTCACATAATTTTGGAACCTTGCTTGTCGACATAATTTATATATAAATATAAAATATAAATAATTAATATCATTATTTATATATTATATTATATTCTTGTGCATAGTAGACTTGTAATTTTTGGTCCATTGCGTCGGGCGTTTATAGTTGGCTCGGGTACCGGTTCCGGATTTTCGAACGCCTTTTCGTATAATTTAATATCTTGTACTTTGCGTTCCGCAACTTGTACTTTTGTCATTTTTAGACGTTTCTCATCAATAAATTGAACCACTTGGATTGTATCTTGTACATTTGAGCTTTTTGGACGTTTGCAACTTCAAATCTTCGTTTTCGCCTTTTGTCTTCGCACTTATTTAATATAAACGATTACAACTTAAAATAGGACAATTACAACTAAATAATTTACATATTGGGAGGATATTGCTACTAAATATATGTTCATTTGGAGCACTATCAAATATCCCCACACTTGAACGTTGCTTGTCCTCAAGCAATACAGAACTTGAAATTAAATCACACTTCACTCGAATCACTTTTTTTATTCTCACACTTTATACATCAGTGATTTTGATACGGTGGTATGAACAATGGTAGTAACATTGTGGTTTACAGTCCCACATGACTATAAAAATTTAGATCCTTTAAGGAAATTGGATCTTTATGAAAACATTTGATCTTTTAAAAATTCATTCTAGCTTTTACCCTAGATAAGTTTTCCGGAATAACCCTTCACCGGTGTTGCAAAATATTTTTGTGGGTTTTAGATTTGAAAATTTTAGCTCAAAACTTATGGTTTTGTGTCACCCACTTGTTAACCTTGTATTAGGAAAGCAACACATCCAGTATACTTTCTCCGTATATTACCTTTCGGTAAACTACCGTCCGGTTGTAAAGGAAAGCGATGAACAAGAAACTGTTAAGGCAATGTCTAATGACATGCTTTTGATTATGGTCTATAAACGTGTCGGATACTAGTACTATCCTTTGTAGGAGCAATAGTAAAGATCATCCTATAATTTTTTGGTCTGGCACAAGGTCCTATCTTCGACCATGCTATGCAACCACCGTTCTTACGGTTGACACCCGATTTGGTTCAGGTGACCTAATGAATTCTAGGTGAATTCCTAGGATTTTACGCTCAATGGTAATGAACGCATTGAAAATAGGTTTTAAGAAAACAAATCGGTTTTAATTTTGATCAAAATATTTTCTCGTTCAAGCTCGAGTTTAGATATCATCGAATTCCATGAGTTTGTAATTCTCAATCTTTAAGGTCAATATCAAGGATTGAGTAATATCAGGCTTAAAAGCTGATTTTTAATCTTTAAGGAGATTATCCTTTCTGGGGGTCTGATTCATTAGTCTTATCAAGCTAATTTGCACGGCGCCCTCCCCATTTTACGAGACAGATCCTCTCATGGTTAGAATAAGTCTGACCACTTGGCGACCCTGTTTGATGCTAAGGTCTGTGGATTTCCTGCTGATTTTAGAGATGACTTTTCAAGATTTTTCGTCAACCTACAGCTGGTCTCGATGACAACTTCTTGACCTAAATCAAGAAGCGCGTGTCTTTTCCGGAAGACTTTAATTCCTTTTAATGATGGAATTGATTCATCGTGTAGATCCATCTTTTCTTTTCCTTCATCGGGTAAAATAGTTAATTTAGTCCAAAACAAAAGTACCTGCAATAACTTTGCAGAAACATGTGATAGATAGTTTTTAATTGAATAACTTGGTACATTCTCCCCACACTTAGTTTCTTTCTTTGCCTTTTTATTCTCCTTTATTCTATTTTAAATGAATTCAATCGTTTTAGGGTGTTTCTCAATTTATGTCCTTTCCGAGGTAACGATAATTTCGGTATTAACACCTAATTTTCATCGTTCATAAATATGTATAAACATGATTTTGAATTCATTTATTTGAAAATTTTCACAAAATTTGGCAAATAAACTAAGTGCAAACCCGAGAGATTTTATAACCTTTCCCCACACTTGAGATCATGCAATGCCCTCATTTGCATGAAATCAGACTATAATTATAAATTCACGAGGGTGATAAGTGTAGAAAAGTGATTAAAAATACCCAGTTTGTAATTACAAAGCTCGTCGAATGATAGATGGCGCGCCACATCGTTCATTCCTTCTTGTTTTATCACACATGTTTTTCTTCAAAAACGGTTGCTTTTCTGGACTGTTTGCTAATTTTTGAAAATGCGTCTTTTACCCTAATAGTGCATTTTTATTAACTAGTTATGCACCGAACCCCTAATTTAACATTAAGTGGGGTTAGACTTTCCCACACTTAGCTGACGACATGTGAAGTCGGTAGAATAAGTTCCACGAATTAGAATAGTGAGCCAGTTATTTACATCTCGGGTGGTGTATAATATATCAATGGGTTTAAAGTTTAGACTCTCCCGATCGTCACTACTTAATTCGTTTTTAAGTGTAGCTTTTAGTAAATGGATATGTCTCTTTTCTGGTTCTTGATCAAATGGATCGATATACATCGACATACATATTATAGGGCGGACAATTCCTAACATTTCCTTCCGTTCATTCTCGGGATCAAAGGTTTCACCTCTATTACCCAATTGGGTGAAATTCGAGGTGTCATTATCTATTACAGCTCGTAGTTCATTTCCGGTGGATGACTCGTCTATTGAGAATATTGGGTTGGAAGTGAAATGTCCCGTTCTTATTGATTAAAAACGTTCCATATTAATTGATTTCGTTGCGAGGTTTTGACCTCTATATGAGACGTTTTTCAAAGACTGCATTCATTTTTAAAACAAACCGTAACCTTTACTTCATAAATAAAGGTTTAAAAAGCTTTACGTAGATTATCAAATAATGATAATCTAAAATATCCTGTTTACACACGACCATTACATAATGGTTTACAATACAAATATGTTACATCGAAATCAGTTTCTTGAATGCAGTTTTTACACAATATCATACAAACATGGACTCCAAATCTTGTCCTTATTTTAGTATGCAACAGCGGAAGCTCTTAATATTCACCTGAGAATAAACATGCTTTAAATGTCAACAAAAATGTTGGTGAGTTATAGGTTTAACCTATATATATCAAATCGTAATAATTGACCACAAGATTTCATATTTCAATACACATCCCATACATAGAGATAAAAATCATTCATATGGTGAACACCTGGTAACCGACATTAACAAGATGCATATATAAGAATATCCCCATCATTCCGGGACACCCTTCGGATATGATATAAATTTCGAAGTACTAAAGCATCCGGTACTTTGGATGGGGTTTGTTAGGCCCAATAGATCTATCTTTAGGATTCGCGTCAATTAGGGTGTCTGTTCCCTAATTCTTAGATTACCAGACTTAATAAAAAGGGGCATATTCGATTTCGATAATTCAACCATAGAATGTAGTTTCACGTACTTGTGTCTATTTTGTAAATCATTTATAAAACCTGCATGTATTCTCATCCCAAAAATATTAGATTTTAAAAGTGGGACTATAACTCACTTTCACAGATTTTTACTTCGTCGGGAAGTAAGACTTGGCCACTGGTTGATTCACGAACCTATAACAATATATACATATATATCAAAGTATGTTCAAAATATATTTACAACACTTTTAATATATTTTGATGTTTTAAGTTTATTAAGTCAGCTGTCCTCGTTAGTAACCTACAACTAGTTGTCCACAGTTAGATGTACAGAAATAAATCGATAAATATTATCTTGTATCAATCCACGACCCAGTGTATACGTATCTCAGTATTGATCACAACTCAAACTATATATATTTTGGAATCAACCTCAACCCTGTATAGCTAACTCCAACATTCACATATAGAGTGTCTATGGTTGTTCCGAAATATATATAGATGTGTCGACATGATAGGTCGAAACATTGTATACGTGTCTATGGTATCTCAAGATTACATAATATACAATACAAGTTGATTAAGTTATGGTTGGAATAGATTTGTTACCAATTTTCACGTAGCTAAAATGAGAAAAATTATCCAATCTTGTTTTACCCATAACTTCTTCATTTTAAATCCGTTTTGAGTGAATCGAATTGCTATGGTTTCATATTGAACTCTATTTTATGAATCTAAACAGAAAAGTATAGGTTTATAGTCGGAAAAATAAGTTACAAGTCATTTTTGTAAAGGTAGTCATTTCAGTGGAAAGAACGACGTCTAGATGACCATTTTAGAAAACATACTTCCACTTTGAGTTTAATCATAATTTTTGGATATAGTTTCATGTTCATAATAAAAATCATTTTCTCAGAATAACAACTTTAAAATCAAAGTTTATCATAGTTTTTAATTAACTAACCCAAAACAGCCCGCGGTGTTACTACGACGGCGTAAATCCGGTTTTACGGTGTTTTTCGTGTTTCCAGGTTTTAAATCATTAAGTTAGCATATCATATAGATATAGAACATGTGTTTAGTTGATTTTAAAAGTCAAGTTAGAAGGATTAACTTTTGTTTGCAAACAAGTTTAGAATTAACTAAACTATGTTCTAGTGATTACAAGTTTAAACCTTCGAATAAGATAGCTTTATATGTATGAATCGAATGATGTTATGAACATCATTACTACCTTAAGTTCCTTGGATAAACCTACTGGAAAAGAGAAAAATGGATCTAGCTTCAATGGATCCTTGGATGGCTCGAAGTTCTTGAAGCAGAATCATGACACGAAAACAAGTTCAAGTAAGATCATCACTTGAAATAAGATTGTTATAGTTATAGAAATTGAACCAAAGTTTGAATATGCTTATTACCTTGTATTAGAATGATAACCTACTGTAAGAAATAAAGATTTCTTGAGGTTGGATGATCACCTTACAAGATTGGAAGTGAGCTAGCAAACTTGAAAGTATTCTTGATTTTATGAAACTAGAACTTTTGGAATTTATGAAGAACACTTAGAACTTGAAGATAGAACTTGAGAGAGATCAATTAGATGAAGAAAATTGAAGAATGAAAGTGTTTGTAGGTGTTTTTGGTCGTTGGTGTATGGATTAGATATAAAGGATATGTAATTTTGTTTTCATGTAAATAAGTCATGAATGATTACTCATATTTTTGTAATTTTATGAGATATTTCATGCTAGTTGCCAAATGATGGTTCCCACATGTGTTAGGTGACTCACATGAGCTGCTAAGAGCTGATCATTGGAGTGTATATACCAATAGTACATACATCTAAAAGTTGTGTATTGTACGAGTACGAATACGGGTGCATACGAGTAGAATTGTTGATGAAACTGAACGAGGATGTAATTGTAAGCATTTTTGTTAAGTAGAAGTATTTTGAGAAGTGTATTGAAGTCTTTCAAAAGTGTATAAATACATATTAAAACACTACATGTATATACATTTTAACTGAGTCGTTAAGTCATCGTTAGTCGTTACATGTAAGTGTTGTTTTGAAACCTTTAGGTTAACGATCTTGTTAAATGTTGTTAACCCAATGTTTATAATATCAAATGAGATTTTAAATTATTATATTATCATGATATTATCATGTATGAATATCTCTTAATATGATATATATACATTAAATGTCTTTACAACGATAATCGTTACATATATGTCTCGTTTAAAAATCATTAAGTTAGTAGTCTTGTTTTTACATATGTAGTTCATTGTTAATATACTTAATGATATGTTTACTTATCATAGTATCAGGTTAACTATATATATATATCCATATATATGTCATCATATAGTTTTTACAAGTTTTAACGTTCGTGAATCACCGGTCAACTTGGGTGGTCAATTGTCTATATGAAACATATTTCAATTAATCAAGTCTTAACAAGTTTGATTGCTTAACATGTTGGAAACATTTAATCATGTAAATATCAATCTCAATTAATATATATAAACATGGAAAAGTTCGGGTCACTACAGTACCTACCCGTTAAATAAATTTCGTCCCGAAATTTTAAGCTGTTGAAGGTGTTGACGAATCTTCTGGAAATAGATGCGGGTATTTCTTCTTCATCTGATCTTCACGCTCCCAGGTGAACTCGGGTCCTCTACGAGCATTCCATCGAACCTTAACAATTGGTATCTTGTTTTGCTTAAGTCTTTTAACCTCACGATCCATTATTTCGACGGGTTCTTCGATGAATTGAAGTTTTTCGTTGATTTGGATTTCATCTAACGGAATAGTGAGATATTCTTTAGAAAAACATTTCTTCAAATTCGAGACGTGGAAAGTGTTATGTACAGCCGCGAGTTGTTGAGGTAACTCAAGTCGGTAAGCTACTGGTCCGACACGATCAATAATCTTGAATGGTCCAATATACCTTGGATTTAATTTCCCTCGTTTACCAAATCGAACAACGCCTTTCCAAGGTGCAACTTTAAGCATGACCATCTCTCCAATTTCAAATTCTATATCTTTTCTTTTAATGTCAGCGTAGCTCTTTTGTCGACTTTGGGCGGTTTTCAACCGTTGTTGAATTTGGATGATCTTCTCGGTAGTTTCTTGTATAATCTCCGGACCCGTAATATGTCTATCCCCCACTTCACTCCAACAAATCGGAGACCTGCACTTTCTACCATAAAGTGCTTCAAACGGCGCCATCTCAATGCTTGAATGGTAGCTGTTGTTGTAGGAAAATTCTGCTAACGGTAGATGTCGATCCCAACTGTTTCCGAAATCAATAACACATGCTCGTAGCATGTCTTCAAGCGTTTGTATAGTCCTTTCGCTCTGCCCATCAGTTTGTGGATGATAGGCAGTACTCATGTCTAGACGAGTTCCTAATGCTTGCTGTAATGTCTGCCAGAATCTTGAAATAAATCTGCCATCCCTATCAGAGATAATAGAGATTGGTATTCCATGTCTGGAGATGACTTCCTTCAAATACAGTCGTGCTAACTTCTCCATCTTGTCATCTTCTCTTATTGGTAGGAAGTGTGCGGATTTGGTGAGACGATCAACTATTACCCAAATAGTATCAAAAACACTTGCAGTCCTTGGCAATTTAGTGATGAAATCCATGGTAATGTTTTCCCATTTCCATTCCGGGATTTCGGGTTGTTGAAGTAGTCCTGATGGTTTCTGATGCTCAGCTTTGACCTTAGAACACGTCAAACATTCTCCTACGTATTTAGCAACATCGGCTTTCATACCCGGCCACCAAAAATGTTTCTTGAGATTCTTGTACATCTTCCCCGTTCCAGGATGTATTGAGTATCTGGTTTTATGAGCTTCTCTAAGTACCATTTCTCTCATATCTCCAAATTTTGGTACCCAAATCCTTTCAGCCCTATACCGGGTTCCGTCTTCCCGAATATTAAGATGCTTCTCCGATCCTTTGGGTATTTCATCCTTTAAATTTTCCTCTTTTAAAACTCCTTGTTGCGCCTCCTTTATTTGAGTAGTAATGTTATTATGAATCATTATATTCATAGATTTTACTCGAATGGGTTCTCTGTCCTTCCTGCTCAAGGCATCGGCTACCACATTTGCCTTCCCCGGGTGGTAACGAATCTCAAAGTCGTAATTATTCAATAATTCAATCCACCTACGCTGCCTCATATAAAGTTGTTTCTGATTAAATATGTGTTGAAAACTTTTGTGGTCGGTATATATAATACTTTTGACCCCATATAAGTAGTGCCTCCAAGTCTTTAATGCAAAAACAACCGCGCCTAATTCCAAATCATGCGTCGTATAATTTTGTTCGTGAATCTTCAATTGTCTAGACGCATAAGCAATCACCTTCGTTCGTTGCATTAATACACAACCGAGACCTTGCTTTGATGCATCACAATAAATCACAAAATCATCATTCCCTTCAGGCAATGGCAATATAGGTGCCGTAGTTAGCTTTTTCTTCAATAACTGAAACGCTTTCTCTTGTTCATCATTCCATTCAAATTTCTTCCCTTTATGCGTTAATGCAGTCAAGGGTTTTGCTATTCTGGAAAAGTCTTGGATGAACCTTCTGTAGTAACCAGCTAGTCCTAAAAACTGGCGTATGTGTTTCGGAGTTTTCGGGGTTTCCCACTTTTCAACAGTTTCTATCTTTGCTGGATCCACCTTAATACCTTATTTGTTCACTATGTGATCGAGGAATTGAACTTCTTCCAACCAAAATGCACACTTTGAAAACTTAGCGTACAATTCTTCCTTCCTCAATACTTCTAACACCTTTCTCAAATGTTCACCGTGTTCTTGGTCATTCTTTGAGTAAATAAGTATGTCATCAATGAAAACAATGACAAACTTGTCAAGGTATGGTCCACACACTCGGTTCATAAGGTCCATGAACACAGCTGGTGCAGTAGTTAAACCAAACGGCATGACCATAAACTCGTAATGACCGTAACGTGTTCTAAAAGCAGTCTTTGGAATATCATCTTCTTTCACCCGCATTTGATGATACCCGGAACGTAAGTCAATCTTTGAATAAACAGACGAGCCTTGTAGTTGATCAAATAAGTCATCGATTCTCGGTAGTGGGTAGCGGTTCTTGATGGTAAGTTTGTTCAACTCTCGGTAGTCGATACACAACCTGAATGTACCATCTTTCTTCTTGACAAACAAAACAGGAGCTCCCCACGGTGATGTGCTTGGTCGAATGAAACCACGCTCTAAAAGTTCTTGTAATTGGCTTTGTAGTTCTATCATCTCGCTGGGTGTGAGTCTGTAAGGAGCACGAGCTATTGGTGCAGCTCCTGGTACAAGATCTATTTGAAATTCAACGGATCGATGTGGGGGTAATCCCGGTAATTCTTTCGGAAATACATCAGGAAATTCTTTTGCGACGGGAACATCATTGATGCTCTTTTCTTCAGTTTGTACTTTCTCGACGTGTGCTAGAACAGCATAGCAACCTTTTCTTATTAGTTTTTGTGCCTTCAAATTACTAATAAGATGTAGCTTCGTGTTGCCCTTTTCTCCGTACACCATTAAGGGTTTTCCTTTTTCTCGTATAATGCGAATTGCATTTTTGTAACAAACGATCTCCGCTTTCACTTCTTTCAACCAGTCCATACCGATTATCACATCAAAACTCCCTAACTCTACTGGTATCAAATCAATCTTAAATGTTTCGCTAACCAGTTTAATTTCTCGATTCCGACATATATTATCTGCTGAAATTAATTTACCATTTGCTAATTCGAGTAAAAATTTACTATCCAAAGGCGTCAATGGACAACTTAATTTAGCACAAAAATCTCTACTCATATAGCTTCTATCCGCACCCGAATCAAATAAAACGTAAGCAGATTTATTGTCAATAAGAAACGTACCCGTAACAAGCTCCGGGTCTTCCTGTGCCTCTGCCGCATTAATATTGAAAACTCTTCCACGGCCTTGTCCATTCGTGTTCTCCTGGTTCGGGCAATTTCTAATAATGTGGCCCGGTTTTCCACATTTATAACAAACTACATTGGCATAACTTGCTCCGACACTACTTGCTCCGCCATTACTTGTTCCGACACCATTTGTTCCTTTCGTTCTATTAACCCCTGGTCCGTAGACCTCACACTTCGCCGCACTATGACCATTTCTTTTACACTTGTTGCAAAATTTGGTGCAGAACCCCGAGTGATTCTTTTCACACCTTTGGCATAGCTGCTTCTGATTGTTGTTGTTGTTGCGGTTATTATTGTTGTTGGGATGATTGTTGTAGTTGCTGTTGTTGTTGTTGTTGGGCCGTTTGTTGTAGTTGCGATTGATGTTGCGATTGTTGGGATAATTGTTGCGATTATTGTTGTAATTGCTGTTGTTGTTGTATTGGTGATTCTTATCACCGTTTTCCTCCCACTTTCTTTTGACTTGCTTCACATTGGCCTCTTCAGCAGTCTGTTCTTTAATTCTTTCTTCAATTTGGTTCACGAGTTTGTGAGCCATTCTACATGCCTGTTGTATGGAGGCGGGCTCGTGTGAACTTATATCTTCTTGGATTCTTTCCGGTAATCCTTTCACAAACGCGTCGATCTTCTCTTCCTCATCTTCGAATGCTCCCGGACACAATAGGCACAATTCTGTGAATCGTCTTTCGTACGTGGTAATATCAAATCCTTGGGTTCGTAACCCTCTAAGTTCTGTCTTGAGCTTATTGACCTCGGTTCTGGGACGGTACTTCTCGTTCATCAAGTGCTTGAATGCTGACCACGGTAGTGCGTAAGCATCATCTTGTCCCACTTGCTCTAGATAGGTATTCCACCATGTTAACGCAGAACCTGTGAAGGTATGCGTAGCGTACTTCACTTTGTCTTCTTCAGTACACTTACTTATGGCAAACACCGATTCGACCTTCTCGGTCCACCGTTTCAATCCGATCGGTCCTTCGGTTCCATCAAATTCCAAAGGTTTGCACGCAGTGAATTCTTTGTAGGTGCATCCTACACGATTTCCTGTACTGCTAGATCCAAGGTTATTATTGGTATGTAGCGCAGCCTGTACTGCGGCTATGTTTGAAGCTAGAAAAGTACGGAATTCCTCTTCATTCATATTCACGGTGTGTCGAGTAGTCGGTGCCATTTCCTTCAAAATAGTTAAATGGAACAAGTTAATCATACAGAATATTAAGAGTAGTTAATAGTATTTCGTAGTATAATATGAACTCATTTATAAAAGCTTTTTCTTCATATTAGCGTTTTATAAGTTTAAATTCGGGTAGTACCTACCCGTTAAGTTCATACTTAGTAGCTAATATACAATTCAACTACTACAATTCTATATGAAAAACTGATTATAATAATATTTCGCGTTCAAACTTTTATACAATATTTTACAAACTTACAATACCGCTTATTTTACATAAAGCATGAAATATAGCACACAATAACTTTGATACAAGATAGTTGTGAAGATAATTCTAGCTAGTACACAAGTCGTTCAGCAAAGGCAATAAAGACACGTAATTCATACGTCCAGAAACAAGTCATGCATTCTGGTTTTACTAGGACTACTTCCCATCCTTGGTCTTGTGCAACATAACCGTTATGGCCGTTGATAAGACAACATGTTGTAACGTCGTCAAAGGGACGAGGGTTACGTAATGTCCAACAGTCCCGTAATAATCTAAAAACCTCATTTCTTACCCTAATTACCGACTCCGTCACTTGCGGAAACGTTTTGTTTAATAGTTGTAGCCCGATGTTCTTGTTCTCACTTTGGTGAGAAGCGAACATTACTAATCCGTAAGCATAACATGCTTCTTTATGTTGCATGTTAGCCGCTTTTTCTAAATCACGAAGTCCAATATTCGGATATATTGAGTCAAAATAATTTCTTAACCCGTTGCGTAAAATAGCATTTGAGTTCCCCGCAATATATGCGTCAAAGTAAACACATCATAACTTATGGGTTTCCCAATGTGATATCCCCCATCTTTCAAACGAAAGTCTCTTATAAACCAAGACATTCTTGGAACGTTCTTCGAATGTCTTACAAACTGATCTCGCCTTAAATAGTTGTGCCGAGGAATTCTGGCCGACTCTAGACAAGATTTCATCAATCATGTCTCCGGGTAGGTCTCTTAAAATATTGGGTTGTCTATCCATTTTGTGTTTTTAAACTGAAAAATAGACAAGAGTTAGATTCATAAAAAAAACTACTTATTAATACAAGCAATTTTTACATATATCATAAAGTATAAGCACACTATATTACATATATTACACCACACGAATACAACTATCTTATTCCGACTAGCTTGTTTCTTCTTCTTCGGTTTTGGATCGTTTTGCCAAGTTTCTAGGGATATATGATGTTCCCCTAATACGAGTCGTCGTTGTCCACATTGGTTTAGAAAAACCTGGTGGTTTAGAGGTTCCCGGGTCATTGTTACAACTTAAGGACTTCGGGGGTTGACGATACATATAAAGTTCATCGGGGTTGGAATTAGATTTCTCTATTTTTATGCCCTTTCCCTTATTATTTTCTTTTGCCTTTTTAAATTCAGTTGGGGTAATTTCTATAACATCATCGGAATTCTCGTCGGAATCCGATTCATCGGAGAATTGGTAATCCTCCCAATATTTTGCTTCCTTGGCGGAAACGCCATTGACCATAATTAACCTTGGTCGGTTGGTTGAGGATTTTCTTTTACTTAACCGTTTTATTATTTCCCCCACCGGTTCTATTTCTTCATCCGGTTCCGATTCTTCTTCCGGTTCCGATTCTTCTTCCGGTTCCGACTCTTCTTCCGGTTCCTCTTCGGGAACTTGTGAATCAGTCCACGAATCATTCCAATTTACATTTGACTCTTCATTATTATTAGGTGAGTCAATGGGACTTGTTCTAGAGGTAGACATCTATCACATAATATCAAACGCGTTAAGAGATTAATATATCACATAATATTCACATGTTAAAAATATATAGTTTCCAACAAAATTTGTTAAGCAATCATTTTTCAAGTAAACACGGTCGAAGTCCAGACTCACTAATGCATCCTAACAAACTCGATAAGACACACTAATGAAAAATTCTGGTTCTCTAAGACCAATGCTCTGATACCAACTGAAATGTCCCGTTCTTATTGATTAAAAACGTTCCATATTAATTGATTTCGTTGCGAGGTTTTGACCTCTATATGAGACGTTTTTCAAAGACTGCATTCATTTTTAAAACAAACCGTAACCTTTATTTCATAAATAAAGGTTTAAAAAGCTTTACGTAGATTATCAAATAATGATAATCTAAAATATCCTGTTTACACACGACCATTACATAATGGTTTACAATACAAATATGTTACATCGAAATCAGTTTCTTGAATGCAGTTTTTACACAACATCATACAAACACGGACTCCAAATCTTGTCCTTATTTTAGTATGCAACAGCGGAAGCTCTTAATATTCACCTGAGAATAAACATGCTTTAAATGTCAACAAAAATGTTGGTGAGTTATAGGTTTAACCTATATATATCAAATCGTAACAATAGACCACAAGATTTCATATTTCAATACACATCCCATACATAGAGATAAAAATCATTCATATGGTGAACACCTGGTAACCGACATTAACAAGATGCATATATAAGAATATCCCCATCATTCCGGGACACCCTTCGGATATGATATAAATTTCGAAGTACTAAAGCATCCGGTACTTTGGATGGGGTTTGTTAGGCCCAATAGATCTATCTTTAGGATTCGCGTCAATTAGGGTGTCTGTTCCCTAATTCTTAGATTACCAGACTTAATAAAAAGGGGCATATTCGATTTCGATAATTCAACCATAGAATGTAGTTTCACGTACTTGTGTCTATTTTGTAAATCATTTATAAAACCTGCATGTATTCTCATCCCAAAAATATTAGATTTTAAAAGTGGGACTATAACTCACTTTCACAGATTTTTACTTCGTCGGGAAGTAAGACTTGGCCACTGGTTGATTCACGAACCTATAACAATATATACATATATATCAAAGTATGTTCAAAATATATTTACAACACTTTTAATATATTTTGATGTTTTAAGTTTATTAAGTCAGCTGTCCTCGTTAGTAACCTACAACTAGTTGTCCACAGTTAGATGTACAGAAATAAATCGATAAATATTATCTTGAATCAATCCACGACCCAGTGTATACGTATCTCAGTATTGATCACAACTCAAACTATATATATTTTGGAATCAACCTCAACTCTGTATAGCTAACTCCAACATTCACATATAGAGTGTCTATGGTTGTTCCGAAATATATATAGATGTGTCGACATGATAGGTCGAAACATTTTATACGTGTCTATGGTATCTCAAGATTACATAATATACAATACAAGTTGATTAAGTTATGGTTGGAATAGATTTGTTACCAATTTTCACGTAGCTAAAATGAGAAAAATTATCCAATCTTGTTTTACCCATAACTTCTTCATTTTAAATCCGTTTTGAGTGAATCAAATTGCTATGGTTTCATATTGAACTCTATTTTATGAATCTAAACAGAAAAGTATAGGTTTATAGTCGGAAAAATAAGTTACAAGTCGTTTTTGTAAAGGTAGTCATTTCAGTCGAAAGAACGACGTCTAGATGACCATTTTAGAAAACATACTTCCACTTTGAGTTTAATCATAATTTTTGGATATAGTTTCATGTTCATAATAAAAATCATTTTCTCAGAATAACAACTTTAAAATCAAAGTTTATCATAGTTTTTAATTAACTAACCCAAAACAGCCCGCGGTGTTACTACGACGGCGTAAATCCGGTTTTACGGTGTTTTTCGTGTTTCCAGGTTTTAAATCATTAAGTTAGCATATCATATAGATATAGAACATGTGTTTAGTTGATTTTAAAAGTCAAGTTAGAAGGATTAACTTTTGTTTGCGAACAAGTTTAGAATTAACTAAACTATGTTCTAGTGATTACAAGTTTAAACCTTCGAATAAGATAGCTTTATATGTATGAATCGAATGATGTTATGAACATCATTACTACCTTAAGTTCCTTGGATAAACCTACTGTAAAAGAGAAAAATGGATCTAGCTTCAATGGATCCTTGGATGGCTCGAAGTTCTTGAAGCAGAATCATGACACGAAAACAAGTTCAAGTAAGATCATCACTTGAAATAAGATTGTTATAGTTATAGAAATTGAACCAAAGTTTGAATATGATTATTACCTTGTATTAGAATGATAACCTACTGTAAGAAACAAAGATTTCTTGAGGTTGGATGATCACCTTACAAGATTGGAAGTGAGCTAGCAAACTTGAAAGTATTCTTGATTTTATGAAACTAGAACTTTTGGAATTTATGAAGAACACTTAGAACTTGAAGATAGAACTTGAGAGAGATCAATTAGATGAAGAAAATTGAAGAATGAAAGTGTTTGTAGGTGTTTTTGGTCGTTGGTGTATGGATTAGATATAAAGGATATGTAATTTTGTTTTCATGTAAATAAGTCATGAATGATTACTCATATTTTTGTAATTTTATGAGATATTTCATGCTAGTTGCCAAATGATGGTTCCCACATGTGTTAGGTGACTCACATGGGCTGCTAAGAGCTGATCATTGGAGTGTATATACCAATAGTACATACATCTAAAAGCTGTGTATTGTACGAGTACGAATACGGGTGCATACGAGTAGAATTGTTGATGAAACTGAACGAGGATGTAATTGTAAGCATTTTTGTTAAGTAGAAGTATTTTGAGAAGTGTATTGAAGTCTTTCAAAAGTGTATAAATACATATTAAAACACTACATGTATATACATTTTAACTGAGTCGTTAAGTCATCGTTAGTCGTTACATGTAAGTGTTGTTTTGAAACCTTTAGGTTAACGATCTTGTTAAATGTTGTTAACCCAATGTTTATAATATCAAATGAGATTTTAAATTATTATATTATCATGATATTATCATGTATGAATATCTCTTAATATGATATATATACATTAAATGTCTTTACAACGATAATCGTTACATATATGTCTCGTTTAAAAATCATTAAGTTAGTAGTCTTGTTTTTACATATGTAGTTCATTGTTAATATACTTAATGATATGTTTACTTATCATAGTATCATGTTAACTATATATATATCCATATATATGTCATCATATAGTTTTTACAAGTTTTAACGTTCGTGAATCACCGGTCAACTTGGGTGGTCAATTGTCTATATGAAACATATTTCAATTAATCAAGTCTTAACAAGTTTGATTGCTTAACATGTTGGAAACATTTAATCATGTAAATATCAATCTCAATTAATATATATAAACATGGAAAAGTTCGGGTCACTACAGGAAGGTTGTGGAATGGTGAATTTCGGGATCAAAGCAAATTCTTCTTCATTAATGGTACTTATTGGTCTCACCATTTTGGTCTCGGGGGTAAAATTTTCAACGTTATCGTTTTCCCAAGAGTACCAATTTGTCACCCTTACTTCTTCTTCATTCATTGATGGATCGATGATTTTGTCGGTAGAGGCTAATGTGTCGATATGTTGTGAAATTGGTAAAACTGAATAAAAAGTATCATCGGGATAGTTGGTGATTTCGGAGCTCTCGAATCCATCAAAATTCGATGATATAAAATTTTCTTGCACAATACTCCTCAGATCAACAGGTGTGTAATCAGATAGGGTTTCAGCTTGCCGATTTACAAACTCTCTCATTTGTTCATTTTGAGCATCAAGTTCTTCGAGTTTGATTTTCATATAATCTAAAGAATTTTCAGGCACATAATTTTCCTCGTCTTCTGGTTGTTGAGTTTGGATATATTCTTGTGAATAATCCCAATTAGAATTGTATTCCTCATAATTGTTCCATTCAGGTTCCATGGGTGCGTAATTTTCCATAGGAACGTAATAAAAACATTCACATGTTGAGTGATAATCTCCACAGATTTCACAACCAGTTATTGTTTCATCATTCGTGATCCAAGATTGACCGAACGAATTGTCATCAACACCCGTTTGAGAGTATTGATTAAATTGATTTTAGATGTCATAAGGAGTTTCTAAGATATTTTCGAGATTTTCCATAATGCGTTTATTACCAAATTTTAGCTACAATGTGGTGCATTTACTAATTATCCTATTAGTTATAAAATAAAATAAAAAAATTATATAAGTTATCAAATTAATAGACTTTTCTGCTTTTGCCCACGTTTCGAATAGCCAATAGATGCAGCAGGGAGCCAGAACCCTTTAAATCGGAAGCTCACAACTAAGCCACTAACAAATCCAACTATTACTACGAAGCAGAAAATTTGGATGTCTATCAATTTAACCGCTTAAAATAATTTTTCGTTGAAATTTTAAAGAAATTATAGAGAAGAAATAGAGAAAATTCTAAGTCCTAAAAACTAGATCGTCGAGAAATAAGAAAGAAAAAGAATACGCGTCGAAAAACGTCGAAAAATAAAAATAAGAAAGAAAAACGTCGAAACTTAAAAGTCTAAAAATTATATCTAAAAAATTGTGCCTAAAGGTATTAAAACTTAAAGGAATTCTATATCCAAAACGGTAATTACTTAAAAGGCACTAAAATATATAAACGGCGACGCAAAATTCTAAAGCGTCTAAATCTTAATTCTAAAGAAAAAGTACTTAAGGGATTTTACGGCAAAGCCTAAGAATCTAGAAATATAAAATAACGACGGCAAAAACTAAGTTTAAAATTAATTACGAACGAAAAATACAAATATTACGCTAAAACAAATAAAAAGATACAAAATATAAAAATAAACTTAAAGTTGATAAAATTATTTATTTTTATAAAAATATTATTTTAATATATTTTTATTTATAAAAGTATTAATTTATATATATATATATATATTAATAAAACTAATAATAACTTAAAATACAAATTAATTAAAACTAAATTAAATAATATTATATTTATAACCTAATTAGGGTAAAAAAATAAATAAATAATAATTACTCCGTAATAAATGCTTTTTAGGGTTTCTGGTCAGCCGGTCAGGGCTGCTCCGCGAGTCGTGGTTCCTCGTACCAGCAAACTCCGCGAGTCGCGGTGTTTGAAAAACATTTTTATTTTATTTTTTTTAAATTTTATATTATTTTTTTAAAAATATATATAAATATATTTATACAAAAATAAATTAAAAATATAGCGTTTCGCCGATTTCCCCGGCAGCGGTGCCAAAAATACTTGGCGTTATGCGAGGTGTATATGAAATAGCTTTATTTTTACAACGAAAAAACTATTAAATACGATACAATTTTACACAAGATATTTATTTATTTATAGAATGGATATACTTAAACCTTGCTACAACACTTATAGGCAGTGTACCTAATCGTACAGTAGTGTAGTTTTTAGTATGTCCGGTTCGATCCACAGGGAAAATCTTTAAACAAAGCTTAACGCTATATTAGTTTTATTTTATAAAAATACAAAAATATATATAAGTAATATTATTAATATAAAGGGGGGGAGGGTTTTACCGTTTAATGACCGGTTTGTCAATTTTAAAACTTAGTAGCAGTTAAAACCTAATGTAAAATATTAAAAATAAATATAACTTATTTTAAAGTGTAAAGTAAATAACGATAATGAAATTGCGATAAATAAAAGTGCGATAAAATAAACTTGCGATAATTAAAAAGTACAATTAATTAAAAGTGCAATTAAATACAATAACAATAAATAAAAGTGCGATAATTAAAAGTGCAATTAAATATAAAATAAAGGAAATTAAATATGAAATAAAATAATTATGCTTATTTAAACTTCCGTAATCATGATGTTTGACGTGTTGATTTTAGTTTTATGCCCATGGGTTAATTGTCCTTTGTCCTGGATTATTTAATATGTCCGTCTGGTTTTTGTCCATAACAGTCCATCAGTCATAAATATAAAGTGCAAGTGTCCTCGTCAAATTATCCTTATACCCGAAGTCAAATATTCCAACTAATTGGGGACTTAAACTGTAACAAGGTCTTAATACTTTGTTATCAATTATGCCAAGTGTCCTTGTACATAATTTCACCCCTGTTTTAATAATTCCATAGACTATTAATCCATTCCCGTGTCCGGTTAAATGAACGATTATTCGTACATATAAATACCCCGCCCATCGTGTCCGATCGAGTGTATATCGTTATTTATAGGTACATCCAATTGTAAATCTTTATATTAAAATTAACAAACTATCATTTAGTTAAACAAATATAAAGCCCATTAATAGCCCATAGTCTAATTTCCACAAGTGTCGTTCTTTTGTCCAAACCCCGATTATGGTACAAAGCCCAATTACCCCGTCTTTAATATTTAGTCCAACATCATGATTACTTTGGCTCAAATAAGCATAATAATAACTTAAGTACGAGACATTAATTTAAAAAGGAGAACATAACTTACATTGAGTATTTATCGCGTAGTGTTACACGGACAGAATTTCGACTTCAAAAACCCGTAAAATAACCTTTACATAACCCGAACTAATCTAATATAAAACTACCCTATACTATATATATACATATTTATATATTTATTTATTTATTTATTACGGAGTATTATTATTATTATTATTTATATTTTTAAACTCGGCAGAATGCATGGCCTTTTATAGGCATTTCTGATTTTTGCAGCTCCGCGAGTTGCGGCGTTTTAAGCCTGCAAACTCCGCGAGTCGTGGAGTTTGAAAATCCAGCTCACATAATTTTGGAACCTTGCTTGTCGACATAATTTATATATAAATATAAAATATAAATAATTAATATAATTATTTATATATTATATTATATTCTTGTGCATAGTAGACTTGTAATTTTTGGTCCATTGCGTCGGGAGTTGATAGTTGGCTCGGGTACCGGTTCCAAATTTTCGAACGCCTTTTCGTATAATTTAATATCTTGTACTTTGCGTTCCGCAACTTGTACTTTTGTCATTTTTAGACGTTTCTCATCAATAAATTGAACCACTTGGATTGTATCTTGTACATTTGAGCTTTTTTGGACGTTTGCGTCTTCAAATCTTCGTTTTCGCCTTTTGTCTTCGCACTTATTTAATATAAACGATTACAACTTAAAATAGGACAATTACAACTAAATAATTTACATATTGGGAGGATATTGCTACTAAATATATGTTCATTTGGAGCACTATCACTCCACATTTCACTTTTTTGTGATAGCTTCACTCGTACGCTTCGAGTAATCGAATTATTTTATCAATATTACTCAATGTTAATAAAACTCTTTTTATCAACTCATATTCGTCAGGAAAACATTCTTATTGTTAGCCATGACAACCACGATCAAATTTCAGGACGAAATTTCTTTAACGGGTATGTACTGTGACGACCCGGAAAATTTCGACCAATTTTAAACCAAACTCTCGATACGATTTCATATCTTTGACATGATAAGAAAAGTCTGTAATGTTGAGTCTCAAAAAAAATAATTTGAACTGTTTCATATATTCAATTGACCTTCGACTGTTCTCGACGATTCACGAACAACTATTTGTAAATAGATATGTCTGTATATATAAATAATAATTAGAAGTATAATTTGAAATATTAAATGTTGTTGTTATGAAATATATAATAATTATTATTTATAAACATATCTATATATATATAAAAGTATATTAAAAATAAATATTAAATAATTGTAATACTCGTTTGATGTTTCGATCGATATTAAATTAATTAAAAACGAACTTATATGATTTTAAAATAAACGGTGATCCGAAAATGAGTTCTATAAATTTTAGGCTTACTAAAAATGTATTTAGGATCTAGTTATTAAATTTTAACACTTTTTATATTTTACCCAGAATCGAGCGGGACAGTTGATGTAATTTTTATCTAATAAATTAATGATCGAATTTTATACCATAATGACCGAAATAAATAAAGATAATTACTGTGAAAGTTTGGGATTTTTCTGAAGACTTTTATCCGACACTGATTTCAAATAGTAGAAGATACACAGTCCGTGAAAACCGTCGGTAACTAAATAACAAGAATTTAGGCTGCTAAGGTTTATATGCACGTTCTTTTATTCTTTTCTGAATATAAAAATCATTATATTATTATTACTTTATATTATTGCTATCAATTACTGTTATGATTGAAATTTATGTTCCCTGCATCTATCACTATCTCTAATCTATTTATATACATATTACATATGAGTATGAGGAACGATAATCATCTAACATGTCATACCCCCAAATAGGGCCGGGGAAATATGACTTCACAATATCATAACACAAGTGTAAAGCGAGAACGACTCTATATGAGACGTTTTAATTAAAACCAATGTATTAACGCAGCGGAAAGTATAAGTCATTACAATTGAATCCTTAATAACAAAAGTAAATGTAACTAAATTGTGTTAATGCAATGATATATAAATGATAAAATGAGAACTCCAAAAGCAGCAAAGCCCAAATGCTTAAAGTGTCAACCAAAATGGTTGAGTGAACAACATAGGTTTATCAATAATAACCAAGTTTTTAGACCACAAGATTTAATTATAAAGTTTAATCAGTTCGGTAGTAGTGCTGGTGTATATGATATCGAAACTAACCATAAGTTACCATAAACACATCACGTTCGTGTCGTGAATCATTACTATGTATCCATTGACCAACGGTCATCCGGATAGAGACGTCACTCTCAATAGCGTTATTCACAATAACTAAGCTTGCCTTTATACGTAGCAATTAACGATATCATGGTAGGGATTTAGCATGAATCAAAGCATGTTAGCACAGTTTGAACTAATCAAAATAAAGTTTTCATGTACTCGTGTCTAAGCGTAAAATAGTTTGAAAGCAAGCATGTGTCTCACCCCAAAGTTCAAAATAAGTATATAAAGAAAGTTAAAAAGTGGGGCTATGAAGTTCACCTTAGTAGTAAGTAGATATTCAATGCAAGTAGTAAGAACGGAGTATGTAATCGGAGATCTCAACCTAGAGATATAATGTTCAATTAGTTAATGTCTAATAGACATAAAGTTTGTTTATTAATATAGCAAGCTATATTAACAGTGACCGTTTTCGAGAAAAGTTATTATTTTACAAAAGTTTCTATTTTTGGAAACCTACTATTTATGGAAAGCTTCCACTTATAGTAAGCTTCTAATTTAAGAATGTTCGGGTTATAATTCTTTAACAAAGATGTTGTATAATCTCGCCCAAACTTCGTTGCTACCATGCAAGTCACTCGAATGATCTATTGTTACCGAGTGGCCCATGACCTCTTGACCAGAATCTAAGTCATGGCATTCGAGATCCACAAGCATCCCATAATGGTACCAAGGATCACCATAGGCCACAAGTAGCGGTGATGTTTGTAGTCTTTGTACGCTATCTTTAATTATAACCTTCACGTTATAAGTGTATACACATAACCAATTTATTAAGATACTTATTAGTTATATATATATATATATATATATATATATATATATATATATATATATATATATATATATATATATATATATATATATATATATATATATATATAAGTGATAATATATTTAGTGTTATTAAGTGTTACCATATAGTTAAGTGTATAAATTATAATAATAGTATTATTAATTACTTTAATAATCAACTATTATGTTACATGTATAAATATACCAATATGATACATACATATATATTCTTTATTTATTATTATACATGTATGTGTTCATATCTATATGGTATATATATATATATATAATAAATGTAAGTGTTATATATACTTTAAGGTAAAGGTGATATATATATATATATATATATATATATATATAAATATATATATAAATATATATATATTTATATATATATATATATATATATATATATATATATATATATATATATATATATACATACACTTATTACTTTTCTTTTCATATTTATTAATCTTATATAACTTACACAATACACACTCATACATACATACACACGTACATATACATACATATATACATATACATATACACGTATGTATATATTTACATATACACACACACATATACCTACAATGTATACATGCATATACGTACGTATGCATGCATGCATGCATGTACATCATGACCACTATACGTTACTAACCATCAATTCATAGCTTTTATCATAACCAAAATCTAATAACATAAATCATAATCTTTTAATTATAGTATCTATCATAATCATAAACTAATTTATTAAACCATTATTCATCTTTAACTAATAACATTCAACCTAGTACCTTACTAACATAATCAATACATATTCATACTCTTTATCTTATTATTTCATATTCAAGATCATACTCTATATCATAATCATAATACTTTTAATTACAATCTTGTTAATCAACATACTTTCATTATTTCTTTTATCTTTTTAACCATCACCCTTATTCTTTAACAAGTTATTAATCTTCATGATCATACTTATCCTTATTAATTTTTACTTAAAATCATAATCTTATACTTCATAATTATCAAGTTACTAATACTTCACAATCGTAATACTTACAATCTAGCTTGTTAAATCTTATAATTCATTATCTTCATTATCCTTTAATCCTTATTCATAATAACCATACTTATAACAATAACTACTTAAGTATAACTTTAAAGTAATTAAATTAAGAACATTATTAAACTAGGGTTTAGGCTACCTTAGGATCTAGAGGGCAAGACTATGATGATGATGGATGCGTGACAGAAAAACAGAAACAGTGTAGCAGCAAGGACGACCCAATTGAAGGGGTTTCTTGACTCGTTTGATCACGACAGCAGCAGCAGAAAAACTAGATCGAAAAGGTGGCGAATTGGGCTGGTGTTTGGGTCTCCTGGTCACGCAGAAACAGCAGCAAATGCCGCAACAATTTATCGATTACTTGGGCTATTTTGAAGGCGTGTTTACAGCAGGAAAACAAGCAGGTTTCTTGGGTTGTTTTATTGGCGAAACAGGAGCTGAACAGCAGCAGAATACTATGGCGAAAAAGTGGACTGTTTTGGGAATTTTATTCGACTGCAACTAGGGATGTGGAGGGCTGTAATTGTCGACAGAAAATAGGTGGGAAGGCAGGTAGTTTAGTCTACTAAATTTCAAGGGTTTGTGGTGAGTTTAAGGGAAAACTTGATGCTTTAAATAGATGGGTTGGTTTCCTAATTGCACTCACTTTTCTTGAAGAACAAGGACACTAATTATAGTTAGACAAGGATTGTGAAGACTTGGTGATTAAGTCAATTAGTTGCTGCATAGTATCCAGTCGATGATAGTTACTTCATGTATTGTTTTTTTATATACCGTATTACTTATTTATTTATATATATTATATATATATTTTTTATTAATATTAGGGTTACATTTTATTTAATTACATTTTATTGAATTATAACCCCTAACTTTTATAAATTTTTATTAAGTTCATATTAGTTCTTATTATTACATAATTCTTAATAGTTTCTAATATATATATATATATATATATATATATATATATATATATATATATATATATATATATATATATATATATAGTCACATTAATTTAGTATTAGGGTTAGGGTTTAATATTTATTATTAAATGGTATTAGGGTTTAGTATTTAATAGGCAGGGTTAGGTTTAGGGTTTTATATAATATTAGGGTTTTAATAATAAATACGATCATTTAATGAAAGCATAAATTTTTAGTTCATTGGTCGAAACGGATAACAACCCTAAATCGATTACGCAGAGGAACAGATGAAAAACCCAAAGGCATTTTGGTCATTTCATGAAGGAAAAATGAGGGTTGTTTATAGTACCTCCCCGTTAATTTAAACTTCGTCCCGAAGTTTCAGGAAGACTTCTCGGATGCATCAACGATTGAGAATAGATGTGGATACTTCCATTTCATTTTGTATTCACGTTCCCAGGTATGCTCGGGGCCTTTACGTGAATTCCAACGGTTCTTAACAACAGGAATAGAGCTTTGATGATACCTCAATTTATCATCAATGCGAAGATTATTCAAGGGAATAACGAGTATGTCATTAACAGAACACTTTTTAAGATTCGATATGGGAAATGTATGAACTTTAATTAACAGGAAGTGTTGACTAAAAATTACCATTCGGTCAACGTTTTGTTAAAGCAAAGTTTACACTTAATTACAGTGGGGATCTATTTGAGTGAGAGCTGATGTTGCATGAAATTTTAGCTAAAAGAGCCTCGGTGATTAGAATATCTAGTCCTATGGACTTCATCCATGACTAGTTCTTAAAAAAAATTCTGAATAGCGGTGATTTTTATAGAATCGACATGTATTCCTTCACTCTTAAACTACATGTCTAAGAAATTATACGATTAGCAGTCAAAGTTCATACTGGGAAAACTTGGCATAAC
This sequence comes from Rutidosis leptorrhynchoides, assembly GCF_046630445.1. Taxonomy (NCBI): domain Eukaryota; kingdom Viridiplantae; phylum Streptophyta; class Magnoliopsida; order Asterales; family Asteraceae; genus Rutidosis; species Rutidosis leptorrhynchoides. The sequence continues at coordinate 26,209,813 of NC_092343.1, read as the reverse complement.
GTTGTTCCTTCTTTAAGAGCTCGAGAATCAATTGCAGATGTTGCTCATGCTCTTTCTCGCTCTTGGAATTGATTAAGATGTCATCAATGAAAACGGTTACGAATTTATCAAGATAAGGTTTGCATACATGGTTCATAAGATCCATGAATACAGCAGGAGTATTGGTTAAACCAAAAGGCATGACAAGAAACTCATAGTGTCTATAACGAGTTCAGATAGTAGTCTTAGAAACATCGGTTTCCTTGACTCTCAATTGATGATAACCCGACCTAAGATCAAGCTTCAAATAGATACTTGATCCTTACAGTAGGTCATCAATAAGCGGGTATGGATAACGATTCTTGAGGGTTAGCTTGTTGAGTTCTTGGTAAATAATACACATCCTCAACGTGCCATCTTTCTTCTTAACAAATAGAACGGGTGCTCCTCACGGAGGCAAGCTAAGATGAATGAAACCTTTTTCTAAAAGCTCTTGGAGTTGGCTGGATAATTCCTTCATTTCGGATGGAGCTAAACGGTATGATACCTATGCAATAGGTACAACACCAGGCGTGGATAATTGACAAGTGAAAGATATATAATATCTTGGGTTGATATTTTAGTTGACAATATAGTGATAAGGAGTAGGTAACGGTACATAACGGTCCTAAGGTTGATCAAATCTTATTCCCATCATGATCCATTAGGATTTCTGTACGACTTATCATAATATAATGACCTTGATCAAATGTCATTATATTATTCTAAATCATACTTTTATCACTCCATAAGGTTACTACTATGTCATCTTAGTCAATATTCTTCTTCTTCGGGGTGAATGATTCAATGGAAAATGAAAGAAAAGAAAATAACATCATTCATTGAAAGAAAATAACCAGAGTATTACAGAAACTTAACGAAATCTTCCAAACTATAGAAGTACTAAACGGTAACATAAAGAATACTAAGAAAATGAGAAATTTTAATATCTCTAGTGGTTTCCAAAAACTCTTCATTGTGCCTCTTCATTCTTCTTCTTATCCGAACATTGATTTTTAAAATGCCCTGCTCCTCCGCAGTTATAGCAAGTAGGAACGGTTGTATTTATTTTTGTGGCTGGAGTTTTGGTTGATGGGATAACAACTCTACAATTCTTGGCTATGTGACCCACCTTCTTGCACTTGGTGCACTTGGCCTTACACCATCCTTCATGATGTCTCTCATATCTTTTGCAATAAGGACGTTTTCCCTTATACAACTTGCTGAATTTTCCCTTATAAGGCTTGTTAAATTTGTTTTTAGAATTTTCTTGCTCCATTCCTTCTCTCTTCCTTTTTACACCTTCTTATTCCTTATGTTTGTCGATGAAATAGCTTGCCATGCAAGCAGCTTCCTGTATGGGGCCCGGGTTCTCCAAGATAACATCTCTCCGGACTTCATCAGGTAATCCATTGATGTAGCATTGGATCCCTAGATACTCGGGAGTAGCCATGAGAGAAAACTCTTGAAATCGGTTGGTGTAGCTCATGAGATCAGCATTCACCATTTCTATATTACTTAGCCCAGGTCCTTCAGTACTCTTGTATGTAGGGGCGGGTAGCTTATAAAACTTTGATGAGAACAAATAGTAGAAAGGTTTCGCGGTGCGCCATTGTTGCCATTGCCTTGCGCGGCATCCAACAGTTGTTGAAATTGTGCGGGAGTCAAAGTGACATTTGGAAGAGCGTTAGCGCCACGAGTTGGTTGAGCCATTGACCTTCAACACATACAACAGTATTAGTCGAAGAGTTATGGTGCCAGTAAGTTATAAATTTGTTTAATGATGCATAAATTTCACACAAACATATATTAGGAAAATAGATAGGAGAAATAACGAGATGTTTTAAAAACACTTGAATTTCATTAAACATCACAAAGATAACTAACATCTTTTATTACACACGAAATGGAACTAGAATAAACACGAAACGAAACTAAGATAGTAGGTTTAGGAAAAGCCTTTACAATGAATGAAAACTAATACGGAAATAGAAAAGAAATCCTAAGATCAAATTCTTAGGTGATGGGGGTTGGGTCTTGAAAATGTTCCCACAGAAGATCCTTGAGAAACTGCACCTCCTTCTCTAGTTCCTCAATCCTTTGATCTTGTAGCTCAATCTCTCTATCATGTCTCCTAGCAGTCTTTCTATAGATGTTATACACATCATACGAGTATTTTGACAATTCCTCTTGTTGATCTTCAAGCGTACTAAATTGTCCATCAAGAAGTTCCTTTATCTTACAAAATTCTGTCTTCACTTCTTGTAAATCACTCTTTACCTTAGCATGTTCAACAGAGTTCGTGCAAATCACGGGTACAGTGGTAAGACGGGGTTCCTTGGATGAACTTGAACTTTCGGTTTTTGATGTTTCGGGTTCCTTTCTTTTTAAAGAAGAAGGTAAGGCAACAGAGGGCTCGAACTTGGATTCTTCCTCGGATTCTTCCTTAGAAGGCTCCTCTTCCACTTCTTCTTCAATCATCTCTTCCACAAACTCTTCCTCCTCGTCATCCCTATCATAGTTAGCATTAGTGTGGGATTCTTCCAAATGAGGGGAGTGTGGTGGACTAGCAGGGATATAATTTGGGTGAGTTGGTGATAATGGCGGGGAAACGGGTCCATAAGCTGGTGTGCGGACAGATCTTTCGGAGTAGGATTCCTCGGGGTCAGAAATGACGATCGGGTTAAGGCGAGACATCCTAAATGAAAAGAAAGAGAGATAATTAGGTAGGTTCTAAGGATGACGCAAAAGCACTTAGTAAAATGTAAACGAAAGTACTTAAAAATCGAGGCAGGAAAGGTTATAGACCTATGGATTACAAAGGCACCCTAACTAACACATAAGGCTCTCATAAAATGCAATCCTGGTTCTCTATAACAACCTAGATCTGATACGACTCTATCATACTCCCAAATAGGCCGGGGAAATATGACTTCACAATATCATAACACAAGTGTAAAGTGAGAACGACTCTATATGAGACGTTTTAATTAAAACAAATGTATTAACGCAGCGGAAAGTATAAGTCATTACAATTGAATCCTTAACAAAAGTAAATGTAACCTAATTGTTTTAATGCAATGATATATAAATGATAAAATGCGGACTCCAAAAGCAGCAAAGCCCAAATAGCAACTAATCTTTAGCAATCTTAACCTGAGACAAAACATGCTTAAAGTGTCAACCAAAATGGTTGAGTGAACAACATAGGTTTATCAATAATAACCAAGTTTTTAGACCACAAGATTTAATTATAAAGTTTAATCAGTTCGGTAGTAGTGCTGGTGTATATGATATCGAAACTAACCATAAGTTACCCTAAACACATCACATTCGTGTCGTGAATCATTACTATGTATCCATTGACCAACGGTCATCCGGATAGAGACGTCACTCTCAATAGCACTATTCACAATAACTAAGCTTGCCTTTATACGTAGCAATTAACGATATCATGGTAGAGATTTAGCATGAATCAAAGCATGTTAGCACAGTTTGAACTAATCAAAATAAAGTTTTCATGTACTCGTGTCTAAGCGTAAAACAGTTTGAAAGCAAGCATGTGTCTCACCCCAAAGTTCAAAATAAGTATATAAAGAAAGTTAAAAAGTGGGGCTATGAATTTCAACTTAGTAGCAAGTAGATATTCCACGCAAGTAGTAAGAACGGAGTATGTAATCGGAGATCTCAACCTAGAGATATAATGTTCATTTAGTTAATGTCTAATAGACATAAAGTTTGTTTATTAATATAGCAAGCTATACTAACAGTGACCGTTTTCGAGAAAAGTTATTATTTTTCAAAAGTTTCTATTTTTGGAAACCTACTATTTATGAAAAGTTTCCACTTATAGTAAGCTTCTAATTTAAGAATGTTCGAGTTATAATTCTTTAACAAAGATGTTGTATAATCTCGCCCAAACTTCGTTGCTACCTTGCAAGTCACTCAAATGATCTATTGTTACCGAGCGGCCCAGGACCTCTTGACCAGAATCAAAGTCATGGCATTCGAGATCCACAAGCATCCCATAACGGTACCAAGGATCACCCTAGGCCACAAGTAGCGGTGATGTTTGTATTCTTTGTAGGCTATCTTTAATTATAACCTTCACGTTATAAGTGTATACACATAACCAATTTATTAAGATACTTATTAGTTATATATATATATATATATATATATATATATATATATATATATATATATATATATATATATATATATAAGTGATAATATATTTAGTGTTATTAAGTGTTACCATATAGTTAAGTGTATAAGTTATAATAATAGTATTATTAATTACTTTAATAATCAACTATTATGTTACATGTATAAATATACCTATATGATACATACATATATATTCTTTATTTATTATTTTATATATATGTGTTCATATATATATATATATATATATATATATATATATATATATATATATATATATATATATATATATATATACATATATATATATATATATACATATACATATATACATATATATATATATACATATACATATATACATATATATATATATATATATATATATATATATATATATATATATATATATATATAATATGTAAGTGTTATATATACTTTAAGGTAAAGGTGATATATATATACACATACACTTATTACTTTTCTTTTCATATTTGTTAATCTTATATAACTTACACAATACACACTCATACATACATATACATATACATATACATATACATATACATATACATATACATATACATATACATATACATATACATATACATATACATATACATATACATATACATATACATATACATATACATATACACGTATGTATATATTTACATATACACACACACATATACCTACAATGTATGCATGCGCATACGTACGTATGCATGCATGCATGCATGTACATCATGACCACTATGCGTTACTAACCATCAATTCATAGCTTTTATCATAACCAAAACCTAATAACATAAATCATAATCTTTTAATTATAGTATCTATCATAATCATAAACTAATTTATTAAACCATTATTCATCTTTAACTAATAACATTCAACCTAATACCTTACTAACATAATCAATACATATTCATACTCTTTATCTTATTACTTCATATTCAAGATCATACTCTATATCATAATCATAATACTTTTAATTACAATCTTGTTAATCAACATACTTTCATTATTTCTTTTATCTTTTTAACCATCACCCTTATTCTTTAACAAGTTATTAATCTTCATGATCATACTTATCCTTATTAATTTTTTCTTTAAATCATAATCTTATACTTAATAATTATCAAGTTATTAATACTTCACAATAATAATACTTACAATCTAGCTTGTTAAATCTTATAATTCACTATCTTCATTATCCTTTAATCCTTATTCATAATAACCATACTTATAACAATAACTACTTAAGTATAACTTTAAAGTAATTAAATTAAGAACATTATTAAACTAGGGTTTAGGCTACCTTAGGATCTAGAGAGCAAGACTATGATGACGATGGATGCGTAACAGAAAAACAGAAACCAGTGCAGCAGCAAGGACGACCCAATTGAAGGGTTTTCTTGACCCATTTGATCACGACAGCAGCAGCAAAAAAACTAGATCGAAAAGGTGGCGAATTGGACTGGTGTTTGGGTCTCCTGGTCACGCAGAAACAACAGTAAATGCAGTAACAATTTATCAATTACTTGGGCTGTATTAAAGGCGTGTTTACAGCAGGAAAACAAGCAGGTTTCTTGGGCTGTTTTATTGGCGAAACAGGAGCTGAGAAGTAGCAGAATACTATGGCGAAAAGGAGGACTGTTTTAGGAATTTTAGTCGACTGCAACTAGGGCTGTGGAGGACTGCAATTGTCGACAAGAAATAGGAGGGAAGGCAGGTAGTTTAGTCGACTAAATTGCAAGGGTTTGTGGTGAGTTTAAGAGAAAACTTGATGCTTTAAATAGATGGGTTTGTTTCCTAATTGCACTCACTTTTCTTGAAGAACAAGGACACTAATTATAGTTAGACAGGGATTGTGAAGACTTGGTGATTAAGTCAATTAGTTGCTGCATAGTATCCAGTCGATGATAGTTACTTCATGTTTTTTTTTATATATATACCGTATTACTTATTTATTTATATATTTTATATACATATATATATATATATATATATATATATATATATATATATATATATATATATATATATATATATATATATATATATATATATATATATATTTTATTAATATTAGGGTTACATTTTATTTAATTACATTTTATTGAATTATAACCCCTAACTTTTATAAATTTTTGTTAATTTCATATTAGTTCTTATTATTACATAATTCTTAATAGTTTCTAAAATATATATATATATATATATATATATATATATATATATATATATATATATAGTAACATTAATTTAGTATTAGGGTTAGGTTTTAATATTTATTATTAAATGGTATTAGCGTTTAGTATTTAGTAGGTAGGGTTAGGTTTAGGGTTTTATATAATATTAGGGTATTAATAACAAATACGATCATTTAATGAAAGCATAAATTTTTAGTTCATTGGTCGAAACGGATAACAATCCTAAATCGATTATGCAGAGGAACAGATGAAAAACCCAAAGGCATTTTGGTCATTTCATGATGGAAAAATGAGGGTTGTTATATAACATATCATTTTTCTGTTTTGCTTTTAACCAAGAATCACCCTAACCATAAACCATCACAACCGCCACTACCACCGGCTACTACCATCATCTTTCATCACCGGGTACCATCACGAACAACCATCATGGAACTATAAAAAACCATCACCATGACCTCAACCTCCGGCCACCATGATTATCACCTCTTAAACACTTACAACCACCATCACTGTAAGAACCAACACTAGACCCATTATGTGTTCTACTTGAATTCTTCTTGTTGCTTCCTCATTGAACAACATCATGACATCATCACCTTGATTTGTTTACCATCGTGAGCTTCACCATCTCCCCGCATACCATCCACTGCAACAACCTTCACCAAAGCGACCACTTTAAGTTTCTCGTTCCTGTTGCAACCACCATTAACACAACCACCATCACCCCTTATCAACATCACTGCAGCTGTTCACAATTTATTTTTCTGTTGGAACGACGAAACCATTTCACCACCACCTTAAATTATCACAACCAACTGCTATATGTTCCTGTCTTTTCTTTTATTATTCGAAAACCACCATACAACCATTGAAACCCACTTCTTGTTTATGATGTTGAACGATGATGAATGATGAAGAATGATGTATCGGTGTGAAGATGTATGACGACGATGATCTAGTGTGATGATAATCTTGATGTTAGATGATTATGATGATGAATGTGTTGATGGATCGATGATGATGATGATGATGATGATGGATATGATGAAAGGATGATGATGATGAACCGAACCACACCATCACTTACATCATGTTGTTTCTTTTTACAGTTTAAACACCACCACAACTAAATTATCCTTCAACCATCATTTGCTACTATCTCTGCAGCTGTAAAACACAAAACAAAACAAAACACCACGATACCACCTATTTGGTTCCTGCTACAGTCGTTGATAACACCATCTTAGACCACCATGTATTGTTGTTGTCAACTTTCTATTTTTTTCATTTTTTTTTGCTGCACGTTCTCTTTTTCCTTTTCTGATTGGCCGACAATTAATCATGGACCCATTCCTTATTTATATTCATAAGACTTTAAAACAAAAAGAAAAGTGATGGCTACTACAACCTTAAATCGTGCCGTTCGAATTGTTGTTTTATGGTACTATTAACACCTATTTCCTTATGAGGTAAGGCTTAGTGTGTCAACAAGATACTAGAAGTAATCTAGCTTTAGGAGGGCGGAGTGTTGCCGATTGATTTTTACCCTTGGGAAATAATCCCTGCAGACCCGGATCACAAGTGTAGAAACTTGTGGGGTGGCTTAATCAATCTGTCATCCGTAGAGCGTAAAAGTGCTAGCCGGATGACTTTTAGTGAGAGAAAGTAGAGAGAGAAAGAGAAGTGAAGTCTTAGCTCTCAAAATTGTCAAAATATCTGAACTGTGTAAAATGATGACCCAAGAGGTCTATTTATAGTGTCAGATCCACCAGATTGCTCGGGGACACGTGTCAAATGATGATACATTCTGTTATTCGTGATCCGAAATTTATGCTGAAGGTGGCGTTCCCCGGCCAGGGCTTACTCGCTAGGTGGCCTTCAGGGCTTATGCATGACGGAGCAGCCTGTACAGCGGAGAATGCTGGACGGTTAACTCCACAAAACTGTTGTTTCCAGCCTTCCGGATGCTACTTTTATGCAACCATTATGCCTTTTATGCATGTATACGATAGGATACACCATTAAGTCCCCCCAATTTAATGACTTAAGCATTTGAATATTGATTAAGTTGTTAAACTTAGAATAACGCATGCCAACCAAGTCTTCACGTTTTCTTTTTGCATTGGGAAGCACATCACAGGCATTAAATGATAGGCGAATTTTACTGACATTATGATGATTGCTTATATCGCACGCGCCTCTAGCTGTAAAAAGACTTTTCGATGTACTCACCTTTTTATCGTGTCCTTACATGTGTGTGGCTGAAAACAAAACCCCCAAAATCACCACTGATTACAGCTGTTATATCTTTTTGCTTTTTAACCACCATAAACCCTAACCGATCATTTACTTTTACAACTTCCTTCTACAGTATTCATCTTCTTCCATCAATACCTACGTTACTTCCTGTTTCATTTAGAACATTAATGGCAGCCATAAAGGATGTTGCAGCTATTCCCAGCAGAGTAAATGAGAGATATTTAAGCGAGCTACTGCAACATTTTCCTAGATTAGCTGGTGTTGAACCAGTGATTCCTGTAATTAATGCCAGAGGCTGCTCACCACCCCCTGGCAAGGTTGCTATTTATGGGCATTCAATCTTTAATTTTTGCTTACGTCTGCCATTTACACCATTCTTCTTAGAAGTTTGCAAGTTTTATGGTGTTGCTGTTGATCAATTCGAACCATCATCAATTCGAAAGATTTTGATTTTTGAAAAGTATTGTCACGCAAGGAGTATTGAGCCATCCATTCGGATATTTTTCCATTTGGTACGTATAGCACGCCATGAAAATGGTTGGTTCACATTTAATAAAGTTAATGGGTTTTTGAAACCTGCACTTGATCATCCTAGTGATAACTGGTATGCTTCATTTATCTTTATTAATGAAGATGCAATTGATAAACAATACTCAGCTACTTGAGTATGGCGCAAATACTCGCATACCGTATCTGTTACCTTTCCAAAACTCGTCACCAAGGAAAACCTTTTGTTTAAGAAGATTAAGGCTGAACAAATCAATGATATTAAATATGGGGAACACATGCTTTCACTGACATCCGTAAGCCAAGATTGGGATATCTCACAAGGTTATGCCTGTGTTCTTGCTGCGAAAAAGAGTAAGCATTTACTTGTGCTACATATGCTTAAATAAAATGTTCTTCATTATTTATCCATTTAATCACTGTGACTTTTTAATTTTTTGCAGAAATTACTCCGCTTACCGCCATGCGGTCATCGGTTTATTCACAGCTTACCTTTACTACCGAGAAAATTATTGATGATACCCCCAAAACAGATGTAATGAGGGAGGATGAAGATGAAGAAGAAGAAGAAGAAGATATAGGTATGAATCGAGTTGCCTCTAGAGAATGTCGTACCTCGAGTAATGAAAATGACAACACTGAATTATGCAAAATTCCATACCAAAACCTGTACTTGTTTTCTTGCATACCCAGTACTGGAGGATTTTATAATCCAAACCCTTCCTTATACTTTATGCCACCTTTGAAATGTTGTGAAGCATATTGGAACTCTTTTATAAATAACAATTTCCCTTTATTTCCAACAGCTAGTGCAGCACATCAAGACACTACATTAACAACTCTTCCGCCTTCCGCCAAGAGGAGAAGTACTGGTCAAATTCCTCCGTCATCCGCTCAACAAGGAGCTAGCCCTAGTTCTTCTCAACAACAAATTACGCTTCCCAATCTTGACATAAACATGCTTTCCTCCCTTTTAAAAGGACCATCACATTCGTACGAAGATTTCATGACTTTTCTGAATGCCATGGTGTGCCCTTCACTAGCCCAATTCTTTAGCAATTTATCTGATGCAGATGCCAAGAAAGTTAAGGCACAAAGTATCATTATGAACATTGCTTCTGGTCTAAATGACCTTCAACACCTATCTGACTTGCAAAACAGTGAAGTCACTACAAATAAGGAGCTATCTGCTGAAAAGGAGAAAGTGGCCAAGACTGAACGAATAGCCACAGAGATAAAGAGAGAATACGAGACAATGAAGAGGCATTATGAGAATTGCAACAATCAGAGGGCAGAATATAAGGAGCAAGTCAAAGAACTATCTTTAAGAGAAAAGCGGCATCTGAGCAAAATTGATGAACTAGTAAAGGAGAACGAAAAAATGCTTGAGCAAAATAACATGTTGAAAGAACAGCTTAAAGCCAAAGAGGAGAACGAAAGATGAATGATAACTGGCATTCCTGTGCTTGTAGAGCGTATCTTTAACTGTCAGGCATTATCTCACAGAATCTGTGAGTTTGTCTGCCTTGCCAAATCAGTTGAACGGTTAAACTTTTTCAATTTTATGAAGAGAAAACTACCAGAACTTCCAAATCCTCTGCCTGAGGTAATCACATCAAAGATTAATGAAAATGCCATTTTAGAAGCTGATGCAGCCGGTGCCTCAATAGAAAATATGAGGTTTTCTGATCTTGAAAACCTTTATAAAAGGCCAGATGTAACAATAGATGATGAATTGAATTATACTCCACAGGATGAATGAAACACTATGTTGTTATACATCTGCTTTTACATAACACTTAATATTGCACTTGGTTATGTATATTAGAAATATATGCTGTAACTTAGTAAGATTGTTGTAATGAACAATGCTCAAGATATTGAGATTATACTTTGCAATCATTATAGTTATGAATATCAAAATCATATTCTCCGTCATACGCCTTCCGTCATGAAACTCATGAGAAAAAATTACGAAGTACTTTCGCCTTTAAATATTTTGCTGGACACTATGATCCATTTTTCATTTTGCTCTGCATTTTGTGTATATAAATTGTGTCATGACATTTTTTGTAGATTCGTTTCATCGCTTCGATGCTTTAGTGAGTTCTACATGTCTCACTATCGATACAACCATTTTGAGTATGATTGTACTTCTACCATCGAAAGGGTTTCTTTCTTTCCGCGGGTAGGGATGACACACAGCTATGTGACACCTGGGCTAAAAAAATCCTTGGCCGGATAAAATTTGTGAAAAATATTGCCATAAGAATAATTGCTACATATTCTTAAAGAAACTTTTACATTTATGACTATATCTCATGCATTTGACAGTTGATCAAGCTGTCCATGCATATAGTGCTACGCATAAAATTTCTTTAAATTCATTGCATTCCAAGCTCTTTCATATTGCTCACCGAAAGGCGCAACAAGCATGTATGATCCATTCTGATTTACTTTGGTGACCTTATAAGGTCCTTCCCATTTTGGGGCTAGCTTTCCAAATTTGATTTGCCTGCTTGCCTCATTATCACGTAGTACTAAATCACCTACTTCAAACTGCACATGCTGCACTTTCTTGTTATAATATTTTGCCATTTTATGCTTGTGATCTGCTTGCCGGATGGCGGCCATCAACCTTCTTTCCTCCAACAAGTTGAGATTCTCCTTTAACGCCTCAGAATTAGCCTCAACATCAAATGCCATAATGGGTTGCGTTGGCACACATATTTCAGCCGGTATCACTGCCTCTGTTCCATACACCAGACTAAAAGGTGTTTCTCCCGTGCTCCGCTTTGGCGTCGTCCGGTGTGCCCACAATACATTTGGCAGCTCATCCACCCATCCAGTTTGACTTAGACCCAACCGTGCCTTAATGCCAGCAAAGATTTCCTTGTTGGTAACCTCCACTTGTCCGTTCGCTTGAGGATGAGCAACAGATGTAAAATTTTGCTTTATGCCCAGCTCTTCACACCAACTCCGAAATGGATTTTCTGCAAATTGCTTGCCATTATCGCTGACTATTTCATTTGGCACCCTATAACGGCATACAATATCATGCCAAACAAACTTTTTGACATTTTCTCCTATGATTTTTGCTAAAGCCTTTGCTTCAACCCATTTCGTGAAAAAATCGATCGCTACCACCAAGAACTTAGCATTACCAGTGCTCCTATTAAATGGCCCTACAATATCAATAGCCCATTTACAGAATGGCCAAGCGGATGACACCGGTATCAAATCATACTTTGGAAGACGCTGAATTGTACCATGCCTCTGACAATTCTCACATGTTTTTATGATTTCTGCGACATCCCGATAAAGGGAAGGCCAAAAATACCCTTGTCGCATGATCCGTGATGCCACAGTACGGAAACCGGAGTGTTGAGAACAAACTTCTTCATGCATTTCTTTGACCACTTTTAACGCTTCATCATCGGTTAAACATCTTAACAACGGACCATTGTATGACTTTCGATAAAGGACACCACCAACAATCTCATACATTGGTGCAGTCACTCTTATTCTTCTTGCTTCCGCCTTATCAACAGGTAACCATCCGTCATGCAAATATCTCAAATACGGAGTCATCCAAGTTTCCTTAGCTCCTTCAACTATTGCAATAATTGGTTTTCCATGTATTGATTTCTCCTTAAGTTCTTCAACCAACACTCGTTTGTGTAAATGATCAAAGGTTAAAGTAGCTAACTTGCTCAAGACGTCAGCTTTTTTGTTCTTATTTCGAGGGATTTGCACGACTTCAAGGTTATCAAATTTCTTTGAAATTGCTTCCATCAACTTTACATATTGCCTCATAGATGTATCCCTTGCATAGAACGTTCCATTAACCTGCTGGGCGACAATTTGAGAATCAACATATGCTCGTAAATTTGTTATCCCCATTTCTACCGCTATGCGGAGGCCGGAGAGTAATGCCTCATACTCTGCTTCATTGTTTGAAGCATAAAAACAGAATTTCAATGCATAAGTATACTCTTCACGGTCTGGACTTGTTAAAACTAGCCCTGCACCTGTTCCCTCTTCACTGGATGCCCCATCAGTGTGCAACTCCCACTCATGCTGTGATGGTGCCATTTTGTTATCATACTCTACTTTTTCATTTGTCTCCAAGAGGAAATCTGCCAAAATTTGTCCTTTAACTGCATTTCGGGGAGCAAAATTGATCTCATACTCCCCCAACTCGATGGCTCATTTTGCTAAACGGCCAGATGATTCTGGACGTCGGAGTATTTGCTTCAACGGTTGATCTGTTAACACTAAGATAGGATGACCTTGAAAATATCTTCGTAAACGTCGTGCAGTATGCACAAGAGCATAAACCATACGGTGAAGTGGTGGATAATTTGTTTCACTAAGCTGCAACACCTTACTAACAAAATATATAGGCATTTGCACGCCGTTCCGTTCTGCGATTAGGACATAACTTATTGCTTCCTTTGAGACAGCTAAGTATAAAATTAGGGTTTCCCCCTCTTTTGGTGCCGTTAATGTAGGTAATGTTTTTAACAACTGCTTGATCTCTTGGAATGCATTTTCGGGTTTTGCCGTCCACACAAAATCTTTTTTATTTAAACAACCCTTTAACAACTTCATGAATGGAAGTGACTTTTCAGCTGCTCTGGACAAGAATCTTGTTAATGCTGCTAGACATCCATGTAACCGTTGAACATCCTTCTTGCTAGTTGGTGACTTCATATCTTCAATTGCTTGAATTTTCTTAGATTTAGCCTTAATTCCACGTTCTGTGACAATATGACCTAAGAATTTTCCCTCTTCCACACCAAACGTGCACTTCTTGGGATTTAATTTCATGTTAATTTTTCGCAGAGATGCAAAATTTTCCTGTATATCTCGTAACATCTTTTCTTTGGTATGACTTTTGATGACAATGTCATCAACATAAGCTTCTAAGTTTCGCCCAATTTGATCCTTCAATGCCATATCAATAAGTCGTTGATATGTTGCTCCTGCATTCTTCAAACCAAAAGGCATTTTCATGTAACAGAATATGCCCTCCGTCGTGTGAAAAGCCGTTTTGTCTTCATCTTTTAAAGCCATTGGGATTTGATGATATCCCTTAACAGCATCTAGGAAACATTTGAATCGATATCCTGCCAATGATTCAACCTTCCAATCAATTTCAGGTAAAGGATAATTGTCCTTTGGACATGCTTTATTGATATCCGTGAAATCCACACACATCCGCCATGAGTTTTCTGGCTTCCTAACCATGACCGGATTGGCTACCCATGTTTGATATTTGACCTCTCGCAAGATCCCAGCATCCACCAAACTTCGTACCTCATCACGGAGGAATTTGCTTCTTTCTGGCGCCATGCCACGCTTTTTCTGACAAACAGGATGTATGTTGGGATTCACGTTTAGCCTATGCCTTGCAATTTCCCTTGGAATACCGGTCATATCAGACGGCTACCATGCAAAAATGTCTAGATTTGTTGTTAAAATATTGTATAATTTTTCTTTACATTCGGCGGACAACGTGTGCCCAATTATGATTTTCTGATCTGGAAATTTAAGATTTGGTGAAATTGACCCATCATCGTGTATGATTAGCTTAATTACTGCCTTTTTTACTTGGGAACACTCAATTGACTTCTGGCGTTCTGCATATAACGTTGCTACTCCGCCTAGCGTTGAAAACTTCATCATACATGTACAGTTGACGTTACAGCTCCAAACGTCATTAAAGCAGTTCTTCCCAAAATTATGTTGTACTGTGAATTTGCTTTAACCACCAAGAACTCAATGTTGGTTGTGCGTCTTAGGGGTGGCTTGCCCAAGGTTACTTCAAGCAAAATACTTCCTTCAGACCAGGATGGCTCACTTGTAAAACTTGCCAACGGCACATATGTTTCCTTCATTTTTTCTTGTACATCTTTGGGTAGCTGTATGAAGCAATGTTCATACATAATATCTGCTCCAGCTCCTGTGTCAGTGTAAATGTTGCGTATTAAGCAATTAGCAACTCGCGCTTCTATAACTACTGGACCATCAGATGGATTTGTGTTACACATAGAAGGAAATGATATTAATTGCTCTTCCCAATCTTCTAATACTTCTTCCTTCCTCCGTTGTCCAGCTTTCCATGGATGTATCATGCCCACTTCTGTGGGTATGAATTCGTTATCTTCGCCGTGTTTATCAGTGTTGGTGAGATGATTCGTCTTAATAATGGATGGCGCCATTGTTAACACCTATTTCCTTATGAGGTAAGGCTTAGTGTGTCAACAAGATACTAGAAGTAATCTAGCTTTAGGAGGGCGGAGTGTTGTCGATTGATTTTTACCCTCGGGAAATAATCCCTGCAGACCCGGATCACAAGTGTAGAAACTTGTGGGGTGGCTTAATCAATCTGTCGTCCGTAGAGCATAAAAGTGCTAGCCGGATGACTTCTAGTGAGAGAAAGTAGAGAGAGAAAGAGAAGTGAAGTCTTAGCTCTCAAAATTGTCAGAATATCTGAACTGTGTAAAATGATGACCCAAGGGGTCTATTTATAGTGTCAGATCCACGAGATTGCTCGGGGACATGTGTCAAATGATGATACGTTCTGTTATTCGTGATCCGAAATTTATGCTGAAGGTGGCGTTCTTCGGCCAGGGCTTACGCGCTAGGCGGCCTTCAGGGCTTATGCATGACGGAGCAGCCTGTACAGCGGAGAACGCTGGACGGTTAACTCCACAAACTGTTGTTTCCAGCCTTCCTGATGCTACTT
The DNA here is from genome assembly GCF_046630445.1 of Rutidosis leptorrhynchoides. NCBI lineage: Eukaryota > Viridiplantae > Streptophyta > Magnoliopsida > Asterales > Asteraceae > Rutidosis > Rutidosis leptorrhynchoides. The sequence continues at coordinate 26,193,886 of NC_092343.1, read as the reverse complement.
TTATGCAACCATTATGCCTTTTATTCGTGTATACAATAGGATACACCATTAGGTACCTACTCGATTTCAACCCACACAGAAATCATTCGAGCCATTACTTCTGCTAGTCGTTGTTGGGTCAAAGATTTACAAACAAAACCCTATTTATTTGAACTTGTATCTGATGCCACTAATATTCGATTGCTATTGAAGACTGCTACGTGGACTGTTATGTTTAATCTATTGGTTAATTGGGCTTGGACGTGTTGAATGATGATATTGGGCAAGTGTATTTTTGATCTAGTTGCAATTGGGTCTCATTTAAATGAATTACTACATGGGCTTTAGTGTTATAGTAATGGATTTCAAAATCCATTTAAGGTATTATTATTATTATCTGGCGTATTAAAACAGAAATACTAAAATGGAAGAATGGTTAGGAGTGTTGGGGTTAAACGAGAGGTCACGGGTTCGAGTCCCGGTTGTGGTATTTTTTTTTAGAAATAGAAGAAGAAAGAGAAATAGGAAGAAAAGGGGTTATATAAATATAAGTATCTTATTAATCAGAAATGAAACAGACAGAGCTTTGGTTAAGGATGTTATCGGGTTAGCGGGATGTCGCGGGTTCATACCCGGACTTGGGCAATTTTTTAAGGGCTACTCCTTTGAGGTAGTTATTACTAATACTCTTATTATTATTATTATTATTATTATTATTATTATTATTATTATTATTATTATTATTATTATTATTATTATTATTATTATTATTATTATTATTATTATTATTATTATTATTATTATTATTATTATTATTTCATTATTATTATTATTATTATTGTTATTATTATTTATTATTGATTGTTATTAAGAAATTATTATTATTACCAAAATTAGAAATAAGATTATTATTATAATTAATATTATTATCATTATTATTATTACTAAAATATATATTATTATTATTAATATGAGTATTAGTATTATGATTATCATAAGTATTATTATTGTGACCATTATTACTAAAAGTATCATTATTATTAATAATAGTATTAGAATTATCATTTAACATTAATATTGGTATTATTATTAAAATTTCTATTAAAATCATCATTTTTATTAAAAGTACCATTATTATTTAAAATATTATTTCTATGAAAACTAACATTTTTATCTTATCATTATTATCATATTTATTAAAATTATTATTATTATTACTAACATTACTTTATTATTAGTATTATTATCAAGACTATTAATATCAGTATCATTACTAAATCTAATTACTTTTAGTATTATCATTATTATTATCATAAAAAGATACAAATTTTTATTTATTATTATTGATATTATTTTACCAAATAAATAGCTATATAAGAATATATTTAAAACACATCACATAACAACATTAATATTTTCATAATAAATACTAATTATTTATCTAATGTATATAAAATAAGTATAGTTAATTTAGTTATTAAAGAAACATACAAGTTACTAACATAACAATTAATAATAAAACATAAACTTGTTCGATTACGATTATGTGTTTTAATATATATAATTGATATAGGTTCGTGAATCCGAGGCCAACCTTGCATTGTTCAGTTCCGTCGTATGCATATTTTTACTACAAAATATCGTATCCTGAGTTCATTTGCTCCCTTTTACTCTTTACATTTTTGGGACTGAGATTACATGCGCTGTTTTTACAACTACTTTATTAAATGCTTTTGAAATATATTTTGAACTGAGAATACATGAAATGCTTTTATAAATGTTTGACGCGATATGACACAAGCAAAACATTCCTCGAATGAATTATTATGCAGACAGAAGTTCTGTTGATTATGATGGAATTAGTTGGACGTTATAATTGTCACTAATTGATGTGAATATTTCCCCTTGATTATTATTGTTTGGTAACCTAAGAATTAGTAAACGGGTATGGCCCTAATTCACGCGAATCCTAAAGGTAGCTACCTGGTTTAACACCCCCACCCAGAATGTTCACTAGACGGAAGAACTAGTGGGCGTGGTGTTTAGTACTTCGAGGTTTATATATTGATTACAGACTGAAAGTTCTGTGTATTTTGAGGATATTATTGATGCGCATTATATCTTAAGGTCGGTTACCAAGCCAAGCAAAGAAAGCAAAGTGAATGTTATATATCGAGAGAATGATTTTATACACAGGTTATGTGTATGTTATTTTGTACACGAGATATGTGTACAGTTACTAAGATTTATGAAAAAATGGTTTCGTACACGAGAAATGTGTACTGTATTTAAAAGATATCGCATGTACATTACAGGTGGGTATAGGATTCGGGCCCATTTGTACCATGCACATTTAAATCTTGTGGTATATCAAAATTATGAATTTTATTGTTTATGATAAACCTATGAACTCACCAACCTTTTGGTTGACACTTTTAAAACAAGTTTATTCTCAGGTCTGAAAGAAATCTTCCGTTGTGCATTTGCTCATTTTAAAGATATTACATGGAGTCGTTCATGGCATATAGAGGTCAGAACCTCGCAATGGGACCATCTGTTGAAGACTTCGTCCAAGTGGATTAGGACGGGTCGCTTCATCTGAAACTTGTGACCGCGAATTTAGAGTTATGGTCGCACGTATGAAAGAGTCTGCTGAGAAAACAAAACTCGCGACCACAAAAATTCAATTGCAGTCGCACAGTCTTGAGGTTCGTCAGGACAGGAGAAAATTCTAGAATTGAGTTTTCTTACTCGTTAAGTTGTTTCCTTGTTTAGATTTGCCTATATATAAACACTTTATGTAACTCATACGATGTTTACACGAAATTTACAGTGAAAAATCTTGGATTTGCGCCCGTGAAGTAAACACTGTGTTTTGGAGTTGTGATATAACCACGTTAACTCCCGTGTCGGTTATCTCTATTGTTATGATTTATTATTCGTTTTCTCGTTCGTGGGTGTGGTGATTCGTATAAATCATCTGTCTTGTTTGGGTCCTAAATCCTAACAAGACATGTGAATCAAATTAGCGGGAAATGGAGTAAAATGGCAAAGGATATTAAGCAAATTATTCAAAGCTCGAAGGACAATGACAAAGTGGATGCTGGGGGAGGGGGGTGTGCGAGGGAATCTTATGAAAAATGCACCCGCACAATTTAAGCAACAAATTATAAAGTCGTTTAGTTATGAGGATGCGTGGCGGATTCTAAAAGAGTGCTCGAAGTGTTTACAAAGTGAAGGTATTTCGTCAACTAACAAAAGGAAACAAGCCGGTGATTTACCAATTGATTTGACTACGGAATGTTCTAACCCGAACACAAACACGAACCTGGACCCAACACAATTTGAAAATCTATTTAAGGATCAAGACTCAATCCGGCGTTTTCTGATACATAAAAAGAGCATGATCAAAATTGGAGACGTGAAGTCTTTCTATAACCGGTTTCAGTAAGAACAAAGCCACTCACACATCGACATGTGTGGCGTGTCATTTTATTCTCTAAGGTTTTAGGAGATATGTATAAAAATATATATTGGCTATACATATTGTGATACATTGTACTTAGAAACTTGTCATGTTTATTTAAGTGTAGTATAAATTTGTGTTGGGCAGTGCCCAGTGATACACTTGCTTGTTTCAGCTAGTATATTATGGAGTATTACTACAATTGTACTCGTAATACTTAATTGTACTCTCCATACTGAAAATGATCAAAAAGATATGATCATTTTTACTGAACCACCATTGAAGTGCTTAATATGGTCAAATATCCATCTGCGTACGTAGTGTCAACCAAAAAGTACGGCCACCGGTTTTATAGGAGCAATTCCGATGATAATATCCGATGTTGCCAACAAATCAAAAACTCTAATATCTGAACGCCATCACACACACCAATCACTATAGGGAAAAAGATTTAAGAGTGGAATAAAAACAGGTGTAGGTTAAAACTAATTTTTACAACAATTAAAAATTTAGAAGAATACTATATTATATTTAAGTTTTAAAACTCTCGAATTAATTACAAAACAAAATATCTCGTTTTTAAATAATTTTGCTATTAGTGTTATTCATTGCAACAATTAATTATAAATATGAAATTAATTTATATATGTAATGTTTTAATGTAGGTTTTAAAGCTACATTTATTATTTTTCTAAATATAATTAAGGACTCTTCATTCTTCGAATACATCACAAGTGTACAAGCAATTATGTATAAAAGCAATTAAAAAAGTTAATTAATACCACTAACCATAAAACGACATAGGATAGCATAAATTTTTTCATACAAAACAACAAACAACCTTTGGTTTGGTGTTTATTATTATGTTTAAGGTGTACTAAATTGTTCTTAACACTAACCAGGTCTTTTCAGATTCAATACTTGGTTTAAGTTGTGTTTAATAAATTCACCATTCTAAGTTATTGCTATTGCTCTCGCTATTGTATTATGTTCCGTTTAGCTCATGGAATTCAATGAGATTTTGACTGAATTGGGATTGAATTTAGACACGTGTCATGTCTAAATTCAATTTTAATTCTGCCGAAATCCCATTGAATTCCGTGAGCCAAACGGGCCTTAGTGTTTCTATTTTAGCCTAAAGCTATTGCTTTTTCCTATCTAAAAAATTAATGGGCTAAACTATAATTATTTTTATTGCTGTTGTATTACATTCATACTTGTTTTCACCGTTTAAGTTATTAAATTGATGAAAATACACTTTTTATAAAAACTTCAAACAAAATACACTTTTTTAAAAAAAATTGCCTTTTTACACCATTCGGTAGACGAGATTTTTGTCTACCACCTTTATCTGTCGTCTACTATTATTTTTACAAGGTAGTCGACAGTTTTTTCGTCGACTACTTAATAAATGTGGTCTACTACATAGTAGACGAAGTTATAAGGCAGTAGACGTAACCTGATCTACTACGTAGTAGACGAAGTTATAAGGCAGGGTTACGTCTACTGCCTTATAACTTCGTCTACTGTCGTCTATATTATTTTTACAAGGTAGTTGACAGTTTTTTCGTCGACTACTTAATAAATGTGGTCTACTACGTAGTAGACAAAGTTATAAGGCAGTAGACGTAACCCTGGTCTACTACGTAGTAGACGAAGTTATAAGGCAGTGTTACGTCTACTGCCTTATAACTTCGTCTACTATATAGTAGACCACCTTTATTGAGTAGTCGACGAAAAAGCTGTCTACTACTTTGTAAAAATAATAGTAGATGACAGATAAAGGTGGTAGACAGAAATCCCGTCTACCGAATGGTGTAAAAAGACAATTTTTTTAAAAAAAAAATGTATTTTGTTTGAAGCCTTAAAAAAATGTATTTTGAACAATTTCCCTATTATATATGTTCACTCGAGATTAAAATTATTGTTTTGGATTCAAAGCCCATATGTATAAATAACTTGATCTTTAGTATTTTCATTTTAGCCCAATATTAATCCATTCGTCAACGTTCTATCTCAAGTAAGAGTTTAGTTAGAGACTCACGAGGTCTTTGGACACCACTCGTTCAAAAACTTTTAGTATAAAATAAATTTTAAATTGTATATGGCACTATTAAATTTAACTATTGGATCCCATATATTTTTTAAATTTATAGTTTTTTTTTCTTTTAAATTGTATATTATACTATCAAATTTAACTACTCGTATTCCTTATATATTTTTATTTGTAGTTTTTGAAAGTTAACAACCAATAAAACATCATTATGTATCTATCTATAGTTTCTATTAAAATCCTAAAATAATGATGTCATTATTATGCTATTTCATTTGTTAAGAAAAAATCAAAAATAAAAAGAAAAAAATTTAAACCATCTTAATGATGTCATTAACATTAATTAAATATTTTATTATTTGTTTAGGGTTTTTATCATATATACCCTTCTTAACTTTAATAATAACATATTTACCCAATTAAATATGATTATATCATATGAGCCCATTTTAAACATATAAACTCATCATATTTACTCATTTATTCAATCTTAATGTGATACGTCTTTATGGCATAATTTTTTTATGCCATAATTTTTTTAGCGGCAATTATTCATGCTTGCTTTTTTTTCTTCTCCGAGCTATGTACTATGATATTAACTACCATAATCGATACATGCTAATCATTTAATTCTCCTCAACGGTATAAAGCTATTATAAGGTGAGAATATATAATGTGATCACTATTAGTTATCTTTATATATCTTTAGCTGACTGAATTTTTTTTTATTGTTGTTAATTTCTCTTAATCGATAGGCTACGTATACTATAAATCACGTTTCGTCAAAAAATTAATATGTATATCTAACTAATTACAATTATTTACTTCTTTTGCTCACATCACCAGTAGCACTTCAGTTATTGTTTTGACCAACAATATGATGAGATAACAATACTAATTTACATACATATACAACGATATTACTACAATAATGAAAATAATAATGATTCACCTTTCTATTTTGGGCTGTCTCATTTCAAGTATCTACTTGATATTTCAATCAATCAGAAGAGGTTATTCTGGAGAGATAAGATTTCTGATTGGTGGAGAATGAAGTTAGTGGAATTTCCTAAAACTTTGTGCAAAAAGTAACTGGATACTTGTAGTCGGACGGAGGGAGTATTATTATATTATTATTATTCAAATATATGTTTTTTCTTAACGGGATTAATTACGTTACATATGTACGCGAAATACATGTCTCAATAAAATGTTGTAATGTAAATTTTATGATAAGAAAAATAATAATTGTGATCAAAATTGAAAGTAAGTGGTGGGAGAATAAATGTACTTCATTTATTCTAACTAAGTTAAGTATATCAATATGTTTTTAAAAACAATGATAAGTTTCTTAGTCGGAATATGTGGTTCCACGAGTCATTAAACTAAAAGCCTTTAACATTTACGTTCACTTAATACAAAAAAAACATCGTTAAATTGTTTTATTTAAACAAACCCGTGATTTCACGGGTCATTTCACAAGTTTTGAATTTTTTTTAAGGACCCTATTGAGTTATAATAATGGAATCGCCACTTCAGGTAATCCAAACCAAATGATCCAAACTTGTAACGTCATAATTATGTTAAATAAATATTACAAAGTTTATGGTAGGAAATTTGATTTTACCATTTTCATGGTGTCTCAATTTTATTTTATTTTTTAAAAACTTTTTCCTACTTATTGGCCGGAGGTCCACTCGGAAGCAATCTCTCTATCCATTGAATAGAGAGAGGGATGACTTTCTCTACTTTTGAGAGTGTTTTCATTCTGGAAGGAGAAATGACTTGTCTTTATACCCGGATTAGAGAAAGATTGTCTACATCTCATCACCCCCATACACCACTTATGTGGTATTAGGTGGTGGTGGTGTTGTTGTTGTTTATGGTATTAAAGCTACCCACATACATTGACTCGATTGACTTTATTATAAAGGGATAATGACAATTTTTAGAAGTGTTTTTAAATTGCAGTAATATGTTGTACAGAGTAGTTGATATGTAGCACTATGTATTAACTTTTATATGATAATTAGAAGACAATGCTCATGCGTTGTACGCAGTGGCGGATTTTGAACAAACATATTAAAGGGGCCAAAAATTATAAAACATAAATTAAATTACGAGTATAATTTAACAAACTCGTTTTATATAGTTTAATGATGTTATATTTAAAAAATAAGTAATGCACTAGAGATAATAATAAATAAATTTTTAAGTTTATCTCAATTAATAAGTCGTCAAAATAATTAGTTAATTATTACTCCATATGTTGTAAGAATAAGTATTTTTTATGAAGTTAAAACCTTTTTATTAATATTATTTTTGATTTTATGTATTTTTGATTTTGTTATTCCTTGAATCTCTTGATTAATTCTATATTCTACTAAGTATAATTTATTTTAGAATGGGTGTGGATAATATTTTGTCAAATTCGTAAGGCTAAAAGTGTTTATTTTAAGTGATGCGGGTGCATCTGAGTTTTCTATTAATCTAAAACAGGCTCAGTTAATGACCCATACTTACAATGGGTCAGGTTTTGACAATGAGGCAATATTTGGGTTTAAATCTGCTGGTGGAAAGAATCTGATCTCTTGGCAACCCAACAGGCTCTAGAGGCTGGCCACATCCCATCCAAGTCAACAGTCCATGAGCTACTTTAATAAGTCTTAATTATCTATTCATGTATTTTCCTAACTTCTCAAGTAAGTTTTAAATGTTTGCTTTTGGAATTCTTCTATTTTCCAGCCTTATATAAGGGCTCTCAAGTTGTAATTGTTCATCAGTTTTTAAATAGACAACAGCTTGTGAAGCTTATTTTGAGTGTTTACTCTATAAAGGAGTCGATTGTTGATTGTTCTTAGTGTGGTGCTACTGCTTTATCACTAACAACATCATCTTTCGCCAATCTAATTGATATTGGTGGTGTTTAATTACTTTAACCGTGATTCAATCAAATTGCCAGGCTTGGTGGTGAAAACTTTAACCCAATCATATATTTTCTTCTTTATTTTTCAGTTCCTTAATATCTCAGTAACCTACCTCTCACGTTTCAACTGGTATCAGAGCTAACCAGGCTCTTATGACAATTCCTCCAAACATGACAGCAGCAAAAGTCCAAAATTTGAGGCGTGATAGGCAGATTGAACAACTCCAGAAACAAACAGAACTCATTACACCACAACTTGCTAGGCTTCTTGATGAACAGCCACCACGTAAGTTTAAACGAAGAAACCAAGAGGGTGTTTGTTCTTCTAGTGACGATTCTTGTAAGACCCGTGTATTCCTTGTATATATGTAAATATAAATGATTCGGAAGTTGGGGTTTTGTTTTACAATTTAAAAAGGGGAAACTGTTACTGTCCAGGTACCTGCGCGCCGCGCAGATGAGGCGCGCGCCGCGCATAATCGAGCTGCCAGATTCCTTGTTCTATTTAATTTAAAGCGAGGGCAAATTGGTAAATTCACCTATAACCCGAATTTATTACCTAGATCAGTTGGTTGGGAACTCATTTACTCCCACTACACCAACCTTATCTTCTCCCATTCACTCTAGAGAGAGAGAGTTGATTGTTGAGAGAGGAAGCTCATTTTGAAGGAGAAGGAGTTCGTTTCGGGTTTAATCGCAAGCTTTAAAGTTGTTCATCTCGTCATTTGCTACATTTTGATAGTTGTGGTATGCCTTAACTTCCATTTCTTGTTTTGATTTTGTGTATGGGTTAGGGTTTGTGTTGAAGATGAACACTAAGACCCATTTCTAGGTAAACTGGGTGTTTTGGGTAAATTGGGTCATGTAGACTCAATAATGGGTTAACTAGGGTTTTAAAAGTGTTAATTGATGTTAAGAAACCCTAATTGGCTAATAATTGGTTAGAACACTTGCTTGATGTATAAATGGGTGCTATTTGGGTATAGATGACCCAAAATGAGTGTATTGACTTTTATTAGGTCAAATGGGTCAAAATGGACCAATGTTGGTTAATGTTAGTGTTTTGTGTTAAAACCTAGCGATTTAATGGGTATGAAGGCCTTGAGTGCCAAGTGTTAGGGTTTTTGGTGAAAATGACCCAAATTAGGGTTAAGTGTCCAAATGGGTCAAGATGAACTAGGATGGTGTGTAATGTGAGATTGGACCAAGTTGATTGATTGATTATATGCTTGTGAAATAGGTACGTTACCTCGGAATTCAAGCTTGGTTTAATAATCACCGACGGCATAAGGTGAGTGGAATAATTATGCGTGTACGTATATAATGTATTTATTTGTGTGTACGAATGTGGAATTGTCGCGGTGTTTAAGACACCACATTCTAGGTAACGAGTAGTATTGTTGCGGTGTTTAAGACACTACTCATAGTATGTTTGACGAGTGGTATTGTCGCGGTGTTTAAGACACTACTCATTGTTTAATTGACATGTGGTATTGTCGCGGTGTTTAAGACACCACATTGTCATGGGAGTGGAATTGTCGCGGTGTTTAAGACACCACTCATTGTATTGAATGAAGTGTGGATTCGTCGCGGTGTTTAAGACGCCACATTGTCGTAAGGGTGAGTTAGTCGCGGTGTTCAAGACATCACCCGGGGATTAGTGATTACGCGGTGTGTAAGTAACACTAGTGGATGTTATGAACTCCAACGGTCTTGTAAGTACCGTTTCCCTTGTTCGAATTGGTTAACCAAGGTTGCGTGAATTATGTATTGAATGTATTTAATTATGAATCGTATGCTATTGTATTATTAGCTACTCGTGGATTTGCGGTTTATGGTATATGCATAATATTGTTGTATGATTGTCGAAATGTTAAACCGAGTATGATGTTGTGTAAGTGATGCAAGTAGGTAGATTATATATGTATATGTATAATTATTTTGCTCACTAAGCTTTGCTTACCCTCTCGTTGTTTACCTTTTTATAGGTTCGTGTGTGGATAAGGGTAAGGGCATTACCTTGGATTGAGTTTCCCGCTTTGATGATTAGGAAGCGCTTTTGGTTTATGGCTTGGAGTTGACCGAGGCTTGGGTAGTTTAACCCCAAACACCATGCTCATTGTGTCGTTTGGCAATTAAACTTTTTGTGGTCGAAACTCTTATTTGTATTTTACACTTAGTGGTATTTTGGGCACGTGTGGGCCCCACTTTGTAAAACTCGTTCATACCTTAGTTATGTGCTAGTTTTACATAAATTAATGTACGGTTAAGAGCGTTTTGGCTAAATGTGTCGGGAAGTACCTCATCTTTTTAGCATTAAAGTGCACCGGGGACAGCCCGTATTTGCGCGGCGCGCAAGGGTGTCCGCGCGGCTCGCAGATGGTCAGCCAGCAAATTTTTTTTGTGTCACAAATTTACAATGGTTTTTGTCGCGTATTGGTTTGGGATGTTACAATTCTACCTACCAAAGTGATTATTGAAGTTACAATTCTGATGATTCTGGCCCATCCTCTTTACATAGAAGAAGAAGGGTTTGGGATGATTTGCGGGATGTCAAAACAGATCCACCAGAATTCCATGGGGGAACAAACCCTGATGACTTTATTGAATGGTTAAATAACATCGAGAACATCTTTGATGTTAAAGGGTATTCTGATGAGAAAAGCTACAAAGTTGCTGTCTTCAAGTTTAAAAAGTATGCTTCACTGTGGTGGGAAAACGTAAAATCTAAAAGAGAGAGAAATGGAAAGTCCAAGATCAAGTCATGGAGGAAACTCAAGAAGTTGCTCAAAGAAAGATTCCTACCTGATTCATACAAGCAAGATCTCTATATCAAGATGACCAATTTCAAACAAGGTAATCTTAATAATGATGATTATACTCGTGAATTTGAACAACTCATGTTACGTAGTGGCATACAAGTGAAGCAATAACAAACCATTGCTCGTTACATTGGTGGATTAAATCATGATATAGCTGAGAAGTTGGAATTGCAACCTTATTGGACCTTTGATGAGGTGTGAAAGTTAGCTTCTAAGATCGAGAAGCGTATTAAGGGTAAAAAGGTGGAAAAATCAGCCCCCAAGCTGATTATTAAAGAAAGTAATACCTTTACAAATCCTTTTTATAAATAAGGAAATCCTCCAAAAGTTGAGAGTTCAACCAGACAACACAAAGACAAAGCACCTGTTATAGATACACCAAAGAAGAAGTGTTTCAAATGTTAAGGTTTGGGACACTTACAAGCAGAATGTCCAAACCGAAGAGTCATGACTTTAAAAGAAATTCAAGGGGTTAATCTGGTGGAGGAAGAGGAAAAACCAATTTATGATTCTGACGATGACAGCTATATTGAAGAAAGAATAAGGCCTGATGAAGGAGAGCTTCTGGTTATACGTAGAGCACTTCATACAAAAGAAGTAATCTCTGAAAATGATCAGAGAGAACACATATTCCATTCGAGATGCACAATCAAGGTAAAGGTATGTAGTTTGATTATTGATCGTGGAAGTAGCACAAACGTTGCATCCACCACACTTATCAACAAACTCAACATTCCAACTTCTACTCACCCGAGCCCTTACAAGCTTCAGTGGTTAAATCAAGGAACCGACATAAGGGTAACTAAACAAGCCTTACTCTCGTTTTATATTGGTAAATCTTATCAAGATGAGGTTCTTTGTGATGTAATTCATATGGATGCATGCCATATATTACTTGGTAGACCTTGGCAGTATGATAGACATGTTTGTAACAACCCAAACCAACCCGCGACCAAACCACGTGAAAATACAAAATAAAAAAAAAATTGCTGTACAGAGAAGTGGCGCGGCGCGCCAGGATGGCCGCGCGGCGCGCCATTCAGGCCTGTCCGGAAAGTTTCAAATGCAAAAAAGATTGACTAGTTCCCGACATTTTTAGACGACACGCTTTTAACCACACATTCAAATATGTAAAACTATCACGATTCAAACATAAAAATGATGTTTTACAAGCGAGTCCCACACGACCCAAAATACAAGTTTATATACAATTTAAGAGTTTCGACCACCAAAAATTTTAAGTACCAAACTACACTATGAGCATGGCGTTTGGGATTAAATTACCCACGTCTCGGTCAAACTTCCAAAAGTCAACACATCCAAAAGCGTCCCCTAGTCAAAGACGGGATCTCTAATCCAAAACGATGCCCTTACCCTTGCCACAACCGAACCTATAAAAATGGTAAACAACGGGTAAGCAAAGATTAGTGAATGTAATAATTATACGAATACATATATAATTATACCTACTTGCATACACTTACACAATACCGCAAACATGCTAGCAAACACAATTAGCTTATCGTCACAATAACAAGCTATAATTTACCAATACCACAAACTAGCATAACAACCGCATATAAATATAACTCGAATAATATAATATGCTTACAACACAAATAACCATGGTTAACCAATCGTACAAGGGAACGGCGCTCGCGAAAACGCCATCGGTGTTCATAACATCCGTTAGGGCACTTAACACCTCGCACCACTAACCCCTAGGGTGGCACCTTAACACCTCGGTACTTCACCCCGAGTGGCATCTTAACACCTTGATGCTTCAATCATATTTTACGGAGTGGTGTCTTAACACCTTGGCACTACACTCCTAGGTGGCATCTTAACACCTCGATGCTACACTCGAGTGGCATCTTAACACCTCAATGCTACACTCTTCACGTGAAACGTGGTGTCTTAACACCTCGACACTGCACATTTCACGCTACAACAAATAGATACATTATATACCTACGCATATAATTATTCCACTCACCTCAAAGTCTTGTGAAAAGATACCCGAGCTTACGAAACCTCAATGTAGCGTACCTAATCACATTATACATATTATTAAACGCAACTCAAGTTGGTCAACCAATTCTTTCACCATTCTAAAGCCATTTTGACCCAAAGTGCAATTTCAACCCATTTTGTACAATTAACCCTTATAATGGGTTAACTTCACAAAAAACCCTAACTCTAGTCAATTATGGTCTTATTACATTCTTAAATCATAAGGTTAACTCAATTTCACACTAGCAAGACCACTTAGGTCATTAAAGACCCATTTGACCCATTTCAAGGTCATTACACCCATTTACATATATATAAGTGTGCTAGTACATTAACTAACCAATTTAGGCTTATAAACATAATTTAATACTTTAAAAACCCTAATTGGTCATCTTTAAATCTACATGACCCAAATTCACCCAAAACCCCCAAATTTACTAGCAAATGGGTTTTGTGTGCAACACTAACCCAACCCTAACCCTTAAACACAATTAAATTAAGAAATTGGGTTTTATAACTTACCAACACAATCACCACGTAGCTAGCGACTAGATGAACGACTTTAGAACTCGCACCAAGACTCGATTCGACTTCCTTCTTCCTTTAATGGAGTTTTCTCACTCTAGAACCTCCTCTCTCTCTAAACTTGAATGGCAGATGATAAGGTGGTTGTGAATGGAGTGAATGAGGCTCCCAAACTGATCTAAGGCATTAAATTCGGGTCCCAAAGTAGTTTTACCAAAATGCCCTCAAAATATCTAATTAAAAGAAAAGGGGAATCTGTCGCAGATAGATGGCGTGGCGCGCCATATTGCCGCGCGGCGCGCGTCTCCCCCAGTTCAGAATTCTTCCATGTTTTAAATTTATACAACAAAACCCCGCTTCGAGTATCGTAACATCGCTTATATACAAGGATAATATTTGGGTCTTACAACTCTCCCCCACTTATTCGGATTGCGTCCTCGCAATCCAAGCCGCATGACAAGAGGGAAGATAAACCAACACGAATTCTTCGGGCTCCCAAGTGAACTCGGAACCTTTACTCCGTCGCCATTGAACCTTAAAGGTTCTCACCTCTTTATTCGTGAACATTTTCACCTTCTCATCAAGGATAGCAATCGGTTCCTCGACATATTCTAACTTGTTGTTTAGCTCGATTTCGTCTAATGGCATCCATGAAGAATCATCCGCAAGACACTTACGGAGATGGGAAACATGAAACGTGTTATGGATCCCCGCAAGCTCTTCGAGTAATTCCAAACGATAAGCAACTTCACCAACACGAGCTAAAACCTTGAATGGCCCAATAAACCGAGGAGCTAACTTTCCCCATTTTCAAAATCGAATAATACCTTTCCATGGCGAAACCTTAAGCATCACCATGTCACCTTCTTGAAATTCGATCGTTCGTCTACGTTTGTCGGCATACGACTTTTGTCTATCTTGAGCCTTCTTCAAATGTTCCCGAATAATATCAATCTTGTTATTCGTCTCCAAAACCAAATCGGTACTCCCGATCTCTCTTTGACCCACTTCTCCCCAACAAATGGGAGTTCGACACCTTCGCCCATAAGGCATCTCATAAGGTGACATCCCGATACTAGTATGATAACTATTATTTTACGAGAATTCCACCAGAGGCAAATGCTCATCCCAACTACCACCGAAGTCAATAATGCACGCCCATAACATATATTCCAAAGTTTGATTCGTACGTTCGGTTTGACCGTCCGTTTGAGGATGATACGCCGTGCTCAACTTCAATTGTGTACCTATATCTTCATGAAACTTTTCCCAAAACCGAGATGTAAAATGGGTATCTCGATCTGAAATAATAGATATAGGAACCCCATGTCGCGAGACCACTTCCTTGATAAACAACTTAGCCAAGGCCTCTGACGATATCGCTTCTTTAATGGGAAGAAACAAAGCACTTTTCGTCAATCTATCAACTATAACCCAAATCGAATCAAATTGGGTTCTCGCCGTTTTAGGTAACTTTGTGATGAAATCCATGGTAATGTGCTCCCATTTCCATTTTGGGATTTCTAACGGTTGCAACTTACCATACGGCTTTTGGTGTTCGGCTTTTACTTGTAAACACGTGACACATTGCTCAACATACTTTACAACATCATGTTTCATGCTCGGCCACCAATAATCTTTCTTCAAGTCATGATACATTTTCGTCGCACCCAGATGAATGGAATATTTGGACTTATGTGCTTCATCAAGTAGCACCGGCCGGTAATCACCCATCTTAGGCACCCACACCCTTCCTTGAAAAGACAACAAACCACGCGGGCCCATAGTAATGAACTTCGATTGACCCACGATTTGTTCCGAATGCTTGTTGTGAACGTAAGCCTCGATTTGTATCTCACCAAGCTTCTCAAGAAAATCGTTGGTAATAATCAAGCGTAACGATCCTACTTTTATCACCAGATGTTGACTCTTTTGACTCAACGCATCCGCGACAACATTCGCCTTACCCGGATGATAAAGTATCTCACAATCATAGTCTTTCACCACATCCATCCATCTACATTGACGATAATTCAAATCTCGTTGAGTGAAAAGATGTTTCAAATTCTTGTGACCCGAATAAATCGTACATTTGACACCATACAAGTAGTGGCGCCAAATTTTCAACGCATGTACCACCGCCGCCATCTCAAGATCATGAGTCGGATACCTCGTTTCGTGCTCCTTTAATTGTTGAGAGGCATAAGCGATGACTTTACCTCTTTGCATAAGGACACACCCGAGCCCATTTAGCGAAGCATCACAATAAACCGTCATATCTTCCACACCTTCCGGCAACACTAACACCGGAGCTTGACACAACTTCTCTTTTAGCAATTGAAAAACAATTTCTTGCTCGTTCTCCCAATTAAACTTAGCATTCTTTCTCGTCAACTTCGTTAATGGAGAAGCAATCTTAGAAAAGTCTTGGATAAACCGACGATAATAACCGGCCAATCCGAGAAAACTTCGGATTTCCGTAGGCGTAGTCGGTCGTCCCCAACTCTTCACCGTCTTGATCTTCCCCGGATCTACTTGAATACCGTCTTTGTTCACAATATGACCAAGGAATTGAACTTCCCTTAGCCAAAATTCACATTTGGAGAACTTTGCGTACAACTTCTCCTTTCGTAACGTCTTCAATACCTCACGCAAATGACGTTCATGTTCGTTCATACTTTTCGAATAGACTAGTATGTCGTCAATGAACACTATTACCGACTTGTCCAACATAGGTTGGCACACTCGGTTCATAAGATCCATGAATGCAGCCGGTGCATTCGTAAGACCAAAAGGCATAACCACGAACTCAAAATGCCCATAACATGTTCGAAAAGCCGTTTTCTCAATATCTTCCTCACGGACCCGCATTTGTTGATAGCCGGACCATAGGTCGATTTTAGAGAAATACGTTGCACCTTGGAGTTGGTCAAACAAATCGTCAATCCGAGGCAAAGGATAACGATTCTTGATCGTCACTTTATTCAACTCCCTATAATCGATGCACATCCGCATGCTACCATCCTTCTTCTTCACAAATAACACCGGAACGCCCCATGGCGAAGCACTCGGTCGAATAAAACCCTTTTCAAGCAACTCTTGGATTTGATTCAACAACTCTTGCATTTCCGTTGGCGCTAAACGATAGGGTGTTTTAGCAATGGGGGTAGCCCCCGGAACCAACTCGATGCGAAATTCAACTTGTCTTTCCGCCGGAACACCCGGTAACTCATCCGGAAAAGCGTCTTCAAATTCATTAACCACCGGAATTTCACGAATGGGCGGTGGCTCATTACGAATATCGACAACATGAGCAAGGAAAGCCATGCCACCGGTAACAACAAAACGACGTGCCCGTGCAGTGCATATCAGCACCGGTCTCCTTCGCTTATCACCATGAATAATCAACTCTCCCCCACTTGGGGTCTTCACACGAATAAACTTATCATGGCATGCAATATCGACTCTATAACGATCGAGCCAATCCATACCAACGACAATATCGAAATCGCCCAAGGTCATTGGAATGAGATCAATTTTAAAGGTTTCGGCACCGAAAACAACATCACAATTCTTACACACATCAACCACTAGCACCGTCTTGCCGTCCGCTATTTTGACTTCTACCGGATGACTTAACTTAGCTAACTGTCTATCGAGTTTAGGCACAAATTTTGGAGACACAAACGACAAATTTGCACCGCTATCAAAAAGAATCCTTGCCGGATTAGAATTAACCACGAAAGTACCTGAGACAACTTCGTTCGATTGTTTGGCTTCATCATTTGTCATCAAGTAATTGCGACCCCTAGCCATACCCGCCTTCTCTAATCGCTTCACATTATCGAATCGCAAATCGGGACACTCCGACTTCTTGTGCCCCTCTTTACTGCAATTGAAACAAGTGATTTTGTTTCCGGAAGTTGGTTTCGGACATTCACGAGCCATATGACCCGGTTGCCCACAATTGTAGCACGTATAAGAAAAACCACCGGTAGCGCCCTTCTTCACGCTATTGACACTTTTGGAACCCTTCTTATTCTTGTTCTTCTTGTTTGAAGAGTTAGAGTAACTAAAACCTTCAAACTTTCTTTTGGAAAATGCGAAATCGCTCTTTCTTGGAACCTTCGGCTCAAAACCCCGAGCCAACTTAAACAATTCATCAAACGACTTAGCCATACCCCGACTAATCTTGCCCTTGTACTCATCATTGAAGGTACGGTAGAAATCCTTCATTAACTTGTGATCATCACCTACATATGCTGGGCAAAAACGAGTCTTTGCCAAGAAGGTAGACTTGAGTGTAACCAAGTCCATTGACCCTTGTTGCAAATGGTGCAACTCGTCCCGGATTCTATCGAGATCGGATGAAGTTCGGTATTCTTTGAAAAATTCTTTCTTGAACTCCTCCCATGTCAAGCCCATACATTGTTCTTCGCCATATAAGTTGATCTTATCGTCCCACCACAACTTAGCTTCCTCCCGCAACATGCTTGAACCATACCTTGTTTTCTTCTTGGGAGGGCATTCCGCAGTACGGAAAGCTCCCTCGATATCGGAGATCCAACATGTACTCTTCAAAGGATCTCGCACCCCATTAAACATCGGGGGTTGAGCGTCCTTGAAATTCTTATAATGGAAGTCCTGCATTCCTTCACCTCCTTCACCGCGAGGATAAATGTTTCTAGCATCAAGGGCCTCTTCGATAGTGGCCTTCATTCGTTCATTTATCAAATCGGTCACTTGCCCATCGACCGAATCTTGGAAGACCTTTAGGACGTCCGTAAGAAAATCTGCTTTTAACTTTTTAAAGACGGCCTCAACCTTGGCCGAAAACTCGGCGTCCTCGCTTGTACTTCCGTTATCATGATCGGGTCCGTTTCTCGTCTTCATTCTATAAAACGGAAGAGGTTAAGCAACGAAAAGAAAAGAAACAACACATACGTACGTACATATATACCACACTATCCCATCTCGCTAGACAATCATCGTACTTTACTTGTTTGACACGATTTGCACCCATAATAATGGTAGCTAGTCATTACTACGCGAGCACGTCGCATTAACTTGCTAGTACAACGTCCATCTCGCTCGATGCTCGCTAAACATACACAACAAAAAGCGCATGATTAGTTTACATAAACCTATGCACTAACCAATCCCAATCCGACCCAAATTCCTACAAGTCTCGCATAACGCACACACAAAAAGTCTAAGTCTAGGCGCATATCTCAAGTCACCTAAATCCCTTTGACCATGCTCTGATACCACTTGTAACAACCCAAACCAACCCGCGACCAAACCACGTGAAAATACAAAATAATTTTTTTTTTTTTGCTGTACAGAGAAGTGGCGCGGCGCGTCAGGATGGCCGCGCGGCGCACCATTCAGGCCTGTCCGGAAAGTTTCAAATGCGAAAAAGATCGACTAATTCCTGACATTTTTAGACGACACGCTTTTAACCACACATTCAAATATGTAAAACTATCACGATTCAAACATTAAAATGATGTTTTACAAGCGGGGCCCACACGACCCAAAATACAAGTTTAATACAATTTAAGAGTTTCGACCACCAAAAAGTTTAAGTACCAAACTACACTATGAGCATGGCGTTTGGGATTAAACTACCCACGTCTCGGTCAAACTCCCAAAAGTCAACACATCCAAAAGCGTCCCCTAGTCAACGACGGGATCTCTAATCCAAAACGATGCCCTTACCCTTGTCCACAACCGAACCTATAAAAATGGTAAACAACGAGAGGGTAAGCGAAGCTTAGTGAATGAAATAATTATACGAATACATATATAATTATACCTACTTGCATACACTTACACAATACCGCAAACATGCTAGCAAACACAATTAGCTTATCGTCACAATAACAAGCTATAATTCACCAATACCACAAACTAGCATAACGACTGCATATAAATATAACTCGAATAATATAATATGCTTACAACACAAATAATCATGGTTAACCAATCGTACAATGGAACGACGCTCGCGAAAACTCCATCGGTGTTCATAACATCCATTAGGGCACTTAACACCTCGCACCACTAACCCCTAGGGTGGCACCTTAACACCTCGGTACTTCACCCCGAGTGGCATCTTAACACCTCGATGCTTCACTCATATTTTACGAAGTGGTGTCTTAACACCTCGGCACTACACTCCTAGGTGGCATCTTAACACCTCGATGCTACACCCGAGTGGCATCTTAACACCTCGATGCTACACTCTTCACGTGAAACGTGGTGTCTTAACACCTCGACACTACACATTTCACGCTACAACAAATAGATACATTATATACCTACGCATATAATTATTCCACTCACCTCAAAGTCTTGTGAAAAGATACCCGAGCTTGCGAAACCTCAATGTAACGTACCTAATCACATTATACATATTATTAAACGCAACTCAAGTTGGTCAACCAATTCTTTCACCATTCTAAAGCCATTTTGACCCAAAGTGCAATTTCAACCCATTTTGCACCATTAACCCTAATAATGGGTTAACTTCACCAAAAACCCTAACTCTAGCCAATTATGGTCTTATTACATTCTTAAATCATAAGGTTAACTCAATTTCACACTAGCAAGACCACTTAGGTCATTAAAGACCCATTTGACCCATTTCAAGGTCATTACACCCATTTACATATATATAAGTGTGCTAGTACATTAACTAACCAATTTAGGCTTATAAACATAATTTAATACTTTGAAAACCCTAATTGGTCATCTTTGAATCTACATGACCCAAATTCACCAAAAACCCCCAAATTTACTAGCAAATGGGTTTTGTGTGCAACACTAACCCAACCCTAACCCTTAAACACAATTAAAGTAAGAAATTGGGTTTTATAACTTACCAACACAATCACCACGTAGCTAGCGACAAGATGAACGACTTTAGAACTCACACCAAGACTCGATTCGACTTCCTTCTTCCTTTAATGGAGTTTTCTCACTCTAGAACCTCCTCTCTCTCTAAACTTGAATGGAAGATGATAAGGTGGTTGTGAATGGAGTGAATGAGGCTCCCAAACTGATCTAAGGCATTAAATTCGGGTCCCAAAGTAGTTTTACCAAAATGCCCTCAAAATATCTAATTAAAAGAAAAGGGGAATCTGTCGCAGACAGATGGCGCGGTGCGCCATATAGCCGCGCAGCGCGCGACTCCCCCAGTTCAGAATTCTTTCATGTTTTAAATATATACAACAAAACCCCGCTTCGAGTATCGTAACATCACTTATATACAAGGATAATATTTGGGTCTTACAATGTTTTACATGATGGTCATCAAAACACATACTCATTCATCATGGACAAGACGAAGATCATTCTCGATCCCATTATCACCTGCTTCACCCCAGAAAATTGAGCAGAAAATTGAGCAGGGGCTGTTGAACAAGGTTGAGAAAGGTTTGTTCATGAATAAAATACGAATGGAGATAGCTATCAACAAAGGTAAGACCATTTACATTCTATTTCTAACTGAAAACATGTTGAATGAGGGTGAGAAACATGTGCATCCAGCTGTTGCGACACTTTTGAAAGAGTTCAAAGAGGTTTTTCCTAGTGATATACCTCCAGGATTACCCCCACTTACAGGTATTGAATACCAGATTGATCTGATCCCAGGAGCACCACTTCCTAACAAACAAGCCTATCGGTGTGACCCAAAAAAACAAAAGAACTCCAACGACAAGTTCAAGAGCTCATTGATCGAGGCTATATTCTTGAAAGTATGAGCCCGTGTTCTGTTCCAGCCTTGTTGGTTCCTAAGAAAGATGGAACAATGAGAATGTGTGTTGATATTCGGGCCATAAACAATATTACAGTCAAATATAGGTACCCTATTCCAAGATTAGACGATACGGTTGATGAACTTCATGGCGCAACTTTGTTCTCTAAAATTGATCTTAGAAGCGGGTATCATCAAATCAGAATGCGTGAAGGAGATACCCGCTTTTAAAACAAAAGGTGGTTTGTATGAATGGTTGGTAATGCCATTCGTGCTCTCTAATTCTCCTAGTATGTTTATGAGATTAATGAATGAGATACTCAGGTCTTTTATTGGTCACTTTGTTGTTGTATACTTTGATGACATACTTGTTTACAGCAAGGGAATGGAAGAACATGCTCAACATTTGAGGAGAGTATTTGAAGTTTTGAGGAATCAAAAACTTTATGGAAAACTAGAAAAGTGTGAATTCTTCTCAACCCGGAGAAGTTGATGCAGGTGCATCTGAGTTTTCTACTAATCTAAAACAGGCAGTTAATGACCCATACTTACAATGGGTCAGGTTTTGACAATGAGACAATATTTGGGTTTAAATCTGCTGGTGGAAAGAATCTGATCTCTTGGCAACCCAACAGGCTCTAGAGGCTGGCCACATCCCATCCAAGTCAACAGTCCATGAGCTACTTTAATAAGTCTTAATTATCTATTCATGTATTTTCCTAATTTCTCAAGCAAGTTTTAAATGTTTGCTTTTGGAATTCTTCTATTTTCCAGCCTTATATAAGGGCTCTCAAGTTGTAATTGTTCATCAGTTTTTAAATAGACAACAGCTTGTGAAGCTTATTTTGAGTGTTTACTCTATAAAGGAGTCGATTGTTGATTGTTTTTAGTGTGGTGCTACTGCTTTATCACTAACAACATCATCTTTCGCCAATCTAATTGATATTGGTGGTGTTTAATTACTTTAACTATGATTCAATCAGATTGCCAGGCTTGGTGGTGAAAACTTTAACCCATTCATATATTTTCTTCTTTATTTTTCAGTTCCTTAATATCTCAGTAACCTACCTCTCACGTATCATTAAGTGAGCTAGGTTAAAATTAACATAAAAGTACATGATCCATGTATTTTTTATTTTTTTCACTATCTCTTTTACTTGGCCTCCATCACCATTTTTAGATTTTCACAGCTCCTCCTTCACCATTTTCATAGCTCCAAATTAAACTTCAATTTCTTCTCAAGAAATATACTAGTTGTTCAAGATCTTAGGAGGGCCAACATCCCTCCATGCCTCCCTAGATCCGCCCCTGGTTGCACGACTTGTCTCAAATTTCACTATTTTGAATTTCGTGTTTCGAATGGTTATAGTCATGGCGGGAAAACATATTAACCTTTAAGTGAAACTTGATGTTGGGTCCATTATGCAAGGGTCAAAGTAGAATTTTGTGCATATGTTTTGTTTAGCACCATGAAAATCTGTACATTTGAATCGTAAGTACTAACGTATGAAACGACAATATATAAACAAATATTTATTAAAGGTGATCAAATGAGTTAACAAATGATTCAAAAATACATTATAAAACTTACATATTGTAGTACGATTCATAATATTAAAACATATATTATCTTTACAATTACCATTATATTTTTGAAGGTCTCTCTTTATAACTTCATATGTGACAATAAGTAATTAAATATTAATTAGAGTACACAAAAAAACTTCTAAAAATAAACATTAACCGTTACGTATTACTACACCACACAATATAAAACTTGCGAATTTAATTAAATTAGTGGTTTATGACATTGAATAACAATTGATATGAAATTAACTATTATTTATTAACTATTATAATAAAGATATGTAACGCCACAAAGAGTAATAAACGTTATAAACTTTTCAATAACTTTTATCTTTTTATTTTTCTTAATTTAAATTTAGCTATAAATATTCATTCATAATAAGTAAAATTTATATCTCTTAAATTATATGATTAATTTCAATCTTTACATTTTCATTATCATAATTCTGTCATAAATTTAAAATTAAGCTATGACATAAATAATAACAATAGTTTCAAACTTTTCATTTTTCTTATTTACATTGATATATAGATATCGTTGCATATATATATATATATATATATATATATATATATATATATATATATATATATATATATATATATATATATATATATATATATATATATATATATATATATATATATATATATATATAGACATATATATATATATACATATAAATTAAATAAATAAACATCATTTATATATTTACATGTATAAAAACGTTACACCTATAATAATCATAGTTATATGAATTATAACTAAAATGTAATAATAATAAAAATGATAGTCGTAATCATATTCATAATTATAATTATGAATTATAATCATAATTATTAATCATATAAGTTATACAAATATACAATATAATAATCATAATATCATAATACTAACATTAAAAAGAGATTAGTTAACCACGTTTCTTTTTGTCTGGTCCATGGTTTACAATATTTTGAAATTGGTGTTTCTTCGATACCTACAAACACAAACAAGCATATATTATATTTAATATATATATATATATATATATATATATATATATATATATATATACACATATATCTTATACTATATCCACTATAATAATCTATATATCATTTTCTTCTTCTTTCAGCTTAAAAAAAATCGAGAATAATCGATAATATAGCATTAGTAATATGGCGTGTATTGGGGAAGGATGTTGGTTTATGCTTAACAATAATATTTTTAACCAACGATACTAAGTGATTTGATGATGACACATGCACATAGCCAAAAGTGATGGTAGATATCTTGACATAAATACACAAGTTCACTAAACCATACTTACTCTAGTAAAAGACCAAACCAAATGAAGCTTAAAATAAAAATAGATGCCACACGGTTTGGATCGCGGCGCAGGTGAGACCGTGGGAATCTTGTACCTTGGTTTATGAAACCAGGTACACGGTCGATGTGATGACCCGGAAATTTCTGACCAAATTTAAACTTAATCTTTGTATGATTAACATTTCCGACACGATAAGCAAAGTCTGTAAAACTGAATCTCAAAATTTTTGAACTACTTTTATATATTTAAATACCCTTCGGTTGTTCTCAACGATTCGCGAACTGTTATATGTAAATAGATACATATATATTTACTATAAATTGAAAACGTAACAAAGTTTTAATTGCATGATACCATACATTAAACTTATTGGTTTATATATCTATTTGAATATATATGATTTCAAGTTATTTAGTAAATGATAGTAATATTCGTTTGTTAATTCGATTGATATTTAGATAAGTGAACTAAAACGTTTAAGATGAACAAGTAAAACACTAATTTGCTACAGTATTTTCAAATTGCTACAGTACCCAAAATCCTACAGGTTTTTCGAAAATCACTATTTACTACAGTGAAATTGACTTTGCTACAGTGAATTGCTACAGTAAATTGCTACAATAAAATACTATTTCAAAATAAATAAATAATATATATATATATATATATATATATATATATATATATATATGTATATACTACGAGACGATGATTTATAGAAGCAAATAACCAAAACACTTAATTGATTAAAGCTACACTTAGAGTGACATAGTTATCAATGATTAAGTTTATATTTTGACAAAGGTACGTGTCACAAAATGTAAAATGCAAGTTTTCTAAGTGTACGAAAATACATTCGAAAAACCAGAACCAGGACATAAGTCGAGTGATGACGTACGACTTATCGGAACAAAAATTACAAGTTAACTATGCACGTGAATTTAATATAATATATAATTAATTATATATATTATATATATTATATTTATATTTATTTAATATGTCGACAAGAGTTAGGACAAAATCATATGTGGGCTGGAATCTGATGCCATGCGATCGCATGGCCACAAGCCTAGAAATCCATGCGATCACATGGAGGCAAAAATCTGGCCAAGTCTATAAAAGGCCACGAGTTCTGCCCGAATTCTTACACCTTCATATTTATTTCTTTCTTTCTCTCTGATATATATATTTATATTATTATTTATATATATATTTATATTATTATTATTATTATTATTATTATTATTATTATTATTATTATTATTATTATTATTATTATTATTATTATTATTAAT
Organism: Rutidosis leptorrhynchoides; assembly: GCF_046630445.1. Lineage (NCBI taxonomy): Eukaryota > Viridiplantae > Streptophyta > Magnoliopsida > Asterales > Asteraceae > Rutidosis > Rutidosis leptorrhynchoides. The sequence continues at coordinate 26,168,142 of NC_092343.1, read as the reverse complement.
ATTATTATTAAGGTTAATATTATTATTAATCTTATTATTATTATTAGTATTATACATAAAATACTACGACGAGGTTATGTCCAAACGATTTCAAAAATGGTTTTCGAGCGGGATAAAGCTAAGGAAACTATGGGTTATAGCTATGGAGGTTATGGGTAATATTCGTGGGTAATATTCACAAGTTAAACCTAGTGTTTATCATCTCCATTACGTTTACGTACTTTCCTACAATATTGAATCTCAATATTGATACGTTGAGATCTACGATTATTTGGTAATTTGAGTTTCGATCACATTTTGGTGAACGACTTTATATGCTGCTAAGGTGAGTTTCATTTGCTCCCTTTTTAAATGCTTTTGCATTATATATTTTTGGGCTGAGAATACATGCACTTTATTTTAAACGCAATAGATACAAGTACATACTAAATTCTACACTGAGTTTGAACCGAAAATCCCTTAGCTTTGGTAACTGTTAACTGCCATTTATAAGAACTGGTGGGCGCGAGTAGTACTATATGGATCCATAGGGCTTGATATCCCCGTTCGAGCTAGAGCACTAGCCTTTTAACGGACGTATGCTATTTGAGAAGCGTACACGTTGGTTTGTGTGTATTATTAAGATGATTATACAAAGGGTACAAATTATATATATGTTAAAGTTTAGTTACCAGGGTGCTCAATTTCGTAGAATCTTTTGATAAACGTTTCTGGATGAAACAACTGAAATCTTGTGATCCACCTTTATATACAGATTATGAGCAACATTAAAACTATGAACTCACCAACCTTTGTGTTGACACTTGTTAGCATGTTTATTCTCAGGTTCCCTAGAAGTCTTCCGCTGTTTGCTTATATGTTAGACCAGCTATGTGTATGGAGTCATACATGGCATATTTTTCAAGGAAACGTTGCATTCACCAAATCATCACCATGTATCTTATTTTGACTGCATTGTCAACGGAAGTATTATTGTAAATTATTATATTACGGTGATTGTCTATATGTAGAAATCATCAGATGTCAAAAACCTTTGATTTAAATATTCATTTATGGTGTGCCTTTTCAAAAGAATGCAATGTTTACAAAACGTATCATATAGAGGTCAAATACCTCGCAATGAAATCGATGAATGACGTGTTCGTCCAAGTGGATTTGGAGTGATCGTCACAGTCGACTCCAGGGCTGACCGTGGATCGGCCGCAGAATGTTCTGTCTAAATCTCTTGATCAAATAAATTCTGACTACTTCGGGGCATCTATAATTCATGAAATATGTTTCAACTTGCTTAGAATAGTTACCCTCTTCATATACAAAAGAGTTTTGGTAAGTAGAACGCTAATCTTTGTTAATCACACCTAATGACACCTTAATAACATTTTAGCCTTGATTAAGGATAACACATAAGTGTTACAGGATAATGTGTGCTCCTAAAATGTATATAGACATACTTAGGGTGGCCATCAAGTCACAACCAAGAGTTGCTCCTTCCTTGTACATGTGTTGGACATTAATGTATACTTATGCATTAATCTTGCAAATGTCACATTACAAGTAAACTTACATAGCCTTGGTATAATGCTATGTCATCACTATATGTTTAATCTTAGATAAATTAGTGATCTCTTGCTAGTCATTACATAAGTATTACTTGACTACTTGCTATTATTACATGAGTATTATTTGACTATGTGCTAAATGCAAACTTTCTAGTAGTTACTTAATATGCATGAATGAACTTTGTGTTACTATGAGCCATAAGTTAGGAAATTACAAATGTATACTTAGGCTACCCAAGTGCATTAAGTGTAACTTGTTTAATGACCCGTCCTAATCCATCTGGACGAATACATTATATTTGGTTACATCGTGAGGTATTTGACCTCTAAATGATACATTTTACAAACATTGCAATCGTTTTTAAAAGACAAACTTTCATCACATCGAAAGTTGACGGCATGCATACCATTTCATACTATATCCAACTATAATTGACTTAGTAATAATCTTGATGAACTCAACGACTCGAATGCAACGTCTTTTGAAATATATCATGAATAACTCCAAGTAATATCTCTAAATGAGCAAATGCACAGCGGAAGATTTCTTTCAAACCTGAGAATAAACATGCTTTCATGTCTCAACTAAAAGGTTGGTGAGTTCATTAGTTTATCATAAACATTCATTTCCATCATTTTAATAGACCACAAGATTTCATATATTTAATTGTACACGTAACCCGAGTACAAAATAACACGCGTAACCCGCGAATTTAAAATCATTCATATGGTGAACGCTTGATAACCGACTTAACTTTAATGCATAGAATATCCCAAAACAGAACCTCTCGTCTGTAAAATAATAATAATCTCGAAGTACTAAAGCATCCGTACCCCGGATGGGACTTGTCGAGGTCCATAGACCTATCTTTAGGATTCGCGTCAATTAGGGGCCATAACCGTTTCCTAATTATTAGGTTACCAAGCTAAAAAGGGGTGATATTCAATATTCATAATCCAGCCATAAAATGTAGTTTTTGATCACTTTGTCTATTTCGTAAAACATTAGTAAAATCAGTGCATGTATTCTCAGTCCCAAAAATATATATAAAAAGGGAGTAATGAAACTCACAATGCTGTATTTTATAGTAAAAATACATATGACGACATTGAACAATGCAAGGTTGGCCTCGGATTCACGAACCTATATCATTTGTATATATATATATTAATACACATAATTGTAATCGAACAATATATATATATATATATATATATATATATATATATATATATATATATATATATATATATATATATATATATATATATATATATATATATATATATATATATATATATATATATATATATATAAATTTATTAGTTATATCATTTTTATATTAAAAGTATATATATGTTTCATATATTCATTTTGTATATTAAAATATTAATTTTGTTATGTTATATGTATTTATATATATATATATATTTATATATATATATATATATATATATATATATATATATATATATATATATATATATATATATATATATATATCATTTGTTTGTTAGAAATAGTAATTATAATGATATTATTAAGGGTAAAAATGATAATAATCATAATACTTAATATTACTAATGATAATTTTAATGATAATAATAATAATAATAATAATAATAATAATAATAATAATAATAATAATAATAATAATAATAATAATAATAATAATAATAACAATATCAATAGTTTTAATAAGAAAGAATGATAATAATGCTAAGATAAAAATGATATTTTTTATAAAGATATTATTTTTAATAATAATAGTAATTTTAACAATAATGATAGTCTTAATAGCATTTTAATAGTCATATTAATAATAATACTGATATCAATGTTAATGAGCATTCTAATACTAATATTTATAATAATGATACTTAGTAATACTAATAATGATAATACTAATTCTTAATAAAATGATAGATTTAATATTAATGATATTTTTAATAATAATTATTAATCCATTATATTCATAACTAAATTATAACTTTCATCATTTTCATAATAATATATGTATACATAATTTTATATTTATAACCATAATAATTATAACCTTCTTGGTTAGTTTTAAAACTTATGACTATAGCTTATATAACTATAATTTATAATCATAACCATAACTGAACATTTATTCATATCATTATAACAATTTTTTCATAATCTTTGCCATAACATCTTTTATTATTAATTTCATAATATGCTTATGTTATTAACATACTTATAATCAACTTAATCATAACATTAATTGTAACAATAACAATAATAATAATAATAATAATAATAATAATAATAATAATAATAATAATAATAATAATAATAATAATAATAATAATATTATTATTATTATTACTAATAATAATAATAATAATAATAATAATAATAATAATAATAATAATAATAATAATAATAATAATAATAATAATAGAAATTATACCTCAAAACAATAGGTTTTAAAAAAAAACAGCCACCAGCGGGGCTCGAACCCTCGACCTCTCGCTAACCCGTCAACAACCCAAACCATCCAATCCATTTCTGTTTTCCTGAATTATACTCGTATTAATTAAATATACCTCGTATCCTCTTGTTTCCTACTTTCTTCATATTCCTCAAATTGAAATCGACCAAAATCAATACGAAATCTATACTGCTAGTTTGGAGTTTGAATTGAGATAGGTATATGAAACGTAAACACTTAGTCATCGTTGTTTTGGATTAACAGAAAAATAAAAAAAATTAGCAGTACCTGTTATAGAACTCGAAGAACACAAAACTCAATATGAAATTTAAGGACGTTTTAGACTTTGATTATAACATGAAAAATGTTTCAAATCCCTCCTATAAACTGTCTGGATCCTCAATTTGACTTAAAACATCAAAAAAATTTCAAATTTCACTATGAACAGCTCGTTTAACTTTTTGAAAAATTTAGTTTGACTCGCGAATTAGAACTCGATACTAAGAATTGGCAATTGAAACCTTCCAGATAGTTTAAATGATCAATTTCTAACAAGACTGCAATTCTAGATTTTAAATTTTGTTAAAAAAATTAATTCTTTGGAAAAACACCCAAGAACAGGGTAGACGACTAGTTCCCTTCTATTTTGTATTTTTCTTTTTGAATTGCAGTTGTGTTTAGCATTATATATAAATGGTATTCGAATAATTGAAGTCGGTAGAGGTGATTTAATCAGTTTTTGGTTGTATTGAAGGTTGAAGTCGACGATTAACAAATTAGTGACAGAAAATTCAATCAAGGAATAAAAATATTCAGCAGATCTCTTATTTTCAACTGATAGTACGATTGTAGAACGATTTTTGAAGACACAAACAAAATCAATACAGTTTGACAGCTATATGAAACTGATTTGGGTGCTTAATTCGTACGTATGCATTATATATAATTATTATTAATATTTATAATTATATTAATAATAATCTAAATACAAATAATAATAATAATAATAATATTTATAATAATAATAAAAGTAATAATAATAATAATAATAATAAGTCATATTAATCTTAATGAAATTAATGATAATTATAATAATAATACTAATTATATTAATACTAATCATAATAATACTAGTTACAATAATATCAATAATAATAATAATAACAATTTATATATATATATCAAATATCATATTGGTATCTTAATATTATTAATCATGATATTAATATTAATATTTATTTTATGAATGGAAGTAATAATATTATAATACATATATTTTAATTTTTATTATATATTTTATTATCTATGGAATATCTTGTAATAATATAATACATTATATAATAACTTTTGTTGAATACTTGTTATTTGTACATTTTATTATAATACAGAAACATAGAAATCATATTTATTTATATAAAGGTTCATTTTAAATTCTCTTAATCATTTTGTATCTTATTTTACTTATATAACATATAATAGTTAAAATTTTATATATAATCAGAATATATCAAAATTATTATTTATAGAAATCCTATACACTTATGTATAGTTTTATTTTTAATAAACACATTATTACCTTGTATATTATTTCATATATCCAATACTAATGATTACATTATATCTTATTATTTCAATTATATATACATTTGTTTATATATATATATATATATATATATATATATATATATATATATACATATATTTACATATTTATTTACAGATAATTGTTCGTGAATCGTCGAGAGTATTCGAAGGGTAAATGAATACATGATCACAGTTCAAAGTTTTTGAGATTTCAATATCACGGACTTTGCTTATCGTGTCGGAAATATATAAAGATTAAGTTTAAATTTAGTCAAAAATTTCCGGGTCGTCACAGTACCTGCCCGTTAACGAAATTTCATCCCAAAATTTGATCGAGGTTGTCATGGCTAACAATAAAAATGTTTTCTTGACGAATATGAGTTGTTAAATAGAGTTTTATCATCATTGAGTAATATGGATAAAATAATTCAATTACTCAAATAGTACGAATGAAGCTATCACTAAATAGTGAAATGAGAAAGACATGTTTCATCATAACTTTTGACTAGTCATGGTTGAATTCATGAATTCAAGGGATTTACAGTAAATCTTTGAAATCTAAAAGATTTGATTCTTCGGTGAGTAAGGAAATTAAGATCTCTATAATTAGATACGGTGATCTGCCTCGATTACTCTGTCTGATATTTCCATTATAAATTTAACTCTTCCGTTCCATTATTCTCACCATTCCTATACTTTCTTTCTTAGTTTCATACATCCAAAAGATTGTGAAATGCTTAATCCAGTTCTGATTCTTGTCCTTATCCTTACTATCGCAACAATCATTCTCTTTTTCCAACTACCACCGGAGGAATCTGTTTTCTTCTACTTCGCCCTTGGGGTTATAATGTTTTTAATTCTCCCGCGTCTTTATGTTGCAATAAACATTGATATACACGGTTTGTAATTTATGTGTTGTTATCGGGCTTTATATTCTCCCTTATATTTCGGAGTTTCATACTTTTGTTTTCTCTTCCCGACTTTAAGTCAAGCGAATAATGGTCCGGAATTTGTAGATATGAAATTTGGAATGAACGTAGTTGATGTTCTACGAAGGAAATTGTAATGGCACAATCTTGATTTGTCAAATTACCAGAATCACTGAGAATGGAACTATCAAGAATATACTTTCTTGATATGTTCAAAAGTTAAGTAGAATGAAAGAGTTATGTAACATGGCACATGATGACGCTATGATCTGTGAATCATCATGTCCCATTAGAAACTCAGCATGACTTACTGTAATATAATCACGTTGATCAAGTGTCATTATATTATACTAACTCATGCTTCAATTTCTAACACTACTTCAAAACATTCATATTTTAAATTCAAATCTTTAAGAATTTAGAAACTAAAATAGTTTCCTTTCTGATGTAACACTGATATCGCAAAGAGATAAGTGATTTCAGATACAAATAGTTATGAAAATATCTTCAGAAATATCGAGGATATTTATAATTAAAGATACGATAATATCTTAGAATTTTAGAATCAAATTGTGATGAAGAAATTCATTCACAATGATTTAGAGCGATTAAGGAGCAAGGTATTCGCTAAAGATTTTATCAGAAATAGAATCATCAGGATTCTTTATGTACAAGTTTAGTTCTTGTGATTTGTTCAGAGTCTCCTTCATGGTTTGCTCAATCCGTTTTCCAGTACAAATTTTCCATTGAGTGTTTCCATCACTCCATTCTTTATCATCAAACTTTTGACTGTTAAGGCAGTCTTCAGTTTTCACTATTTCATCAGCTTTTTCAAGACTCGGAAAACTGATTCATAGGCTAAAGTGTTTTTTAGTAATTCAGAATTGAAGATCATAATTCGAAGAAATAAATGTTATATGTATACATATAACTGTTGATGTAGAAACGCTGCGAGATTCAAAATACTGATTGCTGATTCTCGGTAATTGGTATGACAACTCTCGTTACAATATGTGGATGAGTATATGATAGGGTTTTAATGAACAAAAATATTGGTTCTTCAGAGGGACTTAAGCCGATGAGTAATTGAAGTTGCTGGTAATTTACTGTTAATGTGGTGGAATATAAACGATTCCTTGTAACGATGATGAAGGGCGAACTTATATATCAACGTTATAATAGAGTTTATTCGAATGAAAAGTCGAAATTGATTCGCTGAAGCTGTGACAAAATTGACTACTTTGGAAAGGGATTGTAAAGTTATTTTCGGTAATAACAACGCCAAAAGAACTAGCACAGATACGTGTTAAAGGTTTACTCAGGTTCCGAGTGTTTTCAGGTGCATAACTATATGTATCAATCTTTTCTTCCGTAGATGAAGTGCGGTTGGTTCATCCTCTTGATTGAGGTGTTTTCAAGAATCATGAAAGGTTTGAACGCAGATTGTAATTGTCAAGAGATTTAAGATGAAATCAAGTGGCAAACTTGAAGAATTGTTTAGTTTCATATGTTATAATCAATATTTTAATTCATTTTAATTGTCCAATGTTGATAGTCCACAGTTAGCAGTTCAATAATTCATATATAGTTTAATGTATTATATTCAAATTACTTAATACGTGTCGTGACCCATTATATACATGTCTCAGACTCGATCACAACTCAAAGTATATATATTATTTTGGAATCAACCTCAGCCCTGTATAGCTAACTTGATCATTACCGCATATAGAGTGTCTATGGTTATTTCAAATAATATATATAGATGCGTCGATATGATATGTCAAAACCTTGTATACGTGTCCCGATATTTAAAGTGCGTAAAATAAATAACAGAAATTAAATGACTATAAATAAAATTTCGAGAATATAAATTGCGATAAATAACTTGCGATAAATAAAATGTAATCAGTTAGCTAGGAACAGTTAGCTAGGAATAGTTAGCGTGGATTCTTAACAAAATTTTTCTCATAGTTAATTTGTTTGTTTCTAACAAATTTTATTTTGTCCAATGTTTTCTTCATTATGCCACTTGTTGGATTCTGATAGATCAAAATCCAAATATGAAATTAAATGAAAATGGTTATTCTGAGGTGAACGGATACGTATATCGGTGATTGTAAATAGGTTAGTAAATGACTGTTGAATTAGAATCGAAGAATGTACAATGTAACTTATTAATGTGAAATCTAAATATTCCTCGGGTATTACCTACCCGTTAAAATATTTTCACCATTAACAGTTTGTACAAAAGAATTTTTAATTACAACCTTTATGAAAACATATATACATATATATTTTCTTCAGAGGTAATCATGGATTTAATGAGTCAATATGATATTAATCTCATTTGATTTACGATTAGAACTATGATACATAATCTCTAAAACATTAGAAATTATAAAATCGTCATGAAGAACGAAGATAATTGATGTAGAATGATACGTAGAACAATGATTATACTCGAGGTACAGAATGAGATGTTGAGGCATAGATTGTTGATGGTACTGGTGCTGTTACTGATGGTACTGTTGATGACGGTGATGTTGCTGAAGCTGGTAAATTTTGCACCATATTCTCCAAATTTATTACTAGAGCGCGAAGCTCTTTGACTTCTTCCATTACTCCAGGATGATTGGCGAGTGGAACGAAAGGATAAATAAGGTTTAGAATTGTAGATAGAATATAATCGTGACGAGCTACCCTGGAAATGAGGCTGAAAATGGTGTTTCGAATAGGTTCGCCAGTAAGTGCTTCAGGTTCTTCGCTAATAGGGAAATTTGGTTGGTGGAAAGGAATTGCCTTCTTCTCGTTTCCGTTGATTAAGTCGACTATGAACTCATCCCCAATTCATCCAGAACTAAAGATGACTAATTAGTTGATCCATTCTGGTTATACTGCGGCCAGAGCTCGTGTGGAAATCCATATCGGAATAGCTGTCGGAATCCGAGGAACTAGAACTAGTTGAAGGATCCATTTCGTACGATCAGGGAATTGATTTTCGATATGAGATAGATTATAGGACTTAGAAACACATAATTTTCATATGTATATATAATACCAAGATCCCATAAGTTACGGAGGAATCTTCAGAAGCTGTCAGGCAAAGTTTACAGTAACAGATACGCTAAGATACGAATTTATCTATACATTATCTATACAATAGAGGCAGTAAGACATGTCTAGACTTTAAGGATGATAAGTAGGTAATTTCCTAAGGATGATAAGCAGATGATTCCGACTAGATATGATAAGCAAAACTTTTGACATACAGACACGGTCGAAGTCCAGACTCATTAATGCATCCTAACAACTACTAGTTAGACACACTAATGCAAGACCTGGTTCGCTAAGACCACCGCTCTGATACCAAATTTAATGACCCGTCCTAATCCATCTGGACGAATACATTACATTTGGTTACATCGTGAGGTATTTGACCTCTAAATGATACATTTTACAAACATTGCATTCGTTTTTAAAAGACAAACTTTCATCACATCGAAAGTTGATGGCATGCATACCATTTCATACTATATCCAACTATAATTGACTTAGTAATAATCTTGATGAACTCAACAACTCGAATGCAACGTCTTTTGAAATATGTCATGAATAACTCCAAGTAATATCTCTAAATGAGCAAATGCACAGCGGAAGATTTCTTTCAAACCTGAGAATAAACATGCTTTCAAGTGTCAACCAAAAGGTTGGTGAGTTCATTAGTTTATCATAAACATTCATTTCCATCATTTTAATAGACCGCAAGATTTCATATATTTAATTGTACACGTCACCCGAATACAAAATAACACGCGTAACACGCGAATTAAAAATCATTCATGTGTTGAATGCTTGATAACCAACTTAACTTTAATGCGTAGAATATCCCCAAACAGAACCTCTTGTCTGTATAATAATAATCTCGAAGTACTAAAGCATCCGTACCTCGGATGAGACTTGTCGAGGTCCATAGATCTATCTTTAGGATTTGCGTCAATTAGGGGCCATACACGTTTTCTAATTATTAGGTTACCAAGCTAAAAAGGGGTGATATTCAATATTCATAATCCAGCCATAGAATGTAGTTTTTGATCACTTGTGTCTATTTCGTAAAACATTAGTAAAATCAGCGCATGTATTCTCAGTCCCAAAAATATATATAAAAAGGGAGTAATGAAACTCACAATACTGTATTTTGTAGTAAAAATACATATGACGACATTGAACAATGCAAGGTTGGCCTCGGATTCACGAACCTATATCATTTGTATATATATTAATACACATAATTGTAATCGAACAATATATATATGTATATATATATATATATATATATATATATATATAAATTTATTAGTTATATCATTTTTATATTAAAAGTATATATATGTTTCATATATTCATTTTGTATATTAAAATATTAATTTTGTTATGTTATATGTATTTATATATATATATATATATATATATATATATATATATCATTTGTTTGTTAGAAATAGTAATTATAATGATATTATTAAGGGTAAAAATGATAATAATCATAATACTTAATATTACTAATAAAGTTAATAATGTGAATAATTTTACTAATGATAATTTTAATGATAATTATAATAATAATAATAATAATAATAGTAATAACAATAACAATAGTTTTAATAAGAAAGAATGATAATAATGCTAAGATAAAAATGATAGTTTTTATAAAGATAATATTTTTAATAATAATAGTAATTTTAACAATAATGATAGTCTTAATAGCATTTTAATAGTCATATTAATAATAATACTAATATCAATGTTAATGAGCATTCTAATACTAATATTTATAATAATGATACTTAGTAATATTAATAATGATAATACTAATTCTTAATAAAATGATAGATTTAATATTAATTATAATTTTAATAATAATTATTAATCCATTAAATTCATAACTAAATTATAACTTTCATCATTTTCATAATAATATATGTATACATAATTTTATATTTATAACCATAATAATTATAACCTTCTTGGTTAATTTTAAAACTTATGACTATAGCTTTTATAACTATAATTTATAATCATAACCATAACTGAACATTTATTCATATCATTATAACAATTTTTCCATAATCTTTGCCATAACATCTTTTATTATTAATTTCATAATATGCTTATGCTATTAACATACTTATAATCAACTTAATCATAACATTAATTGTAACAATAACAATAACAACAATAATAATAATAATAATAATAATAATAATAATAATAATAATAATAATAATAATAATAATAATAGAAATTATACCTCAAAACAATAGGTTTTAAAAAAAAGCCACCAGCGGGGCTCGAACCCTCGACCTCTCGCTAACCCATCAACAACCCAAACCATCCAATCCATTTCTGTTTTCCTGAATTATACTCGTATTAATTAAATATACCCCGTATCCTCCTGTTTCCTACTTTCTTCATATTCCTCAAATTGAAATCGACTAAAATCAATACGAAATATATACTGCTAGTTTGGAGTTTGAATTGAGATAGGTATATGAAATGTAAACACTTAGTCATCGTTGTTTTAGATTAACAGAAAAATAAAAAAATTAGCAGTACCAGTTATAGAACTCGAAGAACACAAAACTCAATATGAAATTTAAGGACGTTTTAGACTTCGATTATAACATGAAAAATGTTTCAAATCCCTCCAATAAACTGTCTGGATCCTCAATTTGGCTTAAAACATCAAAACAATTTCAAATTTCACTATGAACAGCTCGTTTGACTTTTTAAAAAATTTAGTTTGACTCCCGAATTAGAATTCGATACTAAGAATTGGCAATTGAAACCTTCCAGATAGTTTAAATGATGAATTTCTAACAAGACTGCAATTCTAAATTTTAAATTTTGTTAAAAAAATGAATTCTTTGGAAAAACACCCAAGAACAAGGCAGACGACTAGTTCCCTTCTGTTTTCTCTTTTTCTTTTTGAATTGCAGTTGTGTTTAGCATTATATATAAATGGTATACGAATAATTTAAGTCAGTAGAGGTCATTTAATCAGTTTTGGTTGTATTGAAGGTTGAAGTCGACGGTTAACAAATTAGAGACAGAAAATTCAATCAAGGAATAAAAATATTCAGCAGATCTCTTATTTTCAACTGATAGTACGATTGTAGAACAATTTTTGAAGATACAAACAAAATCAATACAGTTTGACAGCTATATGAAACTGAATTGGGTGCTTAATTCGTACGTATGCATTATATATAATAATTATTAATTATTAATATTTATAATTATATTAATAATAATCTAAATACAAATAATAATAATAATAATAATAAAAATATTTATAATAATAATAAAAGTAATAATAATAATAATAAGTCATATTAATCTTAATGAAATTAATGATAATTATAATAATAATACTAATCATAATAATATTAGTTACAATAATATCAATAATAATAATAACAATTTATATATATATATATATATATATATATATATATATATCAAATATCATATTGGTATCTTAATATTATTAATCATGATATTAATATTAATATTTATTTTAAGAATGGAAGTAATAATATCATAATATATATATTTTAATTTGTATTATATATTTTATTATCTATGGAATATCTTGTAATAATATAATACATTATATAATAACTTTTGTTGAATACTTATTATTTGTACATTTTATTACAATACAGAAACATAGAAATCATATTTATTTATATAAAGGTTCATTTTAAATTACTCTTAATCATTTTATTTCTTATTTTACTTATATAACATATAATAGTTAAACTTTTATATATAATCGGGAATATATCAAAATTATTATTTATAGAAATCCTATAGACTTATGTATAGTTTTATTTTTAATAAACACATTATTACCTTGTATATTATTTCATATATCCAATACTAATGTTTACATTATATCTTATTATTTCAATTATATATACATTTGTTTATATATATATACATATATTTACATATTTATTTACACATAATTGTTCGTGAATCGTCTAGAGCATTCGAAGGGTAAATGAATACATGATCACAGTTTAAAGTTTTTGAGATTTTAATATCACAGACTTTGCTTATCGTGTCGGAAATATATAAAGATTAAGTTTAAATTTAGTCAAAAATTTTCAGGTCGTCACAACTTGGTTGATAATAATTGATATGTCATAAACAAATAGTCTTAAGTTCTTAAAGAATTATTAACACACATATTGAGATAACAAAAGAGACATGTTTTAGTTTAGTAACATGTCTAAGAATGGTTGAGTCTTGATTAACATGATATCTTACAACATGCTTAATTGAACTTATTTGTTTCACCAAGTAAGACATCATTAACACATCTAATTAATCCATGTGTAAGCGTAAAGATGAATAAATGACATGCTTAGTGATTAATTAGGTTTTTGTCATCAATGACATGTTGACAAACCAATAGGACTTAAGCAAGTATGTTAAAAACAAACAAAAGATTATGACAAGTATGAGATTACTTCAATTGGTTATCAAGACTTGTATCCAAGAATGTTGTGCTTCCCTCTTTGGTTATGACAAGTCACTATCAAAAGAATACAACTAAGAGAATCATACACTTAATGCATATAGTACTTGTATAGGATGTTGAGTATCTTTTGCAGGTATTAAATGTAGTAAAGAGACCAAAAGAACCAAGTTTGAATGGATTCAAACAGCCATACAACGACTACATGAAAATGACCTGATAATGTGTGGTCGACCCACGGTTTGTAACATCCCGCATTTTTTTGTTAAATTATTTTAACGCCCGTCTTTTTATTTTATTGATATCTTTCATACCTAGATTTGTATCCTCCATTGGTTAACGTTCTTAATATTTTCGTTATTGGATTATAACATCTCCCGTTTACTCTCGTGTATTTCAAAATAATTTGTTTGGTTAACTCACGCACCCGCATCTGAAATCGAGGGACTAATTTCGTCAATTGATCAAAGATGTGACTAGTTGGACTATTCAACATCCACCACCACCATTCATTTCATTCATCACCTCCCATCTTTCTCTACTACTTCCATTTTTACTCTCAAACACCCATTTCACTAAATCATCATCCATTTTGAATCTAGCAAGCATCAACTAAAGCAAACTACATATTTGGAATCCTTGCATCTTCCTCTTCAATTCCATACCAACTTCATCTATCTTGGGTAACTTTTTAAAAATATTAGATTTTGTGTTCTTGATAATTTTGACTTATAAAAGTGTTAATTAGTGTCTATGGCTCAAGTATAACATGAATATGTATTTAGTTTGCTCGATTAGTTGTTTTGAGTAACTAGCTTGAATATGAAAAATGGGTGTGCTTAATCTTGAATTTTGTATGATTAAATGTTGTTTAAATGTTAAAGTTCATGTATTAAATGTGTTACTAGCATCATTAGCTTCAATTTGATGTGTAAGTTGATTTAGAAAAGCTTCATTTACAAAATAGTTGAATTCATGATTTTGGTTAGGGTTTGATGAACTTTAAAATAAACTTTTGATACATTGAATGCTTGTTAATGTTGTTAGTAAGTGTTTAGTTACAATATATGTTTAATTACCTTCGAAACGGTATATCGTATGTGTAAATTGGATTCCCGAATCATAAAATACGTTTTACGAACTTGAAACCTTGATAATGAACCTTTAATGATCACTTGATGAGAATTCGGTTATTGTAAATGATATTTTTGTGTGATAAAAAGTGTTTAGTTGTATTCCTCGTTAAATTACCTTTCCAACGATGTAAGGTATGCATTTTAGGTGTTTACGGTTCATTAGTTATGATAAATTGAAGTTTGGTCCGAGACTAGTAAAACTTTTAAGCAGTTTCACTGAATCATACATGGATGCGGCGCATCAGCTCTGGATGCAGCGTATCTGCAGACTGATGCGGCGCATCACTTGCAGATGCGGCGCATCTGAAGGCTGCTGTCCAAAATTTTTTTTTTTTCGTTTAATTCCCGCTATGCTATACGTGTCCGATTATCATGAAACTTGGCCAACATACTTATATATGCTTATCTTTCATAGAAAAATTGTCGGATACCCGACCCGACCGCGTTGACTTTGACTTTGACCAAGTTTGACTTTTAGTTAAACTTAACCAAATGTTTATGCAATCGTTCTAGCATGCTTTTATACTTATATCTTGCATGAAACTTGACAATTTGATACACATGCTTTATGTAATCGAGTCATAATGAGCCATAGGACTAATTGAACATCTTTGACCAACCGTGTTTATCGTTATTGATACAACCTACTTGTTTAGGTCAAGACTAGCACTCGTTCTTGCACACGTTACTTTGTGAAGTACTTTATTTACTCGAGCACTCAAGGTGAGATCATAGTCCCACCTTTACTCTTTTAAACTTACATTTGGGATGAGAAAACATAAACGTTTTATTTTACAAAGTGAACACAAGTATGAAAACAAACTTTCTACATACGAGTTAGAACAAAATCCTCAATTTGATTATCATTAGTTACATTTACCGGGTGTAAGCGAGAACTTATGTTGTATGGCCATATGGGTTTGACAAACCCTCATTCGGACGGTTCGCTACCGTTACTTCGAATGAAATATATTTTCGAGAAACAGTGTATGTTCTAACACTATTGTGATGGGGTTCTATGGAAGGAAAGTTAAGCCTTGATAATTGGGTGCTCGTGATAACAAATTTTTGGAATGGTTTACTATTATTGAAATGTTATAAATCTTGTGGTTCATTTTACTTACTCACTTATTTACTTAAACCTATGATTTCACCAACGTTTTCGTTGATAGATTTCAATGTTTTTCTCAGGTCTTTGAACGATATGTGATACATGCTTCCGCTCATTATTTTGATACTTGCATTGGATGTCGAGTATATATGCATACATGGAGCGTCTTTTGACTTTATTTTAAACTATGTCGCATAGGTTTCATTTTTACTTATAACATTGTAACATAACTTGTGGTTGAACTATTCTTGTAAACTTGAAACAATCTTTACATTTGAAATGAATGCGACATATTTTTTGGTCAAACATTATTTTAAAGACTTATGACCACGTAACGGGACCTAAGTAGACGGCGCCATCAATGACGATTTTGTCAGGTCGCTACAGATGGTATCAGAGCATTGGTTGTAGGGATTTAGTGTTCATTGCTGTCAACCCCGAGTCATAGGGTACATTAGTGAGTCTAGACTACAACCGTCATATAGACTTGAAGTAGGAATTACTTGACTACTTGTGCATTTATACTCGAACTCTTCTATTCATATCTAATTTTATTCCATCTTAATCTCACGTTGTTTAATTTGATTGACACGCCACCTTGACTTAGTGAAATGATGTCGAATGCACATATGAATCAGGGTAATATAATTTTCGGGATTATATTACGGTGACTCATATGAATGTTCCGACATTATGACATAAAGAATTTAAGGCGAGTCAAGGAAAATCTTCTCTCTATCATAATTCCATATCACAGTTAGTATTATTGAGGATACTAATCAACGATATTCTTGTATTTTCAAGGAACAATGGCTCACCAAGGTCAATAAAATACTCCTCCCGAAACTCTAGAACAAGCTCTTCAATGAATGATAGCCACCGTCGTGGGTGCGGCCATGGCCGGTCACTTCTCTAACAACAACAACAACAACAATCATGGAGCCGGTGATTCAAATGAGGGGTGCTCCTACAAAAACTTCATGGAGTACAAACCTCCCACTTTCGATGGAACCGGGGGACCGGTTGCTCTCACCCTATGGCTCGAACAAACGGAAGCTGTTTTTAGAATAAGCGGCTGTCGGGACCAAGATAAGGTCAAGTTTTCCACCCTCACTTTCTCCAGTATTGCTCTCTCATGGTGAAACATGTATGTATAATCGGTGGGTACCGATGAAGCCCATACACTCTCTTGGACCGAATTAAGAGAAAGAATGATCACCGACTACTTCCCGCACGAAGAGACTCGAAGGCTCGAACAGGGGCCAAGAAATTTAAAAATGGCCCGAAATGACCTCGAAGCTTATAATCAACGGTTTTCCGAACTAGCCTCAATTTGTCCAAACCTCATGGCTCCCGGGCCCCAAGGTGTTAAATTTTACATGGATGGCCTCCCTAAGAGCATTCCACACGGGGTAATGCCATCAAGGCCCGCCAACCTACAAGAGGGTTTGACGATGGCCCGCCGATTTATAAAAACGGTGGATGAAATTGAAGCGCCAACACCAACGGCCGAGGACCAACTGGGTAACAACAAAAGAAAACGGGAAGCCTCTCCATCATGTAACCACAACCACAACGACTCCACCAAGAAGCCTTTCACCCCCGGCGGGAGGAAAAGTTATGCCGGAACTCGACCTTTTTGCAACAAGTGCCGCAACCATCATTATGGAAAATGTGGAAAGACATTTTGCATCAAGTGTCAAGGAAGTGGCCATGTGGCCCATGTTTGTAAGAGTACCATTACCGTCGCTCAAAAGGGGCCCAATTCGCCAAAAGCGGGTGTTTGTTTCGAATGTGGCCAATCTGGTCATTTTAGGAATGCGTGTCCAAAGAAGAAAGCAAACCCGCGGATGAGCCTTCAACATTAACACCTAGGATGCCCGAGATGACAATGAACTAGTCACGGGTACGTTTCTTCTCGACAACTCTTACATTTCTTGCTTATTCGATTCGGGTGTCGATAAATGTTTTGCATCCAAGACTTTGACTCATTCTTTTAGCACTCCACCATTTCCCTTAGATACTATTTATATCATTCAGGTGACCAACGGAAAACTATTGCGGGCCGACAATTTTATCGGAGAGTGTACGTTGAACTTTTTGGGTAAAAAGTTTGAATTTTGACTTGATACCTATAGAACTAGAGAGCTCAAAACCTGTTCATTAAGAAGAAAATGATTCCTTACATGTGTATAGATTATTGTGAACTAAATAATTTCCGGATAAGAACCGATATCCTTTCCCCCGTATCAATGACCTCCCGATCAATTACAAGGATTCCGTGTGTATTCCAAAATCGACCTCCATTCCGGTTATCATCAATTGAGGGTTAAGGGATAAGGTATCTCCAAAACCATTTTCCGAACTCGCTACGATAGTTATAAATTTCTTTTAGTGCCGTTCAATTTATCTAAGGCTTCGTCCGTATTCATAGACCTCCTGAACCGCGTATGCAAACATATCTAGACAAATCTGTTATCGTATTTATAGATGATGTCTAAATCTATTTAAGTAAAGAAGAAAACGAACAACATCTCTGTCTTACGCTCGAATTCTTGAGAAAAGAACAACTCTATGCCAAAATCTCCAAGTGTGAACTTTGCTTAAACAAAGTCCAATTTCTAGACCATGTTGTTAGTGGTCAAGGTATTACAATAAATCTCGCAAAAATTGAAGCCACACGTAATTTGGAAACCCTCACGACTCTGACTTGTATTCGTAAAATCTTAGATCTCGGCGGTTATTACCGAAGATTCATTTCCGACTTTTTCCCGTGTTGCTCATCCTTTAACCTCGTTAACTCCCTAAGGGGAAGATTTAAACCTCTCCATGTCCGGACCTTGAACGTGATTATCCACACCAACCTGACTAGCTAAATTCGTGTAGCACAAGATGGAACTCAATTGTGGAAAATATTTCTACGTGAACGCCTGAAAGGCATACTCTCTCGACTCGAAATCAAAGAAACTGAAATTTGTTACTTTGCACGAGGAATTCGAATACTTAATTATGGACCCCATCAATCTTCTCACTGCCACGTACCATGCTACATAACTCTGTTATTTCACTATTACCGTCTGATATTGTTGGAACCCAAAATAACACACAACCCAAGTATACCCATTTCTTCTTTGACTTATCATCCTTATTGTTCTGATATACGGCCAACTACTACTCAATTCCGAACTATACAACTATGTGTACTATCTCGTTCCCCCCAAGTCTCAACACTTGGCCACAAGCTGCGCGATATGAGTACGTCGAGGTGAAAACTCATCCTATTCTAAATTCTTATTTCACTCCCATCTTTTTTGCTCGTACTTCCGTATAAGGAAATCTTTTATCAAAATTCTCAATGGAGAGAGAGACTCTTCACGTATTACTAGTATTCGCCACGTGGGTGAGTAGCCCTAACTAACTTGTTCAAACATATCTTAAAGAATTCTATTCCAATACGGTGTACCATTATCGACTATCTCGGATCACAATGCTCGTTTCACTTCTAGACTTACAAAAAGCCTCGGGACCACTTTTAAACATGGGTACCGCGTACCCCCCACAAACCGATGAACAAAGCAAATGTACGATTCGAACCTTGGAAACCATAATGCGAGTTTGTATTATTAACTACAAATTACTTGGGAAAAGTCCTTGCCTTTAACCGAATTCTCTTACGACGATAGTTATCACACGAGTATTAACGCCGCACCTCTTCGAAACTCTATATGGCCGCAAATTTCATTATCCTTTTCGTTAGGCCAAAGTGGGTGACAAGCAAACCACCGGATCCGAACTCATTCAGGAAATAACCGTTAAGGTCGTTCAAGTCCGAGAAGGGATCAAGACGTCCCGTAGTCTCCAAAGGAGCTATGCCGATGTTAGACGTAAACCTCTCGAATTCTAAGTGAGTGACCACGTAATATTGAAAAACCACACCTTGGAAGGGTGTAATCTGTTTTGGGAAAACGAAGGTAGTTGAATCCGCGATATTAATCCTTTCGAAATCTTGAGGTGTACTGAACCCGCTACAAACAGTTTAAATCTTCCGACTCAATTAGGTTTCCCGTCAATCCTACATTCCATGTATCAAACTTTGAGAAGTGTCCTGCAGGACAGGAACTTGTTATTTCTGTTAGATGAGCTTACTATCAATGATAAACTTCGCTTCATGGGAGAACCGGTTGAAATTATGGATCGTAAAACCAAACCTGAAGACAACGTAAAATATCGACTGTCAAAATTCATGGGGATGGCCAAGGACGTATTTTCACTTATTCGTAGAATTGAAAACGCAAGGTCTCAAGGAAGATACATCGACTATTACTTCCAACTAAATTTTGGGACGAAATTTCTTTTAAGGTGTGGGTAATGTAACATCCCGGATTTTTTCGTTAAATTATTTTAACGCCCGTCTTTTTATTTTGTTGATATCTTTCGTACCTAGATTCGTATCCTCCGTTGGTTAACGTTCTTAATATTTTCGTTATTGGATTATAACATCTCCCATTTACTCTCGTGTATTTCAAAATAATTCGTTTGGTTAACTCACGCACCCGCATCCGAACTCGAGAGACTAATTTCGTCAATTGATCAAAGATGTGACTAGTTGGACTAGTCAACATCCACCACCACCATTCATTTCATTTATCACCTCCCATCTTTCTCTACTACTTCCATTTTTACTCTCAAACACCCATTTCACTAAATCATCATCCATTTTGAATCTAGCAAGCATCAACTAAAATAACTACATATTTGAAATCCTTGCATCTTCCTCTTCAATTCCATACCAACTTCATCTATCTTGGGTAACTTTCTAAAAACACTAGATTTTATGTTCTTGATAATTTTGACTTATAAAAGTGTTAATTAGTGTCTATGGCTCAAGTATAACATGAATATGTGTTTGGTTTGCTCGATTTGTTATTTTGAGTAACTAGCTTGAATATGAAAAATGGGTGTGCTTAATCTTGAATTTTGTATGATTAAATGTTGTTTAAATGTTAAAGTTCATGTATTAAATGTGTTACTAGCATCATTAGCTTCAATTTGATGTGTAGGTTGATTTAGAAAAGCTTCATTTACAAAATAGTTGAATTCATGATTTTGGTTAGGGTTTGATGAAATTTAAAATGAACTTTTGATACATTGAATGCTTGTTAATGTTGTTAGTAAGTGTTTAGTTGCAATGTATGTTTAATTACCATCGAAACGGCATATCGTATGTGTAAATTGGATTCCCGAATCATAAAATACGTTTACGAACTTGAAACCTTGATAACGAACCTTTAATGATCACTTGACGAGAATTTGGTTATTGTAAATGATATTTTTGTGTGATGAAAAGTGTTTAGTTGTATTCCTCGTTAAATTACCTTTCCAACGATGTATGGTATGCGTTTTAGGTGTTTACGATTCATTAGTTATGATAAATTGAAGTTTGGTCCGAGACTTGTAAAACTTTTAAGCAGTTTCACTGAATCAGCTCTGGATGCGGCACATCTGCAGACTGATGCGGGGCATCTGAAGGCTGCTGTCTAAAATTTTTATTTTTTTTCCGTTTAATTCCCGCTATGCTATACGTGTCCGATTAACATGAAACTTGGCCGATATACTTATATATGCTTATCTTTCATAGAAAAATTATCGGATACCCGACCCGACCCCGTTGACTTTGACTTTGACTTTGACCAAGTTTGACCAAGTTTGACTTTTAGTTAAACTTAACCAAATGTTTATGTAATTGTTCTAACATGCTTTTATACTTATATCTTGCATGAAACTTGACAATTTGATACACATGCTTTATGTAATCGAGTCGTAACGAGCCATAGGACTAATTGAACATCTTTAACCAATCGTGTTTACCGTTATTGATACAACCTACTTGTTTAGGTCAAGACTAGCACTCGTTCTTGCACACATTACTTTGTAAAGTACTTTATTTACTCGTGCACTCAAGGTGAGATCATAGTCCCACCTTTACTCTTTTAAACTTACATTTGGGATGAGAAAACATAAACGTTTTATTTTACAAAGTGAACACAAGTATGAAAACAAACATTCTACATACGAGTTAGAACAAAATCCTCAATTCGATTATCATTAGTTACACTTGTTAGGTGTAAGCGAGAACTTATGTTGTATGGCCATATGGGTTTGACAAACCCTCATTCGGACGGTTCGCTACCGTTACTTCGGATGAAATATATTTTCGAGAAACAGTGTATGTTCTAACACTATTGTGATGGGGTTCTATAGAAGGAAAGTTAAGCCTTGATAATTGGGTGCTCGTGATAACAAATTTTTAGAATGGTTTACTATTATTGAAATATTATAAATCTTGTGGTTCATTTTACTTACTCACTTACTTACTTAAACCTATGATTTCACCAACGTTTTCGTTGACAGATTTCTATGTTTTTCTCAGGTCTTTGAACGATATGTGATACATGCTTCCGCTCATTATTTTGATACTTGCATTGGATGTCGAGTATATATGCATACATGGAGCGTCTTTTGACTTTATTTTAAACTGTGTCGCATAGGTTTCATTTGTACTTATAACATTGTAACATAACTTATGGTTGAACTATTCTTGTAAACTTGAAACAATCTATACATTTGAAATGAATGCGACATATTTTTTGGTCAAACGTTATTTTAAAGACTTATGACCACGTAACGGGAACTAAGTAGACGGCGCCGTCAATGACAATTTTTTCGGGTCGCTACACGGTTGACCGTGGGCTGAGCCGCAGAAACGGCTAGTTTTTATCTCTCTATATAAATAGCAAGACTTGGAGAGCTTTGAAGAGTGGACCCTCTTGCATGCTTCAACTCAAATCCATCAGAGAATCACAAGATCATAATTTATATATATTTTTATGATTAGCAAGAAAAGTTCTATAATCTCATAGATTTTAGAAGTGTTGTAAGCTTACTATCAAATTACTATCTTTGTGAGTTTACTTAGTGTTGTATTATCCTTTGAATTGTCTTAGAATTTTCATAAGCAGAAAGGGTGAGTCTTGTACATTGTAACTAGAAGCATAAGCTAGCTTAGCTATCATCCTTAAACTAGGAATTTGATTAATTTCATTGGAGATTAATTCTTGTCCAAGGTGAAGACAAGTTGATTGATATGGCCGAAATGGAAAGTTTTGTTTATGCGGTGTCGTTAGGCCGCAAGGCGTCACAATCAACTACCAAGAGAGGGAGAAATAGTTTCAAATTAATATTTAGCGAGGCCTAAATCTTACTACTCCTTATTAAGAGTAAGAGAAGTATGACCTAGAGTCGTATTTTTGAGATATCAGTAGAATCGAACATATATCTAAAACTTAAGATAATTTTAAGGTGCAAGAGTAGCGGTTTGTTACCAAATTTTGGGTTTTCTAATTTATAAGATAAAGTAAAGTAAATACGATAAAATTTGTAATTTAGATAAGGCTAAAACAAGTGCATGCTATGATTTCGTCAGTTACTTTGCCGGGATTATGGAATGTTGGCTCATGGATAGGCAGTGACCTTGTATTCATTACACTAGTCCTAAACGCCCCTGTCATAAGACATGTCACTGGGTAATGCGATAGGCTTGAAGATTCTAAATAAACAGCAACGTCCCTTACCCCCGACGACCGTGCAGTCTGACTACAGGCATACACGTTCATACGGCTTCATCCAATTGAGCGACTCGATTGGGTGACGTATTAACATTCCACAATGGTCTAAACTTTATTAAGCATAATGGGATACAAGGTTTTCCATATCCGAGAGACGTGATATGCCTCGATGCTTTCATTAATGATTGGTTTTAAAAGATAGTTAGGCCCTTAAAAAGAGTTTAACTATAAAGAACACCATGGTCAAGTCTAGTGACTTCCATGAACACGTTCAGTTATCCTAACGGTCCAATCCTTTATGTGTTCGAATAAAAAGTTCCTTAATTAACCAAGAATCCCTCGAGCGGGGTGCAATGCTCGAGACCGCGTTATGGTGAAGTGTACTAGTCAGCACTAACCGTGTTCCATGACCTTACTTAGCAGAGGTACCGCTTAGAACAATCGTTGTGCTTCAACGTGCACGTACGAAGTTTATATGCTTGGTGACTACACTAGCATGGTCTAGGACCGACAATGTACCAGGGGTCTAGTAGATGTTTCACTATGAAAGAGTCCTCAGTCGGAGTCCAAGGCTCGGTGGACTTACTACAACCGGTGTGCCTCCGTCAAACTTGTAGTGACCCGAAATTTTCCATGATTATATATTATATGAGATTAATATTTACATGAATAAATGTTTCCAACATGTTAAGCAATCAAACTTGTTAAGACTTGATTACTTGAAATGAGTTTATGTAGAAAATTGACCACCCCGTTTGCCTGATGATTCACGAACGTCATAACTTGTGATAATTATATAATCGTTTTATTTTTTTATGATGTAAGTTTTTATTTTATATATATATAAGAAAAAATATAATTAAATCAAAGATGTATAACTAAAACACTATTTGCTACAGTAAAACACTATTTGCTACAGTAAAATACTATTTGCTACAGTAAATTTTCGCTTGCTACAGTAAAATACTATTTACTATAGTAAAATACTATTCCCTACAACAACAGTTACCACTCTGATTTGTTGGAGTGAAGTGGGGGATAGACAAATTACGGGTCCAGAAATTATCCAAGAAACTACCGAGAAAATCATTCAAATTCAACAACGGTTGAAAACCGCCCAAAGTCGACAAAAGAGCTACGCGGACAGTAAAAGAAAAGATATAGAATTTGAATTTGGTGATATGGTCATGCTTAAGGTATCACCTTGGAAAAGTGTTGTTCGATTTGGTAAAAGGAGAAAACTGAATCCAAGGTACATTGGACCATTCAAAATTATAGATCGTGTCGGACTAGTAGCTTACTGCCTTGAATTACCTCAACAACTCACCGGCGTACATGATACTTTTCACGTATCGAATCTGAAGAAATGCTTAGCTAAAGAAGATCTCACTATTCCTTTAGACGAAATTCAAATCAATGAAAAACTTCAATTCATTGAAGAACCAGTCGAAATAATGGATCGTGAGGTTAAAGGACTTAAGCAAAATAAAATACCAATCGTTAAGGTTCGATGGAATGCTCGTAGAGGACCCGAGTTCACCTGGGAGCGTGAAGATCAGATGAAGAAGAAATACCCGCACTTATTTCCAGAAGATGTGTCAACACCTCCAACTCCTTAAAATTTCGGGACAAAATTTATTTAACGGGTAGGTACTGTAGTGACCCGAACTTTTCCATGATTATATATTATATGAGATTAATATTTACATGAATAAATGTTTCCAACATGTTAAGCAATCAAACTTGTTAAGACTTGATTAATTGAAATGAGTTTATGTAGACAATTGACCACCCCGTTTGCCTGATGATTCACGAACGTCATAACTTGTGATAATTATATAATCGTTTTATTTTTTTATGATGTAAGTTTTTATTTTATATATATATATAAGAAGAAATACAATTAAATCAAAGATGTACAACTAAAACACTATTTGCTACAGTAAAACACTATTTGCTACAGTAAAACACTATTTGCTACAGTAAACACTATTTGCTACAGTAAATTTTCGCTTTGATACCGTAAAATACTATTTGCTAAAGTAAAATACTATTCTCTACAACAACAGTTACCACTCCGATTTGTTGGAGTGAAGTGGGGGATAGATAAATTACGGGTCCAGAAATTATCCAAGAAACTACCGAGAAAATCATTCAAATTCAACAACGGTTGAAAACGCCCAAAGTCGACAAAAGAGCTACGCGGACAGTAAAAGAAAAGATATAGAATTTGAAATTAGTGATATGGTCATGCTTAAGGTATCACTTTGGAAAGGTGTTGTTCGATTTGGTAAACGGGGGAAACTGAATTCAAGGTACATTGGACCATTCAAAATTATAGATCGTGTCGGACCAGTAGCTTACCTACTTGAATTACCTCAACAACTCGCCGGCGTACATGATACTTTTCACGTATCGAATCTGAAGAAATGCTTAGCCAAAGAAGATCTCACTATTCCTTTAGACGAAATTCAAATCAATGAAAAACTTCAATTCATTGAAGAACCAGTCGAAATAATGGATCGTGAGGTTAAAGGACTTAAGCAAAATAAAATACCAATCGTTAAGGTTCGATGGAATGCTCGTAGAGGACCCGAGTTCACCTGGGATCGTGAAGATCAGATGAAGAAGAAATACCCGCACTTATTTCCAGAAGATGTGTCAACACCTCCAACTGCTTAAAATTTCGGGACAAAATTTATTTAACGGGTAGGTAGTGTAGTGACCCAAACTTTTCCATGATTATATATTATATGATATTAATATTTACATGAATAAATGTTTCCAACATGTTAAGCAATCAAACTTGTTAAGACTTGATTAATTGAAATGAGTTTATGTAGACAATTGACCACCCCGTTTGCCTGATGATTCACGAACGTCATAACTTGTGATAATTATATAATCGTTTTATTTTTTTATGATGTAAGTTTTTATTTTATATATATATAAGAAGAAATACAATTAAATCAAAGATGTACAACTAAAACACTATTTGCTACAGTAAAACACTATTTGCTGCAGTAAAACACTATTTGCTACAGTAAATTTTCACTTGCTACAGTAAAATACTATTTGCTATAGTAAAACACTATTTGCTACAGTAAAACGCTATTTGCTACAGTAAAACACTATTTGTTACAGTAAAAACCTATTTGCTACAGTAAAAACTATTTGCTACAGTAAAAACTATTGCTACAGTAAAAAATGCTATTTGCTACAGTAACTATTGCTACAGTGAAATACTATTTTGCTACGGTAAACACTATTTACTAAAGTACACTATTTACTCGTATTCAATTCGTATTCGTACAATACACAACTTCTAAATGTATATACTATTGGTATATACACTTCAATGATCAGCTCTTAGCAGCATTAATGAGTCACCTAAACATGTGGGAACCATTATTTGACAACTAGAATGAAATATCTAACAAAAATACAAACTAATAGAACCTTATATTCAAGGGTAGGATCACGTTTTTCTTCACCAACCATAAACACATTTTCATTCCAACTTTTATGCATCAAATTATTCTCTCTCAATTCCTCTCTTATTGTTCTAAGTGTTCTTCATCATTTTCTTCATAATCTAGCTCAATCTAGTTAACCTAGATCAACATACAAAACAACTACTCAAGAACACTTCATAAACACTTTAAAGTTTACAAGTTTACTTCCAAGCTTTCTAATCCATTCTAAGTAATCATCTAAGATCAAGAAACCTCTATTATTTACAGTAGGTTATCATTCTAAATCAAGGTATAATTCATATTCAAACTTTGATTCAATTTCTATAACTATAACAATCTTAATTCGAGTAGAAATCTTACTTGAACTTGTTTTCGTGTCATGATTCTACTTCAAGAACTTTCAAGCCATCCAAGATCCTTTGAAGCTAGATCATTTCTTGTCACTTCTAGTAGGTTTACCTACTAAAGTTGAGGTAGTAATGATGTTCATAACATCATTCGATTCATATATATAAAACTATCTTATTCAAAGATTATAACTTGTAATCACTAGAATATAGTTTAGTTAATTCTAAACTTGTTCGCAAACAAAGTTAATCCTTCTAACTTGAATTTTAAAATCAACTAAACACATGTTCTATATCTATATGATATGCTAACTTAATGATTTGAAACCTGAAAAAATGAATAACACCGTAAAACCGGACATACGCCGTCGTAGTGAAACCGGGGGCTGTTTTGGGTTAGATAATTAAAAACTATGATAAACTTTGATTTAAAAGTTGTTCTTCTGGGAAAATGATTTTTCTTATGAACATGAAACTATATCCAAAAATCATGGTTAAACTCAAAGTGGAAGTATGTTTTTCAAAATGGTCATCAAGACGTCGTTCTTTCGACTGAAATGACTACCTCTTACAAAAATGACTTGTAACTTATATTTCCGACTATAAACTTATACTTTTTCTGTTTAGATTCATAAATTTCAGTTCAATATGAAACCATAGCAACTTGAATCACTCAAAACGAATTTAAAACGAAGAAGTTATGGGTAAAACAAAATTGGATATTTTTACTTGTTGTAGCTACGTGAAATTTGTAACTAATCTATACAAATCATAACTTAACTAACTTATATTGTATTATACATGTATTCTAACATATATTATGTAATCTTGGGATACCATAGACACGTATACTGTGACGACCCGGGAATTTCCGACCAAATTTAAACTTTATTTGATTTCGACACGATAAGCAAAGTCTATAATGTTGAGTCTCAAAAGTTTGAACTGTTTCATATATTCAATTGACCTTCGACTGCTCTCGGCAATTCACGAACAATTAAGTGTAAATAGATATGTGTGTATGTATATATAAATAATAATTCGAAATATAATTTGAAGTATTATATGTGGTTGTTATTAAAGATTAATAAAATAAAAAAATAGGATATTATAATAATTATTATTTAAAATATATCTCTATATATAAATAAAATATATTAAAAATAAATATTAAATGATTGTAATACTCGTTTGATGTTTTGATTGATATTAAGCAAGTTAAATTCAAACTTATGTAATTTTAAAATAAACGGTGATACGAAAATGAGTTATATAAGTTATAGGCTTATTAAAAGTATATTTAGGACCTAATTATTTAATTTTAACACTTTTATATTTTACTCATAAATGAAAGGGACAGTTGATGTAATTTTTATTTATTAAATTAAGGATCAAATTTTATACCATAATGACCAAAATAAATAAATATAGTCAACTTAAAAATATGAGATTTTTCTGAGAACTTTTACGGGTCCGGAGATAATACAAGAAACTACCGAGAAGATCATCCAAATTCAACAACGGTTGAAAACCACCCAAAGTTGACAAAAGAGCTACGCTGACATTAAAAGAAAAGATATAGAATTTGAAATTAGAGAGATGGTCATGCTTAAAGTTGCACCTTGGAAAGGCGTTGTTCGATTTGGTAAATGAGGGAAATTAAATCCAAGGTATATTGGACCATTCAAGATTATTGATCGTGTCGGACCAGTAGCTTACCGACTTGAGTTACCTCAACAACTCGCGACTGTACATAACACTTTCCACGTCTCGAATTTGAAGAAATGTTTTGCTAAAGAAGATCTCACTATTCCGTTAGATGAAATCCAAATCAACGAAAAACTTCAATTCATCGAAGAACCCGTCGAAATAATGGATCGTGAGGTTAAAAGACTTAAGCAAAACAAGATACCAATTGTTAAGGTTCGATGGAATGCTCGTAGAGGACCCGAGTTCACCTGGGAACGAGAAGATCAGATGAAGAAGAAATACCCGCATTTATTTCCAGAAGATACGTCAACACCTCCAACTGCTTAAAATTTTGGGACGAAATTTATTTAACGGGTAGGTACTGTAGTGACCCGAACTTTTCCATGTTTATATATATATTAAATGAAGTTGTTATTTACATGATTAAGTGTTTCTAACATGTTAAGCAATCAAACTTGTTAAGTCTTGATTAATTGAAATAGGTTTCATATAGACAATTGACCACCCAAGTTGACCGGTGATTCACGAGCGTTAAAACTTGTAAAAACTATATGATGACATATATATGGATATATATATATATATATATATATATATATATATATATATATATATATATATATATATATATATATATATATATATATATATATATATATATATATATATATATATATATATATATATATATATATATATATATATATATATATAGTTAACATGATATTATGATAAGTAAACATATCATTAAGTATATTAACAATGAACTACATATGTAAAAGCAAGACTACTAACTTAATGATTTTGAAACGAGACATATATGTAACGATTATCGTTGTAACGACATTTAATGTATATATATATCATATTAAGAGATATTCATACATCATATTATCATGATAATATAATAATTTAAAATCTCATTTGATATTATAAACATTGGGTTAACAACATTTAACAAGATCGTTAACCTAAAGGTTTCAAAACAACACTTACATGTAACAACTAACGATGACTTAACGACTCAGTTGAAATGTATATACATGTAGTGTTTTAATATGTATTCATACACTTTTGAAAGACTTAAAGACACTTATCAAAATAATTCAACTTAACAAAAATGCTTACAATTACATCCTCGTTCAGTTTCATCAACAATTCTACTCGTATGCACCCGTATTCGTACTCGTACAATACACAGCTTTTAGATGTATGTACTATTGGTATATATACTCCAATGATCAGCTCTTAGCAGCCCATGTGAGTCACCTAACACATGTGGGAACCATCATTTGGCAACTAGCATGAAATATCTCATAAAATTACAAAAATATGAGTAATCATTCATGACTTATTTACATGAAAACAAAATTACATATCCTTTATATCTAATCCATACACCAACGACCAAAAACACCTAAAACCACTTTAATTCTTCAATTTTATTCATCTAATTAATCTCTCTCAAGTTCTATCTTCAAGTTCTAAGTGTTCTTCATAAATTCTACAAGTTCTAGTTTCATAAAATCAAGAATACTTCCAAGTTTGCTAGCTTACTTCCAATCTTGTAGAGTGATCATCCAACCTCAAGATATCTTTCTTATTTATAGTAAGATATCTTTCTAATATAAAGTAATACTCATATTCAAACTTTGATTCAATTTCTATAACTATAACAACCTTATTTCGAGTGGAAATCTTACTTGAACTTGTTTTCGTGTCATGATTCTACTTCAAGAACTTTCAAGCCATCCAGGATCTTTTGAAGCTAGATCCATTTGTCTCTTTTCCAGTAGGTTTATCCACAAAACGTGAGGTAGTAATGTTGTTCATAACATCATTCGATTCATACATATAAAGCTATCTTATTCGAAGGTTTAAACTTGAAATCACTAAAACATAGTTTAGTTAATTCTAAACTTGTTCGCAAACAAAAGTTAATCCTTCTAACTTGACTTTTAAAATTAAATAAACACATGTTCTATACCTATATGATATGCTAACTTAATGATTTAAAACCTGAAAACACGAAAAACACCGTAAAACTGGACATACGCCGTCGTAGTAACACCGCGGGCTGTTTTGGGTTTGATAATTAAAAACTAAGATAAACTTTGATTTAAAAGTTGCTCTTCTGGGAAAATGATTTTTCTTATGAACATGAAACTATATCCAAAAATCATGGTTAAACTCAAAGTGGAAGTATGTTTTTCAAAATGGTCATCAAGACGTCGTTCTTTCGACTGAAATGACTACCTCTTACAAAAACGACTTGTAACTTATATTTCCGACTATAAACCTATACTTTTTCTGTTTAGATTCATAAAATATAGTTCAATATGAAACCATACCAATTTGATTCACTGAAAACGGATTTAAAATGAAGAAGTTATGGGTAAAACAAGATTGGATATTTTTTGATTTTTGTACCTACGGAAAATATTAATAATTCTATACAAATCATATCCTAGCTAACTTATATTATATTATTCATGTATTCTAATATATTATGTAATCTTGGGATACCATAGACACGTATGAAAATGTTTTGACATATCATATCGACCCATGTATATATATTATTTGGAACAACCATAGACACTCTATATGCAGTAATGTTGGAGTTAGCTATACAGGGTTGAGGTTGATTCCAAAAATATATATACTTTGAGTTGTGATCTAGCCTGAGACGTGTATACACTGGGTCGTGGATTGATTCAAGATAATATATATATATATCGATTTATTTCTGTACATCTAACTGTGGACAACTAGTTGTAGGTTACTAATGAGGACAGTTGACTTAATAAACTTAAAACATCAAAATGTATTAAAAGTGTTGTAAATATATTTCGAACATACTTTGATATATATGTACATATTTGTTATAGGTTCGTGAATCGACCAGTGGTCAAGTCTTACTTCCCGACGAAGTAAAAATCTGTGAAAGTGAGTTATAGTCCCACTTTTAAAATCTAATATTTTGGGATGAGAATACATGCAATTTTATAAATGTTTTACGAAATAGACACAAGTAATTGAAACTACATTATATGGGTGAATGATCGAAGCCGAATATGCCCCTTTTGCTTGGTAGCCTAAGAATTAGTAAACCGATCTACTAATTGACGCGAATCCTAAAGATAGATCTATTGGGCCTAACGAACCCCATCCAAAGTACCGGATGCTTTAGTACTTCGAATTCGTTTTTATCATGTCCGAAGGATTTCCCAGAATGATAGGGGATATTCTTATATGCATCTTGTTAATGTCGGTTACCAGGTGTTCACCATATGAATGAATTTTATCTCTATGTATGGGATGTATATTGAAATATGAAATCTTGTGGTCTATTATTATGATTTGATAATATATAGGTTAAACCTATAACTCACCAACATTTTTGTTGACGTTTTAAGCATGTTTATTCTTAGGTGATTATTAAGAGCTTCCGCTGTCACATACTTAAATAAGGACGAGATTTGGAGTCCATGCTTGTATGATATTGTGTAAAAACTGCATTCAAGAAACTTATTTCTTTGTAACATATTTGTATTGTAAACCATTATGTAATGGTCGTATGTAAACAGGATATTTTAGATTATTATTATTTGATAATCTACGTAAAGCTTTTTAAACCTTTATTGATGAAATAACGGTTATGGTTTGTTTTAAAATGAACGCAGTCTTTGAAAAACATCTCATATAGAGGTCAAAACCTCGCAACGAAATCAATTAATATGGAACATTTTTAATCAATAAGAACGGGACATTTAAGTTGGTATCCAAGCGTTGGTCTTAGAGAACCAGAATTTTGCATTAGTGTGTTTTATCGAGTTTGTTAGGATGCATTAGTGAGTCTGGACTTTGACCGTGTTTACTTGAAAAATGATTGCTTAACAAATTTTGTTGGAAACTATATATTTTTGAACATGTGAATATTATGTGATATATTAATCTCTTAACGTGTTTGATATTATGTGATAGATGTCTACCTCTAGAACAAGTCCCATTGACTCACCTAATAATAATGAAGAGTCAAATGTAAATTGGAATGATTCGTGGACTGATTCACAAGTTCCCGAAGAGGAACCGGAAGAAGAGTCGGAACCGGAAGAAGAATCGGAACCAGAAGAAGAATCGGAACCAGAAGAAGAAATAAAACCAGTGGGGGATATAATAAAACGGTTAAGCAGAAGAAAATCCTCAACCAATCGACCAAAGTTAATTATGGTCAATGGTGTTTCCGCCAAGGAAGCAAAGTATTGGGAGGATTACCAATTCTTCGATGAATCGGATCCCGACAAGGATTCCGATGATGTTATAGAAATTATCCCAACACAATTTAATAAGGCAAAAGAGAATAATAAGGGAAAGGGCATAAAAATAGAGAAATTTGATTCCAAACCCGATGAACTTTATATGTATCGTCAACACCCGTATTTCTTAAGTTGTGACAATAACCCGGGAACCTCTAAACCACCAGATTTTTCTAAACCAATGTGGAAAACGACGGCTCGTATTAGGGGAACATCATATATCCCTAGAAACTTGGCAAAACGAACCAAAACCGAAGAAGAAGAAACGAGTGAGTCGGAATAAGATAGTTGTATTCGTGTGGTGTAATATATGTAATATAGTGTGCTTATGCTTTATGATATATGTAAAAATTGCTTGTATTAATAAGTATTTTTTTATGAATCTAACTCTTGTCTATTTTACAGTATAAAAACACAAAATGGATAGACAACCCAATATTTTAAGAGACCTACCCGGAGACATGATTGATGAAATCTTGTCTAGAGACGGTCAGAATTCCTCGACACAACTATTTAAGGCGAGATCAGTTTGTAAGACATTCGAAGAACATTCCAAGAATGCCTTGGTTTATAAAAGGCTTTCGTTCGAAAGATGGGGGATATCACATTGGGAAATCCATAAGTTACGATGTGTTTACTTTGACGCAGATATTACGGGGAACCCAAATGCTATTTTACGCAACGGGTTAAGAAATTATTTTGACTCAATATATCCGAATATAGGACTTCATGATTTAGAAAAAGCGGCTAACATGCAACATAAATAAGCATGTTATGCTTACGGGTTAGTAATGTTCGCTTCTCACCAAAGTGAGAACAAGAACATCGGGCTACAGCTATTAAACAAAATGTTCCCTCAAGTGACGGAGTCGGTAATTGGGGTAAGAAATGAGGTTTTTAGATTATTACGAGACTGTTGGTCATTACGTAACCTTCATCCTTTTGACGACGTTACAACACTTTGTCTTACTATCGGTCACAACGGTTATGTTCCACAAAACCAAGGATGGGAAGTGGTATTAGTAAAACCAGAATGCATGACTTGTTTCTGGACGTATGAATTACGTGTCTTTATTGCCTTTGCTGAACGCCTTATTTATTAACTAGAATTATCTTCGCAACTACTTTGTATCAAAGTTTTATGTGCAATATTTCATGCTATATGTAAAATAGCGGTATTGTAAGTTTGCAAGTTATTGTATAAAGGTTTGAATATGATTTATTTTTTTGTGATTAGTTTTTCATATAGAATTGTAGTAGTTGAAATGGTATGTTAACTACTAAGTATGAACTTAACGGGTAGGTACTACCCGAATTAAAGAGTATAAAACTCTAATATGAAGAAAGAGCTTTTATAAATAAGTTCATATTACGCTACGAAATACTATTGACTACTCTTGATATTCTATATGATTAACTCGTTTCTTTTGGCTATTTTTGAAGGAAATGGCACCAACTACTCGACATACCGTGAGTATGAACGAAGAGGAGTTTCATACCTTTCTTGCTGCAAACATAGCCGCAGTACAGGCTGCGCTACATACCAACAATAACGCTGAATCTAGCAATGCAGCTAACGGCGCAAGAAATCGTGTAGGATGCACCTACAAAGAATTCACTGCCTGCAAACCTTTGGAATTTGATGGAACCGAAGGACCAATTGGATTGAAATGGTGGACCGAGAAAGTTGAATCGGTGTTTGTCATAAGTAAGTGTACTGAAGAGGACAAAGTTAAGTACGCTACGCATACCTTCACAGGTACTGCGTTAACGTGGTGGAACACCTATCTTGAACAGGTAGGACAAAATGCTGCTTACGCACTACCGTGGTTGGCATTCAAGCAATTGATGCACGAGCAGTACCGTCCTATAAACGAAGTCAATAAACTCAAGGCAGAACTTAGAGAGTTATGAACACAAGGGTTCGACGTTACCACATATGAACGACGATTCACAGAGTTATGCCTATTGTGCCCGGGAGCATTCGAAGATGAAGAAGAGAAGATCGACGCGTTTGTAAAAGGGTTACCAGTAAGGATTCAAGAAGATGTAAGTTCACACGAGCCCGCTTCTATACAGAAGGCAAGTCGAATGGCTCATAAACTCATAAATCAGATTGAGGGAAGAATTAAAGAGCAGGCGGCCGAAGAAACCAACACGAAACAACTCAAGAGGAAGTGGGAGGAAAACGGTGACAAGAGTCACCAGTACAACAACAATAACAATTACAACCACAATCGCAACAACTATCCCAACAACCGCAACAACGATCGCAACAATAACCGCAATCCTAACAATAACTACAACAAACATTCCAACAACAACAACTAGTACAACAACCGTTTCAACAACAATAACAATCCCAACAACAACCTCAATAACAACAACGGCAACAAAAACCAAAAACAGCCATGTCATAGGAGTGAAGAAAATCACCAGGGGTTTTGCACGACATTTTGCAACAGGTGTAAAAGAAATGGTCATAGCGCGACAAAGTGTGAGGTCTACGGACCAAAGTTTAATAGAACTAAGGGTGCAAATAATGCCGGAACAAGTAATGCCGAAACGAATAGTATCGTAGCAAATAATACCAACGCTGTTTGTTATAAATGTGGTAAACTTGGCCACATTATTAGAAATTGCCCGAATCAGGAGAATACTAATGGGCAGGGCCGTGGAAGAGTTTTCAATATTAATGCGGCAGAAGCACAGGAAGACCCGGAGCTTGTTACGGGTACGTTTCTTATTGACGATAAATCTGCTTATGTTTTGTTTGATTCGGGTGCGGATAGAAGCTATATGAGTAGAGAATTTTGTGCTAAATTAAGTTGCCCATTGATGCCTTTGGATAGTAAATTTTTACTCGAATTAGCAAATGGTAAATTAATTTCAGCAGATAATATATGTCGGAATCGAGAAATTAATACCAGTAGAGTTAGGGAGTTTTGATGTGATAATCGGTATGGACTGGTTGAAAGAAGTGAAAGCAGAGATCGTTTGTTACAAAAATGCAATTCGCATTATACGAGAAAAAGGAAAACCCTTAATGGTGTACGGAGAAAAGAGCAACGCAAAGTTAAATCTTATTAGTAACCTGAAGGCACCAAAGCTAATAAGAAAAGGTTGCTATGCTGTGCTAGCACACGTCGAGAAAGTCAATTCCGAAGAAAAGAACATCAATGATATTCCCGTCGCAAAAGAATTTCCCGATGTATTTCCGAAAGAATTACCGGGACTACCTCCACACCGATCCGTTGAATTTCAAATAGACCTTGTACCGGGAGCTGCACCAATAGCTCGTGCTCCATACAGACTCGCACCTAGTGAAATGAAGGAACTTCAGAGCCAATTACAAGGACGTGATTTGGAGTCCATGCTTGTAAGATATTGTGTAAAAACTGCATTCAAGAAACTTATTTCGTTGTAACATATTTGTATTGTAAACCATTATGTAATGGTCGTATGTAAACAGGATATTTTAGATTATCATTATTTGATAATCTACGTAAAGCTTTTTAAACCTTTATTGATGAAATAAAGGTTATGGTTTGTTTTAAAATGAATGCAGTCTTTGAAATACGTCTCATATAGAGGTCAAAACCTCGCAACGAAATCAATTAATATGGAACGTTTTTAATCAATAAGAACGGGACATTTCATTAAGTACTAGTAATATCAAGATTATTAATATTAACATTTTGCCATTATGTAATATCATTAACTATTATTAATGCTATTATTAGTATTATTGATGTAACATCCGCGTTTTGGGCCTAGTTGAAATGACCAGTGTACCCTTGGGTATGGCGTAATTAGTATTTTAATAATTATTTGTTTATAATTATTTGGTTGTTTAGTTGAGACCAGT
This sequence comes from Rutidosis leptorrhynchoides, assembly GCF_046630445.1. Lineage (NCBI taxonomy): Eukaryota > Viridiplantae > Streptophyta > Magnoliopsida > Asterales > Asteraceae > Rutidosis > Rutidosis leptorrhynchoides. The sequence goes on along the minus strand of NC_092343.1, from coordinate 26,130,470 downwards.
TTGTGACAAGGGTCACAGAACAGGTTCGTTTGTTTAATTTGGACTCCGTTAGGGCCGCCTAACGAGGTACGTAAGTTATTAGATAACTGATAAATACCCGTGTGTGATGGGGTATTGTATTTAACCTAAATATAAAAGGAAGAAGTCAGCTTCTTCTCTCATTTTCTTGAAGTTTCCTAATTAACACCGTACCTTCATCCCTCCCATCTACCAAACCCTAATCCTTAAACGTTGATCTTGAGCTCAAATTGGTGTTAGAATCGTGCCTGTTATCGTTTACTGAGTCTATCAAGGTAAGTAACATGTGTTTTTGTGCTCAATTTGTTGTTAAATTCATGGTTTTGTGTGAGTTTTGTAAAAAGCTTGATTTTGTGTCAAAATCCATGGATTTGATGTTGTTATGGTCAAAACTTTGTGGGTTTATAGTCTATATCATGTAGTAATTGAGTTGTGGTAAGTTTTGGTGTCGAAAACGAGCTCTAGATCGAGTTTTGGTGAATTTAGCTTGAAGTACGTAGGTTGTGTTCAGAATCTGCAGATGATGAACACAGTCGGCCGACTGTCGGTCGACAGTCGACCGACTGGCGAGTTAACCAATTGACTGAGTTTGACTTTCGGCCGATTGTGGATATACCAAATAAGTCGACCGATTGGGAAAGTCAGTCGACCGGTTATGTCAACAGTCGACCGACTATCTATGTCAGTCGATCGATTGAGGAGACAGTCGACCGACTATGTGTTCAGGGCAGAAGGTTTTACCAAAGTGCCTTTTTCTAGCCGTTATGCTGCCCGTTTGTATTTTGGTGTTCAGGATGTAAATTTTGAAAATGCATAAGTGTTAGGTGGACTTTTAGCGGCGCTTTTTGTGACTGATTTATGCACTGTGTTGTTTTGTGTTAACGGATAGAAACTAACTTGATTTGCCTTATGTTCAGGTGATAAGGATAAGAAAGAAGCTCAGTGATAGTTTATCTGAGCTGGCTGCTGGTAATCGGTGAGTGGGATTATCTCTGGGTGTAGTATAGAGTAGCAAGTTGCGCTACTATGTTTACATTGTTGATAGTTGCCATGATTAGTAGTTATGTTGTATAGTTGATTGCAGTTAAGGTTGACATGCTTTTAGTAGTATTAGTTGCCTGTAGTAGTAGTAGTAGTTGACTGGTTGTATGTGCACAAGTTGTTGTTTTTGGAACCTATTGTTGTTAGGTTCAGCTCAGAGAGGTCAACCTAGTTGTGGTTGAGTCTAGTTGGTTTGTTGAGTATAGTGCTGAATGACGCATCACCTGCGTGTGGATGACTATACTGGGGATTCAGTAGTAAAGACTATCGGTAGACGCTAGACTGATCAGCTAGTGGTCGTGTGCCCGTACAAGCCGCCAATCCTCTAGTTGGAGCACAGTTGCTGGTTGTTATTTGTTGTATGTGGTTGCATATAGCTGTTGATATGGGAGTACCAGTTGGTACTGTATGCTAGACCTTTTGATAGTTCCATTCACTTAGCCTTGTGCTAACCCCTCACCTCCTCCCTTGTAGGTTTTGGATCTTAGTGCTGGTAGGGACGGGAGTCGGGCTGACGATATGTTTGACAAGACGAACTCTGATGTTTTAAGTTTTGTAAATATGTAGCTAGTCGTATAACGTAACGCCTGTGGTTTGTAATAAAGTAATTAACTTATGATTTGTGATAATCATGTTTGTAACTAACTAAGGGTATTTATGTAAACTCAGTCTTCCGCTATGATTTAAAAAAAAAATTTAAGGTGTTTCAACTGATATCAAAATAAGTATTATTATTAAGATTATCATTAGTAATAAGATTGTTATAACAATTATCAGTATTAAGTATTATGTATTATTATCATCATTTTTACTACTAGTATCATTATTATTATTATTATTATAATAACTATATTATTATCAACACTACTATTAATATTATTATTATTACAATAAAAACTAGTTATATAAAAATATATTTAACAAATTGTATTAATATTCATATAATAAATATTATTTATTTATTTAAAAGCATATAAAACAAATGTATTAATTAAGTTATTAACAAAACATATACCTTATTAAAATAACAAGTATATAACTAATAATATATAAATTCGTTCAATTACAAGTATATGTGTTAATGTAAATATAAATGATATAGGTTCGTGAATCTGAGGCCAACCCTACATTGTTCAATTTAGTCATATGTATTTTTACTCCAAAATACAGTATGGTGAGTTCATTTGATTCCCTTTTACACTTTACATTTTTGGGACTGAGAATACATGCGCTACTTTTACAACTGCTTTATTAAATGCTTTTGAAATACATTTTGAACTGCGAATACATGAAATGCTTTTATAAATGTTTGACAAGATAGACACAAGCAAAAATTCCTCGAATGAATTATGTGGACGTGATAATTGCCACCATTGAATTATGTGGACGTGATAATTGCCACAATTGATATGAATATTTTTCCCCTGATTATTATTGCTTGGTAACCTAAGAATTAGGGAACGTGCACTAATTTTGAGAATTAGTGCACGCTTAATTGACGCGAATCCTAAAGGTAGCTACCGGGTTATGTATCGGTTACCAAGCAAAGCTATGAAAAAAATGAAAAGTGAATGTTATGTATCGAGAGAATGATTTGATACATAGGTTATTTGTATGTTATTTTTTTGCACGAGATATGTGTACGGTTACTAAGATTTATGAAATATGATTTCGTACACGAGAAATGTGTACTGTATTTAAAAGATATCGCATGTGCATTACAGGTGGGTATAGCATTCGGGTCCATTTGTACCATGCAGCATTTAAATCTTGTGGTCTATCAAAATGATGAATTTTATTGTTTTATGATAAACCTATGGACTCACCAACCTTTTGGTTGACACTTTAAAGCATGTTTATTCTCAAGTATTAAAGAAATCTTCCGCTGTGCATTAGCTCATTTTAAGGATATTACTTGGAGTCATTCATGGCATATTTCGAAAGACGTTGCATTCGAGTCATTGAGTTCATCAAGATTATTTATAGTTGGATAGTAGATATTATGAAATGGTATGCATGCCTGTCAACTTTCGATGTAATGAAAGTTTGTCTTTTAAAAATTCGATGTTATGAAAGTTTGTCTTTTAAAAACGAATGCAATGTTTGTAAAATGTATCATATAGAGGTCAAGTATCTCGCTGTGACGCCCCACACAAAACCATCGTGTACGGATCATCAACAACAGGATCATCACAAGGTCAAACACTATATGCTGTTTGAAAACCGATTTGCATTCATTAAAAAGATAACGTTTTACAAAGATAACATGTCATAAGACTTATTACAAACCATTGTTCCAAAATAACATAAGTTTACGAATGCAAAACATAAGTTTCATAATTTGAGACATCTCTAGTAATGCAGCGGATAACTAGTACAGTAGGTCCATAACAGCAATTCAATAACAGCATGACAGCAAGTGTAACAGCGGAAGCAATAAACCTCTAGGCACCTGAGAAATACACGCTTAAAAAGTCAACACGAATGTTGGTGAGCTATAGTTTCAGTTGTAATAGTAACGTAAGATAGGCCACGAGATTTCAGTGCTGCAACAGCGTATCAAAACAATATGAAAAGTATATGCATAACCGTGGGCACCCGGTAACTAGACTTAACGTTTATAACCCCCTGATAGTACACTTGGTGAGTGCGTATGTTCACAAAGTATTAATAACCCGTTAAATGCTAGCGTGACTAGCCCGAGTGGGGATGTCAAACCCTATGGATCCATATCTAAGATTCGCGTTCACTGGTTCAAAGACCAATGACTAAACGTTACCGCGCTAAAGGGAATATTTATGCCGTTGTATAACCCACACACATATAAAGTTTAAGTACTCGTGCCTAGTATGTAAAATATAAAAAGCGCATATATTCTCAGTCCCAAAAATAGTAAAAGTGGTAAAAAGGGATGCTATAACTCACAGTGATAAAAGCGGTAAAGTCGGTAATGAAAGTATGCAAGTAGTAAGTCGGTCCGAAAGATCGTCAACCTAAATAAAAGGTCACTAGGTCAGTAGGTTGTCTTTACGAGTTCAAATAGTGCATAAAATAAGTTTAAGTGTCATCATCATCATCATTCATCATCATAAAAGCTAAGCAAGTTTGACAAGAATAGAGATCGAAACAATAGGCTGACTTCGGTCAGCTGCTACGACCTCTACGTAAATAGAAAAGATGCATAGTCAGTGGCCATGGCTCCGTATATGAGTCCCCTAACAGCTGACCAATTTTCAGAACCTAACTCATCTTCGTCTGACCGTGGAGACGGTTTAAGTGATAGTAGGTCAGAAATTTCAGCACAACGTTAATAGGGTGTAGTGACTATCGGAGGGCCATACATCCTAAACCGTAACTCGGATTAAGACGAGGCCAAAACAGAAAATCATCTACTCGAACCGAACTATTCGAAAATCAACTTTCCTGTAGCGCAGGTGGTCTGATCAGATATGAAAAACAGTAGGTAAGTGTTCCGGTGGGGTTCTTGGTACTTGATGCTCATCACGGTTCTCATCCTTGATGCTTGTAGCTTCAAGTGTACAACTCGTTGATGGTTTAGCATCACTTTTGACCAAGATTCACCATCAATACACAATATGTTAAGACCAAGTAAGAACATAACTCATTCACGAGTCTTAGATGGATGATGAACCAAGGTTACATCATATCCTTAGTCTTAACACAATTTCAATTCACAATAACAACTAAAGCTACAAACTTTACTTCAATTCAACAAGTATAAGCACAATCCAAGTCAAATATGGTGATGGAACCCTAAGCTAGAGAGCTTGGATCCATTTCACACAAGTTACAAGGTTGCAAAGCTAGAAAGCTTGAACCTTTAAGTGTTCTTGAAGATCTTGAAGCATAAAGCTTGGATCTTTAAGATATATGAAGATAACAAACACAAGTTTGAATCTTTTTCACAAAACAACATGATCAAAGCAAAAAGAACTTAGATCTAACAAAAAGATATGAAGATTCAAGCTAGAAAGCTTGCATCTTAATTGTTCTTGAAGATCTTGAAGCATAAAGCTTGGATCTTGAAGATGCATGAAGATTACAAACAAAAGTTTGAATCTTTATCATAAAATAGCAAGATTAAAGTATAAAAGAAGTAGATCTACAAAAGATATGAAGATTCAAGCTAGAAAGCTTGAATCTTCCATGTTCTTTAAAGATTCATGCTTGAATCAACAAGATATAAGTAAGATCAAAGCTAAAAGGAACTTTGATCTCCATATTAAGATGATGATGACCATGAAATTGAAAGGAAAAGGAGAAGGGAAAGAAAACTTACAAGAAGAACTAGAGAGGAAAGAAAGAAAGAAAGAACAAGTGTGTGTGAAAACCAAATGATCAAGTGTGAGGTAAATGGATAGTATTTATAAGAAAATGAGTATCACATGGATTGATGAGGTGGCCAAGACCAAGGCCTTTGTGGCCGTGATTTTTGATGGGGGAGGGGGGAGACAAAGTTTTGCTTTTTGGCTAATGGTGTCTAAAGTATGTCCTTATGCTAGAATCCCATATGACAATTAGATAAACCTTATCCATTATGCTAGTATGACTCACTAATTAATTAATTAATTTATTTATTTATTATTATGGGTCACTAGTAATAATACTTGGGCTAATTAATTGGGTCACTAGCTAGAGTAGGGTGGGCTTGAGCCCAACAAGGTAGAAAGTCCAACAAGAATAACTATTGGGCTTTAGCAATTAAATAAATAAAACTAAGCATCCAAAAGCCCAGGTAATTATTATAATAAAATAATAATTAATATTTCGCAGTCCAAAAGTTTCGGTTCCGACAAAAGTCAAACGTGCGCGCAGTCCGCGTTTTATTCGTAACGGCAAGTAATACTAACGGTTATAAAGCATCCAATAGACAAGTTATGCATTCCACATACACCAAGGCATGTTTTAAAGTATATATGAATATAAAACACGTGTGCCAGGGTTCCGGAGTAATAAAGTAACACAGTACGCACAGATACGCAGTTTCGCTAAAATACAAAGCATAAAAGCTAGTCGAAAAAGTCGGGTCGTTACATTACCCACCTGTTATTGGAAATTTCATCCCGAAATTTAAGCTGAGGCAGGTGTTGGAGTCGGGAAAAGGTGAGGATACTTCCGCATCATTTGATCCTCTCGTTCCCAGGTGAACTCAGGTCCACGCTTGGCATTCCATCGAACTCGGACAATTGGAATCTTATTGCGTTTCAAGGTTTTGACCTCACGATCCATAATTTTGATAGACTCTTCTACGAAGTGGAGTTTGTCATCAATCGTAAGTTCTTCCAATGGTATGATAAGTTCCGGTGGGGCAAGGCACTTTTTCAAATTTGATACCTGGAAGGTAGGATGAACAGCACTCAACTGAGTCGAAAGATCCAAACGGTAAGCAACCGATCCAACACATTCCAAAATCTCAAAAGGACCAATATATCGTGGGTTTAACTTTCCGCACTTTCCAAAACGAATTACACCTTTCCAAGGTGCGATCTTCAACATTACTCGGTCACCCACGTTGAATTCGAAGTCTTTACGTTTAAGATCAGCATAACTCTTTTGGCGATCGCGGGCCGTCTTAAGTCATGCCTGAATCTGAGAAATCTTCTCCGTCGTTTCGTGGACTATCTCAGGTCCGGTGATTTGCACTTCGCCTAACTCGGCTCAACAAATAGGAGAACGGTACTTGCGACCATACAACGCTTCAAAAGGTGCGGCTTTAATACTCGAATGATAACTGTTGTTGTAAGAGAATTTAGCTAGTGGCAGATGCCTTTCCCAAGACTTTCCGAAGTCAATAAAACAGGCACGCAACATGTCTTCCAAAGTCTGAATCGTTCGTTCTCTCTGACCGTCGGTCTGGGGGTGATACGCGGTGCTCATGTCGAGACGAGTTCCCTTCTTGCAAAGAACGCCAGAATCTGGAAGCAAAACGGGGATCGCGATCTGAGATAATTGATAGAGGCACACCATGACGAGATACAACCTCTTTGATGTACAGTTGAGCAAGTTTCTCCATTGTGTCTGTTTCTTTCATCGCTAGGAAATGAGCAGATTTGGTAAGACGGTCAACGATAACCCAGATTGTATCGTATCCACCCACCGTCTTTGGTAGCTTCATGATGAAATCCATTGTAATTGCTTCCCATTTCCATTGTGGGATTTCTGGTTACTAAAGTAATCCAGATGGCCTCTGATGTTCAGCCTTAACCTTCGAACAAGTTAAACACCTTCCAACATAAGTTGCAACATCCTTCTTAAGATTTGGCCACCAATACTGTTCCTTAAGATTGTGGTACATTTTTCCGGATCCTGGATGAATCGAATATCTCGACTTGAGGGCTTCATCAAGTATAAGGTTCCGTAGATCTCCATAACGAGGTACCCAAAGTCTTCCGGCATAACATCGGAGTCCAGACTCCTTAACCTCGAATTTATAGACGAGAATGTTCAGGTATTCGCGAGATATGTTCTCCTCCCTGAGAACCTCTTCTTGGGCCGCTCGAATCTGGCTGTGAAGATTCGAATGGATGGTGATGTTCAGAGCCCGAACGCGAAGAGGTACCGTCCTCTCCTTTCGACTTAATGCGTCAGCTACAACATTGGCCTTGCTCGGATGGTAGAGAAGTTCACAATCGTAGTCGTTTAGTGTCTCAATCCATCGATGCTGTCTCATCTTCAGTTGCTTCTGATCGAAGATGTGTTGGAGACTCTTGTGATCGGTAAAGATAGTACTTTTAGTTCCATACAAATAATGTCTCTATAATTTGAGCGCAAAGACAACAGCTCCAAGTTCGAGATCGTGAGTAGTGTAGTTTTGCTCATGGACCTTCAGTTGATGCATAAGTAATGACCTTCATTCTTTGCATCAACACACAACCAAAACCATTCTTCGAAGCATCGCAGTACACAATGAAGTTGTTACTGCCTTCAGGAAGTGATAAGATAGGTGCGGTGGTTAACTTCTGCTTCAGGGTTTGAAATGCTGCTTCTTGTTCGGTTTCCCAAACGAACTTCTTTCCTTTGTGAGTCAGTGCAGTCAAAGGACGCGCAATCAACAAAAAACCTTCAATAAACCTTCTGTAGTAACCAGCAAGACCTAGAAATTGGCGGATGTGAGTCAGAGTAGTGGGTGTCTCCCACTTGCTGATAGCTTCAATCTTGGCGGGGTCAACTTTGATACCTTGATCACTCACAATATGACCCAGAAATTGGACTTCCTTCAGCCAAAATTCACACTTGTAGAATTTGGCATAAAGCTGCTCTCGTCTCAAGAGTTCAAGCACTAATCGAAGATGTTGCTCATGTTCTTCTTCGCTCTTGGAGTAGATGAGGATATCATCTATGAAGACGATAATGAATTTATCCAGATAAGGCTTGCAGACACGATTCATGAGGTCCATGAATATAGCGGGTGCGTTGGTTAAACCGAATGGCATTACGAGAAACTCATAATGACCATAACGGGTTCTAAACGCAGTCTTCATCACATCACTTTCCTTTACCCTCAATTGGTGATAACCTGATTGAAAATCGATCTTAGAATAAACGCTTGATCCTTGCAGCTGATCAAAAAGATCGTCAATTCGGGGAAGAGGATATCGATTCTTGATCGTCAATTTGTTGAGATCGCGGTAGTCGATACACATGCGGAAAGATTCTTCCTTTTTTTTCACGAATAAAACAGGTGCGCCCCAAGGCGACGAGCTCGGTTGGATAAACCCTCGGTCGAGCAATTCCTGTAGTTGACTCTGCAATTCTTGCAGTTCTGAAGGTGCCAGACGATAAGGCGCACGAGCTACGAGTGCAGCTCCCAGCACTAGATCGATCTGGAACTCCACGGCTCTCGGTGGCGGTAACCCAGGCAGTTCTTCCGGAAATACGTCGGGGAATTCATTCACGATTCGCACATCATTCACACTCTTCTCTTCTGTTTCTAAAGCCTTCACGTGTGCTAAAACAGCAAGACATCCTTTCTTCATGATCTTCTACGCTTTCATACAACTAATGAGGTTCAGTTTCGAACTACATCTCTCTCCGTATATAACCAGTGGCTCACCATCTCCTTGTGGTATACGAAGAGCTTTATCTCCACAGATAACATCGGCCCTTACTTTAGTCAACCAGTCCATGCCGACAATCACGTCAAAGCTTCCCAATTTGATGGGTATCAAGTCAATTTCGAAATCCACGCCATCTATGTTAATAATAGCTCCTCGGCCAATTGGTCAACCTTTTCAAGTTTACCTTTGGCTACCTCGACAAGCATACTTTCTTTTAAAGGAACTAATGACCAATTTATCTTATCACAAAAGTGTCTACATACGTAACTTCTATCGGCACCATTATCAAATAGGACAGAAGCTAAAAGATTGTTGATAGTGAATATACCTGTAACCAAGTCGGGGTTCTCACGTGCATCCCTTGCATTAACATTAAAAGCTCTACCTCGCGGTGGTCCGCCGTCCCTCTTCTAATTGGGGCAATCATTCCTAAAGTGGCCTTGCTGTCCACACTCGTAACATTTCCTTTGCCCATTTTGGTTTGTCCCATTTTGGTTTGTCCTTGCAGCTGGGACGGGAATCTTGCAGTTCTTACCAACATGTCCGATCCTATTGCATTTTTCACAGACCGCATTACAGTACCCAGTGTGGTGTATGTAACACCTCTTGCACTGCGGTAGAGTGCCCTTGTAGTTCGGGTTTGAACTTGTGCCGGGGTTGGGGTTTCCACCGTTGTTGTGCCTCTTGGCAGGGGTTTGATCGTAGATTCTCCCCTTGTTATTATCCCACTTGCGCTTGTCACTACTACCCGCTTCAGACTTGGACTTCTCCGGTTCATCGATGAGAATCTGATTCATGAGTGTATGCGCCATGCGCATTGCTTCGGGAACATTCGGTGGCTTGGACGAGGTGACATTACCCTTGATGGACTTAGGGAGTCCCCAAAAGTATCTCTCCATACGCTTGAATTCCGGGGTGACCATGGTAGGACATATAAGAGCTAACTCAAGAAACCTCCGATTGTAACCATCGAGATCGTTGCCAACAGCTTTCAATTGCATAAACTCCATTTCCATCTTTTGTATCTCGGTTCTCGGACAATACAAATCAATCATAGCCGCTTTGAACTCCTCTCATGGCGTAGCATACGCCTCATCAATACCTTGTGCCTGAGCCATGGTGTTCCACCACGTGAGGGTGCCATCAGATAGCGTGCAGGAAGCAAATTTGGTTTTGTTGGACTCGGAACAGTTGCTGACTCGGAATACTGATTCAAGATTTTCAAACCATCTTGTGAGACCAACAGGCCCCTTAGTTCCGCTGAAGTTATGTGGTTTACAACTCTGGAATTCCTTGTAGGTGCACCCATTTCGAATGGGTTGGATAACCGGCGGTGGTTCAGCTTGAGGGTTCATTTCCTCCAAAGTTGCGGCGACTCTTTCATTAATCATCTCTTCGATTTGAGCTGTTGTGGGTGTTGCTCGTGTGTTTACCATTGCCCTTCGAAACAGAAATTTTGACTTAAGTCAAAATCCAGCATACAACATACAATAATACAGTATATAGTAAACAGGGAAACAACATAACGCATGCCAATATAGTAACGCAACTAGGTACAAATACCGCAAAACCAACATACAGTAATGTAAATAGATAACTGTGCAATAATTAAACAATACAAAGTTCCATTCATTAATAAAGTGTTGTATACATTCGCTTAGGTTCGCACATTACATAAGGAAAACATGGAACTACAAATGAGATTACAAAATGAAACCTACTACAAAGCTCTATGGTGACGGTGGGTAAAGGATGTCCAGCACATGGGACATCTGCTCCTTGAGCTCAGTCACCCTAGCACGGAGGATCTCCACCTCCCTTGCCAGTTCCTCGACAGAGGGAGGGGCTGGCAGAGCAGGCGGTGCCGCTGGTGCAGGTGGTGCTGGTGGTGCAGATGGTCCGGCTCCAGAGGTAGATGCTGCACGGTGGTAAGGCTTACGCACGAACGGATCAGCCGGGTAAGGCACGACCCGCTTACGGGCGGTAACCCTACAACGCTGGCCACGTGCATCAGTGAATGCTCGTCCTCCGTTGATCCCCGGAATAACGGTGCCGTCAAAACGGTACCGCTTATTCGGCGGGGTGGAGGGTGGCTGCACAGGTGCATCATCAAGGTCCTCCTCGTTGGAGTCATCATCGCTAGAGTCGTCTGTGGATGAGTTGTCGGATGATGAATCAGCTGGGGGTGGCGGCGATCGACGACCGGTAGTTATGATCCGGTATCTAAAAGGTGGGATCGGTATGACACGCCCATCAGGAAGGCGTCGGCACCAATGGTTATGCTCATTACGGAATGGAACGTCCCCGTATTCCCCGGGAATCACAACACCACAGGGGCGGGGCTGTGGCTCCTGAGGTACCGGGGCAACTGGAGCTGAAATCTCCGGAGGGTCCTGGGCTCCGACTGCGGTAACCACTGGTACAGGTGTATGGCTACTGGTTCCGGAGGATGAAGCACCGGGGTCACTGGTTAACGGGATCTGTGTGTCAGTAGCAGTAGGTGAGGTGGCTGACGAGTGTGAATCGCTGTCCAAAATGATGACAGGTGGAATATCCGACATCTGAACAAGGAAAATAACTTTTCCATATCAGTAAGTCATAAGCAAGCAAGTATTAGGCACTATAGCAACCTAGCATGGCAATCAGTACTAATTAGAGATAACATGTGAAAGCAGGTAGTAATCATGCAAAGGCAGAAATAGGCATACAGCAAGTTCGCATGGCAGTAAAGATAAGCAATAGTATGCAGTAAGATCACATAGCAGTAAAAGCAAGCAGTAGCATGCAGTAAGTCTCGCAGAAATAAGTAAACTAGCAAGTTGTAGATTAGTCCTATTAGTGAATCCTACTCGGGTCAGTCTAGACTCACTAATGCAACCTAATTCCCTACAACTAATGCTCTGATACCAAGTGTGACGCCCCGCACAAAACCATCGTGTACGGATCATCAACAACAGGATCATCACAAGCTCAAACACTATATGCTGTTTAAAAACCGATTTGCATTCATTAAAAAGATAACGTTTTACAAAGATAACATGTCATAAGACTTATTACAAACCATTGTTCCAAAATAACATAAGTTTCCGAATGCAAAACATAAGTTTCATAATTTGAGATATCTCTAGTAATGCAGCGGATAACTAGTACAGTAGGTCCATAACAGCAATTCAATAACAGCATGACAGCAAGTGTAACAGCGAAATCAATAAACCTCTAGGCACCTGAGAAATACACGCTTAAAAAGTCAACACGAATGTTGGTGAGCTATAGTTTAAGTTGTAATAGTAACGTAAGATAGGCCACGAGATTTCAGTGCTGCAACAGCGTATCAAAACAGTATGAAAAGTATATGCATAACCGTGGGCACCCGGTAACTAGACTTAACGTTTATAACCCCCTGATAGTACACTTGGCGAGTGCGTATGTTCACGAAGTATTAAACACCCGTTAAATGCTAGCGCGACTAGCCCGAGTGAGCATGTCAAACCCTATGGATCCATATCTAAGATTCGCGTTCACCGGTTCAAAGACCAATGACTAAACGTTACCGCGCTAAAGGGAATGTTTATGCCGTTGGATAACCCACACACATATAAAGTTTAAGTACTCGTGCCTAGTATGTAAAATGTAAAAATCGCATGTATTCTCAGTCCCAAAAATAGTAAAAGTGGTAAAAAGGGATGCTATAACTCACAGTGATAAAAGCGTTAAAGTCGGTAATGAAAGTACGCAAGTAGTAAATCGGTCCGAAAGGTCATCAACCTAAATAAAAGGTCACTAGGTCCGTAGGTTGTCTTTACGAGTTCAAATAGTGCATAAAATAAGTTTAAGTGTCATCATCATCATCATTCATCATCATAAAAGCTAAGTAAGTTTGACAAGAATAGAGATCAAAATAATAGGCTGACTTCGGTCAGCTGCTACGACCTCTACGTAAATCGAAAAGATGCATAGTCAGTGGCCATGGCTCCGTATATGAGTCCCCTAACAGCTGACCAAGTTTCAGAACCTAACTGGTTTTCGTTTGACCGTGGCGACGGTTTAAGTGCCAGTTGGTCAGAAATTTTAGCACAACGTTAATAGGGTGTAGTGACTATCGGAGGGCCATACATCCTAAACCGTAACTCGGATTAAGACGAGGCCTAAACAGAAAATCATGTACTCGAACCGAAATAACTGAAAATAAACTTTCCAATAGCCTAGGTGGTCTGATTAGATACGAAATACAGTAGGTAAGTGCTCCGGTGGGGTTCTTGGTGCTTGATGCTCATCACGGTTCTCATCCTTGATGCTTGTAGCTTCAAGTGTACAACTCGTTGATGGTTTAGCATCACTTTTGACCAAGATTCACCATCAATACACAATATGTTAAGACCAAATAAGAACACAACTCATTCATGAGTCTTAGATGGATGATGAACCAAGGTTACATCATATCCTTAGTCTTAACACAATTTCAATTCACAATAACAACTAAAGCTACAAACTTTACATCAATTCAACAAGTATAAGCACAATGCAAGTCAAATGTGGTGATGGAACCCTAAGCTAGAGAGCTTGGATACATTTCACACAAGTTACAAGGTTGCAAAGCTAGAAAGCTTGAACATTTAAGTGTTCTTGAAGATCTTGAAGCATAAAGCTTGGATCTTTAAGATATATGAAGATAACAAACACAAGTTTGAATCTTTTTCACAAAACAACATGATCAAAGCAAAAAGAACTTAGATCTAACAAAAAAATATGAAGATTCAAGCTAGAAAGCTTGCATCTTAATTGTTTTTGAAGATCTTGAAGCATAAAGCTTGGATCTTGAAGATGCATGAAGATTACAAACAAAAGTTTGAATCTTTATCATAAAATAACAAGATTAAAGTATAAAAGAAGTAGATCTACAAAAGATATGAAGATTCGAGCTAGAAAGCTTGAATCTTCCATGTTCTTGAAAGATTCATGCTTGAATCAACAAGATATAAGTAAGATCAAAGCTAAAAGGAACTTTGATCTCTATATTATGATGATGATGACCATGAAATTGAAAGGAAAAGAAGAAGAGAAAGAAAACTTACAAGAAGAACTAGAGAGGAAAGAAAGAAAGAACAAGTGTGTATGAAAACCAATTGATCAAGTGTGAGGTAAATGGCTAGTATTTATAAGCAAATGAGTATCACTGTGATGACTCGGAAAATTCTGACCAAATTTAAACTTAATCTTGTATGATTAACGTTTTCGACACGATAAACAAAGTCTATGAAGTTAAATCTCAAAATTTTAAACTGTTCAATTAACCTTCGATTGTTCTCAACGAAACGCGAACAATTATATATAGATACATATACTATAACTTGAAAACATAGCAAAGTGTTGAGGATATGATACTGTGCATTAAACTTATTGGTTTGATTATCTGATTGATATATTTAACAACAGAGTTAAAAGATTATGCCAAACGATTCAAGTAAAAGATATTTACTGAGTCTCTTAAGAATTATGATATTATTACGTGTCTCTGTTGAGAGGTCCACGTTAATTTGAGAAATTATTCATTTTTAACGGTATTCGGAATAAATGGTGAATTATTTGTTTAAATAACGTAATTTGGACACATACAATAATAAGGAATATTAACTGTTAAGAATTAATTATATGAATAACTTGCGATACATATTTTAAAACGTGTTTATAAATATTGAGAATAGATATTAACTTGGTTATGAAACGTTTGATAAATACTATTATATTAATAAATAACGAGACAATGATTTATAGAAGTAAATGACCAAAATACTCGAAAGTTTAAGATATACTTTGGGTGGTATAATTTAGGGATAATTTAAGGCTATATTTTGACAAAGGTACGTGTCCCAGAATGAAAATTACAAGTTTTCTCAGCGTACGAAGGGACACTTGAAAAACTGGAACCGGGACATAAGTCGCGTAACAACGTACGACTTATCGGAACAAAAATTACAAGATAACTATGCATGTGAATTTAATATAATATATAATTAATTATATAAATTAAATATATTATATATATTATTAATTATTATGTCGACAAACAAAAATACAAAAAAATGTGAGCTGGATTTTGGGGCCATGCGATCGCATAGAAAATAGGCATAAAACCCATGCGATCGCATGGGGTCAGATTTCAGGAAAGGTCTATAAATTGAATTCATTTTTGCTCAGTTTACACACACTTATTACACCGTATTTATTTTATTTAAATTATTATTATTATTATTATTATTATTATTATTATTATTATTATTATTATTATTATTATTATTATTATTAAATTATTATTAATCTTAATATTTTTAGTAATATTATACATAAAATATTACGACGAGGTTATGAGCAAGTCACTTTTAAAAATGAGTTTTACGAGCGGGATAGAGCTAAGGAAATTATGGGTTATTACCAAGGAGGTTATGGGTAATGTTCAGGGATATATTTATGAATCAAACCTAGTGTTTATCATCTCCGTTACGTCTACGTACTTTCCTACAATATTGAATCTCAATATTAATACGTAAGTACTTATATTTTATCTATTATATATTAATAGTGTATCCATGTCTAGTACTCGAGTATATATATTTATACATGCTTGTATGCTAAATTTCGTCATTAAATAGTTTATAATGAATCTTTATATAAGGCAAGTCTCATTTTATTAAACTATTGTCAAAATTGACTTTTTGAAACGACTTTAGATAACTTTTGTATGTCGATCTCGAGCATTAGGATTGTGATACACTATGACCTGACCTAGCTTGATAGACATTTATTGACCAACATATGTTCTCTAGGTTGAGATCTACGATTCTTTGATATACCGAGTTTCGGTCACATTACGATGAACAACTGTATGTGCTGCTAAGGTGAGTTTCATTTGCTCCCTTTTTAATTGCTTTTGCAATCTATATTTTTGGGCTGAGAATACATGCACTTTATTTTAAAAATGGATACAAGTACACTCTAAATTCTACACCGAGTTTGAACCGAAAATCCCTTAGCTTTGGTAACTAGTAACTGCCAGTTATAAGAACTGGTGGGCGCGAGTAGTAGTATATGGATCCATAGGGCTTGATATCCCCGTCCGAGCTAGAGCACTAGCCTTTTAATGGACGTATGCTATTTGTGAAGCGTACACGTTGGTTTGCGTGTATTTTTAAGATGATTATACAAAGGGTACAAATTATATATACGTTAAGTTTAGTTACCAGGGTGCTCAATTTCGTAGAATATTTTGATAAACGTTTTTGGATGAAACAACCGAAATCTTGTGATCCATCTTTATATACAGATTATGCGAAACATACAAACTATGAACTCACCAACCTTTGTGTTGACACTTGTTAGCATGTTTATTCTCAGGTTCCCTAGAAGTCTTCCGCTGTTTGCTTATATGATAGACAAGCTATGTGCATGGAGTCTTATATGGCATATTTTTCAAGAAAACGTTGCATTCACCAATTCATCATCATGTACCTTATTTTGACTGCATTGTCAACGGAAGTACTATTGTAAACTATTATATACGGTGATTGTCTATATGTAGAAATCATCAGATGTCGAAAACCTTTGATTTAAATAATCATTTATGGTGTGCCTTTTCAAAAGAATGAAATGTTTACAAAACGTATCATATAGAGGTCAAATACCTCGCAATGAAATCAATGAATGAGGTGTTCGTCTATATGGATTTGGAGCGATCGTCACAGTTGGTATCAGAGCGTTGGTCCTAGCGAACCAGGTCTTGCATGAATGTGTCTAACTGATAGTTGTTAAGATGCATTAGTAAGTCTGGACTTCGACCGTGTCTGCATGTTAAAAGTTTTGCTTATCATTTCTTGTTGAAAATTACATGCTTATCATTCTTAAGTCTAGACACGTTTTCCTGCATTTATTGCATAAATAGTGTATAGATAAAAATCCATATCTTAGCGTATCTGTTACTGTAAACTTTTCCTGATATCTTCCGAAAATTTCTCCGTGATTTATGGAATTTGGTATTATATATACATATGTAAATTATGTATTGAAGAATACCAAACTAAATTCTATAATCTAATTCATATCAAAAATCATCTCCCTAATTATACAAGATGGATCCCGTATCTAGTTCAAACTCTGACAGCTATTCCGATATGGATATTCACCTGAATTCCGAAGACAGTGTAACCGGAATGGATCAACCAATTAGCCATCATCTATTCTGGATGAATTAGGGATGGGTTCGTAGCCTACTTAATTATTGGAGATAAGAAGAAGGCGATACCTTTCACCCACCACATTGCCCTCTTGGCGAAGAACCTGAAGCACTTACCGGCGAACCTGTTCGAGACACCATTTTCTCTCTCATTTCTAGAGTATCTCGTCATGATAATATACTATCTCAAATTCTGGATCTTATTCATCCGCTCGTCCGAACCGCCAATCATCCCCGTGTAGTAGAAGAAGTCAACGAGCTTCGTGCTCGGGTAGTGGCTTTGGAGAATATGGTGCAAAGGTTACAAACATCAGCAGCATCACCAGCATCAACAGTACCACCGACAACAACACCAACAGTACCATTACCACCACCAACAACATCCGTATCGCAAACCTCAACTTCACAATCTGTTCCACGAGCATCAACGTCATACGCACCGTAGTTTCCAAGAAATACCAGCAACAATAACCGATGAAGTATTAACTCATTTCCCCTGAAGAAATTTTATGTATATTTAATATATATGAATTTTGAAATCAAAATAAATATTTTTGTACTAAGCTATTACGTGTGAATCTTAACTGGTAGGTACTACTCGGTTAGTTCATATTACTAATATGCAATGATGTACATCCTTCGTTAACGGCTTAATTATCGATAACTACAATCTCTGTTTCAATTCAATGAATTTCATTTCATAATAAACCAAGTGTATTATTCAATAACATGGTTGATTTTACACTTTCATCTTCGATGCACTCGAAACTTTCTAGAAAACATCATTTGCACCTTGCGAAGTTTGAAAGAATTCCACAAATATCAACACCATTCACCAAGGAATATCAATAAGAATAAATAATGAAGTATTGATTTCATTAGTGAAATACTCCGTGAAGATTATGTAATCTCTAATGTTTTAGAGATTATTCATTTCTAATTCAAGTTAAAAATCAAATGAGCTTAATATGATATTAACTCATTAAATCTGTATTACATCTGAAGAAATATACATACATATATTTTCATAAAGACTGCAATGAAAATTCTTTTGTACAAAATATTAATTGTGAAATCTTTAAGGGGTAGGTAATACTCGGGAATATATAAGTTCACAATTAATATGTTACACTGTACATTCTTCAACTTTGATTCAAAAATTATTAACTATGCTCACAGCGATATTCAATCGTTTCCATACAAATTCAATTACATATTCTGATATTGACAGAGTAGAATCCAAGTCAAGATTTAATAAGTGACATCATTCTTAGATCTCTACATCTTTAAAAGCTATACTTTGACTTCAAAACGGTGAAAGATCCTTTAGCATTGTTATTACCGAAAATAATCTTGCAATTTCTTTTCAAAGTATCCAGTTTTATCACACTTCCAACCAGTCAACTTCAACTTTTCAGATTAAGCCTTATTGTAACCTTGATATATACGTTTTATTACTGGGGAACCTTTCATGTTCCGCCACATTAGCAGTAAATTTACCAAACAACTTTATTAATCCTTGACCTTTCGAAAAATTCTTATACTCATTGAAACCCTATCATGTACTCATCCACATCTTGTAACAATAATTTCCATACCAACCACCGGGAATTAGCAATCAGTATTTTGAATCTCGCAGCATTTTCTACGACAACAGTTATATATATATATATATATATATATATATATATATATATATATATATATATATATATATATATATATATATATATATATATATATATATATATATATATATATATATATATAACATCTATCTTCTAGACTTACATACTTCGAATGTGAAGTTTCTGAAAAATACCCCAAACTACGAAACTAGTTCTACGAATTTTGGAAAAATGCTGATGAAGCAGCAAAAACTATAAACGACTTTAACAGTCGAAAGTTTGATGATAAAGAGTAGCGTGTTGGAAAAGCACAGAAAAATAGAAGGTTTGAAACTGGAAAACGGGTTGAGCAAAGTATGAAGGAAGCTGTAGACAAATCACAAGGACGAAATCTACCTTCAAAGAATCTAAATGATTCAGTGTCTGCTGAAACTATTAGTAAGAATCTTACTTCTTATTCTAAACCTTCACAGACAGATTTTCCGCATCATCCTCTGATATTAGAAATTCTAAGATATCATCGTATCTTCCATTATAAATATCCTCCATATTTCTGAAGATATTTTCATAACTATTCTTATCTGAAATCATTTATCTCTTCACGCTATCTGTGTTACATCATAAAAGAAACTATTTTAGTTTCTAATTTCTAAAAATTTTGAAAAATGGATGTTTTTGAAGTAGTGTTGGGAATTGAAGCATGAGTTAGTATAATATAATGACACTTGATCAACGTGATTATATTACAGTAAGTCATGCTGATTTTATAATGGAACGTGATAAAGGTTCACAGATCATACCCTCATCATGAACCATGTTACATAACTCTTTCATTCTATATAATCTCTAAAAATATCAAGAAAATATTTTTCTTGATGATTCGGTCTTTTCTAAATATTATGGTAATTTGACAAATCAAATCTTGTTATTACCTTTCCTTTCTACTTTGTATATTATGATCATTCGAAACTCCATACCTACGAATTCTGGACCATTATTCGCTTGACTTGAAGTCGGGAAGAGAAAACGAAAACATGAAGCTCCGAAATATAAAGGAGAATATAGGCCCGATAACAACCCCGAAATTTACAAACCGTGTATATCAATACGTATTGCAACGTAAAGACACGGGAAAATTAATAACACTATAACCCCAAGATAAAAGTAAAAGTAAATAAAATCCTCCGGTGGTAAATGAAAGAGAAGAATGACGGATATGAAGGTTAGGAGTATATCAAGAATCAAAACTGGATGAAGCATTTCACAATCTTTTGGAAGTATGAAATGAGGAAGAATATGTGAGAGTGGTGAAAATAATGAAACGGAAGTGGGCAATTTATAGCAAAATATCAGACATAACAATTGAGGCAGATTACGCAATTAATCAAAGGAAATCTTAATTTCCTTAATTCTCGAAGAATCAAATCTTATTTAGATTATGAAGATTTTCTATTCCTTAAATTCCGGAAATCAATCGTTACTACGTCAAGAGATAAGACGCATCTCTATTCTCCATTTCACTTTATTATGACTGCTTCTCTCATACGCTTCAAGTAATTGGATTGTTTTATCCATATTATTCAACGGTGATAAAACTCTATTTATCGACTCATATTCGTCATAAAAACATTTTTATTGTTAGCCATGACAACCTCACTCAAATTTCGGGACAAAATTTCTTTAACGGGTAGGTACTGTGATGACCCGGAAAATTCTGACCAAATTTAAACTTAATCTTGTATGATTAACGTTTTCGACAAGATAAACAAAGTCTATGAAATTAAATCTCAAAATTTTAAACTGTTCAATTAACCTTCGATTGTTCTCAACGAAACGAGAACAATTATATATAGATACATATACTATAACTTGAAAACGTAGCAAAGTGTTGAGGATATGATACTGTGCATTAAACTTATTGGTTTGATTATCTGATTGATATATTTAACTACAGAGTTAAAAGATTATGCCAAACGATTCAAGTAAAAGATATTTACTGAGTCTCTTAAGAATTATGATATTATTACGTGTCTCTGTTGAGAGGTCCACGTTGATTTGATAAATTATTCATTTTTAACGGTATTCGGAATAAATGGTGAATTATTTGTTTAAATAACGTAATTTGGACACATACAATAATAAGGAATATTAACTGTTAAGAATTAATTATATGAATAACTTGCGATACATATTTTAAAACGTGTTTATAAATATTGAGAATAGATGTTAACTTGGTTATGAAACGTTTGATAAATACTATTATATTAATAAATAACGAGACAATGATTTATAGAAGTAAATGACCAAAATACTCGAAAGTTTAAGATATACTTTGGGTGGTATAATTTAGGGATAATTTAAGGCTATATTTTGACAAAGGTACGTGTCCCAGAATGAAAATTACAAGTTTTCTCAGCGTACGAAGGGACACTCGAAAAACCGGAACTGGGACATAAGTCGCGTAACAACGTACGACTTATCGGAACAAAAATTACAAGTTAACTATGCATGTAAATTTAATATAATATATAATTAATTATATAAATTAAATATATTATATATATTATTAATTATTATGTCGACAAACAAAAATACAAAAAAATGTGAGCTGGATTTTTGGGCCATGCGATCGCATAGAAATTAGGCATAAAACCCATGCGATCGCATGGGGTCAGATTTCAGGAAAGGTCTATAAAATGAATTCATTTTTGCTCAGTTTACACACACTTATTACTCCGTATTTATTTTATTTAAATTATTATTATTATTATTATTATTATTATTATTATTATTATTATTATTATTATTATTATTATTATTATTATTATTATTATTATTAAATTATTATTAATCTTAATATTTTTAGTAATATTATACATAAAATATTACGACGAGGTTATGAGCATGTCACTTTTAAAAATGAGTTTTACGAGCAGGATAGAGCTAAGAAAATTATGGGTTATTGCCAAGGAGGTTATGGGTAATGTTCGGGGATATATTTATGAATCAAACCTAGTGTTTATCATCTCTGTTACGTCTATGTACTTTCCTACAATATTGAATCTCAATATTAATACGTAAGTACTTATATTTTATCTATTATATATTAATAGTGTATCCATGTCTAGTACTCGAGTATATATATTTATACATGCTTGTATGCTAAATTTCGTCATTAAACAGTTTATAATGAATCTTTATATAAGGCAAGTCTCATTTTATTAAACTATTGTCAAAATTGACTTTTTGAAACGACTTTGGATAACTTTTGTATGTCGATCTCGAGCATTAGGATTGTGATACACTATGACCTGACCTAGCTTGATAGACATTTATTGACCAACATATGTTCTCTAGGTTGAGATCTACGATTCTTTGATATACCGAGTTTCGGTCACATTACGATGAACAACTGTATGTGCTGCTAAGGTGAGTTTCATTTGCTCCCTTTTTAATTGCTTTTGCAATCTATATTTTTGGGCTGAGAATACATGCACTTTATTTTAAAAATGGATACAAGTACACTCTAAATTCTACACCGAGTTTGAACCGAAAATCCCTTAGCTTTAGTAACTAGTAACTGTCAGTTATAAGAACTGGTGGGTGCGAGTAGTAGTATATGGATCCATAGGGCTTGATATCCCCGTCCGAGCTAGAGCACTAGCCTTTTAACGGACGTATGCTATTTGAGAAGCGTACACGTTGGTTTGCGTGTATTATTAAGATGATTATACAAAGGGTACAAATTATATATACGTTAAGTTTAGTTACCAGGGTGCTCAATTTCGTAGAATATTTTGATAAACGTTTCTGGATGAAACAACTGAAATCTTGTGATCCATCTTTATATACAGATTATGCGAAACATACAAACTATGAACTCACCAACCTTTGTGTTGACACTTGTTAGCATGTTTATTCTCAGGTTCCCTAGAAGTCTTCCGCTGTTTGCTTATATGATAGACAAGCTATGTGCATGGAGTCTTATATGGCATATTTTTCAAGAAAACGTTGCATTCACCAATTCATCATCATGTACCTTATTTTGACTGCATTGTCAACGGAAGTACTATTGTAAACTATTATATACGGTGATTGTCTATATGTAGAAATCATTAGATGTCGAAAACTTTTGATTTAAATATTCATTTATGGTGTGCCTTTTCAAAAGAATGCAATGTTTACAAAACGTATCATATAGAGGTCAAATACCTCGCAATGAAATCAATGAATGACGTGTTCGTCCATATGGATTTGGAGCAATCGTCACAATTACATGGATTGATGAGGTGGCCAAGACCAAGGCCTTTGTGGCCGTGATTTTTGATGGGGGAGGGGGGAGACAAAGTTTTGCTTTTTGGCTAATGGTGTCTAAAGTATGTCCTTATGCTAGAATCCCATGTGACAATTAGATAAACCTTATCCATTATGCTAGTATGACTCACTAATTAATTAATTAATTTATTTATTTATTATTATGGGTCACTAGTAATAATACTTGGGCTAATTAATTGGGTCACTAGCTAGAGTAGGGTGGGCTTGAGCCCAACAAGGTAGAAAGTCCAACAAGACTAACTATTAGGCTTTAGCAATTAAATAAATAAAATTAAGCATCGAAAAGCCCAGGTAATTATTATTATTAAATAATAATTAATATTTCGCAGTCCAAAAGTTCCGGTTCCGACAAAAGTCAAACGTGCGCAGTCCGCGTTTTATTCGTAACGGCAAGTAACAATAACGGTTATAAAGCATCCAATGGACAAGTTAAGCATTCCACATGCACCAAGGCATGTTTTAAAGTATATATGAATATAAAACACGTGTTCCAATGTTCCGGAGTAATAAAGTAACACACTACGCACAGATATGCAGTTTCGCTAAAATACAAAGCATAAAAGCTAGTCGAAAAAGTCGGGTCGTTACATTCGCGATGAAATCAATTGTAATGTATTCGTCCAGATGGATTAGGACGGTTCATGAAAGTTGGTATCAGGGCGGTGGTCTTAGCGAACCAGGTCTTTCATTAGTGTGTCTAACTGATAGTTGTTTAGATGCATTAGTGGGTCTGGACTTCGACCGTGTCTGCATGTCAAAAGTTTTGCTTATAATTTAGTGTCAAAAATTATTTGCTTATCATCCTTAAAGTCTAGACACTTCTTACTGCCTCTATTGCATAGATAGTGTATAGATAAATTCATATCTTAGCGTATCTGTTATTGTTACCTTTGCCTGACAGCTACCGTAGATTCCTCCGTAACTTATGGGATTTTAGTATTATATATGCATATGTAAATTATGTATTGCAGGGTACTAAACTACATCCTATAATCAATTTCTTATCAAAAATCCTTCATCTGATCGTACAAGATGAATCCCTCAACCAGTTTGAATTCCTCGGATTCCGACAGCTATTCTGATATGGAGTTTCACCTAAGCTCCGAAAGCAGTGTCACCAGAATGAATCAACCAATCATCCATCCCCAATTCGTTGTTGGGTTCGTAGCCTCCTTAATCATTGGGAACAAGAAGAAGGCGATCCTTTCCATCCACCACATTGCCCTTTTGACGAAGAACCTGAAGCACTTACCGGCGAACCTGTTTGAAATACCATTTTCTCTCTCATTTCTGGAGTATCTCGCCACGACTATATCATAACTCAGATTCTAAACCTTATTCATTCGCTCGTTCCTACCGGCAATCATCCCGGAGTAATCGAAGAAGTCAACGAGCTTCGCTCTCGAGTAATCAATTTGGAAAACATGGTGCAAAACCTACCAGCTTCAGCAACAGCACCGGCAACACCAGTACCACCAATAACATAAGCCTCAACATCACTCGCCTCAATATCACCATCTGTACTTCGAGTATGATCTTCGTTCTATGTATTGTTCTACCTCATTTATCTTTATTAGAGATTATATATATTCTCGTTCTAACGGTAAATCAAATGAGTTTAATATCATATTGACTCATTAAATCCATGATTACATCTGAAGAAAATATATATGTAAATATGTTTTCATAAAGATGGTAATTAAAAATTCTTTTGTACAAACTATTAATGGTGAAAATATTTTAACAGGTAGGTAATACTCGAGGAATATTTAGATTTCACATTAATAAGTTACACTGTGCATTCTTTCAAATGTGATTAAACATTCATTTACTATCCTACTTACATCTACAGAGATACGAATTCGTTCACCGCAGAATAACCATTTTCATTCAATTTCATATTTGGATTTTGACCTATCAGAATTCAACAAGTGGCATAATGAAAAAAACATGGGACAAAATAAAATTTGTTAGAAACAAACAAATCAACTATGAAAATTTTTGTTAAGAATCCACGCTAACTGTTTCCAGCTAACTATTCCTAGCTAACTGATTACATTTTATTTATCGCAGTTTATTTATCGCAATTTAATTTTCGCAATTTTATTTATCGTCATTTAATTTCTGTTATTTACTTTACACATTAAATTTATCGTCATTTAATTTCTGTTATTTATTTTACGCACTTTAATATATCGGAACACATATACAAGGTTTTGACATATCATATCGACGCATCTATATATATTATTTGGAATCACCATAGACACTCTATATGCTGTAATGCTAGAGTTCGCTATACAGGGTTGAGGTTGATTCTATAATAATATATATACTTTGAGTTGTGATCGAGTCTGGGACATGTACACGGGTCACGATACGTATCAATTAATTCGAATATTATAAGCTATATATGAATTATTGGACTGTTAACTGTGGACTATCGACTGTGGACTAATAACATTGGACAATTAAAATGAATTAAAATATTGATTATAACATATGAAACTAAACATTTCTTCAAGTTTGCCACTTGATTTCATCTTAAACCTCATTTGTATCTTGACAATTACAATCTGCGTTCAAACCTTTCAAAATTCTTGAAAACACCTCAATCGAGAGGATGAACCAACCGCACTTTATCTACGGAAGAAAAGATTGATGCGCATAGTTATGCACCTGAAAACTCTCGAAAACTGGGTAAACGTTTAACGAGTAGCTGTGCTAATTCCTTTAGCGTTATTATTACCGAAAATAACTTTGCAATCTCTTTCCAAATTAGCCAATTTTGTCACAGCTCCAACAAGTCAACTTCGATTTTTCGTTTGAAACAACCTTATTATAACCTTGATATATATGTGTGCTCTTTTATTGTTACCGGGGAACTTTTTATATTCCACCATATTACCAGCAGACGTACCAGCAACCTCGTTGCTCCTTGACTTAAATCTCTCCGACAAATCACTATATTTATCTATTGAAGTCTTATTATGAACTCATCGGCATCTTGTAACGATAATTACCATACCAAATACTGGGAGGTATCAATCAATAATCTCGAATTTCTCAGCAATCCTACGACAACAATCATATATATATATATATATATATATATATATATATATATATATATATATATATATATATATATATATATATATATATATATATATATATATATATATATATATATATATATATATATATATAATTCCTATCTTCTGGATTTACCAACTTCAATTCTGAATTTCTGAAAAGCGCTTTAGCCTATGAATCAGTTTTCTGAGTTTTGAAAAAGCTGATGAATCAGTAAAAACTGAAGACCGCCTTAACAGTCAAAAGTTTGAAGATAAAGAATGGAGTGTTGAAAAAGCTCCAAGATTTTGATACAAAAAAAAAATGAATTGAGCAAACCATGAAGGAGACTCTGAACAAATCACAAGGACTAAACTTGTACATAAAGAATCCTGATAATTCTGTTCTGATGAAATCTTCAGCGAATACTTTTTTCCTTACTCTAAACCCTCGTGGACAATATTCTTCATCATCCTCTAATCTTAGATATTCTAAGATGTCATCGTATCTTTCATTATAAATATCCTCAATATTTCTGAAGATATCTTCATAAATATTCTCGTCTAATAATGATCATCTCTCCGCGCTACCTGTGTTATATCATAAAAGGAAACTGTTTTAGTTTCTAAATTATGTAAACTTTCAAGTTTAAAATATGAATGTTTTTAAAGTAGTGTTGGGAACTGAAGCATGAGTTAGTATAATATAATGACATTTGATGAACATGATTATATTACAGTAAGTCATGCTGAGTTTTTAAATGGAACGTGATGATTCACAGATCATAACGTCATCATGTGCCATGTTACACGACTCTTGTATTATATCTAACCTCAAATATATCGATAAAATATTATATTGATGATTCGGTCTTTTCTGGATATTCTGATAATTTGACAAATCAAATCGTGCTACTACTTTTGCTTTCTACCTTGTATATTATGATGATTCGAAACTCCATACCTACGAATTCTGGACCATTACTTGCGAAAAGAAAACAAAAGCATGAAGCTCTGAAATAGAAAGGGGGTATAAATTGCATCAAATAAGAGAGAGCATTAACTGTGAATGACAATGATTATATAAGACAGAAGCAGGGACTCCAAAATAATAGGGAAGATATAAAACCCAATAACAACACAGAAATTACAAACCGTGTATATCAATGCGTATAGCAATATAAAGACACGGGTGAATTAGGAATACTATAACCCTAAAGTAATAGTAGAAGTGAATAGATTCCTTCGGTGGTAGATGAAAAAGGAGAATGATCGATATGAAAGTCAGAATTATATGCAGAATTAAAACTGGATTAAGCAAATTGACTGATGATTTGGAAATATGAATTAAAGTATAGAAAATGAGAGTGGTGGAAAATAATGGAACGGAAGAGCTTAATTTATAATGGAAATATCAGACTGTGTAATCGAGACAGATCACCGTATTTAATTATAGAGATCTTAATTTCATTATTCGCAGAAAGAATCAAATCTTTTAGATTTCGAAGATTTTCTTTAAATCCCTTGAATTCCGGAATTCAACCAAAACAACGTTAAAAGTTAAGATGCACCTTATTTTCTAAATTTAACCATGACTAGTTAAAAGTTATGATGAAACATGTCTTTCTCATTTCACTATTTAGTGATAGCTTCATTCGTACTCTTCGAATAATCAAATTGTTTTATCCTTATCACACAATGGTAATAAAACTCTATTCATCAACTCATATGAGTCATGAAAACATTTTTATTGTTAGTTATGACGACCCCACTCAAATTTCTGGACAAAATTTCTTTAACGGGTAGGTACTGTGACGACCCGGGAATTTCTGACCAAATTTAAATTTAAACTGTATATGATTTCGACACGATAAGCAAAGTCTGTAATGTTGAGTCTCAAAAGTTTGAACTGTTTCATATATTCAATTGACCTTCGATTGCTCTCGGCGATTCACGAACAATTAAGTGTAAATAGATATGTGTGTATGTATATATAAATAATAATTTGAAATATAATTTGAAGTATTATATGTGGTTGTTATTAAAGATTAATAAAATAAAAAAATAGGATATTATAATAATTATTATTTAAAATATATCTCTATATATAAATAAAATATATTAAAAATAAATATTAAATGATTGTAATACTCGTTTGATGTTTTGATTGATATTAAGCAAGTTAAATTCAAACTTATGTAATTTTAAAATAAACGGTGATACGAAAATGAGTTATATAAGTTATAGGCTTATTAAAAGTATATTTAGGACCAATTATTTAATTTTAACACTTTTTATATTTTACTCATAAATGAAAGGGACAGTTGATGTAATTTTTATTTATTAAATTAAGGATCAAATTTTATACCATAATGACCAAAATAAATAAATATAATCAACTTAAAAATATGAGATTTTTCTG
This sequence comes from Rutidosis leptorrhynchoides, assembly GCF_046630445.1. Classification (NCBI taxonomy): domain Eukaryota; kingdom Viridiplantae; phylum Streptophyta; class Magnoliopsida; order Asterales; family Asteraceae; genus Rutidosis; species Rutidosis leptorrhynchoides. The sequence continues at coordinate 26,101,650 of NC_092343.1, read as the reverse complement.
AGAACTTTTATCCTCCACTGTAGAGCAACGGGGTACGAAATATACTCACTGTCGTCACATAAATTCAAATCTAAGGCTACTGAATATCTATTTATTTGTTTTTCACACGTTACCTATTTTATTTTTTTATTATTTTTTTTATAAACATATTAAATATATCCGTATCTTTAAAATATGAAATTAAAAACACAAGAACCCCACTCAAAAGATTGAAAATATTCGCTTATGTTCTTAATCACCATTTAACCACTGTGCTTGATTGATTATTATTACATTCATATTCATAATATTATTATATACAAACACTTGCATTTCTTTTACAATTGACAACTAATTGATATAAAGGTGATGTATATTTCACTTTCAAAACTTTCTTTACAGGTTGTTTATTTTTTTTATTTTTTTCGAATGGCATAATGTATTACTCGTATAATATTTCAACTGGTCACAAATATAATTGCATATAAATCTCGAGTAACATGAATTCACATGTACACTATCTTCTTGTTTACACCACTACTCTTATTCATCTTCTTCTTTGTTTCTGTCAACCGGAACCACAATACCACCACCATCGATGACAACCAACACCCTCACTATATCTGTCACCCTCAACCATCGGAGACCACTTCACAAAACCATTTTGCATCTGCTACTCCTGTGTTGCACCCAACCACCACGAACCCTTTGTAATTCACTATAAATTGCTGCTCGCTGCCACTCCTGTTTCACTGCTGCTGTGGCATAATTGTTCCAAACAGAAACCAAAATCCTCACAAACTTAAACTACTACTGCAGCGATATATATATATATATATATATATATATATATATATATATATATATATATATATATATATATATATATATATATATGTGTGTGTGTGTGTGTGTGTTCATGCTTATGAATGAAAGGATAAAGGATGATGATAACAATTAAATGATAACGATGATGTGATGATAATTATGTTAGACAACGAAGATCGTGAGCTCGAAATTTATACAGTGAGATGATTTGGATTTGGTTAACCGTATGTTAAGTAGAGAAATAACATGGACTTTTGTTTGTTGTAAAGTTAGACGAGCAAAGACACACGTACATATCCATTATAATTGTTACCGGATCATTATTGGGTTAAGGGTTATTCATATTGGGCCATTCAAATATTGGGCTATGGTTAGTGAGCTTGCAACAAATCATTTTGGGTTGTCTAAGATAAATAACATAGGTGATGATTTTATGATGATATTTTGATAATGATAAAGACGATGTGATAATTAGATGATTCGGTAATGGGTGACGTCGGGATGATGAAGAAAACGATGATCATGATGTGATAATTATGATGCTAACCGTATGATATTAATGACGATGTATGATATCATGAGATTGATAGATGGCGATAGTAATTACATGTTGGTGATGATTCAATAATGATGATAGCATTATGATTAAATGGTGATGATAATCATGATTAGGATTATGATCATGGAATGATGATGATAAAGTTTGATTTAGAAGAAGAAGAAAAGCAAACCGATAAATTAGTTATATAGATTTAAACTGGGAAATAAAACAGAGAGTTATGGGCAGTGGAATGGTTGAGGACGTTGAGAGTATTCGAGAGGTCTCGAGTTCGAGTCCGGTTCATGGCCTTTTTTTAAGGAAGCTATTAAGGTAGTTATCACCATTTTTATTATTATTATTATTATTATTATTATTATTATTATTATTATTATTATTATTATTATTATTATTATTATTATTATTATTATTATTATTATTATTATTATTATTATTATGATTATGATTATTATTGTTATTATTATTAATATTGGTATTATGATTATTATTGTTGTTAATATCACTAAAATAAGTAGTAAATATCAATTGTTATTATTATTAAGTACTATTAATATCAAGATTATTAATATTAACATTTTGCTATTATGTAATATCATTAACTATTATTAATGCTATTATAAGTATTATTGATATCAAAATAAGTATTATTATTAAGAATATCATTAGTAATAAAATTGTTATAATAATTATCAGTATTAAGTATTATGTATTATTATCATCATTTTTACTACTAGTATCATTATTATTATTATTATTATTATTATAACTATATTATTATCAACACTACTATTAATATTATTATTATTACAATAAAAACTAGTTATATAAAAATATATTTAACAAAACTGTATTAATATTCATATAATAAATATTATTTATTTATTTAAAAGTATATAAAACAAATGTATTAATTAAGTTATTAACAAAACATATACCTTATTAAAATAACAAGTATATTACTAATAATATATAAATTCGTTCAATTACAAGTATATGTGTTAATGTAAATATAAATGATATAGGTTCGTGAATCCGAGGCCAACCCTGCATTATTCAATTTAGCCATATGTATTTTTACTACAAAATACAGTATGGTGAGTTCATTTGATTCCCTTTTACTCTTTACATTTTTGGGACTAAGAATACATGCGCTACTTTTACAACTGCTTTATTAAATGCTTTTGAAACACATTTTGAACTGCAAATACATGAAATGCTTTTATAAATGTTTGACGAGATAGACACAAGCAAAACATTCCTCGAATGAATTATGTGGATGTGATAATTGCCACCATTGAATTATGTGGACGTGATAATTGCCACAATTGATATGAATATTTTTCCCCTGATTATTATTGCTTGGTAACCTAAGAATTAGGGAACATCACTAATTTTGAGAATTAGTGCACACCGATTTGACGCGAATCCTAAAGGTAGCTACCGGGTTTAACACCCCCACCAGAATGTTCACTAGACGGAAGAGCTAGTGGGCGTGGTGTTTAGTACTTCGAGGTTTATATATTATACAGACGAGATGTTCTATTTTTTGGGGATATTATTGATGCGCATTATATGTTAAAGTCGGTTACCAAGCCAAGCTATGAAAGAAATGAAAAGTGAATGTTATGTATCGAGAGAATGATTTTATACATAGCTTATGTGTATGTTATTTTTGTGCACGTGATATGTGTACGGTTACTAAGATTTATGAAATATGATTTCATATACGAGAAATGTGTACTGTATTTAAAGGATATCGCATGTGCATTACAGGTGGGTATAGGATTCGGGCCTATTTGTACCATGCAGCATTTAAATCTTGTGGTCTATCAAAATGATGAATTTTATTGTTTTATGATAAACCTATGGACTCACCAACCTTTTGGTTGACACTTTAAAGCATGTTTATTCTCAGGTATTAAAGAAATCTTCCACTGTACATTAGCTCATTTTAAGGATATTACTTGGAGTCATTCATGGCATATTTCGAAAGACGTTGCATTCGAGTCATTGAGTTCATCAAGATTATTTATAGTTGGATAGTAGATATTATGAAATGGTATGCATGCCTATAAACTTTCAATGTAATGAAAGTTTGTCTTTTAAAAATGAATGCAATGTTTGTAAAATGTATCATATAGAGGTCAAATATCTCGTGATGAAATCAATTGTAATGTATTCGTCCAGATGGATTAGGACGGGTCATGAAATATACAATGTTTTGACATATCATATCGACCCATCTATATATATTATTTAGGAACAACCATAGACACTCTATATGTAGTAATGTTCTAGTTAGCTATACAGGGTTGAGGTTGATTCCAAAATAATATATAAATAATTTGAGTTGTGATCTAGCTTGAGACTTGTATACACTGGGTCGTGGATTGATTCGAGATAATATATATTGATTTAATTCTGTACATCTAACTGTGGACAACTAGTTGTAGATTACTAACGTTGGACTGCTAACTTAACAAACTTAAATCGTTAAAACGTAATAAAACATATTGTGAATATATTTCGATCATACTTTGATATATATGTATATATTTGTTATAGGTTCGTGAATCGATCAGTGGCCAAGTCTAATTCTCAACGAATTAAGAATCTGTGAAAGTGAGTTATAGTCCCACTTTTAAAATCTAATATTTTGGGATGAGAATACATGCAATTTTATAATTGTTTTACAAAATAGACACAAGTATGTGAAACTACATTCTATGGTTGAATTATTATTACCGAATATCACCCTTTTTAGTCTGGTAATCTAAGAATTAGGGAACAGAAACCCTAATTAACGCGAATCCTAAAGATAGATCTATTGGGCCTAACAAACCCCATCCGGGTTACGGATGCTTTAGTACTTTGATTTTATCATGTCCGATGAGAGTCCCGGAATGATGGGGATATTCTAGACGCGTTATGTTAATGTCGGTTACCAGGTGTTCACCATATGAATGATTTTTATCTCTATGCAGTTTATGCGAAATGCCTGATATGAGATGGATGTTTATGAAAAATGAAATCTTGTGGTCTATTATTACAATTTGATATATATAGGTTAAACCTATAACTCACCAACATTTTAGTTGACATTTTTAAGCATGTTTATTCTCAGGTGATTATTAAGAGCTTCCGTTATTACATGCTAATTAAGGACAAGAATTGGAGTCAGCATGCTTGTAATATATTGTTTAAAAACTGCATTCGGAGATTTAAATCGATGTGTAATATTATTGTAAACCATTATGTAATGGTCGTGTGAAAAATGTTATCTTTTAGATTATCATTACTGGATAATCTACGTTGTGATTTTAAAACCTTTAACGATAAAATAAAGGTTATGTTTTGTTTTAAAAACGAATGCAGTCTTTGAAAAACATCACATATAGAGGTCAATACCTCCCAAGGAAATCAATTAATATGAAACGTTTATAATTGATATGAACGGGACATTTCAAAAACTCACGTTGTATCCGAAAGACTTCTCTTACCAAGGGGTGACACATATAGTGTACTCTGAATCGGGGTTCGCGACTTCCTAATAACAGAGCCAATAACTACGTTCTATTAGTTGGAAAAGCGATTGAGTTCAAAGCATAATCGAAAAGAATTTTGACAACATACACAAGCCATAATATAATTTAGGCATTATAACTGACTACCTCATAACATACACTAAAGATAATTACTCGCTAATCATGGCAACAATATCACAAATCATAATAATGAAGGACATTATATAAAGACAGAGGATAGAAGTACCAGTAGATTAAATGAGTTCTGAATACAAAAGTGACAACTTCAAACTCCAGACCGCTCCTAATACAATCTTCGGCGTTCTTCTCCGGGTGCTAGATTTCCCGCACGGAGTTGAAAGCCTTGAGAGTATGACTAATATTGTACAAGAGAGAGAAAGAAGTGAATTAAAGTGTGTGTTGGAATGAATGACAAAGACCCTTTAGATAAGCTTGAAATTTGCCTGCAAACGGCTGGCAGGCCGTTTGGTAAGCCGTTTAGCAGGCCGTTTGCAGGGGCCGTTTGCCAGGCCAGGCCGTTTAATGTGTTCGTTTGATCTGGTCGTGTGGTAGGCCGTTTGCAAGCCAGGCAGGCCTTTTGCAAACCAGGCAGGCGGTTTGGCAGCCCGTTTGGAAAGCCGTTTGGCTTACTTATTTACTGGATCGTAACTTGATTACTTGTCTTTCACCGTTTTCGCTCTAGAATCTTCGTTTTAGCTCCGATTTACTTGATTCTTCTTGCACAGTCTTCGTAATCACTTGTTCTGCAATTTTAACCGACGAAGCAGGTATTTTGGTGATAAAGTTTGGAACTTTATTGTTTTTGGGCCTTAATACCGAGGTGAAAACGTGACTTTTTAGCCGATATCATTGATCTAAGTTAGAGGTAATCTTTCAAAGGGATTGAAAAGATTAAGTTTGTTGTCTACAAAGGAGTACAAGACTTGTAAATCAGATCTTCACCGGGTTTGCAGAAAAGGCTTAGTGAAGCAAAACTCCCGATTAGTGAATCGGGGAGTGGATTAGTTAACATCCACCCGAACCACTATAGATCTTCGTGTTTATGTTCTTTACTTTACTTTTCACATTACTTCAAACATAAACACTACACACATTGAGTTTGAGTTAATTAAGTTGATCAAGGATTGTTCAAATCTAGTTACTTACAGTGTGCTCTTTTGTATCATTGATATGAAAAAGTGGAATAGAGATGACATATTTATAGGCTAAAACAAATAACTTATGTTACTTAGAAGATAAAAAATTTATATATTTATTGATCATTAATTACTTAAAACTTGTTTATAACGTTTTTATTTAATATGTTTTTATTATTATTTTTTACCTTTTTACGATAATAATTTTTAACCCTTTTTACAAGTCTATTAAATTACATGGGTAAATTTTATTGAGTTAAACCGTATTTAATACACCATACTTATGATTCTAGGACTCAATTCTTATATATATATATATATATATATATATATATATATATATATATATATATATATATATATATATATATATATATATATATATATATATATATATATATATATATATATGTGTGTGTGTGTGTGTGTGTGTGTGTGTGTATATATATGTTTATATATATATATATATATATATGTGTGTGTGTGTATATATATGTTTATATATATATATATATATATATATATATATATATATATATATATATATATAAACATATACACACACACACACACACACACACACATATATATATATATATATATATATATATATATACATATATATAATTATTAAAAAATATAAGTATTTTTTGCACCTTAACGACAATATTAACGACGGCTCTAAGGGTTGTCGGTAGAAAAGTTCGATTATAAAATATATATTTTACCTTCTTTTAACTCATTTTATTATAATTCACTATATTTGCAATAAAGTTTAATTCATAATCACTTTTAATAAATTCATTGCGAATGTGTATATGTTAGAGTATGTGAAGAAAGGCAGGCGTAATCAAGTGATCATGATCATGATCACGTATCTTGGAGGACAAGTCTAAGATTTTAAAGATCTTTTATTTTTAGTAAATATATAATGTATTATTCTGTAAACTGATGTAATTCTCCTATAAATACATGTATATCGACCCACATAGTTTGTGTGGAGGAAGATCATTTATATTATATCAATTTTGTCATGGTATCAGATGCTCAGGTGAACGGTTTTACAAAGAGATCGAGTCAGGTACCTATGTGTATGTTGTCATCTCTACAGCGAGTTCGAGTCAGGCCCCCATGTGTGTGATGTCGTCGCTACATCGAGACCAAGTTGGACCATCTCTAGTATGCCGTCTCCACAACTTCCAACAGCCCTTAACCACCACCATTTTCTTATTCTTTTTTCTTCTGCTGCTGCTACCGTCGTCACAGTTATGATGGCCCCATGACCGTCAAGTTTGTTCTCACGGGTTTTGTTAAGATAAACTTCAAAGACGCACCATCTGATGTGCTCAGTTTGCACACTACTCGTGATGAAAGATGTACTATCAAGACCCTGCCTAGTTCGATATTTTAAATCATTTTGAATCAAGCTCGTGTTGGCTAGCTACCTCTTCTCTTGAGGGGGGTGTTAGAGTATATGAAGACAGGCAGATGTAATCAACTGATCATGACCATGATCACGTATGTTGGAGGATAAGTACAAGATCTATAAAGATCTTTTATATTTAGTAAATATATTATATATTATTTGAAAGTTATAGTTTATATTTATTCCTTATTTATATTATGCAATCTGATGTGATTTTGCTATAAATACATATATATCGACTCATAGAATTTACGTGGAGGAAGCTCATTTATATTATATCAATTCGGTCAGCATAGATAGTAAAATCTATAACCTATAACCGTACATTTCTGATTTTTTTCTAAATGTAGTCTCTATACCAAAAAGTTGATGTATGATTGTTTATAACTGAAATGTCCCGTTCATATTGATTATAAACGTTCCATATTAATTGATTTCGTCGCGAGGTTTTGACCTCTATATGAGACGTTTTTCAAAGACTGCATTCATTTTTTAAAACAAGCATAACCTTTATTTTATCGATAAAGGTTTAAAAAGCATTACGTAGATTATCAAATAATGATAATCTAAAATATATTGTTTACACACGACCATTACATAATGGTTTACAATAAGAATATATTACATTAAAAATAAGTTTCTTGAATGCAGTTTTTACACAATATCATACAAGAATGGACTCCAAATCTTGTCCTTATTTTAGTATGGAACAGCGGAAGCTCTTAATAATCACCCGAGAATAAACATGCTTAAAACGTCAACAAAAAATTTGGTGAGTTATAGGTTTAACCTATATATTATCAAATCATAATAATAGACCACAAGATTTCATATTTCAATATACATCCCATACATAGAGATAAAATTCATTCATATGGTGAACACCTGGTAACCGACATTAACAAGATGCATATAGGAATATCCCCTATCATTCCGGGAAATCCTTCGGACATGATATAAACGAATTCGAAGTACTAAAGCATCCGGTACTTTGGATGGGGTTCGTTAGGCCCAATAGATCTATCTTTAGGATTCGCATCAATTAGTAGATCGGTTTACTAATTCTTAGGTTACCAAGCAAAAGGGGCATATTCGGCTTCGATCATTCACCCATATAATGTAGTTTCAATTACTTGTGTCTATTTCATAAAACATTTATAAAAATGCATGTATTCTCATCCCAAAATATTAGATTTTAAAAGTGGGATTATAACTCACTTTCACAGATTTTTACTTCGTCAGGAAGTAAGACTTGGCCACTGGTCAATTCACGAACCTATAATAAATATGTACATATATATCAAAGTATGTTCAAAATATATTTACAACATTTTTAATACGTTTTACTGTTTTAAATTTATTAAGTCAGCTGTCCTCGTTAGTAACCTACAACTAGTTGTTCACAGTTAGATGTACAGAAATAAATCGATATATATTATCTTGAATCAATCCACGACCCAGTGTATACACGTCTCAGGCTAGATCACAACTCAAAGTATATATATTTTTGGAATCAACCTCAACCCTGTATAGCTAACTCCAACATTACTGCATATAGAGTGTCTATGGTTGTTCCAAATAATATATATACATGGGTTTATATGATATGTCAAAACATTTGCATACGTGTCTATGGTATCCCAAGATTACATTAGAATACATGTATAATACAATATAATTTAGCTAGGATATGATTTGTATAGAATTGTTACAATATTTCCCGTAGCTACAACAATCAAAAAATATTCAATCTTGTTTTACCCATAACTTCTTCGTTTTAAATCCAATTTGAGTGAATCAAATTGCTATGGTTTCATACTGAACTCTATTTTATGAATCTAAACATAAAAAGTGTAGGTTTATAGTTGGAAAAATAAGTTACAAGTCGTTTTTGTAAAGGTAGTCATTTCAGTCGAAAGAACGACGTCTAGATGACCATTTTGGAAAACATACTTCCACTTTGAGTTTAACCATGATTATTGGATATAGTTTCATGTTCATAAGAAAAATTATTTTCCCAGAAGAACAACTTTTAAATCAAAGTTTATCATAGTTTTTAATTAACTAACCCAAAACAGCCCGCGGTGTTACTACGACGGCGTATATCCGGTTTTACGGTGTTTTTCGTGTTTTCCGGTTTTAAATCATTAAGTTAGTATATCATATAGATATAGAACATGTGTTTAGTTGATTTTAAAAGTAAAGTTAGAAGGATTAACTTTTGTTTGCGAACAAGTTTAGAATTAACTAAACTATGTTCTTGTGATTACATGTTCAAATCTTCGAATAAGATAGTTTTATATGTATGAATCAAATGATGTTATGAACATCTTTACTACCTCAATTTTAGTAGATAAACCTACTGGAAGTGACAAGAAATGATATAGCTTCAAAGGATCTTGGATGGCTTGAAAGTTCTTGAAGTAGAATCATGACACGAAAACAAGTTCAAGTAAGATTATCACTCGAATTAAGATAGTTATAGTTATAGGAATTGAATCAAAGTTTGTATATGAGTATTACCTTGATTTAGAATGATATCTTACTATAATCAACAAGGATTTCTTGAGGTTGGATGATCACTTTACAAGATTGGAAGTGAGCTAGTAAACTTGGAAGTATTCTTGATTTTATGAAACTAGAACTTGTAAAATTTATGAAGAACACTTAGAACTTGAAGATGGAACTTGAGAGAGATCAATTAGATGAAGAAAATTGAAGAATGAAAGTGTTTGTAGGTGTTTTTGGTCGTTGGTATATGGATTAGATATAAAGGATATGTAATTTTGTTTTCATGTAAATAAGTCATGAATGATTACTAATATTTTTGTAATTTTATGAGATATTTCATGCTAGTTGCCAAATGATGGTTCCCACATATGTTAGGTGACTCACATGGGCTGCTAAGAGCTGATCATTGGAATGTATATACCAATAGTACATACATTTAGAAGCTATGTATTGTACGAGTACGAATACGGGTGCATACGAGTAGAATTGTTGATGAAACTGAACGAGGATGTAATTGTAAGTATTTTTGTTAAGTAGAAGTATTTTGATAAGTGTCTTGAAGTCTTTCAAAAGTGTATGAATACATATTAAAACACTACATGTATATACATTTTAACTGAGTTGTTAAGTCATCATTAGTCGTTACATGTAAATGTTGTTTTGAAACCTTTATGTTAACGATCTTGTTAAATGTTGTTAACCCATTGTTTATTATATCTAAAGAGATGTTAAATTATTACATTATCATGATATTATGATATATTAATTTATCTTAGTATGATATATATACAGTTAAATGTTGTTACAACGATAATCGTTACATATATGTTTCGTTTCGAAATTCTTAAGTTAGTAGTCTTGTTTTACATATTTACTTCATTGTTAATATACATAATGACATGTTTACTTATCATTTATCATGATTAAACATAGTGTAACAATATCTTAATATGATTCATTTGTAATTAGTAAGACGTTGTTATAAAGATAATCGTTATATATATCGTTTCGAGTTTCTTAATTCAATAAACACAATTTTATGTATATAACTCATTGTTAAAATACCTAATGAGATACTTACTTATCATAATATTATGTTAATTATATATATAATCATATATATGTCATCATATAGTTTTTACAAGTTTTAACGTTCGTGAATCACCGGTCAACTTGGGTGGTCAATTGTCTATATGAAACCTATTTCAATTAATCAAGTCTTAACAAGTTTGATTGATTAACATGTTGGAAACACTTAATCATGTAAATATCAATTTCATTTAATATATATAAACATGGAAAAGTTCGGGTCACTACAGTACCTACCCGTTAAATAAATTGCGTCCCGAAATTTTAAGCAGTTGGAGGTGTTGACGTATCTTCTGGAAATAAGTGCGGGTATTTCTTCTTCATCTGATCTTCTCATTCCCAGATGAACTCGGGTCCTCTACGAGCATTCCATCGAACCTTCACAATTGGTATCTTGTTTTGTTTAAGTCTTTTAACCTCACGATCCATTATTTCGACTGGTTCTTCGATGAATTGAAGTTTTTCGTTGATTTGGATTTCGTCTAACGGAATAGTGAGATCTTCTTTAGTAAAACATTTCTTTAAATTCAAGACGTGGAAAGTGTTATGTACAACCGCGAGTTGTTGAGGTAACTCAAGTCGGTAAGCTACTGGTCCGACAAGATCAATAATCTTGAATGGTCCAATATACCTTGGATTTAATTTCCCTCGTTTACCAAATCGAACAACGCCTTTCCAAGGTGAAACCTTAAGCATGACATCTCTCTAATTTTAAATTCTATATCTTTTCTTTTAATGTCGGCGTAGCTCTTTTGTCGACTTTGGGCGGTTTTCAACCGTTGTTGAATTTGGATGATCTTCTCGGTAGTTTCTTGTATTATATCAGGACCCGTAATCTGTCTATCCCCCACTTCACTCCAACAAATTGGAGACCTGCACTTTCTACCATAAAGTGCTTCAAACGGCGCCATCTCAATGCTTGAATGGTGGCTGTTGTTGTAGGAAAATTCTGCTAACGGTAGATGTCGATCCCAACTGTTTCCAAAATCAATAACACATGCTCGTAGCATGTCTTCAAGCGTTTGTATCGTCCTTTTGCTCTGCCCATTAGTTTGTGGATGGTAGGTAGTACTCATGTCTAGACGAGTTCCTAATGCTTGCTGTAATGTCTGCCAGAATCTTGAAATAAATCTGCCATCCCTATCAGAGATAATAGAGATTGGTATTCCATGTCTAGAGATGACTTCCTTCAAATACAGTCGTGCTAACTTTTCCATCTTGTCATCTTCTCTTATTGGCAGGAAGTGTGCTGATTTGGTGAGACGATCAACTATTACCCAAATAGTATCATAACCACTTGCAGTCCTTGGCAATTTATTGATGAAATCCATGGTAATGTTTTCCCATTTCCATTATGGGATTTCGGGTTGTTGAAGTAGACCTGATGGTTTCTGATGCTCCGCTTTGACCTTAGAACACGTCAAACACTCTCCTACGTATTTAGCAACATCGGCTTTCATACCTGGCCACCAAAAATGTTTCTTGAGATCCTTGTACATCTTCCCCGTTCCAGGATGTATTGAGTATCTGGTTTTATGAGCTTCTCTAAGTACCATTTCTCTCATATCTCCAAATTTTGGTACCCAAATCCTTTCAGCCCTATACCGGGTTCCGTCTTCCCGAATATTAAGATGCTTCTCCGATCCTTTGGGTATTTCATCCTTTAAATTTCCCTTTTTAAAACTCCTTGTTGCGCCTCCTTTATTTGAGTAGTAAGGTTATTGTGAATCATTATATTCATAGCTTTTACTCGAATGGGTTCTCTGTCCTTTCTGCTCAAGGCGTCGGCTACCACATTTGCCTTCTCCGGGTTGTAACAAATCTCAAAGTCGTAATCATTTAACAATTCGATCCACCTGCGCTGCCTCATGATCAGTTGTTTCTGATTAATTATGTGTTGAAGACTTTTGTGGTCGGTATATATAATACTTTTGACCCCATATAAGTAGTGCCTCCAAGTCATTAATGCAAAAACAACCGAGCCTAATTCCAAATCATGCGTCGTATAATTCTGCTCGTGAATCTTCAATTGTCTAGACGCATAAGCAATTACTTTCGTTCGTTGCATTAATACACAACCGAGACCTTGCTTTGAGACGTCACAATATATCACAAAATCATCATTCCCTTCAGGTAATGACAAGATAGGTGCCGTAGTTAACTTTTTCTTTAATAATTGAAACGCTTTCTCTTGTTCATCTTTCCATTCAAATTTCTTCCCTTTATGCGTTAATGCAGTCAAGGGTTTTGCTATTTTGGAAAAATCTTGAATGAATCTTCTGTAGTAACCAGCTAGTCCTAAAACTTGGAGTATATGCTTCGGAGTTTTCGGGGTTTTCCACCTTTCAACGATTTCAATCTTTGCCGGATCCACTTGAATACTTTCTTTGTTCACTATGTGACCGAGGAATTGAACTTCTTCCAACCAAAATGCACACTTTGAAAACTTAGCGTACAGTTTTTCTTTCCTCAACAACTCTAGCACTTTTCTCAAATAACTTCGTGCTCTTGGTCATTCTTTGAGTAAATAAGTATGTCATCGATGAAAACAATGACAAACTTGTCAAGGTATGGTCCACACACTCGGTTCATGAGGTCCATGAACACAGCTGGTGCGTTAGTCAACCCAAATGGCATAACCATAAACTCATAATGATCGTAACGCATCCTAAAAGTAGTCTTTGGAATATCATCCTCCTTCACCCACGATGATACCCAGAACGTAAATCAATCTTCGAATAAACCGACGAGCCTTGTAGTTGATCAAATAAGTCGTCGATTCTCGGTAGTGGGTAGCAGTTCTTGATGGTAAGTTTGTTCAACTCTCGGTAGTCGATACACAACCTAAATGTACCATCCTTCTTCTTGACAAACAAAACAGGAGCTCCCCACGGTGATGTGCTAGGTCGAATGAAACCACGCTCTAAAAGTTCTTGTAATTGGCTTTGAAGTTCCTTCATTTTGCTGGGTGCAAGTCAGTATGGAGCACGAGCTATTGGTGCAACTCCTGGTACAAGGTCTATTTGAAATTCAACGGATCGATGTGGGGGTAATCCCGGTAATTCTTTCGGAAATACATCGGGAAATTCTTTTGCGACGGGAACATCACTGATGTTCTTTTCTTCAGGTTTAACTTCCTTGATGTGTGCTAGAATGATGTAACAACCTTTTCTTATTAGTTTTTGCACCTTCAAACTACTAATAAGATTTAATTTCGCATTGTTCTTTTCTCCGTACACCATTAAAGGTTTTCCCTTTTCACGCATAATGCGAATCGCATTTTTGTAACAAACGACCTCTGCTCTCACCTTCTTCAACCAGTCCATGCCAATTATTACATCAAAACTCCCTAACTCGACTGGTATTAAATCAATCTTAAACGTTTCATCACCCAGTTTAATTTCTCTATCCCGACATATATTATCTGCTGAAATTAATTTACCGTTTGCTAATTCGAGTAAAAATTTACTATCCAAAAGCGTCAATGGGCAACTTAACTTAGTACAAAAATCTCTACTCATATAGCTTCTATCCGCACCTGAATCAAATAAAACATAAGCAGATTTATTATCAATAAGAAACGTACCCGTAACAAGCTCCGGGTCTTCCTGCGCTTCGGTCGTATTAATATTGAAAACTCTTTCGTGCCCCTACCGATTAGTATTCACCTGATTCGAGCAATTACTTCTAATGTGGCCCGGTTTTCCACATTCATAACAAACAAAGGCGGCATTACTTGTTTTGCCACTATTTGTTCCTTTAGTTCTGTTAAACTTTGGTCCGTAGACCTCACACTTTTTCGCACCATGGCCAGTTCTTTTACACTTGGTGCAAAATGTCGTGCAGAACCCATTCTGGTGGTACTCTTCACACCTTTGGCATTTTTGGTTTTTGTTGCCGTTGTTGTTATTGAGGTTGTTGTTGGAATTGTTATTATTGTTGGAATGGTTGTTGTAGTTGTTGTTGTTGTTGGGACGTTTGTTGTAGTTATTGTTAGGATTGCGATTATTGTTGCGATTGTTGTTGCGGTTGTGGTTGTAATTGTTGTTGTTGTTGTATTGGTGACCATTTTCACTGGTTTCTTCCTACTTTCTCTTGAGTTGTTTCGTGTTGGCTTCTTCGGCCGCCTGCTCTTTAATTCTTCCCTCAATCTGATTTATGAGTTTATGAGCCATTCTACTTGCCTTATGTATGGAAGCGGGCTCGTGTGAACTCACATCTTCTTGAATCCTTACTGGTAACCCATTTACAAATGCGTCGATCTTCTCTTCTTCATCTTCGAACGATCCCGGACACAATAGGCACAACTCTGTGAATCGTCGTTCATACGTGGTAACATTGAACCCTTGTGTTCGTAACTCTATAAGTTCTGCCTTGAGCTTATTGACTTCGTTTCTAGGACGGTACTGCTCGTTCATCAATTGCTTGAATGCCGACCACGGTAGTGCGTAAGCAGCATTTTGTCCTACTTGTTCAAGATAGGTGTTCCACCACGTTAACGCAGTACCTGTGAAGATATGCATAGCGTACTTAAATTTTTCCTCTTCAGTACACTTACTTATGGCAAACACCGATTCGACTTTCTCGGTCCACCGTTTCAATCCAATTGGTCCTTCGGTTCCATCAAATTCCAAAGGTTTGCAGGCAGTGAATTCTTTGTAGGTGCATCCTACACGATTTCTTGTGGAATTAGTTCCACTGCTAGATCCATAGTTATTGTTATTTTGCATCGCAACCTGTACTGCAGCTATGTTTGCTGCAAGGAAAACACGGAAGTCTTCCTCGCTCATGTTCAAATTCTGACGAGTCGCTGGTGCCATTTCCTTCAAAAAATAGCCAAAAGAATTGAGTTAATCATATAGAATTTAAGAGTAGTCAATAGTATCTCGTAGCATTATATGAACTTATTTATAAAAGCTTTTTCTTCATATTAGCGTTTTATAAGTTTAAATTTGGGTACTACCTACCCGTTAAGTTCATACTTAGTAGCTAATATACAATTCAACTACTACAATTCCATATGAAAAACTGATTTTAATAATATATCACATACAAATATACTTCAAACTTACAACTTCGCTATATTACATATAACATGAAATATAGTACACTTTGATACAGAACAGTTTTGAAGATAAAACTAGTTAATACGCAAGTTGTTCAGCAAAGGAAATAAAGACACGTAATTCATAAGTCCAGAAACAAGTCATGCATTCTGGTTTCACTGAGACGACTTCCCATCCTTGGTCTTGTGGAAAATAACCGTTATGACCATTGGCTAGGCAGCATGTTGTAATGTCGTTAAAAGGACGAGGGTTTCGTAATGTCCAACAGCCCCGTAATAATCTAAAAACCTTGTTTCTCACCCCAACTACTGAATCCATCACTTGTGGGAAGGTTTTATTTAAAAGTTGCAATCCGATGTTCTTTTTCTCACTTTGGTAAGAAGCGAACATCACTAACCCGTAAGCATAACATGCTTCTTTATGTTGCATGTTAGAAGCTCTTTCTAATTCACGAAATCCTATGTTGGGATATGTTGAGTCAAAATAGGTTTTTAACCCGTAGCGTAAAATTACATTTGGGTTCCCCGTATTTAATGCTTTAAAGAAAACACGGCGTAACTTACGGTCTCCCCAATGTGATATACCCCACCTATCAAAGGAAAGCCTTTTATAAACTAAGGCATTTCTGGAAAGTCTTTCAAATGTTTGACAAGTTAATTTCGCCATAACTAAATGTGCTGATGAATTCTGACCGACTCTAGACAAGATTTCCTCAATCATATCCTCTGGTAGGTCTTCTAAAATATTCGGTTGTCTACCCTTAACGTCCATTTTGTTTTTATACTGTAAAATAGACAAGGATTAGATTCGTAATAACAAACAATACAAGCAATTTTTATATAGAACATAAAAGTACAAGCACACTACAATACATTTAATACACAACATGATTACAACCCTCTAATCTGAATCACTGGTTTCTTCTTCTTCAGACTTGGTTCGTTTTCCTAATTTTCTAGGAATATATGGTGTTCCTCTAATACGAGCCGTCATTTTCCATAATGGTTTAGAAAAACCTGGTGGTTTAGAGGTTCCCGGGTCATTGTTACATTTAAGGAAATACGGATCTTGCCGATACATATAAAGTTCATCGGGGTTGGAATCGGGTTTCTCTATTTTTATACCTTTTCCCTTATTATTTTCTTTCAGTTTATTAAATTGGGTCGAGGTAATTTCTATGACATCATCGGGATCCAATTCATCGGAAAATTGGTAATCTTCCCAATATTTTGCTTCCTCAGCGGAAACACCATTGACCATTATTAACTTTGGTCCGTTGGTTGAGGATTTTCTTTTATTTAATTGATTTACTTTAGGTATCAATATTTCTTCCTCTGGAACCTCTTCTTCTTCTTCTTCTTCTGGTTCCTCCTCTTTCGATTCCTCCTCTTCTGGTTCCTCTTCTTCCGGTTCCTCCTCTTCCGGTTCCTCATCTTCCGGTTCCTCTTCGGTAATTTATGAATCTTCCCAAAATATATTCGACTCTTCATTATTATTAGGTGAATCAATGGGATTGGTACTAGAGGTAGACATCTATCACACAATATCAAACACGTTAAGAGATTAATATATCACATAATATTTACATGTTAATAATATATAGTTTCCAACAAAAAAATGTTAAGCAATCGTTTTTGAAGAAAAAACAAGGTCGAAGTCCAGACTCACTAATGCATCCTAACAAACTCGGTAAGACACACTAATGCAATTTTCTGGTTCTCTAAGACCAACGATCGGATACCAACTGAAATTTCCCGTTCATATTGATTATAAACGTTCCATATTAATTGATTTCGTCACGAGGTTTTGACCTCTATATGAGGCATTTTTCAAAGACTGCATTCATTTTTTAAAACAAGCATAACCTTTATTTTATCAATAAAGGTTTAAAAAGCATTACGTAGATTATCAAATAATGATAATCTAAAATATACTGTTTACACACGACCATTACATAATGGTTTACAATAAGAATATATTACATCAAAAATAAGTTTCTTTAATGCGGTTTTTACACAATATCATACAAGCATGGACTCCAAATCTTGTCCTTATTTTAGTATGTAACAGCAGAAGCTCTTAATAATCACCTGAGAATAAACATGCTTAAAACGTCAACAAAAATGTTGGTGAGCTATAGGTTTAACCTATATATTATCAAATCATAATAATAGACCACAAGATTTCATGTTTCAATATACATCCCATGCATAGAGATAAAATTCATTCATATGGTGAACACCTGGTAACCGACATTAATAAGATGCATATAAGAATATCCCCTATCATTCCGGGAAATCCTTCGGACATGATATAAACGAATTCGAAGTACTAAAGAATCCGGTACTTTGGATGGGGTTCGTTAGGCCCAATAGATCTATCTTTAAGATTCGCATCAATTAGTAGATCAGTTTACTAATTCTTAGGTTACCAAGCAAAAGGGGCATATTCGGCTTCGATCATTCACCCATATAATGTAGTTTCAATTACTTGTGTCTATTTCGTAAAACATTTATAAAACTACATGTATTCTCATCCCAAAATATTAGATTTTAAAAGTGGGACTATAACTCACTTTCACAGATTTTTACTTCGTCGGGAAGTAAGACTTGGCCACTGGTCGATTCACGAACCTATAACAAATATGTACATATATATCAAAGTATGTTCAAAACATATTTACAACATTTTTAATACGTTTTACTGTTTTAAATTTATTATGTCAGCTGTCC
The DNA here is from genome assembly GCF_046630445.1 of Rutidosis leptorrhynchoides. NCBI lineage: Eukaryota > Viridiplantae > Streptophyta > Magnoliopsida > Asterales > Asteraceae > Rutidosis > Rutidosis leptorrhynchoides. The sequence continues at coordinate 26,082,779 of NC_092343.1, read as the reverse complement.
TCGTTAGTAACATACAACTAGTTGTCCACAGTTAGATGTACAGAAATAAATCGATATATATTATCTTGAATCAATCCACGACCCAGTGTATACACGTCTCAGGCTAGATCACAACTCAAAGTATATATATTTTTGGAATCAACCTCAACCCTGTACAGCTAACTCCAACATTACTGCATATAGAGTGTCTATGGTTGTTCCAAATAATATATATACATGGGTTGATATGATATATCAAAACATTTGCATATGTGTCTATGGTATCCCAAGATTACATTAGAATACATGTATAATACAATATAAGTTAGCTAGGATATGATTTGTATAGAATTGTTACAATATTTCTCGTAGCTACAACAATCAAAAAATATTCAATCTTGTTTTACCCATAACTTCTTCGTTTTAAATCCGATTTGAGTGAATCAAATTGCTATGGTTTCATATTGAACTCTATTTTATGAATCTAAACATAAAAAGTATAGGTTTATAGTCAGAAAAATAAGTTACAAGTCATTTTTGTAAAGGTAGTCATTTCAGTCGAAAGAACGACGTCTAGATGACCATTTTGGAAAACATACTTCCACTTTGAGTTTAACCATGATTTTTGGATATAGTTTCATGTTCATAAGAAAAATAATTTTCCCAGAAGAACAACTTTTAAATCAAAGTTTATCATAGTTTTTAATTAACTAACCCAAAACAGCCCGCGGTGTTACTACGACGGCGTATATCCGGTTTTACGGTATTTTTCGTGTTTTCTGGTTTTAAATCATTAAGTTAGCATATCATATAGATATATAAAATGTATTTATTTGATTTTAAAAGTCAAGTTAGAAGGATTAACTTTTGTTTGCGAACAAGTTTATAATTAACTAAACTATGTTTTAGTGATTACATGTTCAAATCTTCGAATAAGATAGTTTTATATGTATGAATTGAATGATGTTATAAACATCATTACTACCTCAAGTTTAGTAGGTAAACCTACTGGAAGTGACAAGAAATAATCTAGCTCCAAAGGATCTTGGATGGCTTGAAAGTTCTTGAAGTAGAATCATGACACGAAAACAAGTTCAAGTAAGATTATCACTCGAATTAAGATAGTTATAATTATAGGAATTGAATCAAAGTTTGTATATGAGTATTACCTTGATTTAGAATGATATCTTACTGTAAACAACAAGGATTTCTTGAGGTTGTATGATCACTTTACAAGATTGGAAGTGAGCTAGTAAACTTGGAAGTATTCTTGATTTTATGAAACTAGAACTTGTAGATTTTATGAAGAACACTTAGAACTTGAAGATGGAACTTGAGAGAGATCGATTAGATGAAGAAAATTGAAGAATGAAAGTGTTTGTAGGTGTTTTTGGTCATTGGTATATGGATTAGATATAAAGGATATGTAATTTTGTTTTCATGTAAATAAGTCATGAATGATTACTAATATTTTTGTAATTTTATGAGATATTTCATGCTAGTTGCCAAATGATGGTTCCCACATGTGTTAGGTGACTCACATAGGCTGCTAAGAGCTGATCATTAGAGTGTATATACTAATAGTACATACATTTAAAAGCTGTGTATTGTACGAGTACGAATACGGGTGCATAGGAGTAGAATTGTTGATGAAACTGAACGAGGATGTAATTGTAAGCATTTTTGTTAAGTAGAAGTATTTTGATAAGTGTCTTGAAGTCTTTCAAAAGTGTATGAATACATATTAAAACACTACATGTATATACATTTTAACTGAGTCGTTAAGTCATCGTTAGTCGTTACATGTAAATGTTATTTTGAAACCTTTAGGTTAACAATCTTGTTAAATGTTGTTAACCCCTTATTTATTATATCTAAAGAGATGTTAAATTATTACATTATCATGATATTATGATATATTAATATATCTTAGTATGATATATATATATATACAGTTAAATGTTGTTACAACGATAATCGTTACATATATGTCTCGTTTCGAAATTCTTAAGTTAGTAGTCTTGTTTTACATATTTAGTTCATTGTTAATATACATAATGACATGTTTACTTATCATTTATAATGATTAAACATAGTGTAAAAATATCTTAATATGATTCTTATGTAATTAGTAAGACGTTGTTATAACGATAATTGTTATATATATCGTTTCGAGTTTCTTAATTCAATAAACACAATTTTATGTATATAACTCATTGTTAAAATACCTAATGAGATACTTACTTATCATAATATCATGTTAATTATATATATAATCATATATATGTCATCATATAGTTTTTACAAGTTTTAACGTTCATGAATCACCGGTCAACTTGGGTGGTCAATTGTCTATATGAAACCTATTTCAATTAATCAAGTCTTAACAAGTTTGATTGCTTAACATGTTGGAAACACTTAATAATGTAAATATAAATTTCATTTAATATATATAAACATGGAAAAGTTTGGGTCACTACAGTACCTACCCGTTAAATAAATTTCGTCCCGAAATTTTAAGCAGTTGGAGGTGTTGACGTATCTTCTGGAAATAAATGCGGGTATTTCTTCTTAATCTGATCTTCTCATTCCCAGTTGAACTCGGGTCCTCTACGAGCATTCCATCTAACCTTAACAATTGGTATCTTGTTTTGTTTAAGTCTTTTAACCTCACGATCCATTGTTTCGACGGGTTCTTCGATGAATTGAAGTTTTTCGTTGATTTGAATTTCGTCTAATGGAATAGTGAGATCTTCTTTAGCAAAATATTTCTTCAAATTCGAGACGTGGAAAGTGTTATGTACAGCCGCGAGTTGTTGAGGTAACTCAAGTCGGTAAGCTACTGGTCCGACACGATCAATAATCTTGAATGGTCCAATATACCTTGGATTTAATTTCCCTCGTTTACCAAATTGAACAACGCCTTTCCAAGGTGCAACCTTAAGCATGACCATCTCTCCAATTTCAAATTCTATATCTTTTCTTTTAATGTCGGCGTAGCACTTTTGTTGACTTTGGGCGGTTTTCAACCGTTGTTGAATTTGGATAATCTTCTTGGTAGTTTCTTGTATTATATCCAGACCCGTAATCTGTCTATCCCCCACTTCACTCCAAAAAATTGGAGACCTGCACTTTCTACCATAAAGTGCTTCAAACGGCGCCATCTCAATGCTTGAATGGTAGCTGTTGTTGTAGGAAAATTCTGCTAACGGTAGATGTCGATCCCAACTGTTTCCGAAATCAATAACACATGCTCGTAGCATGTCTTCAAGCGTTTGTATCGTCCTTTCGCTCTGCCCATCAGTTTGTGGATGATAGGCAGTACTCATGTCTAGACGAGTTCCTAATGCTTGCTGTAATGTCTGCCATAATCTTGAAATAAATCTGCCATCCCTACCAGAGATAATAGAGATTGGTATTCCATATCTGGAGACGACTTCTTTCAAATACAGTCGTGCTAAATTCTCCATCTTGTCATCTTCTCTTATTGGCAAGAAGTGTGCTGATTTGGTGAGACGATCAACTATTACCCAAATAGTATCATAACCACTTGCAGTCCTTGGCAATTTAGTGATGAAATCCATGGTAATGTTTTCCCATTTCCATTCTGAGATTTCGGATTGTTGAAGTAGACCTGATGGTTTCTGATGCTCCGCTTTGACCTTAGAACACGTCAAACACTCTCCTACGTATTTAGCAACATCGGCTTTCATAACCGGCTACCAAAAATGTTTCTTGAGATCCTTGTACATCTTCCCCGTTCCAGGATGTATTGAGTATCTAGTTTTATGAGCTTCTCTAAGTACCATTTCTCTCATATCTCCAAATTTTGGTACCCAAATCCTTTCAGCCCTATACCGGGTTCCGTCTTCCCGAATATTAAGATGCTTCTCCGATCCTTTGGGTATTTCATCCGTTAAATTTCCCTCTTTTAAAACTCCTTGTTGTGCCTCCTTTATTTGAGTAGTAAGGTTATTGTGAATCATTATATTCATAGCTTTTACTCGAATGGGTTCTCTGTCCTTTCTGCTCAAGGCGTTGGCTACCACATTTGCCTTCCCCGGGTGGTAACGAATCTCAAAGTCATAATCATTTAACAATTTGATCCAACTGCGCTGCCTCATGTTTAGTTGTTTCTGATTAAATATGTGTTGAAGACTTTTTGGTCGGTATATATAATATTTTTGACCCCATATAAGTAGTGCCTCCAAGTCTTTAATGCAAAAACAACCGCGTCTAATTCCAAATCATGCGTCGTATAATTATGTTCGTGAATCTTCAATTGTCTAGACGCATAAGCAATTACTTTCGTTCGTTGTATTAATACACAACCGAGACCTTGCTTTGAGGCGTCACAATATATCACAAAATCATCATTCCCTTCAGGTAATGACAAGATAGGTGTCGTAGTTAACTTTTTCTTTAATAATTGAAACGCTTTCTCTTGTTCATCTTTTCATTCAAATTTCTTCCCTTTATGCGTTAATGCAGTCAAGGGTTGTGCTATTTTGGAAAAAATCTTGGATGAGTCTTCTGTAGTAACCAGCTAGTCCTAAAAATTGGCGTATATGCTTCGGAGTTTTCGGGGTTTCCCACTTTTCAACGGTTTCAATCTTTGCCGAATCCACTTGAATACCTTCTTTGTTCACTATGTGACCAAGGAATTGAACTTCTTCCAACCAAAATGCACACTTTGAAAACTTAGCGTACAGTTTTTCTTTCCTCAACAACTCTAGCACTTTTCTCAAATGTTCTTCGTGTTCTTGGTCATTCTTTGAGTAAATAAGTATGTCATCGATGAAAACAATGACAAACTTGTCAAGGTATGGTCCACACACTCGGTTCATGAGGTCCATGAACACAGCTGGTGCGTTAGTAAACCCAAATGGCGTAACCCTAAACTCGTAATGACTATAACGCGTCCTAAAAGCAGTCTTTGGAATATCATCCTCCTTCACCCACATTTGATGATACCCAGAACGTAAATCAATCTTCCAATAAACCGACGAGCCTTGTAGTTGATCAAATAAGTCGGCGATTCTCGGTAGTGGGTAGTGGTTCTTAATGGTAAGTTTGTTCAACTCTCGATAGTCGATACATAACCTAAATGTACCATCCTTCTTCTTGACAAATAAAACAGGAGCTCCCCACGGTGATGTGCTTGGTCGAATGAAACCACGATCTAAAAGTTCTTGTAATTGGCTCTGAAGTTCCTTCATTTTGCTGGGTGCAAGTCTGTATAGAGCACGAGCTATTAGTGTAGCTCCTGGTACAAGGTCTATTTGAAATTCAACGGATCGATGTGGGGGTAATCCCGGTAATTCTTTCGGAAATACATCGGAAAATTCTTTTGCGACGGGAACATCGCTGATGTTCTTTTCTTTAGGTTTAACTTCCTTGATGTGTGCTAGAATGACATAACAACCTTTTCTTATTAGTTTTTGCACCTTCAAACTACTACTAAGATTTAATTTCGCATTGTTCTTTTCTCCGTACACCATTAAAGGTTTTCCCTTTTCACGCATAATGCGAATCGCATTTTTGTAACAAACGACCTCTGCTCTCACCTTCTTCAACCAGTCCATGCCAATTATTACATCAAAACTCCCTAACTCGACTGGTATTAAATCAATCTTAAACGTTTCATCACCCAGTTTAATTTCTCTATCCCGACATATATTATCTGCTGAAATTAATTTACCGTTTGCTAATTCGAGTAAAAATTTACTATCCAAAGGCGTCAATGGGAAACTTAACTTAGTACAAAAATCTCTACTCATATAGCTTCTATCCGCACCCGAATCAAATAAAACATAAGCAGATTTATTATCAATAAGAAACGTACCCGTAACAAGCTCCGGGTCTTCCTGCGCTTCTGCCGTATTAATATTGAAAACTCTTCCGCGCCCCTACCCCTTAGTATTCACCTGATTCAGGAAATTACTTCTAATGTGGCCCGGTTTTCCACATTCATAACAAACAAAGGCGGCATTACTTGTTTCGCCACTATTTGTTCCTTTAGTTCTGTTAAACTTTGGTCCATAGACCTCACACTTTTTCGCACCATGGCAAGTTCTTTTACACTTGGTGCAAAATGTCGTGCAGAACCCATTCTGGTGGTACTCTTCACGCCTTTGGCATTTTTGGTTTTTGTTGCCGTTGTTGTTATTGAGGTTGTTGTTGGAATTTTTATTGTTGTTGGAACGGTTGTTGTAGTTGTTGTTGTTGTTGGGACGTTTGTTGTAGTTATTATTAGGATTGCGGTTATTTTTGCGATTGTTGTTGCGGTTGTGGTTGTAATTGTTGTTGTTGTTGTTGTTTTGGTGACCCTTGTCACTGGTTTCTTCCCACTTTCTCTTGAGTTGTTTCGTGTTGGCTTCTTCTGCTGCCTGCTCTTTAATTCTTCCCTCAATCTGATTTATGAGTTTATGAGCCATTCTACTTGCCTTTTGTATGGAAGCGGGCTCGTGTGAACTCACATCTTCTTAAATCCTTACTGGTAACCCTTTTACAAATGCGTCGATCTTCTCTTCTTCATCTTCAAAAGCTCCCGGACACAATAGGCACAACTCTGTGAATCGTCGTTCATACGTGGTAACGTCGAACCCTTGTGTTCATAACTCTCTAAGTTCCGCCTTGAGCTTATTGACTTCGTTTCTAGGACGGTACTGCTCGTTCATCAATTGCTTGAATGCCGACCACGGTAGTGCGTAAGCAGCATTTTGTCCTACATGTTCAAGATAGGTGTTCCACCACGTTAATGCAGTACCTGTGAAGGTATGCGTAGCGTACTTAAATTTGTCCTCTTCAGTACACTTACTTATGGCAAACACCGATTCGACTTTCTCGGTCCACCGTTTCAATCCAATTGGTCCTTCGGTTCCATCAAATTCCAAAGGTTTGCAGGCAGTGAATTCTTTGTAGGTGCATCCTACACGATTTCTTGTGGAATTAGTTCCACTGCTTGATCCAGAGTTATTATTATTTTGCATCGCAACCTGTACTGCGGCTATGTTTGCTGCAAGGAAAACACGGAAGTCTTCCTCGCTCATGTTCAAATTTTGACGAGTCGCTGGTGCCATTTCCTTCAAAAAATAGCCAAAAGAATTGAGTTAATCATATAGAATTTAAGAGTAGTCAATAGTATCTCGTAGCATTATATGAACTTATTTATAAAAGCTTTTTCTTCATATTAGCGTTTTATAAGTTTAAATTCGGGTACTACATACCCGTTAAGTTCATACTTAGTAGCTAATATACAATTCAACTACTACAATTCCATATGAAAAACTGATTTTAATAATATATCACATACAAATATACTTCAAACTTACAACTTCGCTATATTACATATAACATGAAATATAGTCCACTTTGATACAGAACAGTTTTGAAGATAAAACTAGTTAATACGCAAGTTGTTCAGCAAAGGAAATAAAGACACGTAATTCATAAGTTCAGAAACAAGTCATGCATTCTGGTTTCACTGAGATGACTTCCCATCCTTGGTCTTGTGGAAAATAACCGTTATGACCATTGGCTAGGCAGCATGTTGTAATGTCGTCAAAAGGACGAGGGTTTCGTAATGTCCAACAGCCCCGTAATAATCTAAAAACCTTGTTTCTCACCCCATCTACTGAATCCGTCACTTGTGGGAAGGTTTTATTTAAAAGTTACAATCTGATGTTCTTTTTCTCACTTTGGTAAGAAGCGAACATCACTAACCCGTAAGCATAACATGCTTCTTTATGTTGCATGTTAGAAGCTCTTTCTAATTCACGAAATCCTATGTTGGGATATGTTGAGTCAAAATAGGTTCTTAACCCGTAGCGTAAAATTACATTCGGGTTCCCCGCATTTAATACTTTAAAGAAAACACGGCGTAACTTACGGTCTCCCCAATGTGATATACCCCACCTATCAAAGGAAAGCCTTTTATAAACTAAGGCATTTCTGGAAAGTCTTTCAAATGTTTGACAAGTTAATTTCGCCATAACTAAATGTGCTGATGAATTCTGACCGACTCTAGACAAGATTTCCTCAATCATATCCTCTGGTAGGTTTTCTAAAATATTCGGTTGTCTACCTTTAACGTCCATTTTGTTTTTATACTGTAAAATAGACAAGGATTAGATTCGTAATAACAAACAATACAAGCAATTTTTACATTGAACATAAAAGTACAAGCACACTACAATACATATAATACACAACATGATTACAACCCTCTAATCTGAATCACTTGTTTCTTCTTCTTCGGACTTGGTTCGTTTTCCTAATTTTCTAAGAATATATGGTGTTCCTCTAATACGAGCCGTCGTTTTCCATAATGGTTTAGAAAAACCTGGTGGTTTAGAGGTTCCCGGGTCATTGTTACATTTTAGGAAATACGGATGTTGCCGATACATATAAAGTTCATCGGGGTTGGAATCGGGTTTCTCTATTTTTATACCTTTTCCTTATTATTTTCTTTCAGTTTATTAAATTGGGTCGAGGTAATTTCTATGACATCATCGGAATCCTCATCGGGATCCGATTCCTTGGAAAATTGGTAATTTTCCCAATATTTTGCTTCCTCGGCGGAAACACCATTGACCATTATTAACTTTGGTCCGTTGGTTAAGGATTTTCTTTTATTTAATCGATTTACTATAGGTATCAATATTTCTTCCTCCGGAACCTCTTCTTCTTCTGGTTCCTCCTCTTCTGATTCCTCCTCTTCTGGTTCCTCCTCTTCCGGTTCCTCCTCTTCCGGTTCCTCATCTTCCGGTTCCTCTTCGGGAATTTGTGAATCTTCCCAAAATATATTCGACTCTTCATTATTATTAGGTGAATCAACGGGATTTGTAGTAGAGGTAGACATCTATGACACAATATCAAACATTTTAAGAGATTAATATATCACATAATATTTACATGTTAATAATATATAGTTTCCAACAAAAAAATGTTAAGCAATCGTTTTTGAAGAAAAAACACGGTCGAAGTCCAGACTCATTAATGCATCCTAACAAACTCGGTAAGACACACTAATGCAATTTTCTGGTTCTCTAAGACCACGCTCGGATACCAACTGAAATGTCCCGTTCATATTGATTATAAACGTTCCATATTAATTGATTTCGTCGCGAGGTTTTGACCTCTATATGAGACGTTTTTCAAAGACTGCATTCATTTTTTAAAACAAGCATAACCTTTATTTTATCGATAAAGGTTTAAAAAGAATTACGTAGATTATCAAATAATGATAATCTAAAATATACTGTGTACACACGATCATTACATAATGGTTTACAATAAGAATATATTACATCAAAAATAAGTTTCTTGAATGCAGTTTTTACACAATATCATACAAGCATGGACTCCAAATCTTGTCCTTATTTTAGTATGCAACAGCGGAAGCTCTTAATAATCACCCGAGAATAAACATGCTTAAAACGTCAACAAAAATGTTGGTGAGTTATAGGTTTAACCTATATATTATCAAATCATAATAATAGACCACAAGATTTCATATTTCAATATACATCCCATACATAGAGATAAAATTCATTCATATGGTGAACACCTAGTAACCGACATTAACAAGATGCATATAAGAATATCCCCTATCATTCCGGAAAATCCTTCGGACATGATATAAACGAATTCGAAGTACTAAAGCATCCGGTACTTTGGATGGGGTTCGGTAGGCCCAATAAATCTATCTTTAGGATTCGCGTCAATTAGTAGATCGGTTTATTAATTCTTAGGTTACCAATCAAAAGGGGCATATTCGGCTTCGATCATTCACCCATATAATGTAGTTTCAATTACTTGTGTCTATTTCGTAAAACATTTATAAAACTGCATGTATTCTCATCCCAAAATATTAGATTTTAAAAGTGGGACTATAACTCACCTTCACAGATTTTTACTTCGTCGGGAAGTAAGACTTGGCCACTGGTCGATTCACGAACCTATAACAAATATGTACATATATATATCAAAGTATGTTCAAAATATATTTACAACATTTTTAATACGTTTTACTGTTTTAAATTTATTAAGTCAGCTGTCCTCGTTAGTAACCTACAACTAGTTATCCACAGTTAGATGTACAGAAATAAATCGATATATATTATCTTGAATTAATCCACGACCCAGTGTATACACGTCTCAGGCTAGATCACAACTCAAAGTATATATATTTTTGGAATCAAATTCAACCCTGTAAAGCTAACTCCAACATTACTGCATATAGAGTGTCTATGGTTGTTCCAAATAATATATATACATGGGTCGATATGATATGTTAAAACATTTGCATACGTGTCTATGGTATCCTGAGATTACATTAGAATACATGTATAATATAATATAAGTTAGCTAGGATATGATTTGTATAGAATTGTTACAATATTTCCCGTAGCTACAACAATCAAAAAATATCCAATTTTGTTTTACCCATAACTTCTTCGTTTTAAATCCGATTTGAGTGAATCAAATTGCTATGGTTTCATATTGAACTCTATTTTATGAATATAAACATAAAAAGTATAGGTTTATAGTCGAAAAATAAGTTACAAGTCGTTTTTGTAAAGGTAGTCATTTCAGTCGAAAGAACGACGTCTTGATGACCATTTTGGAAAACATACTTCCACTTTAAGTTTAACCATGATTTTTGGATTTAGTTTCATGTTCATAAGAAAAATCATTTTCCCAGAAGAACAACTTTTAAATCAAATTTTATCATAGTTTTTAATTAACTAACCCAAAACAGCCCGCGGTGTTACTACGACGGCGTATATCCGGTTTTACGGTGTTTTTGCTGTTTTACGATTTTAAATCATTAATTTAGCATATCATATAGATATAGAACATGTGTTTAGTTGATTTTAAAAGTCAAGTTAGAAGGATTAACTTTTGTTTGCGAACAAGTTTAGAATTAACTAAACTATGTTCTAGTGATTACATGTTCAAATCTTCGAAAAAGATAGTTTTATATGTATGAATCGAATGATGTTATGAACATCGTTACTACCTAAAGTTTAGTAGGTAAACCTACTGGAAGTGACAAGAAATAATCTAGCTTCAAAGGATCTTGGATGGCTTGAAAGTTCTTGAAGTAGAATCATGACACGAAAACAAGTTCAAGTAAGATTATCACTCGAATTAAGATAGTTATAGTTATAGGAATTGAATCAAATTTTGTATATGAGTATTACCTTGATTTAGAATGATATCTTACTGTAAACAACAAGGATTTCTTGAGGTTGGATGATCACTTTACAAGATTGGCAGTGAGCTAGTAAACTTGGAAGTATTCTTGATTTTATGAAACTAGAACTTGTAGAATTTATGAAGAACACTTAGAACTTGAAGATGGAACTTGAGAGAGATCAATTAGAAGAATAAAATTGAAGAATGAAACTGTTTGTAGGTGTTTTTGGTCGTTGGTATATGGATTAGATGTAAAGGATATGTAATTTTATTTTCATGTAAATAAGTCATGAATGATTACTAATATTTTTGTAATTTTATGAGATATTTCATGCTAGTTGCCAAATGATGGTTCCCACATGTGTTAGGTGACTCAAATGGCCTGCTAAGAGCTGATCATTGGAGTGTATATACCAATAGTATATACATTTAGAAGCGGTGTATTGTACGAGTACGAATACGGGTGCATACGAGTAGAATTGTTGATGAAACTGAACGAGGATGTAATTGTAAGCATTTTTGTTAAGTAGAAGTATTTTGATAAGTGTCTTGAAGTCTTTCAAAAGTGTATGAATACATATTAAAACACTACATGTATATACATTTTAACTGAGTCGTTAAGTCATCGTTAGTCGTTACATGTAAATGTTGTTTTGAAACCTTTAGGTTAACGATCTTGTTAAATGTTGTTAACCCATTGTTTATTATATCTAAAGAGATGTTAAATTATTACATTATAATGATATTATGATATATTAATATATCTTAGTATGATATATATACAGTTAAATGTTGTTACAACGATAATTGTTACATATATGTCTCGTTTCGAAATTCTTAAGTTAGTAGTCTTGTTTTACATATTTAGTTCATTGTTAATATACATAATGACATGTTTACTTATCATTTATCATGATTAAACATAGTGTAACAATATCTTAATATGATTCATATGTAATTAGTAAGACGTTGTTATAACGATAATCGTTATATATATCGTTTCGAGTTTCTTAATTCAATAAACACAATTTTATGTATATAACTCAGTGTTAAAATACCTAATGAGATACTTACTTATCATAATATCATGTTAATTATATATATAATCATATATATGTCATCATATAGTTTTTACATGTTTTAACGTTCGTGAATCACCGGTCAACTTGGGTGGTCAATTGTCTATATGAAACCTATTTCAATTAATCAAGTCTTAATAAGTTTGATTGCTTAACATGTTGGAAACACTTAATCATGTAAATATCAATTTCATTTAATATATATAAACATGGAAAAGTTCGGGTCACTACAATAGCACGATTAGATAACGTTGTTGTTTAAGTCAACTGTATTGTCAGATCCATACGATCAAATTAATTTTCTCTTGTTCCATTAATCGAAGATGATAAAACTCATGGAAGTTTTTAAGGATTTGTAAGTTGGGCAATTACACATGGCCCAAAAATTTTAAAGAGCTAAAATTTGGAATGAACCATATATTATTCTTTTACGGAGTAATAATTAAACCAAAAAATACATCAATTATAAAACAGTTTGCGCAATTAAAAGGAAAGTTGGAGAACAAATTAAATATTATGTAAAAACATTGGATTTATTTATTAGAGGATATGTCCACAAAAAATTAGGGTGGTTATCTAAGAAAAGTATGTAATAACGGTGTCCGACGGTACTTGAAACCGGAGATGTCCATAAGTCACTATGTAGTATATCAAAAGGAGATAAAGACATAGAAGATGAAGAAATAAATGGAAACTTAATTTGTTTTCCACACACACCAGATTGACAAATAGAATTAAAAAATTGTTTATTACATGAAATAATTTTTTATTACTAAGAGAACGTAGGACTTCATCGCTTGGGTGTCCAAGGCAGTGATGCCATATGTCCGGAGATAAAGCAGCACATGTAGAAGGTTTGGATAGACGACGAAGCACATAATTGGTAACGAGGTAAAGATCGCCTCTACTGTTACATCTCAAAACCACGCATGCCCTGCGAGAAATCCTTCACAGTAAAACTAAAAGGATCAAATTCTAAAGATATATTATTATCAGTGGATAAACGATGAACATATATAAGATTTTAATTAGGTTGGGAGAATGAAGAATATTGCATAAGTAAAGTAGATGGATAGATTAGAAATGGTGGAATGACCAAAACCCATAATTGGCATACCTTGACCATTGCCGAAAATTATATTTTTATGTTGCCTTAAGGGATAATAAGACTCAAAATTACCCGAGTTCGCGGTCATATGAGAGGTGGCTCCCGTATCCATGTACCATTTATCATCATTAGGATTGAGAGTCATGGTGTGCAGGGCACTGTTGATATCAGTAGGTGAGTAACCAGGTGAATATCCAGTAGCAACCGGAGTGTTTGAGTAATGGGCTAGTTGTGGTCTTGGGCCCAAGATGTCGGGCTGGCTTGATGTGTTGTTGTTGTTGGGCCTAACCTACGTAGCAGTTGGGAAAGGATAAGGCGGTGAAGCCCATGGGGTTGTGGAGGCCTAACTAAGAGATGAATAAGCTCATGGTTGATAAGCATTCCAATATGATGTCGAATTTTGGGAAAATCTTCGACCTCGTCCACGATTACTTTGACCCCGATTATTGTTCCTGAAATTCTGATTATTTCTTCGATCAGTTAATTGGGTAGCCTCATTAGTAACTAACTGAAGGTTTTGGAGTTGTAGCAGCGATGACCGTTTGATTATTGCTTGAATTGTTGATGGCCTGTTTCTTCTTGCGTGTCTCTTCTAGGATAAGTTTAGGTCTTGCATTATAAAAGGATGGGAGAACGTCCAACTGAGTAAAATAAGTGCCCACGGTATCAAAATTATCGTTCCATCCAGCGATTAATTGGAGTACCATGAGATAGTCGGTGACTTTATGTGATGACCCGAAAAATTTCGACTTATTTAAACCAATTCACTACATGATTTAATATTTTGTCATGATAAGCAATGCATTTTGACAAGTTTTATAACTTTTGTAAATGAGTTTTATATAACGGTTGACCACCTTGTTTGTCCGATTATTCACGAACGTCATAACTTGTGATAATTATATAATTGTGTGTATATATATATATATATACGGAAATATGCGAATAATATTTATATATGAAAGGATAAAAATTTACTATTGAATGATGAAATTTTCAAATTAAAAAATTTACCTATTTAATCGTTTTATTTTTATGATGTATTTTTTCTTAATTTATAAGAAAAATGCAATTAAATCAAAGATGTACAAGCTGTAAAGCACAACGTACAACAATGTAACTTAAATAGTTGAATCGAAATTAATTCATTTACTATTCATATGAATAGCAAATAAAATGAAATTAATTAATTTACTATTCACATGAAAGCGACATGATAAAAATTATTAATTATAAGTTACATAAAATACCCCTGAAGTATTTAATAAATACGACTTTTTAAAATATTAAAATTCGTTAATTCGATTGAATTAAACAAATTCAGTAATTTACGGTGGCACAGAATGATCATCAGACTAGTACGTACACTCTACATCGAATGTATATAGTAATTTTATAAATAAATGGACCTTTTTACAACTAGTTTTATAAAGCTTAAGACCAAAATAAATATATGTATTCAATTATAAAAAGTGGAATTCTTTCTATTTACACTTTTACCCGTCAATTATTAGCAACAGAGTACGAAATACTGGTTCGTGAAAACTGTCGGTAGAAATGACAAAACATGAGCGGCTTTTAAATACCACGTTTGATTCTCTTTAATTATTATATTATTATATTCACTCTATAAATACATCGAATTCTGGCCTGATTGAATTCATTCAATCTCTTTCAAGTACTCCATATGTAATTATATTTATATTTATATTGTTATTTTTATTATATTATTAGTATTACCGATATTATTATTAATATTATTAGTATTATTATTATTTGTATTATACATAAAATATTACGACGAGGTCATGAGCGAGTTATTTTCAAAATTGGTTTTCGAGCGGGATAGAGCTAAGGAAATTATGAGTTATAGCTAAGGAGGTTATGGGTATTGCTCGGGGGTTTTTATCGTGAATCAAAGGCTAACCTTTCATTTGTCATCTCCGTTGCGTCTGCATACTTTTCCTATAATATTGAACCACAATATTGATAAATGAGTTTATAGATCCCTTTTTAAATGCTTTAAATATTTTTGGCCTGAGAATACATGCACTTTATATTATACGCATGGACACAAGTACATACTTAATTCTACACTGAGTTTGAACCGAAAATCCCTTAGCTTTGGTAACTAGTAGCTGCCGATTATAAGAAATGGTGGGCGCGAATAGTTGTATATGGATCCATAGGGCTTGATATCCCCGTCTGTTCCAGGTATAGAAACCCTAGCCTGAACTATAAAACAGACGTATGCTATTTGAGTTTAGTACACGTTGGTTTGCGTGTATTGTACATGTTGGTTGCATGTATGTTAAAATAGGGGTACTTAATATATATATATATATATATATATATATATATATATATATATATATATATATATATATATATATAATATATGTTAAGTTTAGTTACCAGGGTGCTCAATTTCGTAGAATATTTTGATAAACGTTTTGGATGAAATAACTAAAATCTTGTGATCCACCTTTATATACAGAGTATACGCAATATTAAAACTATGAACTCACCAACCTTTGTGTTGACACTTTTAAGCATGTTTATTCTCATGTTCCTAGAAGTCTTCCGCTATTTGCTTATACGTTATACAAGCTATGTGCATGGAGTCATACATGTTTTATTCGAGAAAACTTTGCATTCATAAAATCATCACCATGTATCTTATTTTGTCTGCATTGTCAATGGATGTATTATTGTAAACTATTATTTACGGTGATTGTCTATATGTAGAAATCATCCGATGTCGCAAACCTTGAAATTAGATTTTCATTTATGGTGTGTCTTTTCAAAAGAATGCAATGTTTACAAAACGTATCATGTACAGGTCAAAACCTCACTATGAAATCAATGAATAACGTACCGCGTCAATAGCGATTTTGACGGGTCGTTACAGTTAGTATCAGAGCTTGAGGTCATAGGGAACCAGAATTTGCATTAGTGTGTTTAATTGGTAATTATTAGGATGCATTAGTAAGTCTGGACTATGACCGTATTTGTTTTTACCGATTTTTGCTTATCAATTCTTGTTGGAAATTACATACTTATCATTCCTAAGTATAGACACATTTTCCTACATTTATTGCATAGATAGTGTACAGACGAATTCATATCTTAGCATATCTGTTACTGTAAACTTTGTCTGACATCTTCCGAAGATTCCTCCGTAATTTATGGAATTTTGGTATTATATATACATATGTAAATTATGTGTTGAAGAATACCAATCTAAGTCCTATAATCTATTTCATATCAAAAATTTTTTCCCTGATTATAAAAGATGGATCCCGCATCTAGTTCGAGTTCCTCAGATTCCGACAGCTATTCTGATATGGATATCTACATGAGCTCCGAAAGCAGCGTAACCGGAATGGATCAACCAATTAGCCATTGTAGTGACCCGAACTTTTCCATGTTTATATATATATTAAATGAAATTGTTATTTACATGATTAAGTGTTTCCAACATGTTGAGCAATCAAACTTGTTAAGACTTGATTAATTGAAATAGGTTTCATATAGACAATTGACCACCCAAGTTGACCGGTGATTCACGAAAGTTAAAACTTGTAAAAACTATACGATGACATATATATGGTTATATATATAGTTAACATGATTTTATTATAAGTATGTATCTCATTAGGTATTTTAACAATGAGTTATATACATAAAAATGAGACTATTAATTTAAGAAACTCGAAAACGATATATATAACGATTATCGTTATAACAACGTCTTACTAGGTACATATGAATCATATTAAGATATTGATACACTTGGTTAATTATGTTAAATGATAAGTAAATATATTATTAAGTGTATTAACAATGAAATACATATGTAAAAATAAGACTACTAACTTAATGATTTCGAAACGAGACATATATGTAACGATTATCGTTGTAACGACATTTAACTGTATATATATCATACTAAGATATATTATATATCATAATATCATGATAATATAACAATTTAACATCTCATTTGTTATAATAAACAATGGGTTAACAACATTCAACAAGATCGTTAACCTAAAGGTTTCAAAACAACATTTACATGTAACGACTAACGATGACTTAACGGCTCAGTTAAAATGTATATACATGTAGTGTTTTAATGTGTATTCATACACTTTTGAAAGACTTCAAGACACTTATAAAAAATACTTCTACTTAACAAAAATGCTTACAATTACATCCTCGTTCAGTTTCATCAACAATTCTACTCGTATGCACCCTTATTCGTACTCGTACAATACACAGCTTTTAGATGTATGTACTATTGGTATATACACTCCAATGATCAGCTCTTAGCAGCCCATGTGAGTCACCTAATACATGTGGGAACCATCATTTGGCAACTAGCATGAAATATCTCATAAAATTACAAAAATATGAGTAATCATTCATGACTTATTTACATGAAAACAAAATTACATATCCTTTATATCTAATCCATACACCAACGACCAAAAATACCTACAAACACTTTCATTCTTCAATTTTCTTCCTTTAATTGATCTCTCTCAAGTTCTATCTTCAAGTTCTAAGTGTTCTTCATAAATTCCAAAAGTTCTAGTTTCATAAAATCAAGAATACTTCCAAGATTGCAAGTTTACTTCCAAGTTTTCTAAATCCATTCCAAGTAATCATCCAAGATCAAGAAACCTTTGTTACTTAAAGTAGGTTATCTTTCTAATACAAGGTAATAATCATATTCAAACTTTAATTCAATTTCTATAACTATAACAATCTTATTTCGAGTGGAAATCTTACTTGAAATTGTTTTCGTGTCATGATTCTGCTTCAAGAACTTTCAAGCCATCCAAGGATCCTTTGAAGCTAGATCTATTTTTCTCATTTCTAGTAGATTTATCCAAGGAACTTAAGGTAGTAATGATGTTCATAACATCATTCGATTCATACATATAAAGCTATCTTATTCGAAGGTTTAAACTTGTAATCACTAGAACATAGTTTAGTTAATTCTAAACTTGTTCGCAAATAAAAGTTAATCCTTCTAACTTGACTTTTAAAATCAACTAAACACATTTTCTATATCTATATGATATGCTAACTTAATGATTTAAAACCTGGAAACACGAAAAACACCGTAAAATCTGATTTACGCCAAAGTAGTAACACCGCGGGCTGTTTTGGGTTAGTTAATTAAAAACTATGATAAACTTTGATTTAAAAGTTGTTATTCTTGGAAAATGATTTTTATTATGAACATGAAACTATATCCAAAAATTATGGTTAAACTCAAAGTGGAAGTATGTTTTCTAAAATGGTCATCTAGACGTCGTTCTTTCGACTGAAATGACTACCTTTACAAAAACGACTTGTAACTTATTTTTATGACTATAAACCTATACTTTTTCTGTTTAGATTCATAAAGTAGAGTTCAATATGAAACCATAGCAATTTAATTCACTCAAAACGGATTTAAATTGAAGAAGTTATGGGTAAAACAAGAATTGGATAATTTTTCTTATTTTAGCTACGTGAAAATTGGTAACAAATCTATTCCAACTATAACTTAATCAAATTGTATTGTATATTATGTAATCTTGAGATACCATAGACACGTATACAATGTTTCGACCTATCATGTCGACACATCTATATATATTTCGGAACAACCATAGACACTCTATATGTGAATGTTGGAGTTAGCTATACAGGGTTGAGGTTGATTCAAAAATATATATAGTTTGAGTTGTGATCAATACTGAGATACGTATACACTGGGTCGTGGATTGATTCAAGATAATATTTATCGATTTATTTCTGTACATCTAACTGTGGACAACTAGTTGTAGGTTACTAACGAGGACAGCTGACTTAATAAACTTAAAACATCAAAATATATTAAAAGTGTTGTAAATATATTTTGAACATACTTTGATATATATGTATATATTGTTATAGGTTCGTGAATCAACCAGTGGCCAAGTCTTACTTCCCGACGAAGTAAAAATCTGTGAAAGTGAGTTATAGTCCCACTTTTAAAATCTAATATTTTTGGGATGAGAATACATGCAGGTTTTATAAATGATTTACAAAATAGACACAAGTACGTGAAACTACATTCTATGGTTGAATTATCGAAATCGAATATGCCCCTTTTTATTAAGTCTGGTAATCTAAGAATTAGGGAACAGACACCCTAATTGACGCGAATCCTAAAGATAGATCTATTGGGCCTAACAAACCCCATCCAAAGCACCGGATGCTTTAGTACTTCAAAATTTATATCATATCCGAAGGGTGTCTCGGAATGATGGGGATATTCTTATATATGCATCTTGTTAATGTCGGTTACCAGGTGTTTACCATACGAATGATTTTTATCTCTATGTATGGGATGTGTATTGAAATATGAAATCTTATGGTCTATTGTTACGATTTGATATATATAGGTTAAACCTATAACTCACCAACATTTTTGTTGACGTTTAAAGCATGTTTATTCTCAGGTGAATACTAAGAGCTTTCGCTGTTGCATACTAAAATAAGGACAAGATTTGGAGTCCATGTTTGTATGATATTGTTTAAAAACTGCATTCAAGAAACTGATTTCGATGTAACATATTTGTATTGTAAACCATTATGTAATGGTCGTGTGTAAACAGGATATTTTAGATTATCATTATTTGATAATCTACGTAAAGCTTTTTAAACCTTTATTTATGAAATAAAGGTTATGGTTTGTTTTAAAAATGAATGCAGTCTTTGAAAAACGTCTCATATAGAGGTCAAAACCTCGCAACGAAATCAATTAATATGGAACGTTTTTAATCAATAAGAACGGGCATAAAAATAGAGAAATCTAATTCCAACCCCGATGAACTTTATATGTATCGTTAACCCCCGAAGCCCTTAAGTTGTAACAATGACCCGGGAACCTCTAAACCACCATGTTTTTCTAAACCGTTGTGGAAAACGACAGCTCGTATTAGGGGAACATCATATATCCCTAGAAACTTGGCAAAACGAACCAAAACCGAAGAAGAAGAAACGAGCGAGTCTGAATAAGATAGTTGTATTCGTGTGGTGTAATATATGTAATATAGTGTGCTTATGCTTTATGATATATGTAAAAATTGCTTGTATTAATAAGTATATATTTTTTTTTATGAATCTAACTCTTGTCTATTTTACAGTATAAAAACACAAAATGGATAGACAACCCAATATTTTAAGAGACCTACCCGGAGTCGGTCAGAATTCTTCGGCACAACTATTTACGGCAAAATCAGTTTGTAAGACATTCGAAGAACGTTCCAAGAATGTCTTGGTTTATAAGAGACTTTCGTTTGAAAGATGGGGGATATCACATTGGGAAACCAAATGCTATTTTACGCAACGGGTTAAGAAATTATTTTGACTCAATGTATTCGAATATAGGACTTCATGATTTAGAAAAAGCGGCTAACATGCAACATAAAGAAGCATGCTATGCTTACGGGTTAGTAATGTTCGCTTCTCACCAAAGTGAGAAAAAGAACATCGGGCTACAACTATTAAACAAAACGTTCCCACAAGTGACGGAGTCGGTAATTGGGGTAAGAAATGAGGTTTTTAGGTTATTACGAGACTATTGGTCATTACGTAACCCTCGTCCCTTTGACGACGTTACAACACGCTGTCTTATCAACGGCCATAATGGTTATGTTCCACAAGACCAAGGATGGGAAGTAGTCCTAGTAAAACCAGAATGCATGACTTGTTTCTGGACGTATGAATTACGTGTCTTTATTGCCTTTGCTGAACGACTTGTGTACTAGCTAGAATTATCTTCACAACTATCTTGTATCAAAGTTATTGTGTGCTATATTTCATGCTTTATGTAAAATAAGCGGTATTGTAAGTTTGTAAAATATTGTATAAAAGTTTGAACGTGAAATATTATTATAATCAGTTTTTCATATAGAATTGTAGTAGTTGAATTGTATATTAGCTACTAAGTATGAACCTAACGGGTAGGTACTACCCGAATTTAAACTTATAAAACGCTAATATGAAGAAAAAGCTTTTATAAATGAGTTCATATTATGCTACGAAATACTATTAACTACTCTTAATATTCTGTATGATTAACTTGTTCCATTTGACTATTTTGAAGGAAATGGCACCGACTACTCGACACACCGTGAATATGAATGAAGAGGAATTCCATACTTTTCTAGCTTCAAACATAGCCGCAGTACAGGCTGCGCTACATACCAACAATAACCTTGGATCTAGCAGTACAGGAAATCGTGTAGGATGCACCTACAAAGAATTCACTGCCTGCAAACCTTTAGAATTTGATGGAACCGAAGGACCGATCGGATTGAAACGGTGGACCGAAAAGGTCGAATCGGTGTTTGCCATAAGTAAGTGTACTGAAGAGGACAAACTGAAGTACGCTATGCATACCTTCACAGGTTCTGCGTTAACATGGTGGAATACCTATCTAGAGCAAGTGGGACAAGATGATGCGTACGCACTACCGTGGTCAGCATTCAAGCACTTGATGAACGAGAAGTACCGTCCCAGAACCGAGGTCAATAAGCTCAAGACATAACTTAGAGGGTTACAAACCCAAGGATTTGATATAACCACGTACGAAAGACGATTCACATAATTGTGCCTATTGTGTTCGGGAGCATTCGAAGATGAGGAAGAGAAGATCGACGCGTTTGTGAAAGGATTACCGGAAAGAATCCAAGAAGATATAAGTTCACACGAGCCCGCCTCCATACAACAGGCATATAGAATGGCTCACAAACTAGTGAACCAGATTGAGGAAAGAATTAAAGAACAGATGGCTGAAGAGGCCAATGTGAAGCAAGTCAAAAGAAAGTGGGAGGAAAATGGTGATAAGAATCACCAATACAACAACAACAGCAATTACAATAATAATCGCAACAATTATCCCAACAATCGCAACATCAATTGCAACTACAACAAACGGCCCAACAACAACAACAACAACAACAACAACAACAACAACAACAACAACAACAACAACAACAACAACAACAACAACAACAACAACAGCAACAACAGCAACTACAACAATCATCCCAACAACAATAACAACTGCAACAACAACAACAATCAGAAGCAGCTATGCCAAAGGTGTGAAAAGTATCACTCAGGGTTCTGCACCAAATTTTGCAACAAGTGTAAAAAAAATGGTCATAGCGCGGCGAACTGTGATGTCTACGGACCAGGGGTTAACAGAACGAAAGGAACAAATGGTGTCGGAAGTAGTAATGGCAGAGCAAGTAGTGTCGGAGCAAGTTATGCCAATGTAGTTTGTTATAAATGTGGAAAACCGGGCCACATTATTAGAAATTGCCCGAACCAGGAGAACACGAATGGACAAGGCCGCGGAAGAGTTTTCAATATTAATGCGGCAGAGGCACAGGAAGACCCGGAGCTTGTTACTGGTACGTTTCTTATTGACAATAAAACTACTTACGTTTTATTTGATTCGGGTGCGGATAGAAGCTATATGAGTAGAGATTTTTGTACTAAATTAAGTTGTCCATTGACGCCGTTGGATAGTAAATTTTTACTCGAATTAGCAAACGGTAAATTAATTTCAGCAGATAATATATGCCGGAATCGAGAAATTAAACTGAGTAGCGAATTGTTTAAGATTGATTTGATACCAGTAGAGTTAGGGAGTTTTGATGTAATAGTTGGCATGGACTGGCTGAAGAAGGTGAAAGCAGAGATCGTATGTTATAAAAATGCAATTCGCATTGTACGAGAAGAAGGAGAACCCTTAATGGTGTACGGAGAAAAGGGCAACATGAAGCTACATCTTATTAGTAATTTGAAGGCACAAAAACTAATAAGAAAAGGTTGCTATGCTGTTCTAGCACACGTCGAGAAAGTACAAACTGAAGAAAAGAGCATCAATGATGTTCTCGTCGCAAAAGAATTTCCCGATGTATTTCCGAAAGAATTACCGGGACTACCTCCACATCGATCTGTTGAATTTCAAATAGATCTTGTACCAGGAGCTGCACCAATAGCTCGTGCTCCTTATAGACTCGCACCCAGCTAGATGAAAGAACTGCAAAGCCAACTACAAGAACTATTAGAATGTGGTTTCATTCGACCAAGCACATCACCATGGGGAGCTCCTGTTTTGTTTGTCAAGAAGAAGGATGGTACATTTAGGTTGTGTATTGACTACAGAGAGTTGAACAAACTTACCATCAAAAACCGTTATCCACTGCCGAGAATTGACGACTTATTTGATCAACTACAAGGCTCGTCGGTTTATTCGAAGATCGATTTACGTTTTGGATATCATCAAATGCACGTAAAGGAGGATGATATTCCAAAAACTGCTTTTAGGACGCGATATGGTCATTACGAGTTTATGGTTATGCCGTTTGGATTGACTAACGCACCAGCTGTGTTCATGGACCTTATGAACCGAGTGTGTGGGCCATATCTTGACAAGTTTGTCATTTTTTTCATCAATGACATACTTATTTACTCAAAGAATGATCAAGAGCACGAAGAACATTTGAGAAAAGTGCTAGAAGTATTGAGGAAAGAAAAACTGTACGCTAAGTTTTCAAAGTGTTTATTTTGGTTGGAAGAAGTTCAATTCCTCGGTCACATAGTGAACAAAGAAGGTATCCAGGTGGACCCGGCAAAGATCGAAACCGTTAAAAAGTGGGAAACCCCAAAAACTCCGAAGCATATACGTCAATTTTTAAGATTGGCTGGTTACTACAGAAGATTCATCCAAGATTTCTCCAAAATAGCAAAACCCTTGACTGCATTAACGCATAAAGGGAAGAAATTTGAATGGAAGGATGAACAAGAGAAGGAGTTTCAATTATTGAAGAAAAAACTAACTACGGCACCTATATTGTCATTTCCTGAAGGGAATGATGATTTTGTGATTTATTGTGACGCATCAAAGCAAGGTCTCGGTTGTGTATTAATGCAACGGACGAATGTGATTGCTTATGCGTTTAGAAATTTGAAGATTCACGAGCAAAATTATACGACGCATGATTTGGAATTAGGCGCGGTTGTTTTTGCATTAAAGACTTGGAGGCTCTACTTATATAGTGTCAAAAGTATTATATATACCGACCACAAAAGTCTTCAACACATATTTAATCAGAAACAACTGAATATGAGGCAGCGTAGGTGGATTGAATTGTTGACTGATTACGACTTTGAGATTCGTTACCACCCGGGAAAGGCAAATGTGGTAGCCGACGCCTTGAGCAGAAAGGACAGAGAACCCATTCGAGTAAAATCTATGAATATAATGATTCACACTAACCTTACTACTCAAATAAAGGAGGTGCAACAATGAGTTTTAAAAGAGGGAAATTTAAAGGATGAAATACCCAAAGGATCGGAGAAGCATCTTAATATTCGGGAAGACGGAACCCGGTATAGGGCTGAAAGAATTTGGGTACCAAAATTTGGAGATATGAGAGAAATGGTACTTAGAGAAGCTCATAAAACCAGATACTCAATACATTCTGGAACGGGGAAGATGTACAAGGATCTTAAGAAACATTTTTGGTGGCCAGGTATGAAAGCCGATATTGCTAAATATGTAGGAGAATGTTTGACGTGTTCTAAGGTCAAAGCTGAACATCAGAAACCATCAGGTCTACTACAACAACCTGAAATCCCGGAATGGAAATGGGAAAACATTACCATGGATTTCATTACTAAATTACCAAGGACTGCAAGTGGTTATGATACTATTTGGGTAATAGTTGATCGTCTCACCAAGTCAGCACACTTCCTGCCAATAAGAGAAGATGACAAGATGGAGAAGTTAGCACGACTATATTTGAAGGAAGTCGTCTTCAGACATGGAATACCAATCTCTATTATCTCTGATAGGGATGGCAGATTTATTTCAAGATTCTGGCAGACATTACAGCAAGCATTGGGAACTCGTCTAGACATGAGTACTGCCTATCATCCACAAACTGATAGGCAGAGCGAAAGGACGATACAAACGCTTGAAGACATGCTACGAGCTTGTGTTATTGATTTCGAAAACAGTTGGGATCGACATCTACCGTTAGCAGAATTTTCCTACAACAACAGCTACCATTCAAGCATAGAGATGGTGCCGTTTGAAGCACTTTATGGTAGAAAGTGCAGGTCTCCGATTTGTTGGAGTGAAGTGGGGGATAGACAGATTACGGGTCCGGAGATAATACAAGAAACTACCGAGAAAATCATCCAAATTCAACAAAGATTGAAAACCGCCCAGAGTCGACAAAAGAGCTACGCGGACAGTAAAAGAAAAGATATAGAGTTTGAAATTGGAGAAATGGTCATGCTTAAGGTTTCACCTTGGAAAGGCGTTGTTCGATTTGGTAAAAGGGGGAAACTAAATCCAAGGTACATTGGACCATTCAAGATTATAGATCGTGTCGGACCAGTAGCTTACCAACTGGAGCTACCTCAACAACTCGCGGCTGTACATAACACTTTCCACGTCTCAAATTTGAAGAAATGTTTTGCTAAAGAAGATCTCACTATTCCGTTGGATGAAATCCAAATCAATGAAAAACTTCAATTCATTGAAGAACCCGTCGAAATAATGGATCGTGAGGTTAAGAGACTTAAACAAAATAAGATACCGATTGTTAAGGTTTGATGGAATGCTCGTAGAGGACCCGAGTTCACCTGGGAGCGTGAAGATCAGATGAAGAAGAAATACCCGCATTTATTTCCAGAAAATACGTCAACACCTCCAACTGCTTAAAATTTCGGGACGAAATTTATTTAACGGGTACGTACTGTAGTGACCCGAACTTTTCCATGTTTATATATATATTAAATGAAATTGTTATTTACATGATTAAGTGTTTCCAACATGTTAAGCAATCAAACTTGTTAAGACTTGATTAATTGAAATAGGTTTCATATAGACAATTGACCACCCAAGTTGACCGGTGATTCACGAACGTTAAAACTTGTAAAAACTATACAATGACATATATATGGTTATATATATAGTTAACATGATTTTATTATAAGTATGTATCTCATTAGGTTTTTTAACAATGAGTTATATACATAAAAATGAGACTATTAATTTAAGAAACTCGAAAACGATATATATAACGATTATCGTTATAACAACGTCTTACTAGGTACATATGAATCATATTAAGATATTGATACACTTGGTTAATTATGTTAAATGATAAGTAAATATATTATTAAGTGTATTAACAATGAAATACATATGTAAAAATAAGACTACTAACTTAATGATTTCGAAACGAGACATATATGTAACGATTATCGTTGTAACGACATTTAACTGTATATATATCATACTAAGATATATTATATATCATAATATCATGATAATATAACAATTTAACATCTCATTTGTTATAATAAACAATGGGTTAACAACATTCAACAAGATCGTTAACCTAAAGGTTTCAAAACAACATTTACATGTAACGACTAACGATGACTTAACGACTCGGTTAAAATATATATACATGTAGTGTTTTAATATGTATTCATACACTTTTGAAAGACTTCAAGACACTTATCAAAATACTTCTACTTAACAAAAATTCTTACAATTACATCCTCGTTCAGTTTCATCAACAATTCTACTCGTTTGCACCCGTATTCGTACTCGTACAATACACAGCTTTTAGATGTATGTACTATTGGTATATACACTCCAATGATCAGCTCTTAGCAGCCCATGTGAGTCACCTAACACATGTGGGAACCATCATTTGGCAACTAGCATGAAATATCTCATAAAATTACAAAAATATGAGTAATCATTCATGACTTATTTACATGAAAACAAAATTACATATCCTTTATATCTAATCCATACACCAACGACCAAAAACACCTACAAAAACTTTCATTCTTCAATTTTCTTCATTTAATTGATCTCTCTCAAGTTCTATCTTCAAGTTCTAAGTGTTCTTCATAAATTCCAAAAGTTCTAGTTTCATAAAATCAAGAATACTTCCAAGATTGCAAGTTTACTTCCAAGTTTTCTAAATCCATTCCAAGTAATCATCCAAGATCAAGAAAACTTTGTTACTTACAGTAGGTTATCTTTCTAATACAAGGTAATAATCGTATTCAAACTTTAATTCAATTTCTATAACTATAACAATCTTATTTCGAGTGGAAATCTTACTTGAAATTATTTTCGTGTCATGATTCTGCTTCAAGAACTTTCAAGCCATCCAAGGATCCTTTGAAGCTAGATCTATTTTTCTCATTTCTAGTAGGTTTATCCAAGGAACTTAAGGTAGTAATGATGTTCATAACATCATTCGATTCATACATATAAAGCTATCTTATTCGAAGGTTTAAACTTGTAATCACTAGAACATAGTTTAGTTAATTCTAAACTTGTTCGCAAATAAAAGTTAATCCTTCTAACTTGACTTTTAAAATAAACTAAACACATGTTCTATATCTATATTATATGCAAACTTAATGATTTAAAACCTGGAAACACGAAAAACACCGTAAAATCAGATTTACGCCGTCGTAGTAACACCGCGGGCTGTTTTGGGTTAGTTAATTAAAAACTATGATAAACTTTGATTTAAAAGTTGTTATTCTGGGAAAATGATTTTTATTATGAACATGAAACTATATCCAAAAATTATGGTTAAACTCAAAGTGGAAGTATGTTTTCTAAAATGGTCATCTAGACGTCGTTCTTTCGACTGAAATGACTACCTTTACAAAAACGACTTGTAACTTATTTTTCCGACTATAAACCTATACTTTTTCTGTTTAGATTCATAAAGTAGAGTTCAATATGAAACCATATTGATTCACTCAAAACGGATTTAAAATGAAGAAGTTATGGGTAAAACAAGAATTGGATAATTTTTCTTATTTTAGCTACGTGAAAATTGGTAACAAATCTATTCCAACCATAACTTAATCAAATTGTATTGTATATTAGGTAATCTTGAGATACCATGGACACGTATACAATGTTTCGACCTATCATTTTGACACATCTATATATATTTCGGAACAACCATAGACACTCTATATGTGAATGTTGGAGTTAGCTATACAGGGTTGAGGTTGATTCCAAAATATATATAGTTTGAGTTGTGATCAATACTGAGATACGTATACACTGGGTCGTGGATTGATTCAAGATAATATTTATCAATTTATTTCTATACATTTAACTGTGGACAACTAGTTGTAGGTTACTAACGAGGACAGCTGACTTAATAAACTTAAAACATCAAAATATATTAAAAGTGTTGTAAATATATTTTGAACATACTTTGATATATATGTATATATTGTTATAGGTTCGTGAATCAACCAGTGGCCAAGTCTTACTTCCCGACGAAGTAAAAATCTGTGAAAGTGAGTTATAGTCCCACTTTTAAAATCTAATATTTTTGGGATGAGAATACATGCAGGTTTTATAAATGATTTACAAAATAGACACAAGTACGTGAAACTACATTCTATGGTTGAATTATCGAAATCGAATATGCCCCTTTTTATTAAGTCTGGTAATCTAAGAATTAGGGAACATACACCTTAATTGACGCGAATCCTAAAGATAGATCTATTGGGCCTAACAAACCCCATCCAAAGCACCGGATGCTTTAGTACTTCGAAATTTATATCATATCTGAAGAGTGTCCCGGAATGATGGGGATATTCTTATATCTGCATCTTGTTAATGTCGGTTACCAGGTGTTCACCATATGAATGATTTTTATCTCTATGTATGGGATGTGTATTGAAATATGAAATCTTGTGGTCTATTGTTACGATTTGATATATATAGGATAAACCTATAACTCACCAACATTTTTGTTGACGTTTAAAGCATGTTTATTCTTAGGTGAATACTAAGAGCTTCCGCTGTTGCATACTAAAATAGGGACAAGATTTGGAGTCCATGTTTGTATGATATTGTGTAAAAACTGCATTCAAGAAACTGATTTCGATGTAACATATTTGTATTGTAAACCATTATGTAATGGTCGTGTGTAAACAGGAAATTTTAGATTATCATTATTTGATAATCTACGTAAAGCTTTTTAAACCTTTATTTATGAAATAAAGGTTATGGTTTTTTTAAAAATGAATGCAGTCTTTGAAAACCGTCTCATATAGAGGTCAAAACCTCGCAACGAAATCAATTAATATGGAACGTTTTTAATCAATAAGAACAGGACATTTCAGCCATCATCTATTCTGGATGAATTGGGGATGGGTTCGTAATCTACTTAATCATTGGAGACAGAAAGAAGGTGATCCTTTCCATCCACCACATTTCCCTCTGGGCGAAGAACCTGAAGCACTTACCGGCGAACCAATCCGTAACACCATTTTCACCCTCATTTCCAGAATAGCTCGCAACGATTACGTAACATCTACTATTCTAAATCTTATTCATCCGCTCGTTCGAACATCCAATCATCCCGGTGTAATAGAAGAAGTCAATGATCTTCGCGCTCGAGTAGTGGCGTTGGAGAATATGGTGCAAAGATTACAAGCACCAGCACCAACACCAGTACTACCAACAACATCCACATCGCAAGCCTCAATACCACAAGCACCAGCAGCATCACCAACATCAACGGTACCACCATCATCAACACCAACAGTACCACTACCACCACCAACAACAACATCCACATCACACGCCTCAATATCACAATCTGTACCTCGGGCATCAATATTATACGCACCATAGGTACCAAGGAGTACCAACAACAACAAACGATGAAGTATTAATTCATCACTTCATTGAAGAAATATTCTGTAGAGAATATGTAGTTTCTAAAAGTTTTAGATATTACTTATTCTATTTCTAACCGTAAACCAGATGAGTAGATGGATAGAGATGATAGACGAAACCCTGATAAGAATGGTGTGTGATTTACAAACTAGACTTGTTGTACAAGCGCAACCAGAGGTATCACCAGCATCACCATCAGTATCACCGACACCAGCAACACCTGTAGCACCACAAGCTCCACCAGCTCCATAACCACCGACGATATCGACAACACAATCACCAATGGTTATATTGAAATAACGAGTTATGGAGTATTAACTTATTATTTCCAAAGAGTTTATATATATATATATATATATATATATATATATATATATATATATATATATATATATATATATATATATATATATATATATATATATATATATATATATATATATATATATATATATATATATATGAATTTTGGAAACCATAATACATCTTTTCGTACTAAGCTATTACGTATGAATTTTTAAGGGTAAGTACTACTCGATTAATTCATATTACTAATATGCTATGATGTACGACTTAACCATCGTTAACTACAATCTCTGTTTCAACTCAATGAATTCCATCTCCTAATAAACCAAGTGTATTACTCAATTACATGTTCGATGTTACACTTTCATTATCGATGTATTCAAAACTTACTAGAAAAACATCATTCGTGCCTTGTGAAGTTCACAAGAATTCTATGAGCACCAACATTGTTCACCGAGGAATATCAATAAGAATAAATAATGAAGTATTGATTACATTAGTGAAATACTCTGCGAAGATTATGTAATCTCTAATGTTTCAGAGATTATTCATTTCTAAGTTTCAGCCGAAAATCAAACGAATTTAATAGAATATTAACTCATTAAATCTGTATTACATCTGAAAAAAATATAAATTCATATATTTTCATAAAGATTGTAATAAAGATTCTTTTTGTAGAAACTATTAATTGTGAAAATATTTTAACGGGTAGGTAATACTCGAGAAATATTTAGCTTTCACGTTAATATGTTACACTGTACATTCTTAAATTACTCGATAATCATTAACCATACTCGCTACTTTCACAACGATATACATTCTTTCATAGAAAGCAGAACAACCTTTCTCACTCAAATTCAATTACATATTCTGATTTTAAACAGATCAGAATCCAGAATCCAAGTCAAAATATAACAGATAGCATCACTCTTAGATCCCTACACCTTTCAAAACTATACTTTGACTTCAAAACTGTGCTAGAACATCACTTTTATTCATAAAACTCATAAAAATATTTGTATCATTCAAAATTCTAGAACATCATATGTATATTGACGATTACAATCTACGTACAAACCCTTCATGATTCTTGAAATCACCTCAATTAGGAAACAATCGAGAGGATGATCCAACCACACGTTATCTATGAAAAGAAAGATTTATGCATATAGATATGCACCTGGAAAACTCTCAAAACCTAAGTAAAAGTTTAACATGTATATGTGTTAGATCCTTTAGCATTGTTATTACCGAAAATAACCTTACAATTCCTTTTTAAGGTACCCAGTGTTATCACCCTTCCAATAAGTCAACTCCAACTTTTCAGATCAGCCTTATTATAACCTTGATATATTCGTTCTTATTACCGGAGAACCTTTTATATTCCACCATATTAACAGTAAACGTACCAGCAACTTCTTTAATCTGTGACTTAAGTCTCTCCGAAAAAAATCACTATATTTATTCATTGAAACCCTATCATGTACTTGTCTACATCTTCTAACGATAATTGCCATACCAAATACCAGAAAGCATCAATCATCATATTCGAATTTTGCAGCATCAACAGTTATATGTATACATATAACTTCTATCTCCTAGGCTTACGTACTTCAATTGTGAATTTCTGAAAAGCACTTCAATTTATGAATCATTCCTCAGAATTTTAAAAAAAGCTGATGAAGCAGCAAAAACTGTAAACGACCTTAACAGTCGAAAGTTTGATAATAAAGATTAGCGTGTTGAAAAAAATATCAGAATAATGAGAAAATTTGGTACTAAAAAACGGTTGAGCAAACCATGAAGGAGGCTGTGGACAAATCACAGAGACTAAATCTGCCTTCAAAGAATCCAAATGATTCAGTGTCTGCTGAAGTCTCTAGCGAATACCTTGCTCCTTACTCTAAACCTTTGCGAACAAATCTTCGTCATCATCCTTCGATCTTAGAAAGTCTAAGATATCATCGCATCTTTAGGTATAAATATCCTCGATATTTCTAAAGATACTTTCATAACTAGCATTATCCGAGATTATTTATCTCTTTACGCTATATGTATTACATCATAAAGGAAACTGTTTAGTTTCTATACTCTGTAAACCTTTGAGTTTAAATTATGAATATTTTTGGAGAAGTGTTGAGAGTTGAAGCATGAGTTAGTATAATATAATGACGTCGGGCCAACGTGGTTATATTACAGTAAGTCATGCTGAGTTTCTAATGGAGCATGATAAAGGTTCACAGATCATACCCTTATCATGTGCCATGTTACATAACTCTTTCGTTCTATTTAACCTCTAAACATATCAAGAAAATATTTTTCTTGATGATTCGGTCTTATCAGTGATTTTCTGGTAATTTAACAAGTCAGATCGCGCTATTACCATTTCTTTCTTAGAACATTAGTTATGTTCATTCGAAACTTCATACCTACGAATTCTGGACCATTATTTGCTTCACACGAAGTCGAGAAGAGAAAACAATAGCACAAAGCTTCGAAATATAGGAGTATAAATCACAGCAAACAGAAGGGATCATTAACTTTAGATGTGAATAATTATGGAAAGATAAATTCAAGGAAGGATTATGAAAACCACTACCCCAAGAGCGAAGTAGAAGTAAACAGATTCCTCCGATGGGAGTTGGAATAGAAGGATGATTGTGGTGATAGTCAGAATGAGATCAAGGATCAGAACTGGATGAAGCATTTTCACAATCGTTTGAAAAGTATGAAATGAGGAAGAAGATGGAGGAGTGATGAAAATAATGGGACGGGAGAGGTTGATTTATAGTGAAATAACGGACATATTAATAAAGGCAGGTTACCGCATTTAATCAAAGAGGAACCTAATTTCCTTAATCAAATCTTATATAGATTATGAAAATCTTGTTTAACTTCCTTAAATCTCAGAAATTAACCGTGACTACGTCAAGAGTTGAAACGAATATTTGATTTCATCACTTCACTCTTTTGCGATAGCTTCTCTCATACACTTCTAATAATCGAATTGTTTTATCTATATTACTCAATAATGATAAAACTCTAGTTATCAAATCATATTCATCATGAAAACTTTCTTATTGTTAACCATGACAACCCCACTCAAATTTTGGGACGAAATTTTCTTTAACGGGGAGGTACTGTGATGACCCGGAAAATTTCGACTTATTTAAACCAATTCTCTATATGATTTAATATTTCGTCATGATAAGCTATGCATTTTGACAAGTTTTATAACTTTTGTAAATGAGTTTTATATAACGGTTGACCACCTTGTTTGTTCAACGATTCACGAACGTCATAACTTGTGATAAATATATAATTGTGTATATATATATATATATATATATATATACGAAAACATGCGAATAATATATATATATGAAATGATAAAAATTTACTATTGAATGATGAAATTTTCAAATTAAAAATTTTATGTATTTAATCGTTTTATTTTTATGATGTAATTTTTCTTAATTTATAAGAAAAACGCAATTAAATCAAAGATGTACAAGCTGTAAAGCACAACGTACCATAATGTAACTTAAATAGTTGAATCAAAATTAATTCATTTACTATTTATATGAATAGTAAATGAAACGAAATTAATTAATTTACTATTCACATGAAAGCGACATGATAGAAATTATTAATTATAAGTTACATAAAATACCCCTGAAATATTTAATAAATACGACTTTTTAAAATATTAAAATTCGTTAATTCGATTGAATTAAACGAATTCAGTAATTTACGGTGGCACAGAATGATCAGCAGACTATTACGTACACTCTACATCGAACGTATATAGTAATTTTATAAATAAATGGACCTTTTTACAACTAGTTTTATAAAGCTTAAGACGAAAATAAATATATGTATTCAATTATAAAAAGTTGAATTCTTTTTATTTATACTTTTACCCGTCAATTATTAGCAACAGAGTACAAAATACCGGTCCGTGAAAACTGTCGGTAGAAATGACAAAACATGGGCGGCTTTTAAATCCCACGTTTGATTCTCTTTAATTATTATATTATTATATTTACTCTATAAATACATCGAATTCTGGCCTGATTGAATTTATTCAATCTCTCTCAATTACTCCATATGTAATTATATTTATATTTATATTGTTATTTTTATTATATTATTAGTATTACCAATATTATTATTAATATTATTAGTATTATTATTATTTGTATTATACATAAAATAGTACGACGAGGTCATGATAGAGTTATTTTCAAAATTGGTTTCCGAGCGAGATAGAGCTAAGAAAATTATGGGTTATAGCTAAGGAGGTTATGGGTATTTCTCGGGGGTTTTTATCGTGAATCAAAAACCTTTCATTTGTCATCTTCGTTGCGTCTGCATACTTTTCCTACAATATTGAACCACAATATTGATACGTGAGTTTATAGATCCCTTTTTTAAATGCTTTAAATATATTTAGGCTGAGAATACATGCACTTTATTTTATACGCATGGACACAAGTACATACTTAATTCTATACTGAGTTTGAACCAAAAATTCCTTAGCTTTGGTAACTAGTAGCTGCCGGTTATAAGAACTGGTGGGCGCGAATAGTTGTATATGGATCCATAGGGCTTGACATCCCCGTCTGTTCCAGGTATAGAAACCCTAGCCTGAACTATAAAACAGACGTATGCTATTTGAGTTTAGTACTCGTTGGTTTGCGTGTATTGTACATGTTGATTGCATGTATGTTAAAACAGGGGTACTTATTATATATACGTTAAGTTTAGTTACCAGGGTGCTCAATTTCGTAGAATATTTTGATAAACGTTTTGGATGAAATTACTGAAATCTTGTGATCCACCTTTATATACAGAGTATACGCAATATTAAAACTATGAACTCACCAACCTTTGTGTTGACACTTTTAAGCATGTTTATTCTCAGATTCCTAGAAGTCTTCCGCTGTTTGCTTATACGTTATACAAGCTATGTGCATGGATTCATACATGCTTTATTCGAGAAAACTTTGCATTCACAAAATCATCACCATGTATCTTATTTTGATTGCATTGTCAACGGATGTATTATTGTAAACTATTATTTACGGTGATTGCCTTTATGTAGAAATCATCCGATGTCGCAAACCTTGAAATTAGATATTCATTTATGGTGTGTCTTTTCAAAAGAATCCAATGTTTACAAAACGTATCATGTAGAGGTCAAAACCTCACTATGAAATCAATGAATAACGTACCGTATCAATAGCGATTTTGACGGGTCGTTACACTTTATCACCAACATTACAAAGTTGGTTGGCTAAAACTTTGATCTCTTGATAGTACGCATCACAGTTTGGAAAGTCATCAAGGCGAATTGTTGAAAACTGCAGTTGAAGGTAAAGAGCTCGAGAGTTTTTGTTATCTTCAAATATGTTTTGTAGTTGATGTAATAACTCGCCTTTTTCCGTTAATTTATTTTAACGCCCGTATTTTTTATAATATCTCCCGTTATCTAAATTTGTATCTTCCGTTAATTAGCGTTTTCAATAATTCCGTTATTCAATTATAACATCTGTCGTTTACTCTAGCGTATTTAAAATAATTCGCTTGGTTAATTCTCACACCCGCTTTTAAACTTGAGGGACTAGTGTCGCCAAGGGACCAAAGATGTGACTAGGTCAAATAATCAAAGTATCCTCCCCACCATTCATTTCATCACCCACCACCATCTTCATACTTCCATTTTTTCTCTCAAACTCACAAAACAAAGATTCATCATCTAAATTCGATCTAGCAAGCTTACAACAAAACAAATTACATATTTGGAATTCTCTCTGCATCCTCTACAACTTGATACCAATTTCATCTCTAGTGGGTAACTTTCTTAAAACTCTAGATTTCTTGTTCTTGATGTTTTTGACTTAAAAGTGTGTTAGTTAGTGTCTATGGCTTGAGTCTTACATGAATATGTGATTTGTTTGCTCGGTCTTGCTATTTTTCATAACTAGCATGAACTTAGAAAAATGACTAGTTCAATCTTGAATTTTGGTTGATTAAATGTTGGTAGATGTTAAAGTTCATGTGTTAAATGTGTTACTAGCATCATTAGCTTCCATTTGATGTGTAGGTTGACTTAGAAAGACTTCATTAAAATTTTTGGTTAGGGTTAGTAGCCTTAAATATGAATTTTGATGCCTTAAATGCTTTGCAATGTTGTTGGTAAGTGTTTGGTTGTAATGTATGTGTAATTACCTTCGAAACTGCGTATTATATGTGTGTGTCAAGTTCCCAAATCATCGTTTGCATTTATGAGTTTGAAACATTAAATGGTGAGCATTAATTGATCATTCGACGAGGATTTAGTCATTTTAAATGATGGATTTGATTGATGATATGTGTTTAGTTGTGTTTCTCGTTAAAATACCTTTCCAACGATATATGGTATGCGTTTGTAGTGTTTCCGGATCATTAATTTTGATTGAAAGAGTTTTGGTTCGTGCATTTGACCATTTTTCAGCATAATAGCTCCTGGAAAAGAAGGCTTCGCGATCGCGGAGCCATGTGAGGGAAAACCCTCGCGATCGCGGAGTAGTGGCCTGAAAGTGAGAAAGTGAGCTGTCCCAATTTTTTTGTGATTTCACAGTTTCACCCCCGCTTACTCGCAACTCCGATTAACATGAAACTTGGCCAACATGTTTATATATGACTACTAATTGAAGAACAATAGTCGGATACCCGACCCGACCCCCGTTGACTTTGACTTTGACCAAAGTTGACTTTTGGTCAAACTTAACTAATACTTTGTTTAATCGTTATAGCCTTCTTTTATACTTATATCTTGCATGAAACTTGACAACGTGACTTACATGCTATATAATCGAGTCGTAATGAGCCATAGGACTAAATGAACACATTTTGACCGACCTTGTGTCTTACCCGGTATTGATATGACTTACTTGATTAGGTCAAGGCTAAACAACTTTCATTGCACAATGTTTAATTACAAGTACTTGGGCGTGCAACTACGGTGAGATCATAGTCCCACCTTTTCAACAACTTTTACTCTTTTAAATTATGGGATGTGAAACATATACGTTTTATACTTTTATGCTTTGAACACAAGTACGAAAACAAATATTCCACGTGTGAGTTTGAATAAAAAGCCTCAATTCGATTATCATTAGTTACACTTGCAGGGTGTAAGCGCGAACTTATGTTGTGTGGATCCATACGGGCTTGACGAGCCCTCATTCGAACGGTTCGCTACCGTTAGCGGATGAAATATATTTTCAGGTATAGTGTATGTTCTAACACTATGATAACGGGGTTCGTATACAGTTAAGTCTTGATAATTGGGTGCTCGCCATACAAACAACAACTTTTGGAATGCAAATGATTTGGATAATCAACTTTATGGAAATACTAAATCTTGTGGTTCAAAAACAACGTTTACAAATACACCTACGATTTCACCAACGTTTTTGTTG
Source organism: Rutidosis leptorrhynchoides (assembly GCF_046630445.1). Classification (NCBI taxonomy): domain Eukaryota; kingdom Viridiplantae; phylum Streptophyta; class Magnoliopsida; order Asterales; family Asteraceae; genus Rutidosis; species Rutidosis leptorrhynchoides. Next base: position 26,044,808 of record NC_092343.1, on the reverse strand, counting down.
ACAGTTTTCTATATGTTTCTCAAGTTCTTGATTGGCTACTTGATTCATGCTTCCGCACACTTTGATTTCTTTCTTGGGGTCAAGCATACATGCATACGCTAGTAAAAGCACCTTTGGATTCAAACTTAAAGCATACATGCATACGCTATAGATAGCATTCGTGATTTTCAACTTATATTATGTCGCAAATTATTTCATTTATACTTTATAACTTTTGTAAGCTTAAACTCGTTGTCGAATCGGTTGGTAAACTTAAACTTTGCAAGTCCTATACGTTTCAAATGAATGCGACATAATGTTGGTCAAACCCGTCTCATTTAGGGACTATGACCACGTAACGGGACCTAAGTTAACGGCACCGTCAATGGCGATTTTGGCAGGTCGTTACAGTCGAGTCCAACCATTTGCTGCAGTGGATTCGTCTTCAAGTATTTAATTCAATATATCATTTGAGATAGTGCTATAGATCCATTGAAGAATAATGGCATCTAAGCAATGCTAGAGTGCAGTTTTTGGTGTTTCTTCAGTGGTGGCAGAGACGGTAGAAAAGGATGAATCCTCATCAACAACAGGTGTGATGATATGATCAAGGACATCATAAGCCCTGCAGTGTAGTTTCAAGAGTTGAGCCCATGAATTGTATAGTGATTTGTCAATTTCAAGAGTGATTGGGTTAAGATTTTTTATATTTGAGATTTAGAGAGTAGGATGGAATTTATCTGCCATGGTAGTCGATCGATTTTGAAGGAGAATAAGAAAGGAGTATCAATGATATAGTTTTTAGAGAGATAGAAGGCCTGATACCATGTTAGAAAATGATTCTTGATGAATATTGATATCGGCCAAAAAGTCACGTTTTTACCCCCAATATTGAGCCCTAAATCCATAAAGTTCCAAACTTTGTCGACAAAAAAATTGCTTATTCGGTTAATTTTGTAGATTAAGTAATTACAAAGGCGATGCAAAAAGAATCAAGTAAAACGGAGCTAAAACGGGGAATCAATAGCGAAAACGATGAAAAACAAGTTACGACCCAGGAAATCAAGTTACAATCCAGGAAAAACAGCAGACCAGGGCAGACCATACGGCTTGACATCCGGCGTGCCATACGACTTGCCACTATAGGAAACGGCCTGCCAACATCCAGGTATCAAAAACGGCTTGCCCTGGCATACGGCCATGGCATACGGCCTGCCATACGGTCTGCCAGCTGTATGCAAGGAAAGTTTTGCCTATTTAAGGAGCTTTTCGCATTCATTTTTACAGACACTCAATTTTGTACTTCAATTTAGATTTTCAAGCTTTTTAGTTAGTTTTTAGTAGTAGCGAGCTTAGCTTTTATTTTCCGGAGGATATCCCGGCGAGTCTCTGCGATCTCGGGCAGATTTCTTCGGCCTTTTCAGGTTTTTATCTGAAACACTTGTCTTATTAATTAAACATGTATTGTTATCATTTATGTTTAACAATGCATTCTGATATTACCATGTTAGCTTAATTAATATGTATGTTGCCATGATAGAAGTTTGAGTTAGCGTAGTTATTCAGTACGATTACTATTGTTATGTTGAATCTGTGACCCCGGTAGATTTGTATGCTAGCATCTTAAGGATTGACCAACTGTGACGACCCGGAAATTCTCGACCAAATTTAAACTTAATCTTTATATGATCTCGAAAAGATAAGCAAAGTTTATGATATTGAGTCTCAAAACTTTTGGAATCGTATTCATGTAATCAAGTACCCTTTGGCTGCGCTCGACGATTCACGAACATTTATATATAGATATGGTATAATAATTGGTAATATATTATATGTAATTACAAGTTAAAATTATAATTGCTAAATTAATATTATTATTATTATTACTTTCATTAATATTATTATTATTATTAAATATTAATATTTGTATCATTAATAATATTATATCAAGTATATATATATATATATATATATACATATGAAATTTGATAAGTATCATTTATTATTATTATTATTATTAATATTATTATTATCAATACAAACTAAAAATTATTATAACTAATAATATTATTCGTACCATTAATAATAATAATATTTTATTATCATTAATAGAATCAGTACTAAATATATTATCATTATCAATAGATAAAATATAGATATGAAAATTTATATATATAAAAATTGATATATTATTATTATTATTAAAATTAGTATTATTGTTATTAATAATATTATTGTTATGCATTTTATTGTAATTATCATCAATATCATTAGTAATAATAATATTATTATTACCATTATATTTGTATTATTTATAATATTAAGAGTATTATTATTATATTAATTATAATTTATAAAAACAAATATATAAATATAAGGGTTACACAAGTAGGATATGCATACAGATATTTAACTACTGATAGATATAGTTTTTAATTAAACATATATATATATATATATATATATATATATATATATATATATATATATATATATATATATATATATATATAAAATACGGATATACATATATAAATACCTATACAGTTACATATATTTACAAATATATAAATATGACTGAATATATATGTATTAACACAAAAATTACGTATTCTGTTTACAATCGTTTTCCAACTGTATCCTAATTTGTTTTGTGTCTCCCAGCTAGTACAAATCGATTCCAAATGTTTCTATAACAAACAAATTCAGTTAGACTCGATTATACTTTTTATTTTATTAATTCTGACAGAATATTTGTGTCGAGCAAATCAGACTACAAAACAAACGTTAATGGAGTCACATTAGCTGTAATTATGTCTATTAATATTTATATAATACTCTGCAAATACAATTCGAGTTAAAAACAACAAAATCAAACTCTTATTTGAAGAACACAGCACGAGTGCCCTGTTCTTGCTTATTTTCTCAATACCTCGAATTCGAATGCTATTTTAAAATCCATAAAAGCAGATATGTTAAAAATCCTTCGTCTAAACTATCTGCAATGTTTCAAGGTTCAATTTTAACTATCGAGTTTCAATTTTAGAGTCAAATTTTACGTTTCAAAAGTCAAAAGAAGTGTTCATCATAAAATTCAAGTCCAATTTGATGTTTTAAGTTCAATCATGGTTACAGAAAGTTTCTAGTAAGGATTTATCACCTTTTTCATGAAGAAGTCGTGATCCAAAACAATCTAAAAACTTGAAATTGATTTCAAGTTCATAAACGTTCTATATCGACTGTTTTAGTTATTTTTTTATTTTAATTTTGTTTTAAACAATGTAACCAATTACTAGTCGTTTTCTGTGTCTATAAGAATCCTAAAATCCAAATTGTTAAATGGCTGTGCTGATTGATTAAACTTTGGTTGATTAAGTCATGAAGAACATGATGAGATGATATAACGGGTTATATATATTTGAGGGTAGTTAATTACAGAAAAATAGCCACTGCCGATTGGTTAGGGAGTGATTCGTATATGTGAGAGGTCTCAGGTTCGAACTCGATTCGGGGCATTTTTTTTTTTAAAAAGGCTTTTGGGAGGTAGTTTTCAAAACTAAAAATTCTTATTATTATTAATATTGTTATTATTATTATTGTTAATATTTATTAATGTTAAATGTTATTGTTACTAATTATTATTAGTCCTATAATAATTATTATTATTATTATTACCGTGATTAAATGTAACATAACCACTATTATTATTATTATTATTAACATTATTAATGTAATTATTATTATAAATTTTGTCATTTAAGTATTAGTTATCATTATTATTATTATTACGATTATAGTTACAATTAAGAATATTGTTAGCATTATAATTATTATTATTATTATTATCATATTTATTAACGACTAATATATGTATTATTATTAATATTATGTAAAAATAAATACAATGATTAATATTATTATCATTTTGTTATTAAGTAACATCATTAAGTATAAATATCATTTTAGACTTATTATTATTATTATTAACAAGGTATTATTATTAAGATTACCATTAATAATAAGATTGTTATAACTATTATTATTATTAAGTATTAGTATTATTAGTGTTATTAGTAACACCAAAAGTATCATTAGTTTTAAATCTATCAATTTATTAAAAATTAGTATAATCATTAATAATAATATTAGTAGTATCATTATTATTAATATTTATAAGTATTATTAAAATTATGATTTTATATAAAAATATATTTAATACATGTAATTAAACTATATTAATACCTTATTTATTAAATTATATAAAATAAATATAGTTAATCAAATAATGATATATATAAGTGATTGATATAAAAATTATATCACTAACAATAAAATATATATTTATTCAATTTCAAGTATATGTTTTAATATATATATATATAAATGATATAGGTTCGTGAATCCGAGGCCAACCCTGCATTGTTCAGTATCGTCGTATGCATATTTTTACTACAAAATATCGTATTGTGAGTTCATTTGATTCCCTTTTACTCTTTACATTTTTGGGACTGAGAATACATGCGCTGCTTTATAACTGATTTACAACTGTTTTATTAGATTCTTTTACAATCTATATTTTTGGAATACATGAACTACTTTTATAAATGTTTGACGAGATAGACACAAGCAAAACATTCCTCGAATGAATTATTATGCAGACAGAAGTTCTATGAATTAGTTATTGAATTAGTTGGACGTGATAATTGCCACTAATTGTTGTGAATATTTTCCCCTGATTATTATTGCTTGGTAACCTAAGAATTAGTAAACGGGTATGGCCCTAATTCACGCGAATCCTAAAGGTAGCTACCGAATTTAACACCCCCACCCAGAATGTTCACTAGACGGAAGAGCTAGTGGGCGTGGTGTTTAGTATTGATGCGGACGAGATGTTCTGTTTTGGGGATATTATTGATGCGCATTATATGTTAAGGTCGGTTACCATGTTGAGCAATGAAATCAAATTAAATGTTATGTATCGAGAGAATAATTTTTATACACAGGTTATGTGTATTATTTTGTAACAACCCAACCCGTTAACCATACGACAATGTGCCACAATTAAAAAATTTTCTGGATGGCGTCCAGTACTTAAGACTGGGATGGCGTCCAGCCATCTGGGACGGCGTCCAGATGTACTAAAACATTCTGATCAATTTTTTCGAACACACGCGGGCGAAAACCCGCTTCCCGACACTTTTAAACCAAAACACTTTCACAATATATTACAATAGTTTAAACTAAGAGTTTTTCACAATAAAAACCGAGTTTTACGACACCGAGCCCACAACGACCCAAAATACCACAAGTGACTATTTCGACCCGTTAGTTTATACAAAAACATAGACCGAGCATGGGATTGGGGACACGCTACCCAATCCTAATCAAATCCAAAAGCAAGTCTTCTAAAGCAACTACGCAAGTCCACTAGTCCCCGCGCTTACCCGAGCCACCGCATCCATGCAATCTATAAAAATGTAAACAACGAGAGGGTAAGCTAACGCTTAGTGAGTGATAACATACTACATACATATATATGTATAAAATGGACATGCCACAAAATATCAAATACCGCATACCGAAGCATCCAAGTATAAGGCAAGCTAAGCTAAGCATACCGTAGTCACTAAGCAACAAGCTATAGATACATCAACAAATATAAGTTCACCAACGACGATGTGAACAACGCCAAGAAGCTACACCCGGAGGGTTAGCTACATCACGACAATACAACAATATAAATATATACAACAATATAAACGACCAAGGTTAACCCCTTAACCCAAAACCGAGAACCAAATACAACAATGAAGATTGGCCGAACTACACGAGCCTTAGTAATCCGAAACCATACGAGATTACTATCTTCACAACATCGAGGTTAGCTGAACTACACGAGCCTTAGTAATCCGAAACCACACGAGATTACTACCTCAATAAGATGACCGAACTACACGCGTCACCATGAATCCGAACTACACGAGATTCATTTCGATAAGATGACCGAACTGCACGCGTCATCGTGAATCCGAACTACACGCGATTCACTTCTCCAACTCAAACCCACGGTCACGGGATTATAAAATCCACCACATCGGGGTTATCCATTTCACAACGATATCAACCGTTCGCCATTGGGGTTGCAACATCTAAATTACAACCACGTGTGATAACGTACACACAAACGTGTACCTCGCCAAAAGTGGTCAACCAAAATGCACAACCGTGCCAATTGGACCTAAACGCAAGTCCATCAAATCCACCTATATGTGAAGTGAGCTCTATAACCGAGAACCACTTCACCCGACCCGCACCCATCCTACACATACATATGCATATAGGATATTAACACTCACTTTGTCGCCTTGATGAATGCTTCCAAAATAATCTGCAATGCGCCGATGGAACGTACCTATTCCATTATCACAAACACAACAACACAATTAGGGTTGACTTACAAACCAACCAAATTGACACCTAGTGCAAATTCGACCCATTTGCACTTCCAAGCACGAAACGCGCCCAAACTAACCAATATCCACTAACACAAGTGAAAATGGTCCTAACACACCAATTAAGCCCGAACACAAGTGTTAAACACGTGTCATACCCATTTTGACACCAAAACCCTAATTTGACCCATTTCAAAATTAGGCAACCAAACACACCTAAAAGTGTTCCAACACTTCCATAATCACTAAACCTAGTGATTAAACTCACCATCAAACCCTAAACAAGGCCAAATCGTCAACCGACCCAAAACCCGCCAAGTGACAAGATTAAGAAGTCACCATAAACCCATTTCATCACCTAAAAGGGTTTCACAACAAACTAACTCAAAACCCTAACTTGAATATCAAATTTAACAAATGAAATTCGGAGTTTGAGCTTACCAATACCACCACAACGTAGCTAGGAGCGAGATGAACAACTTTAGAACCCGAGCTTTTGCGAGAAATCGACTCCTTCCTCTCCAAATCCACCTCTCTCTCTAAACTTCTCTTCTCTCTCTAGATAAGGTTGAGAGTGTTTTTGGTTGGTGAGAAATGATCCAAGGTGATCAATGAATCAGCCTTGAAGGCTCCAAACCGGCACCCAAGTGAATTTACCAAAATACCCCCTTTTTAAAATAAAAACACAGCTGGCTCGTCAGACAGGTTGGACGGCATCCCGACCCTTGGACGGCGTCCCACGCTTCACATCTGGACGGCGTCCCATCCCTTGGACGGCGTCCCGATCTACTGAAATTTCAGGAACAGAAACAGGGTGTTACAACTCTCCCCCACTTAGAATCGATCACGTCCTCGTGATCCTCATCACTTAACCAAACGGACCACACTCAACGGTCCTCAAACATAGCCCCAATCCGACTTTCCTAAACAATCCTTCCCAAGGAATCGCCTTTAACAACTAAATCGTCATCCGCGATTTATCAAAACCACAATCCGAGCACTATAACCATGCACATTCCCTCACATCGGAAAAACTCATCCAATCTCGAACCGAGATATCAATCCTTTAGCGTACCATTACCAAGTACAATGCTAAAGTAACCAAGTCACAACCTAAGGTCAACAACCCGAAACGATGAAGACCGATCCAAACGAATCCTTACGGATGATACCAATCACTAAACATCCCTTGTAGCGCACAATACGACCAATATGCAACTACCGTAACATCATAATCCAACGGCTAAAACCGATAGCGCCCAAAACAATCATGGTAACGCTAGATCCCAAGGTGTACAAAATCAACTATCATCACACCCGTAACAACATGTGAGCGAAACACGGCTATCGCATCACTAAATCATACAACATGGTCCTCGCGATCCCACCATCGACGTATAAAACAACCGATAGTTCCCACAACACGGTCCTTACGACCCCACCATCGGTGTATAAAACAACCGATAGATCACACCACACGAAGGCTGGCCGAAAACACACGCGCCTTAGTGAATCCGAACTACACGCGACTCACTACCCTCACCACAACAACAATCGAGATTGGCCGAACTACACGTGCCTTAGTGAATCCGAACTACACGAGAGTCACTATCCCGGAGGAATGACCGAACTACGCGAGTCATTTGTGAATCCGAACTACACGAGACTCACTCCTCAATACAATGACCAAAACCACACGAGTCATTTTTGAATCCGAACTACACGCGACTCACTTCCACAATAAGATGACCGAAACCACACGCGTCATCGTGAATCCGAAACCACACGCGATCCACTACCATGATGAAGTCAGAGGACCCGAAGATCATGCTTCACCAATCTCAACACCGGATGAAGTCAGCGGACCCCGAAGGTCATGCTCCACCGATATAACACCTCGCTCATGATGAAGTCAGCGGACCCCGAAGGTCATGCTTCATCAATCAACGCCCTTTTGGCCTCGAATGACGAGTAGCGTAACATCGCGCTCTGCTACGCCATAGTGAATCCTAACGGATACCACTAACCATTCACACACTCGAGCAAGAACCACCTATATTAAACATAGGCACAAAACAATAATTCTCTAGAAGAGAATCCGACACACCTCCCTTAACCGAAGGATTTCACCTTGCTCACCAAACACGTCCATTATCTCTCAATGAGATTTACCACATTACCACCTCGGTGATAATTCAAATCCAAACCATAAGTACAATTTATCCGAAATTGTAATCTACCACAAATCGACCAAACTAGGTCCCAACACAATTTTTGGATCTTACTAAAACGTCATCCGAAATCTCACACTAAAACTTCCTCGGGCGGGAGTGTAACTCCCCCACTTGAAACTACATCACATAACCGCATCTCGTACAACCGTACCATGCTACCAAAGGTAGACTTTACCAACAGTTGGGTTCACACGACCCATCACCACATCTTGCTCCAACCAAGAGCACACGAAGGATTTAAATCAATCCTCAAACACTTCGACCGAAAAGTGTACTATGATTACACAAACCACACCCTCGCAATCATCCAATTGCTCTAGTTTGTCAATTTCCACCTAGTCACTCATGTACCTAAGGGTTTCACTTCGGTACCCTAAGTACAATGTAACTGCAACACAATCGGAGTTGAACACCACGCAAGTAGGTATAAAAGAGGCACCTAATGTCGCGTCATATAAACTCCATTACCAACATACATCGAGATTAAAAACACTCGATTTCAAGGGTTCCAACCACCCGACGAACCTCATAGTTCATCAACTTCCACACTATAGCGAACACGCGCTTAACAATCGAACATCGAAGCCCACACATATGGCTTGGTAGAAATAATTTCCAATACTAAGGAATGCTTGGTTGCACCAAGTCTTACGCCCTTCGCCCGACAATCGAAACGTCACCATAGGGTACTTCCATTAGGAACGTCACCCATATCAATAACATGCACAACATAATGCATCTAATAAACTCAACTCAATGGTACATAATAAATAATCAAAGGAAATATTTATTAAAATGAAACGTACCTTAACGTCTCCTTGCTGCACCTGTCCCCACTAACTTGGGACACTCTGACTTACGATGTCCTTCTTCTTGGCAATGGAAGCACACCATGCCATCACCCCTTGGCACCGAACATTCCCAAGACTTGTGACCCCTCACGGCTTATAACACCTAGACGCACTAGAATCTAATGTACTCAACCGTGTACCACCCGTGCTCACACTCGGACCCTTAGTCCTCTTACTTGGAGCACCATACGAAACAACCCTTCTCTCACTTGAAGGTTCACCAATCTTCGATCGCGAATACGACTCAAAACCTCTAGCCACCGCGAATAATTCCGCAAACGACTTCGCGTAACCCCGGCTAATCTTACTCTTCAAGTCATCATTCAAAGTCCGATAGAAATCCTCCATCAACAAACGATCATTCCCCAAATACTCCGGGCAAAAACGAGCCTTCGCCATTGATGGTTAAAGCTAAGGGGTATAAAATACTATTAAATTTTACAAGAAAATACTATTAAATACGATACAATTTTACACAAGATATTTATTTATTTATAGAATGGATATACTTAAACCTTGCTACAACACTTATAGGCAGTGTACCTAATCATACAGTAGTGTAGTTTTTAGTAAGTCCGGTTCGTTCCACAGGGAAAATCTTTAAACAAAGCTTAACGCTATATTAGTTTACTTTTATAAAAATACAAATATATATATAAGTAATATTATTATTATAAAGGGGGGTTTTTACCGTTTAATGACTGGTTTGTCGATTTTAAAACTTTAGTCGCAGTTAAAACCAAATGTAAAATAATAAATAAATACAAGACTTAATTTAAAGCGTAAAGTAAATAACGATAATGAAATTGCGAATAATAAAAGTACGATAAAATAAACTTGCGATAATTAAAAAGTACGAAAATTAAAGTGCAATTAAATACAATAACAATAAATAAAATGCGATAATTAGAAGTGCAATTAAATATAAAATAAAGGAAATAAAATATGAAATAAAAGAATTATGCTTATTTAAACTTCCGTAACCATGATGTTTGACGTGTTGATTTTAGTTTTATGCCCATGGGTTAATTGTCCTTTGTCCTGGATTATTTAATATGTCCGTCTGGTTTTTGTCCATAACAGTCCATCAGTCATAAATATAAAGTGCGAGTGTCCTCGTCAAATTATTCTTATACCCGAAGTTAAATATTCCAACTAATTGGGGACTTAAACTGTAACAAGATTTTAATACTTTGTTTAATAATTACACCAGGATGTCGACTGAGTGTAACCCAAGGTTTTAATATTTTGTTATCAATTATACCAAGTGTCTTTGTACATAATTTCACCCCTGTTTTAATTATTCTAGTGGCTATTAATCCATTCCCGTGTCCGGCTAAATGAACGATTATTCGTACATATAAATACCCTTCCCATCGTGTCCGATCGAGTGTATATGGTAATTTATAGGGACGCCCAATTGTAAATCTTTATATTAACATTAACAAACTATCATTTAGTTAAACAAATATAAAGCCCATTAATAGCCCATAGTCTAATTTCCACAAGTGTCGTTCTTTTGTCCAAACCCCAATTATGGTACAAAGCCCAATTACCCAATTTTAGTAATTAGCCCAACATCATGATTACTTTGGATTAAATAAGCATAATAATAACTTAGCTACGAGACATTAAATTAAAAAGGTTGAACATAACTTACATAGATTAAAAATAGCGTAGCGTTACACGGACAGAATTTCGACTTACACCCTTACAACATTCGCAAACATACCCTTATTATTACGATTAAAATTAAAATTAAAATTAAAATATAAATTATAAATATAAATATTACGTTTAGATAGATGGATGGATATATATTATGTTTTTTTTACGATCAGAATGCGCGAGCTTTATAGGAAGTTTCTAAATTTGGGGCTCCGCGACTCGCGTAATTTTTGCACTGCAAACTCCGCAACTCGCGGAGTTTGCTTTTACAGCTCACACAAGTTTGGAGCCTTTCTTGCCGATGGTTTATAATATATTATATAATATATAAATAATTATAAGAATTATTTAAATATTATATTATATTTATGTGCATAGTTGACTTGTAATTTTTAGTCCGTTGCGTCGAGCGTTGAGAGTTGACTCATGTCCCGGTTCCGGATTTTCGAACGTCCTTGCGTACAATTTAATATCTTGTACTTTGCATTTTGAATCTTGTACTCTTGTAATTTCGAGACGTTTCTTATCAATAATTGGAACCTCTTTGATTGTATTTTGTACTTTTGAGCTTTTTGGTCGTTTGCGTCTTCAATTCGTCGAATCTGTCTTTTGTCTTTACCTTTTAATATTTAAACGAATATCACTTGTACATAGAACAATTGCAACTAAAAGCTTGTCTTTCTTGAGGAATAATGCTATGAAATATATGTTCGTTTTTAGCATTATCAAATATTCTCACACTTGAGTGTTGCTTGTCCTCAAGCAATATCGTCTTGAAATACTAGAATCACTTCTTTATTCTTCACACTTTGTACATCAGTGATTTCTATACGGCGGTATAAACAATGGTAGTAACAATATGGTTTACAGTCCCACATGACTATAAAAATTTAGATCCATTAAGGAAATTGGATCTTTATGAAAACATTTGATCTTTTGAAAATTAAATCTAGCTTTTACCCTAGATAAGTTTTCCGGAATAACCCTTCACCAGTGTTTGCAAAATATTTTTGTGGGTTTGGTGGGTTTCAGATTTGAAAATTTTAGCTCAAAACTTATGGTTTTGTGTCACCCACTTGCTACCCTTGTATTAGGAAAGCAACACGTCCAGTTTACTTGTCCCGTATATTACCTTTCGGTAAACTACCGTCCGGTTGTAAAGGAAAGCGTTGAACAAGCAACTGTTAAGGCAATGTCCCCTGACATGCTTTTAATTATGGTCTATAAACGTGTCGGATGCTAGTACTATCCTTTGTAGGAGCAATAGTAAAGCTCACCCTTATAATTTGTAGGTTTGGCACAAGGTCCTATCTTTGACCACTATGCAACCACCGTTCTTACGGTTGACACCCGATTTAGTTCAGGTAACCTAATGAATTCCAGGTGAATTCCTAGGATTTTACGTTCAATGGTAATGAACGCATTGAAAATAGGGTTTTCAGAAAACAAATCGGTTTGTAATTTTGATCAAAATATTTTCTCGTTCAAGCTCGAGTTTAGATATCATTGAATTCCATGAGTTTGTAATTCTCAATCTTTAAGGTCAATCTCAAGGATTGAGTAATATCTGGCTTAAAAGCTGATTTTTGATCTTTTAAGGAGATTATCCTTTCTGGGGATCTGATTCATTAGTCTTATCCAGCTAATTTGCATGGTGCCCCCCATTTTACGAGATAAATCCTTCTCATGGTTAGGATAAATCTGACCACTTGGCGATCCTGTTTAATGCTGAGGTCCGTGGATTTCCTGCTGATTTTAGTGATGACTTTTCTAGATTTTTCGTCAACCTACAGCTGGTCTGGACGACAACTTCTTGACCTAAATCAAGAAGCGCGTTTCTTTTTCGGAAGACTTTACTTCCTTTTAATGATGGAATTGATTCATCGTGTAGATCCATCTCTTCTTTTCTTTCATCGGGTAAAACAGTTTAGTTTAGTCCAAAGCAAAAGTATTTTCAGTTATTTGTACAAAAATATGTGACATATGTTTTGAATAACTTGGAGAATTTTCCCACACTTGGCTTTTATTTTCCTTTTTATTGTCCTCTATTCCATTTTAAATGAATTTTAACATTTTGGTTTGTTTATCAATTTATGTCCTTTCCGAGGTAACAATAATTTCGGTGTTAACACCTAGTTTTAGCGTTCATAAATATGTATAAACATGATTTTGAGTTCATTTAGTTGAAAATTTTGAAAAATTTTACTAGAATTGGGTAGTCAGTATATAAAACTAGGGCTGTTCTTTATTATCAGAGAGCACTAGATTCTAATACAAATACTACTTTACTAGTATTTTTAATGGTAACCAAGTGTATAAAGTAAAAATTTTAAAATCCGAAAGAATTTAACCCCTTCCCACACTTAAGATCTTGCAATGCCCTCATTTGCAAGAAATCAATAACAATTTAAATTATTGAGGGTGATTTGTGTGAAAATGATTAAATTTTACCAAAGTTTCCAAACATATTTGTGTTTGCTTGCTGAATGATAAATGGTGCATATCATTTGTTCATTCCGTCTTGTTGTTATTTCACATATATTTTGCATCTTGTCGTCAAAATTAGTTGCTTTTGCTGAACTTAATGCCAGTCTTTGAAAATGCGTTGTTTTACCCTGTTGTGTACATAAGATAAACTGCAAACATATATACATATTTTTGAAGTTCGGTATATTACCCCACATTCAAAAATTATTAAAATCTAAGAATAAAAGTTAGAAATTATAAAAACTATTACAATATTAACATAAGTATTAAATGTATCAACATTACAAATAACAAAATAAAAAAAACTAAGTAGACTAGGGATGATACTGATACCAATAGGGGTTCCATGCATAACCATAGGTGCTATAAAATGCTTCGGCTGGGTTATACGTAGGATACGGTGGTTGAATCTCTATAGACCAGGGAGGGAATATGGGCTTTGGAGTAGGAATATAGTTTCTACCTATATGTTGGCAATAAGCTATGATTTGGTTTTGATGAACTTGCCAATCTTCAAATGCTCTCTGTCTAGCATTTTCGTACTCCTGTGAAACTATAAACCTTTGCATTTCTTGCATTTCATTTCCCCCTCCTACATTACCTTGCTGTTGGTTTCTCTCAACCTGTGGATGTCTACCATGGTATTGTACTGCGGCGTTATTTCGCCTCTTCAAAACTTTCGCACCATGGTATACATTTAAACCTATTGTATCGCGGGGTTCTGGTTCTTCGACTAATAATCCCCCCTGACTTATATCCACATCGAGATATTCAGCAATCAAAGTAATAAATATACCACCTCCTATTATGCTATGCGGTCTCATCCCCCTAACCATAGCTGATAAATAATAACACACACAATAAGGTATACTTACAGTGCTTTATGGGTCTCGAATACACATATGGTAAAACAAATCCTGTTCATTTACCTTTTCCTTGTTCTTACCTCTTTGTGTAATCGAATTAGCTAAAAACCTATGAATTACTCTTAATTCAGCTCTATCTATATCCAAATAAGAGTAATTTCCCCCTTTGAATCGGTGATGGCTTGTCATTTGACTCCATACACCATGTGTATCAAAATTTTCATCTATCTTTCTACCATTTAGTATCAACCCTCTACAATCGACAGATGCTAACTCCTCAGGCGTATATATACGTAAAGCCTGAGCCATGTCTAGTAAAGACATGTGGCGCATCGAACCTCCTAACAAAAATCTAATAAAAGATCGATCGGTTAAACTAGCTACCCGATCATTTAATTCTATACTACACAACAATTCTTCACACCATACTTTATATACAGGTCTACGCATGGTGAATAAACGTACCCAGTCGTTAAAAGTAGAATTACCATACCTCTGTGCAAGTAATTCCCTAATTGGCCCGGCCAATTCTACAGCTTCTAATGGTCCCCATTCTATGACCCTAGGTACCTCAACAACTTTAGAATGAAGAGTATGCAAACCCCTTTGGTATTTTGGATAATCTATCCAAAGTCTGTCAAATCTCAGGTTCGGGTGCAAATCTTCCAAGTGCATATCAGAAAATGTCATGACTGGATGAGGTATATCTTGTTTGTAGTAGTTATCCACCTCCTGTTGTTCCGCATTCTCAGCAGGAGCATTGCGAGCTTGGGATGAAGATTCACCCCTTTCAGTCGTTTTTCTTGAGTAATTCCTTGATAGCATCCTTCTCAACATGATTTTAGTAAAAGATTTGATGATTAACGGTTAAAAATTGTGATTTTGGGGGTGTTTTCTCGGATTTTTGCGCAGTATTTTCGCTGTATGTGTGGTGTGGGTTGGGGACTGATCAGTTCTGCCCCTTTTATTTTTTTTTTTTCGGTATTTTTGGAACTCCGCGAGTCGCGGTGTTTTTCCCTTTCAAACTCCGCGAGTCGCGGAGTTTATAATTTTTTTTTTTATATCTTATACTAATTAAAACAATTAAGTAATTAATTTTAAAATTTTGTTTCCCTTGTTATTTAGGACGAGGTCGTTTCGGATCGATGTCCTAGTCCGTCCTTCGACAAAATTTTAAAATTTGTCTTTTTGTAGCGATTGTTTTAAAAGCTTAGATTTTTTTAGTTTTTTTAATGTTTTTGGCATACTTTAATTCAATAAGATTAAAAATAATGATAATAAAAGTTCTCGTCCCTCCCTCGGGTAAAGCAATTTCGGTTCAACGACCTAGTCTTCAACTTACGACGAATTTTAAAAATCATATTTTTAACTTAATGAGATAAAGTAAATTTTTGTTTTTAAATTCACACAACTTAAATATAAAATTCAAAATTAATATTAAAAATTCACACTAAACTTAAAATTTAAAATGCATAAAAATAAAATTCATATTTTTAAAAATTAAAAATTCACACCAAACTTAATTTAAAAATTCATATTATAAATTCACACCAAACTTATATTAATTTTTCAAATATTTACAATTTTAAATATATTGATTTTACAAAGTTACAATATTAATTTAAGATTCATATATTAATTTTAAAAACATGGTAAAAATAAAATTAAAAATCTTTTTGTCTTTTTATCCCACTTTAATCAATCAAATATTATCAAAAATATGCGCCCCTCTTTTCGGTAAAGTAATTTCGGTTCCATGACCTAATTTAACTCATGACGAATTTTTGAAATATTTTGGGTTGATTGATTAAAGATATTTATACCTTAAGAATAAACGTTAAATTTCGCAGTGATGTAATAAATTTTTGAATGATATCAATAATTTCGGTCGCCAAACCTAATTTTATTCAATACCAATTTAATACTTTATAGCGAACAAATTAGCGTTTATTATCAAAAGGTTAAAAATAAAAATAATAAAAAAAATAAAAACTGTACAAACATACCTGTGAAATAGATTTCTTAGTTATATGATCTATCCCATTCGTAAGATAGTCGGTTTAATTGGTTTTCCATGGCTACATAGGCGTAACCTCGAGCATTCAGAGTTTTTTCTTCTAAACATATGAACGGTCCGTCTCTGCATAAAATAACAAATTCGGTGTTTGAATAGGTTTGATTATTTGAACATTTACCTCCATGTGACCATTTTTCGCATTTGTGACATCTTTCTAGGTGTCGTGCTCTTCTTTTCGCTGCGGATTTTGATTTTCCTTTACCAAATTGTAACTTATTATATTCGCATCTGGATTCTTTTCTAACTCCATCCAATCTTTCTCTGATTACTGATACTATTTCACTCGGAAGTGTGTCATTATTACGTTTAGTGATCAAAGCGTGTAGCATTAGACCATGGTTTAGTTCACAGGCAGTCTTCATTTCCTAAAAAAAATAAAAATTCAGAATGGGGGGAGAAGACTAGTTCTTTAGGGTCTGCTAGGGAAAGACCGTTCGGGTTCCATTTTCGAGAACTACACGAAAACAGACAATCTAACTCTAACAGAAATACATAAACCCCTTTAAAGACTTGATTCTCTCCACACTTAGTTAGCTGTGGTATCGAAATTGTGATTAAATTCATTGTCTTCTTCCATCGGACCATGTATGTAATGTTTAACTCTGTGACCATTAACTTTAAATTCAATCCCATTTGAATTTATTAATTCTATCATTCCGTATGGGAAAACTCTTTTGACTATGAATGGTCCAGACCATCTTGATTTCAATTTTCCAGGAAATAGCTTGAATCGTGAATTGAAAAGAAGAACTCTGTCTCCTTCTTTAAATTCTTTTGAACTTCCGATTCTTTTATCATGCCATTTCTTCGTTCTTTCTTTATAGATTAACGAATTTTCGTATGCTTCATGTCTTAATTCTTCTAATTCATTTAGTTGACTTAATCGTAGACGTCCGGCTTCATGTAAATCAAGATTACATGTCTTCAAAGCCCAAAATGCTTTGTGTTCAATTTCTACTGGAAGATGACATGCTTTTCCATAAACAAGTCTAAAAGGTGTGGTTCCAATTGGAGTTTTGTAGGCTGTTCTAAAAGCCCAGAGTGCATCCTCCAATTTAATAGACCATTCCTTCGGATTTGATCCTACGGTTTTCTCTAGAATACGTTTTAAAGCTCGGTTGGTATTTTTAACTTGTCCACTTGTTTGTGGATGATATGCGGTGGAGATTTTATGAGTTACTCCATATCTTTTAAGAACTTTCTCAAGTTGATTATTACAGAAATGAATACCCCGATCACTTATTAAAGCTTTCGGTGTTCCAAACCTTGCAAAAAGACGTTTTAAAAAGTTGACTACAACTCGTGCATCGTTAGTTGGGAGAGCTTCTGCTTCCGCCCATTTAGATACATAATCAATGGCTACGAGAATATAGAGATTATTATGAGATTTTGGAAATGGACCCATAAAGTCAATACCCCAAATGTCAAATACTTCACATACTTGGATGACATTTTGTGGCATTTCATCACGTTGACTTATTTTTCCAGCCCTTTGACAAGCATCACAGGATTTGCAAAGAAGGTGTGCGTCTTTGTAAATTGTAGGCCAATAGAATCCAGCATCATAAACTTTTCTTGCTGTTAGTTGAGGCCCATAATGCCCTCCTGTTGGTCCTGTGTGACAATGGTTTAAAATTTTACTAGCTTCATTTCCAAATACACATCGGCGTATTATTCCATCGGGACAACTTTTAAACAGATGTGGATCTTCCCAAAAATAGTGTTTTATATCACTGAACAATTTCTTTCGTTTTTGGTACGATAATCCTTTTTCAAGGAATCCACAAACTAAGTAGTTTGCATAGTCTGCAAACCATGGAATTTCATTATAATCTATCTTCAATAGATATTCATCAGGAAAGTTGTCTTGTATGGCCGATTCATTTAGAACTTCTAATTCGAGATTTTCAAGACGAGAAAGATGATCAGCGGCGAGATTTTCTGCTCCTCTTTTATCTCGGATTTCAATATCAAACTCTTGTAAGAGAAAGATCCAACGGATTAATCTTGGTTTAGCATCTTGTTTCGAAAATAGGTATCTAAGAGCAGAATGGTCGGTATAAACCGCCGTTTTTGCTAGAACGAGATATGATCGAAATTTGTCAAAAGCAAAGACAATACCAAGGAGTTCTTTTTCAGTAGTTGTATAGTTCGTTTGTGCTCCTTGTAACGTCTTACTAGCATAATATATAGGTTGAAATCGTTTTTCAATCCTTTGTCCTAAAACAGCTCCCATTGCAAAATCACTTGCATCGCACATTAGTTCAAATGGTAGATTCCAATTTGGTGTTATCATGATCGGCGCATTAGTGAGTTTCTCTTTAAGAATATTAAAAGATTTGATACACTCATCTGAAAAGATGAATGGAGCATCCTTTTCTAGGAGTTTATTCATAGGAGTGGCAATTTTAGAAAAATCTTTTATGAAACGTCGGTAAAAACCGGCATGCCCTAGAAAACTCCTAACTCCTCTAACATTGGTGGGATGTAGAAGTTTAGCAATTACATCTACTTTAGCTCTATCCACTTCAATTCCTTCTTTTGAAATTTTATGTCCAAGAACGATGCCCTCTTTAACCATGAAATGGCATTTCTCCCAACTAAGTACTAGATTTGATTGTTCGCATCTAATAAGCATTCGTTCCAGATTAACTAGACATGATTCAAATGTATCACCGAAGACTGAAAAGTCATCCATGAAAACTTCCATGCATTCTTCTATCATGTCGTGAAAAATCGCCATCATACACCTTTGAAAGGTTGCAGGGGCGTTGCAAAGTCCAAATGGCATGCGTTTGTAAGCAAAAGTACCATAAGATCACATGAATGTGGTTTTCTCTTGATCTTCGGGTGCTATTGGAATTTGAAAATATCCGGAAAATCCATCTAAAAAACAATAGTAACTATTTCCGGCTAATCTTTCCAACATTTGATCAATGAAAGGTAAGGGAAAGTGATCTTTTCTAGTGGCGTCATTTAATTTTCTATAATCAATACACACACGCCATCCTGTTACAGTCCTAGTAGGAATAAGCTCATTTTTCTCATTTGTAATGACAGTCATGCCACCCTTCTTAGGCACGCATTGAACTGGGTTTACCCATGGACTATCAGAGATTGGATAAATTAGACCTGCGTCTAGCAGTTTAATAATCTCTTTCTTAACTACATCTTGCATATTAGGATTTAGTCTTCGTTGGCGTTGCACATACGTTTTATGACCTTCTTCCATAAGGATTTTATGTGTGCAATACGAAGGACTTATTCCTTTAATATCATGAATCTTCCATGCAATGGCTGGTTTATGAGCTTTCAACACAGAAATGAGTTGTGATTTCTCATTTTCAGTAAGAGAAGACGATATTATTACAGGTAATTCAGATTCACCATGTAAATAAGCGTATTCCAAATGGTTTGGAAGTGGCTTTAACTCTAATTTCGGTGGTTCTTCTATCGATGATTTGTATCGATATCTGTCTTCTTCTTTTAGCATTTGAATTTCTTCTGTTGTTGGTTCATATCCATTAGCTATAAGTGTAGCTAACATTTCAGCTTCATCAATTGGTTCATTACCTTCTCCTAAAGAACATTCTCTTGTTCCTTGTAATTCTGGAAATTCTTCTAATAATTCTGCATGTGCATCTATAGTTTGAATATAATAGCATGTATCATCTGCAGATTGTGGTTGTTGCATTGCTCTATCAACTGAAAAGGTAACACTCTCATCCTCTATACTTAGGGTCAATTTCTTACCGAACACGTCTATCATTGCTTTAGCCGTATTTAAGAATGGTCTTCCTAATATGAGAGGAACTTGAGAATCCTCTTCCATGTCCAGAACAACAAAATCTACTGGAAATACTAAAGTACCAACTTTAACTAGCATGTTCTCCATTATCCCTCTAGGATATTTTATTGATCGATCGGCTAGTTGTATGCTTATTCTTGTTGGTTTCAATTCTCCAAGGTCTAGTTTAGCGTATAGTGAATACGGCATTAGATTTATACTAGCACCTAAGTCTGCCAATGCTTCTATTGAACTAAGACTACCCAGAAAACATGGAATTGTGAAACTTCCTGGATCAGATAGTTTTTCTGGTATCTTATTCAACAGCACTGCTGAACAATTAGCATTCATGGTAACAGCCGAGAGTTCTTCCATTTTCTTTCTATTTGAGATTAGATCTTTCAAGAATTTAGCATATCTAGGCATTCCTGAAATCACATCAATGAAAGGAAGATTTACATTTATCTGTTTAAACATATCCAAGAATTTGGATTGCTCGGCTTCAAGTTTCTCTTTCTTCATTTTACTCGGGTAAGGAAGTGGTGGTTGGTATGGTTTAACATAAGGTTTAGCCTTAACTGTGTTATCTTCATTAACCTTTTCAACTACCGGTTCTTTTTCCTTATCTTGATCAGGTTGTGGTTCTTGTGGAGTAGGAATAGCTTCATCAGAAGTTACAAGTATTTCAGGTGGTTTAAGTGTTGTACCACTTCTTGTGGTAATGGCTTTAGCTGTTTCATTCTGGGGGTTAGCATTTGTATCACTAGGTAGACTTCCCGGTTTTCTTTCACCTATTAACCTTGCTAGGTTACTTACTTCTTGTTCCAGATTTTGAATAGAAGCTTGTTGATTTCTAAATGCTTGAGCATTTTGTTCATTAGTTTGTTTCTGAGATGTGAAAAACTGCGTTTGAGTTTCAACTAGCTTCGTCATCATATCTTCTAAATTCGGCTTTTTATCATCGGTTTGTTGTGGTGGTTTGTTTTGAAAATTAGGTCTTTGCTGATTGTAAGTATTATTGGATACTTGTTGATTGCTAGGACCTTGTTGGTTGTTGTATGGAATATTTCTGTTATAGTTCTGGTTTTGATTGTAAATCGGTCTTAGCGGTTGATAATTATTCTGATAATTATTTCCAGGCCTTTGGTTTATGTATGAAATATTCTCTCTTTGTTCCATTGTTAATTCAATACTGAGACAATCTTTTGTCAAATGTGGTCCTCCACACTGCTCACAACTAATTCGTATTGAGTGAATATCTTTAGTCATCTTTTCCATTCATCTCTCCACAACATCTATCTTTGCGGAAATGGAATCTAAGTCATGGCTAGAATCGGCTCTAGCTGCTTTAGATGATCTAACGATATCTTTTTCTTGGTGCCACTCATGTGAGTGGGAAGCAGTGTTATCAATAATTTTGTAAGCATCAGTTTCGGTTTTCTTCATAATAGAACCACCAGCTGCTATATCTATGTCTTTTCTTGTAGTGATGTCGCATCTTTGGTAGAATATTTGTACTATTTGACAGGTGTCTAAACCATGTTGCGGACATCCTCTTAACAACTTTCCAAATCTAGTCCACGCCTCATATAGAGTTTCATTTGGCTTCTGTGTGAATGTAACAATTTCTCCTTGAAGTCTTACGGCTTTAGATGCAGGAAAGAATTGTTTAAGAAATTTTTCAACTAAAACGTCCCATGTATCAATCGCCCCTTCAGGTAATGATTCCAACCAATCTTTGGCTTCTCCCTTTAAAGTCCAGGGAAATAACATGAGATATATCTGTTCATCCTCCACTTCTCGGATTTTAAATAGTGTGCAGATCCTATTAAAGGTACGTAGATGTTCATTTGGATCTTCCTTCGACGCACCACTAAATTGGCATTGATTAGTCACCATGTGTAGAATTTGTCCTTTGATTTCATAATCTGGCGCATTAATGTCTGGATGAGTAATTGCGTAACCTTGGCCAGTGCGTTTAGCTCTCATTCGGTCTTCCATACTTAATGGTTCGTTACTTCCATAATTGAATTTGTTGAATCGGAATCACTAGAGGATTCTGATTTAATGGTTCATTCCTCAACAATCTCTGTTTGAATGATTGGTGGTTCCGGAGGAAAGTTTAGTGGTTCAGGATCTACGAATCGTCCCGGAATATTCTCCGGATTCTCAATTGTGAGGTTGGGTTCAAAAAATGGATTATCGGAAATTTGAACTGGAGTACTTGGTTGACTGGATGACGATTCTAAAGAAAAATCAACGGCGGTAATATTTGCTAAATGTCTTGATCTAGTTACAGGTGGTGAACGTACAAAAGGTGGTGAACGTCTTGCTCGGTGCATTCACTGAATATCCTATTAGTTTTTAAAAGGAAAGAAAAATTATAATAAGTTATCCAATCAATAGACTTTTCTGATTTTGCCCACGTTTCGAATAGCCAAAAGATGCAGCAGAGGGGCAGGATTCGTTTGGTCTCAATATAATTGAGGACTGTTTGGCTCCAATAATCCGGTCCACGTACAAATCCAACTATTACTACGAACCAGAAAATTTTGATGTCAATCAATTTAACTACTTAAAATAAATTTTCGTAATTTTAAGAAATTTAGATAAGAAGTAGAATAAAAATCTATGTCCTAAAAACTAGAATAGCGAGAAATAAGAAAGAAAAAGAGCGCGTCGGAAAAAGGTCGAAAAAGAAAAATGGTTGAAAAATAAAAGGTGACGGAAAAATAAAAGAAACTTATAACACTTAAAAACACTTGACTAACCTAACCTTATTACTACAACTAACTTAAAATTATAATCGCAAATTGAGATTACTAATTGGAATGATAATTGATACATAGGTAAAAGTCGTCTAAAAATATTAAAGCTTACAGGAAAAACTAAATCCCAAATGGAAATAACTTAAAAAGAAACTAAAACTTAAAAAGGCGTCGCAAAATTCTAAAGCACCTAAATCTTAATCTAAAGAAAAAGTACTTAAGGAATTCTACGGCAAAGCCTAAAAATCTAGAAATAAAAATAATTATGGCAAAAACTAAGTTTAAAACTAAATATGAGCTCAAAATACAAATATTACGCTAAAACGATTAAAAAGGGACAAAATATAAAAATATACAAAAAGTTGTAAAAAGTACATTTTTTATAAAAATATTATTTTTATATTAATTATTTATTAAAACTATTAATTTTACAATTTAATTAAACTAATTTAACTAAAATATAAATTAAATAAAAAGTAAAACTAATTATAATAATAATAATTAATTAGGGTTAATAATAATAATAATTAATAATTACTCCGTAATTAAATGCAGATTAGGGTTTCTGTCGGTGTCAGGGTGTCTCCGCGAGTCGCGGTATTCGAGGCTGCAAACTCCGCGAGTCGCGGGGTTCCAAACTTCAACTCAGGTACTTTTTTTAATTCGACGTTTTTTTTTCTTTTTTATTTTTTTTTTTATATTTTCTGTTTTATATTTTCTGTTTTATAATCTAAAATATTTATATAATAAAAACTTATATTTTAAAAACTAGAATAAAAATAGAACTACTTTATAAAAAAAATCTTAAAACTAGATTTATATATATATTTTTTTTCGGTTTTTTTTTGTTTTAAATGAAAACAAAATACTTAAATAAAACTTATATAAAAATAAAGAAACTTTATAAAACTTAAATATTTAACAAAATCTTAAAAATACTTATATTTTTGTTTTTCTTTTTATATTTTCGAATATTTAAAACGTATTTTTATAAAAACGAATTTTAATAAAAGTAAACTAAAAATCTTTTTTTTTTATGTAGCGTTGCGCTTCCGGCTTTTAAGCGAATCCCCGGCAGCGGCGCCAAAAATACTTGATGGTTAAAGCTAAGGGGTATAAAATACTATTAAATTTTACAAGAAAATACTATTAAATACGATACAATTTTACACAAGATATTTATTTATTTATAGAATGGATATACTTAAACCTTGCTACAACACTTATAGGCAGTGTACCTAATCGTACAGTAGTGTAGTTTTTAGTAAGTCCGGTTCGTTCCACATGGAAAATCTTTAAACAAAGCTTAACGCTATATTAGTTTACTTTTATAAAAATACAAATATATATATAAGTAATATTATTATTATAAAGGGGGGTTTTTACCGTTTAATGACTGGTTTGTCGATTTTAAAACTTTAGTCGCAGTTAAAACCAAATGTAAAATAATAAATAAATACAAGACTTAATTTAAAGCGTAAAGTAAATAACGATAATGAAATTGCGAATAATAAAAGTGCGATAAAATAAACTTGCGATAATTAAAAAGTACGAAAATTAAAGTGCAATTAAATACAATAACAATAAATAAAATGCGATAATTAGAAGTGCAATTAAATATAAAATAAAGGAAATAAAATATGAAATAAAAGAATTATGCTTATTTAAACTTTCGTAACCATGATGTTTGACGTGTTGATTTTAGTTTTATGCCCATGGGTTAATTGTCCTTTGTCCTGGATTATTTAATATGTCCGTCTGGTTTTTGTCCATAACAGTTCATCAGTCATAAATATAAAGTGCGAGTGTCCTCGTCAAATTATTCTTATACCCGAAGTTAAATATTCCAACTAATTGGGGACTTAAACTGTAACAAGATTTTAATACTTTGTTTAATAATTACACCAGGATGTCGACTGAGTGTAACCCAAGGTTTTAATATTTTGTTATCAATTATACCAAGTGTCCTTGTACATAATTTCACCCCTGTTTTAATTATTCTAGTGGCTATTAATCCATTCCCGTGTCCGGTTAAATGAACGATTATTCGTACATATAAATACCCTTCCCATCGTGTCCGATCGAGTGTATATGGTAATTTATAGGGACGCCCAATTGTAAATCTTTATATTAACATTAACAAACTATCATTTAGTTAAACAAATATAAAGCTCATTAATAGCCCATAGTCTAATTTCCATAAGTGCCGTTCTTTTGTCCAAACCCCAATTATGGTACAAAGCCCAATTACCCAATTTTAGTAATTAGCCCAACATCATGATTACTTTGGATTAAATAAGCATAATAATAACTTAGCTACGAGACATTAAATTAAAAAGGTTGAACATAACTTACAATGATTAAAAATAGCGTAGCGTTACACGGACAGAATTTCGACTTACACCCTTACAACATTCGCTAACATACCCTTATTATTACGATTAAAATTAAAATTAAAATTAAAATATAAATTATAAATATAAATATTACGTTTAGATAGATGGATGGATATATATTATGTTTTTTTTACGATCAGAATGCGCGAGCTTTATAGGCAGTTTCTAAATTTGGGGCTCCGCGACTCGTGTAATTTTTGCACTGCAAACTCCGCAACTTGCGGAGTTTGCTTTTACAGCTCACACAAGTTTGGAGCCTTTCTTGCCGACGGTTTATAATATATTATATAATATATAAATAATTATAAGAATTATTTAAATATTATATTATATTTATGTGCATAGTTGACTTGTAATTTTTAGTCCGTTGCGTCGAGCGTTCATGTCCTGGTTCCGGATTTTCGAACGTCCTTGCGTACAATTTAATATCTTGTACTTTGCGTTTTGAATCTTGTACTCTTGTAATTTCGAGACGTTTCTTATCAATAATTGGAACCTCTTTGATTGTATTTTGTACTTTTGAGCTTTTTGGTCGTTTGCGTCTTCAATTCGTCGAATCTGTCTTTTGTCTTTACCTTTTAATATTTAAACGAATATCACTTGTACATAGAACAATTGCAACTAAAAGCTTGTCTTTCTTGAGGAATAATGCTATGAAATATATGTTCGTTTTTAGCATTATCAGCCATAAAGGTCGTCTTGAGAGTATTCAAATCCATAGAACCCTGTTGCAAATTTCGCAACTCATTACGCAATTCCGACAAATCGGCTGAAGTCCGAAACTCCTCGAAGAATTCCTTCCTAAACTCGTCCCATGATAACGCCATAAACGGTTCACCACCGACACGATCAATCTTACCATCCAACCAATCCTTTGCCCTACCCCGCAATAAACTAGTAGCGAGTCTTGTCCTCTTCTCAAGAGGGCATTCAATAGTACGAAAACACCCTTCAACATCCGAAATCCATGTGGTGCTAACCAAAGGATCCGGTTTCACGTCATACATCGGAGGTTTAGTTCTCATGAAGCTCTTAAGACAATGCTCCATTTCACCACTATTTCGAAATTCGGAATACTTCCTATCCATTTCTTCTCAAAATGCACTCATTTGCTCCGCAACGGCGGCCGCAACTCTAGAGTTAAACTCCTCGTCATTCGTCTCGATCTCGTTTCGCGTCGTCATTCTAAAGAATGCAAAACGATTAGTCCACGAACGTATAAAACAACACGCATAATACCGCCCCATCTTGCTCGACACTCGTGGTACATCACTTGTTAAACACGATTTGCACCCGTAATAAGGTTTGCAAGTCCTTATTACGCACACACATCGTATCCCCTCGTTAGTACAATGACCATCTTGCTCGATGATATTCGCAACGCAACATAAACACAAACATAACACAATCGTATATTAATAATATCCACGTATTAATATACACGTTAGTCCACCTATCAATTAAGGCACTAACCAAATTCCCATTCCGACTCGTAATCCTACAAGTCCCGCAACAAATAAGCACACACAAAAGTCTAAGTCTAGGCACCTATCTCAAGTCACCTAAATCCCTTAGACCATGCTCTGATACCACTTGTAACAACCCAACCCATTTAACCATATGACAATGTGCCACAATTAAAAAAAATTCTGGAACAGTTGATCTAGACGGCGTCCAAAAGCTTGGACGGCGTCCAGCACTTAAGACTGGGACGGTGTAGCGACCCGACCAAATCGTCATTGACGGCGCCATCTACTTAGGTCCGTTACGTGGTCATAAGTCTTTAAAACAACGTTTGACCAAAAGATATGTCGCATTCATTTCAAATGTAAAGATTGTTCAAGTTTACAAGAATAGTTCCACCACAAGTTACGATACAAAGTTTTAAGTACAAATGAAACTTATGCGACACAATTTGAAAGTAGCCAAAAGACGCTCCATGTATGCATATATACTCGACATCCAATGCAAGTATCAAAATAATGAGCGGAAGCATGTAACACATATCGTTCAAAGACCTGAGAAAAACATAGAAATCTGTCAACGAAAACGTTGGTGAAATCATAGGTTTAAGTAAGTAAGTACAAGTGAACCACAAGATTTGCATCAATGAAATAATAGTAATACATTCCAAAAGTTTGTTTCACGAGCACCCAATTATCAATGCTTAACATTTCCTTCCATTGAACCCCATCACTTAGTGCTAGAACATACACTGTTTCTCGAAAATATATTTCATTCGTAAACGGTAGCGAACCGTTTGAATGAGGGTTTGTCAAACCCATATGGATCCATACAACATAAGTTCTCGCTTACACCCGGCAAGTGTAACTAATGATAATCGAATTGAGGATTTTGTTCTAAACTCGTATGTAGAATGTTTGTTTTCCTGTACTTGTGTTCACTTAGTAAAAGAAATGTTTATGTTTTCTCATCCCAAATGTAAGTTCAAAAAGAGTAAGAGTGGGACTATGATCTCACCTTGAGTGCACGAGTAGTAAAGTACTTCAACAAGTAAACGTGTGCAAAGAACAATGCTAGTCTTGACCTAAACAATAGTTTGTATCAATAACGGTAAGCACGATAGGTCAAAGATGTTCAATTAGTCCTATGGCTCGTTAAGACTCGATCATAATAGCATGTGAATCAAATTGTCATGTTTCATGCAAGGTACAAGTATAAAAACATGTTAGAACGATTGCACAATTATTTGGTTAAGTTTGATTAAAAGTCAACTTGGTCGGGTCAAAGTCAACGGAAAAGTCAACGGGGTCGGGTTCGGTATCCGACAATTTTTCTAAGTTATATAATCATATATGAGCATGTTGGCCAAATTTCATGTTAATCGGAGGTCCGTAGCATAGTAAACATTTTTATGTCAAATGACCAAAGTAACAGCCAGTTTTAGTACAATGGGACGGCGTCCCAAATGGCTAGACGGCGTCCCACAATGAAGGGTGGTACGGCGTCCTGACATCCTAGACGGCGTCTAGGTTCAAAAGGTGGGACGGCGTCCCTAGTATCGGGACGGCGTCCTGATCGGTTTCCAGGCCCTGTTTGCTGTATTCCTCAAATGGACGAACCAAAACACAACCAATCACATTTTATGATCCGCAAACAATTAGAATATGTATTTTATATCATCAGAAAGCTCTTTCGACAAGGAACGCAACTAAGCACTTTTCATCAAGCAAAAACATCATATACTATAACCGAAATCCCGCCAAGTGATCAATAGAGGTTTATTTTCAAGTTTCAAGTTTATCAATTGCAATTTAAGTTTCAGGAATCCAATTTATACATATGATATGCCGTTTTGAAGGTAATGAAACATGTAATACAACTAAACACTTATCAATAACATTAACAAGCATTCAACGCATCAAAAGTTCGTTTTAAGAGTTGTCAACCCTAACCAAAAGTTCACAAAATCAATAATCGCGTTTATGAAGTTTCTTTAATCAATCTATACATCAAAATGAAGCTAATGATACTAGTAACACTTTTAAAACATGCACATTAACAATCTAATAACATTTGATCATCCAAAATCAAGGATTTAGCAAGTAATTTTCATAATGAACTAGTTACACCAAAAACAACAAATCGAGCATACAAATTACGTACACGATATCACAATGAGCCATAGACACTAATTAACATACTTTTAAGTCAAGAACACAAATTTAAAGAAAACTAGTGTTTTAGAAATGTTACCCAAACGAGATGAAGTTGGTACCAAAATGAAGAGGATGAAGAGAGGATCACGAATATGTAATTTATTTTGTTGTAAGCCTCCTAGATCGAATTTAGATGATGATTGAATGAATTTGGAAATTGGGTGTGTTCTTGCTAGAGAGAAAGAGAGAGAGAGAGAGAGAGATGGTTGAATGGTGGTGATTGGGGTGGACTAGGTGACCTAGTCAACTAGTTTGCCCCGTGTCAATTTTAGTCCCTCGAGTTTGTAGTCGGGTGCGGAAAATACCTAAACGGAATATTTTAAAACGCATATTAACGGGAGATGTTATAAACATATAACGGAGTTTAAATTAGTATAACGGAAAAGAAAACGGAAAAAGGCGGGATGTTACATTACCTACTCCTTAAAAGAAATTTCGTCCCGAAATTTAAGTAGGCGTAGTAGTCGTTGTTTCTTCCTCGAGATCTTGCGTTTCTGAATTCACAAATAGATAAGGATACTTCCTTTGCATTTGATCTTGTCTTTCCCAAGTAAACTCGGGTCCCCTTTTGGCGTTCCAACGGATTTTAACAATCGGGATTCGGCTTTGTTTCAATGTCTTGACGGAGGTGTCCACAATTTCAACCGGTTCCTCCACAAAATGAAGTTTGTCATCAATAGTAAGTTCCTCGAGAGGAATGACGATATCGGGTTCGGCAAGACACTTTTTCAAGTTGGATACATGGAAAGTAGGATGAACGGAACTCAGTTGAGGCGGAAGATCTAAACGATAAGCAACGGTTCCAATACGCTCCAAGATTTCGAAAGGACCAATATACCGCGAATTTAGCTTCCCGCGTTTACCAAAACGGATTACACCCTTCCAAGGTGCGACTTTTAACATTACTCGGTCACCGACTTGAAATTCAAGATC
The DNA here is from genome assembly GCF_046630445.1 of Rutidosis leptorrhynchoides. Lineage (NCBI taxonomy): Eukaryota > Viridiplantae > Streptophyta > Magnoliopsida > Asterales > Asteraceae > Rutidosis > Rutidosis leptorrhynchoides. Next base: position 26,014,630 of record NC_092343.1, on the reverse strand, counting down.
GTTGCGTCGTTTGTCGGTATAGCTCTTTTGACGACTTCGGGCCGTCCTAAGCCTATCTCGGATTTGAATGATTTTCTCGGTGGTTTCGTGAATGAGTTCGGGTCCGGTGATTTGCACGTCGCCTACCTCGGCCCAACAAAGAGGTGAACGACATTTGCGGCCATATAGCGCTTCAAAAGGTGCGGCTTTAATACTCGCGTGATAACTATTGTTGTAAGAGAACTCGGCGAGAGGTAAGTGCTTGTCCCAAGCTTTTCCGAAATCAACCACACAAGCTCGTAACATGTCCTCTAAGGTTTGAATTGTGCGTTCGCTTTGTCCATCGGTTTGAGGATGATATGCGGTGCTCATGTCTAAACGCGTTCCCAACGCTTCTTGCAAAGTACGCCAAAATCTAGAAACGAAACGGCCATCTCGGTCGGAGATAATCGATAAAGGTACACCGTGTCGGGCTACGATCTCCTTAATGTAAAGTTGTGCAAGTTTCTCCATTTTGTCCGTTTCTTTCATGGCCAGGAAGTGTGCGGATTTGGTGAGACGGTCAACAATAACCCAAATGGTATCATAACCGCCCGTCGTTTTTGGTAGTTTGGTGATAAAATCCATCGTTATTCTTTCCCACTTCCATTGCGGGATCTCGGGTTGTTGAAGTAGTCCGGACGGTCTTTGGTGTTCGGCTTTGACCTTGGAACATGTCAAACACTTGGAAACATAAGTAGCTACGTCCCTTTTGATATTCGGCCACCAATATAGTTGTTTAAGGTCGTGGTACATCTTATTGGCACCGGGGTGAATCGAGTATCGTGACTTATGGGCTTCATCTAAAATAAGGCTTCGTAGGTCCCCATAACTAGGCACCCAAATCCTTCCGGCGTAATATCGGAGTCCGGTCTCCCTAATTTCGAATCGAGAGACGAGAATGTTCAAGAGCTCGTGTGAAAGGTTTTCATCCTTGAGAGCCTCATCTTGGGCTACCCGAATTTGGCTATTAAGGTTTGTGTGGATGGTGATGTTTAAGGCTCGGACACGAAGAGGCACCACTCTTTCTTTTCGACTTAAGGCATCGGCTACTACGTTTGCCTTCCCGGGATGGTAACGAAGCTCGCAATCGTAATCGTTTAAGGTTTCAATCCACCTTCGTTGTCTCATGTTTAGTTGCTTTTGATCGAAAATGTGTTGGAGGCTTTTGTGATCGGTGAAGATAGTACTCTTGGTTCCATAAAGATAGTGTCTCCACATTTTAAGTGCAAAGACAACGGCTCCGAGTTCGAGATCATGTGTCGTATAGTTTCGTTCATGAATTTTGAGTTGTCGAGAAGCATAAGCAATGACTTTCGTTCGTTGCATCAATACACACCCAAAACCATGTTTCGAGGCATCGCAATATACAACAAAGTCATCATTGCCTTCGGGAAGTGACAAGATAGGAGCGGTGGTTAGCTTCGTTTTCAAGATTTGAAATGCGGATTCATGTTCGGTCGCCCAAATGAATTTCTTTCCCTTGTGAGTCAATGCGGTTAGAGGACGTGCAACCAAAGAGAAATTTTCGATGAATCTACGATAGTACCCGGCGAGACCCAAAAATTGACGAATGTGAGTAGGAGTAGTAGGAGTCTCCCATTTGCTAATGGCTTCGATTTTCGTTGGATCGACTTTAATACCTTGGTCACTTACAACATGACCAAGAAATTGAACTTCCTTTAACCAAAATTCACACTTGGAGAATTTGGCATAGAGTTGTTCTTGTCTTAAAAGTTCAAGCACAAGTCGGAGATGTTGTTCGTGCTCTTCTTCATTTTTAGAATAGATCAATATGTCATCGATGAACACAATAACGAATTTATCGAGATACGGTTTGCACACGCGGTTCATAAGATCCATGAACACCGCCGGTGCGTTAGTGAGACCAAATGGCATGACAAGGAATTCATAACTACCATAACGAGTTCGGAAAGCGGTTTTGGAGACATCTTCCCCCTTAACCCTCAATTGATGATAACCCGAGCGGAGATCGATTTTCGAATATACACAAGACCCTTGTAGTTGATCAAAGAGGTCACGATGCGAGGAAGAGGATATCGGTTCTTAACCGTCAATTTATTTAGTTCACGATAATCAATGCACATTCGTAGGGATCCGTCTTTCTTTTTAACAAACAAAATCGGAGCGCCCCAAGGTGAATGGCTAGGTTGGATAAAACCACGATCAAGTAGTTCTTGGATTTGACTTTGCAATTCTTGCATTTCGGATGGAGCGAGTCTATACGGGGCACGTGCTACGGGTGCGGCTCCCGGAATAAGATCGATTTGGAATTCAACCGGTCGATGAGGTGGAAGACCCAGCAATTCATCGGGAAATACATCGGAATAGTCACTAACAATTGGCACATCATCGATATGCTTATCATCGGACTCGACTTTCTTAACGTGGGCAAGGATCGCAAAACAACCCTTACGGAGCAGTTTTCTAACTTTAAGACACGAAACGAGGTTGAGTCTGGTGCAACTCTTATCGCCATAAACAATCAAAGGTTCACCATTCTCGATAGGAATTCGGATTGCGGTAAGATCACAAAGGATGTGAGATTTCGTTTTGACTAACCAATTCATACCGATTATTACATCAAAGCTTCCTAGTTCCATGGGTAACAAGTCAATTTCAAATTCCTTACCCAAAATGTTTAACGTACACCCCCGGTAATATGTGTCGGCACTTAATAGTTTCCCGTTAGCCACTTCAATGGTATAAGTGGCATCTAATGGAAGAGGTGGAGTGCTAAAAGAATGAGTCAAAGTCTTGGATACAAAGCATTTATCGGCACCCGAATCGAATAAGCAAGAGACATAAGAATTGTTGAGAAGAAACGTACCCGTGACTAGTTCAGTGTCATCCCGGGCTTCCTCGGTGTTGATGTTGAAAGCTCGGCCGCGAATGTTGGGGTTATCTTTCTTCTTTGGGCATGCATTTCTATAATGACCTGTTTGACCACATTCGTAACAAGTGCCCGTCTTTGGTGTATTGGGCCACTTTCGAGCAACGGGAGTGGCACTTTTACAATCGTTGGCCTTATGACCAACTCCTTGGCACCGGTGGCAAATTAACTTGCCACATTCACCAAAGTGATGTTTGTTGCATTTGTTGCAAAGAGGTAGGTTCCCGGCATAACCCCTCTTGCCGTCGGAGGTGTAAGGCTTCTTAGCAAAGTTGTTGTTGCTTGATTGGGAGGGTTCCCACTTTCTTTTGTTGCCGCCCGATTTATCCTCGGCCTTAGGTGCCGGAACTACGATTTCGTCAACCGTTTCAATTAGTTGGCGAGCCATGTTCATAGCGGCTTGATGAGTAGTGGGTTGGGATGACATCACCCCTTGTTTGATGCTTTTTGGAAGACCGAGCATGTAGAGCTCAATCCTTTGAGATTCGGGGTTAACAAGATTAGGACACATCAAGGATAGTTCGGTGAAGCGTTGATTATAAGCTTTAAGATCGTTTCCGACCGCTTTCAAAGCTCTTAGTTCTTCCTCAAGCTTTCGGGTTTCTTCGCGCGGAAAATATTCAACAATCATCTTTTCCTTTAGATCGGCCCAAGAGAGGGCATGAGCTTCATCGGTGCCCACCGATTGAACATAGGTGTTCCACCATGTTAGAGCAATTCCGGAGAAAGTGTGAGTGGAGTATTTGACCTTGTCTTGGTCCCGACAACCGCTTATGCTAAAGACGGCTTCCATTTGCTCAAACCATCGGGTGAGCACGACCGGTCCCCCGGTTCCATCAAAAGTGTGAGGTTTGCACCCCATGAAAGCTTTATAGGAGCATCCCTCGTTTGAGTTTCCGGCTCCATTGTTGTTGTTGTTGTTGTTGTTGTGGTTGTTATTATTATTGTTGTTGGATGAGTGACCGGCCATGGCCGCATCTACGGCGGTAGCTATCATCCGTTCGAGATCTTGTTCGGGAGTTTCATTGCGGCGTACACAACGAGGAGCCATTGTTCCTTCAAGACACAAGAATATCATTGATTAGTATTCTCAATAATACTAACCGTGATATAGAATAAAGATAAAGAGAAGTTTTTCCTCGACTCGCCTTAAATTCTTTATGTCATAATGTCGGAACGTTCATATGAGTCACCGTAATATAATCCCGGAAATTATATTACCCTGATTCATATGTGCATTCGACATCATTTCATATAGTCAAGGTGGCGCGTCAATCAAATTAAACAACGTGAGATTAAGATGAACTAAGAGTAAATATGAGTAGAAGCATTCGAGTATAAATGCACAAGTAGTCAAGTAATTCCTACTTCAAGTCTATATGCCGGTTGTAGTCTAGACTCACCAATGTACCCTATGACTCGGGGTTGATACTAATGAACTCTAAATCCCTACAACCAACGCTCTGATACCATCTGTAGCGACCCGACCAAATCGTCATTGACGGCGCCGTCTACTTAGGTCCGTTACGTGGTCATAAGTCTTTAAAACAACGTTTGACCAAAAGATATGTCGCATTCATTTCAAATGTAAAGATTGTTCAAGTTTACAAGAATAGTTCCACCACAAGTTACGATACAAAGTTTTAAGTACAAATGAAACTTATGCGACACAATTTGAAAGTAGCCAAAAGACGCTCCATGTATGCATATATACTCGACATCCAATGCAAGTATCAAAATAATGAGCGGAAGCATGTAACACATATCGTTCAAAGACCTGAGAAAAACATAGAAATCTGTCAACGAAAACGTTGGTGAAATCATAGGTTTAAGTAAGTAAGTATAAGTGAACCACAAGATTTGATCAATGAAATAATAGTAATACATTCCAAAAGTTTGTTTCACGAGCACCCAATTATCAATGCTTAACATTTCCTTCCATTGAACCCCATCACTTAGTGCTAGAACATACACTGTTTCTCGAAAATATATTTCATTCGTAAACGGTAGCGAACCGTTTGAATGAGGGTTTGTCAAACCCATATGGATCCATACAACATAAGTTCTCGCTTACACCCGGCAAGTGTAACTAATGATAATCGAATTGAGGATTTTGTTCTAAACTCGTATGTAGAATGTTTGTTTTCCTGTACTTGTGTTCACTTAGTAAAAGAAATGTTTATGTTTTCTCATCCCAAATGTAAGTTCAAAAAGAGTAAGAGTGGGACTATGATCTCACCTTGAGTGCACGAGTAGTAAAGTACTTCAACAAGTAAACGTGTGCAAAGAACAATGCTAGTCTTGACCTAAACAATAGTTTGTATCAATAACGGTAAGCACGATAGGTCAAAGATGTTCAATTAGTCCTATGGCTCGTTAAGACTCGATCATAATAGCATGTGAATCAAATTGTCATGTTTCATGCAAGGTACAAGTATAAAAACATGTTAGAACGATTGCACAATTATTTGGTTAAGTTTGATTAAAAGTCAACTTGGTCGGGTCAAAGTCAACGGAAAAGTCAACGGGGTCGGGTTCGGTATCCGACAATTTTTCTAAGTTATATAATCATATATGAGCATGTTGGCCAAATTTCATGTTAATCGGAGGTCCGTAGCATAGTAAACATTTTTATGTCAAATGACCAAAGTAACAGCCAGTTTTAGTACAATGGGACGGCGTCCCAAATGGCTAGACGGCGTCCCACAATGAAGGGTGGGACGGCGTCCTGACATCCTAGACGGCGTCTAGGTTCAAAAGGTGGGACGGCGTCCCCAGTATCGGGACGGCGTCCTGATCGGTTTCCAGGCCCTGTTTGCTGTATTCCTCAAATGGACGAACCAAAACACAACCAATCACATTTTATGATCCGCAAACAATTAGAATATGTATTTTATATCATCGGAAAGCTCTTTCGACAAGGAACGCAACTAAGCACTTTTCATCAAGCAAAAACATCATATACTATAACCGAAATCCCGCCAAGTGATCAATAGAGGTTTATTTTCAAGTTTCAAGTTTATCAATTGCAATTTAAGTTTCGGGAATCCAATTTATACATATGATATGCCGTTTTGAAGGTAATGAAACATGTAATACAACTAAACACTTATCAATAACATTAACAAGCATTCAACGCATCAAAAGTTCGTTTTAAGAGTTGTCAACCCTAACCAAAAGTTCACAAAATCAATAATCGCGTTTATGAAGTTTCTTTAATCAATCTATACATCAAAATGAAGCTAATGATACTAGTAACACTTTTAAAACATGCACATTAACAATCTAATAACATTTGATCATCCAAAATCAAGGATTTAGCAAGTAATTTTCATAATGAACTAGTTACACCAAAAACAACAAATCGAGCATACAAATTACGTACACGACATCACAATGAGCCATAGACACTAATTAACATACTTTTAAGTCAAGAACACAAATTTAAAGAAAACTAGTGTTTTAGAAATGTTACCCAAACGAGATGAAGTTGGTACCAAAATGAAGAGGATGAAGAGAGGATCACGAATATGTAATTTATTTTGTTGTAAGCCTCCTAGATCGAATTTAGATGATGATTGAATGAATTTGGAAATTGGGTGTGTTCTTGCTAGAGAGAAAGAGAGAGAGAGAGAGAGATGGTTGAATGGTGGTGATTGGGGTGGACTAGGTGACCTAGTCAACTAGTTTGCCCCGTGTCAATTTTAGTCCCTCGAGTTTGTAGTCGGGTGCGGAAAATACCTAAACGGAATATTTTAAAACGCATATTAACGGGAGATGTTATAAACATATAACGGAGTTTAAATTAGTATAACGGAAAAGAAAACGGAAAAAGGCGGGATGTTACAGACGGCGTCCAGCCATCTGGGACGGTGTCCAGATGTACTAAAACATTCTGATCAGTTTTTTCGAACACACGCGGGCGAAAACCCGCTTCCCGACACTTTTAAACCAAAACACTTTCATAATATATTACAGTAGTTTAAACTAAGAGTTTTTCACAATAAAAACCGAGTTTTACGACACCGGGCCCACAACGACCCAAAATACCACAAGTGACTATTTTGACCCGTTAGTTTATACAAAAACATAGACCGAGCATGGGATTGGGGACATGCTACCCAATCCTAATCAAATCCAAAAGCAAGTCTTCAAAAGCAACTACGCAAGTCCACTAGTCCCCGCGCTTACCCGAGCCACCGCATCCATGCAATCTATAAAAATGTAAACAACGAGATGGTAAGCTAATGCTTAGTGAGTGATAACATACAACATACATATATATGTATAAAATAGACACGCTACAAAATATCAAATACCGCATACCGAAGCATCCAAGTATAAGGCAAGCTAAGCTAAGCATACCGTAGTCACTAAGCAACAAGCTATAGATACATCAACAAATATAAGTTCACCAACGACGATGTGAACAACGCCAAGAAGCTACACCCGGAGGGTTAGCTACATCACGACAATACAACAATATAAATATATACAACAATATAAACGACCAAGGTTAACCCCTTAACCCAAAACCGAGAACCAAATACAACAATGAAGATTGGCTGAACTACACTAGCCTTAGTAATCCGAAACCATACGAGATTACTATCTTCACAACATCGAGGTTGGCCGAACTACACGAGCCTTAGTAATCCGAAACCACACGAGATTACTACCTCAATAAGATGACCGAACTACACGCGTCACCATGAATCCGAACTACACGAGATTCATTTCGATAAGATGACCGAACTACACGCGTCATCGTGAATCCGAACTACATGCGATTCACTTCTCCAACTCAAACCCACGGTCACGGGATTATAAAATCCACCACATCGGGGTTATCCATTTCACAACGATATCAACCCTTCGCCATTGGGGTTGCAACATCTAAATCACAACCACGTGTGATAACGTACACACAAACATGTACCTAGCCAAAAGTGGTCAACCAAAACGCACAACCGTGCCAATTGGACCTAAACGCAAGTCCATCAAATCCACCTATATGTGAAGTGAGCTCTATAACCGAGAACCACTTCACCCGACCCGCACCCATCCTACACATACATATGCATATAGGATATTAACACTCACCTTGTCGCCTTGATGAATGCTTCCAAAATAATCCGCAACGCGCCGATGGAACGTACCTATTCCATTATTACAAACACAACAACACAATTAGGGTTAACTTACAAACCAACCCAATTGACACCTAGTGCAAATTCGACCCATTTGCACTTCCAAGCACGAAACGCGCCCAAACTAACCAATATCCACTAACACAAGTGAAAATGGTCCTAACACACCAATTAAGCCCGAACACAAGTGTTAAACACGTGTCATACCCATTTTGACACCAAAACCCTAATTTGACCCATTTCAAAATTAGGCAACCAAACACACCCAAAAGTGTTCCGACACTTCCATAATCACTAAACCTAGTGATTAAACTCACCATCAAACCCTAAACAAGGCCAAATCGTCAACCGACCCAAAACCCGCCAAGTGACAAGATTAACAAGTCACCATAAACCCATTTCATCACCTAAAAGGGTTTCACAGCAAACTAACTCAAAACCCTAACTTGAATATCAAATTTAACAAATGAAATTCGGAGTTTGAGCTTACCAATACCACCACAACGTAGCTAGGAGCGAGATGAACAACTTTAGAACCCGAGCTTTTGCGAGAAATCGACTCCTTCCTCTCCAAATCCACCTCTCTCTCTCTCTCTAAACTTCTCTTCTCTCTCTAGATAAGGTTGAGAGTGTTTTTGGTTGGTGAGAAATGATCCAAAGTGATCAACGAATCAGCCTTGAAGGCTCCAAAACGGCACCCAAGTGAATTTACCAAAATACCCCCTTTTTAAAATAAAAACACAGCTGGCTCGTCAGACAGGTTGGACGGCGTCCCGACCCTTGGACGGCGTCCCACGCTTCACATCTGGACGGTGTCCCATCCCTTGGACGGCGTCCCGATCTACTGAAATTTCAGAAACAGAAACAGGGAGTTACATATTTTTGTGCACGATATATGTGTATGGTTATTTAAAAATCGCGAGGCAACCTACGAGGGAGAAAAGGATACGAACCTACTCTGCTAAGCATTATGATAAATGGTTTTGTACACGAAATAGGTGTACTGTATTTAAATCTTGTGTTCTAACAAAATGTTGAATTTTATTGCTTATGATAAACCTATGAACTCACCAACCTTTTGGTTGACACTTTAAAGCATGTTTATTCTCAGGTATGAAAGAAATCTTCCGCTGTGCATTTGCTCATTTAGAGATATTACTTGGAGTCATTCATGACATATTTCAAAAGACGTTGCATTCGAGTCGTTGAGTTCATCAAGATTATTATTAAGTCAATTATAGTTGGATATATTATGAAATGATATGCATGCCGTCAACTTTCGATGAAATGAAAGTTTGTCTTTTAAAAATGAATGCAATATTTGTAAAATGTATCATATAGAGGTCAAGTACCTCGCAATGTAACCAAATGTAATGTATTCGTCCAGATGGATTAGGACGGGTGGTTAAACCAACCTAGGTTGTGATCAGGACTTGTCCACCCATATGAACTTAGCTACTTCATATGATTAAGACCCCCTGGTTATACTGTATCTGAAGTAACTATGAACTCAGTATGGCCGGATTTCCCGAGAGGCATCCAATGCGCTTTTAGGACACGGAACTTAGGAATTGAGACATGAATGACCTAGTATGCCTATTGACTGTTCCAAAGAGACCTCTTAGGAGCTGTTAAGATCTAGTTAGTTCCTTAACTGTGTGACCCAAACCTATTGCATGTTCTTGTTTGATTGTTACCCTAGGATTAAGTCATCTCAATTGTTTAGGTATATATTAGGTTTCTATCTGCTTTACTTTCAGTATATCAACTGTAATGATGTATAATGTTTAGACTGGTATGATCTCATTAGTATGATGAAATGGTTGTTAGTTTACATTAAGGTTTTGTCAACTTAATCTGACGGACTCCTTTCGTTTGTGATATGTGTTCACTCAACACGACATGTTGTTATTCAGTTATCCAAAATGATAACGAGGGTTAGGATTAGAGCTCAACTCACTAATAAACCTAGTACTTTACTTAGGATAACCTCCGAGGTATAGTTACCTTTCAATTATACAATCAAGTGACATATTTTTCACTACTTGACGAGAACTCCGAGGGTCTAGAGATAAGTATCTCTGTGTAATTGGCTCATCCAACCAGATCTACACCATTCTAATCATAGATTTAACATAGACATAATTACCTCTCCCTAGCCCAAACTGATATCTTGGTCAACATTTCCATGATCTGAATACTCCGGATATCCTTCCGTCATCTTTACTTTTTCGCAATTAGTACTATTAGCTTAAAATCAACTACTATCCTTTATCTAGGTAATATAACCAAAGAAAATTATCCACTTGATCTTCAATTCGTTAAACCATTCAAAAGTAAGACCCTAGGTTAACTTACATCTTCTACCTTAGAAAGTTAAAAGTGAATTTAGGCTCCGCAAAATATAAATAATAAACCACTGTTCTCCCTCTCGATGAAGCTGATTCTGACGCCTTGCGACCTAACGACACCGCATAAATAAAACCGTCCATTTCGGTCATATCAAATATTACATTGCACAAGGTCGTATATGTATACACGAGATAGGCTGTCATCTCCTAACTAATACGTCTGATTGGTAGGGATTTGATTGTAGTTGCTATCTATATGTACAATACAAATATGGTAAATATACACAGAATATTATCGGCTAATACTATTATTAATACTCATATCTAATAGACAAAAACGATGAATAGTAACCAGGGGCAATTTCGCCCTTTCACCTTTTTTATCTTCCACCTTTTTTTTTCAAAAAAAGCCCTCCCCCCCAACTTTGTTCAATAATTAAAATCGACCCCCCAACTAGGGGGTAAAGTGTCACAAAACCATTTTCATAAAAAATTTTAAATAAACTTCACCCAAATATTCAACGGGTCATATCTTCTCGCTCACAACGAGTTAAATTTTTCCGACACCATCGTTAAACTCGAAATAATTTTAGGAACACAATGTCACTAAGTATACGCAAAACGGACGGTTTTTTTTAAAAAACGCTAAATATTTGAGGTACTTTTCATACACGTTAATTTTGCGTTAAATTTTTAAAATTCGACAATTTCATAGCGAAACGCGGAGATGCACATATAATGTTAATTTAAAATAACATTTAAATCTTTCACGGATTATACATTTTAGTTCGATTCGAGTTGCGCTTCAACAACATCATCGTTAGCCACAAAATAATTTTACAAACTAAACGCAATAAAATACATTGAAAACCAAACCCCCGGCGCGAAGCGAGGGTTCAAAAACTAGTTATTACTATTTATTTTTTGGTTAAGACTTTCACATGCGTATTGAATATTTATATCTTTATTTTGGTTGTGACTTTCACATGCGTCACTCTGTCATGTTGTTGAGATTTGGATTTTATCCTAACGTGCGTAGGTGATATATGATCGCGAAAATGGTTAAGTTTTCTCTAAATTATGTTAATATTAGCGTTCAATAAAATAAATAAAAAATAAACACTTGAAAGTCATACTAGTCACTTGTTATTAATAGTGAGAATTTATAAGACTAAATTGGTCAATTTTGTAGCCAATTCAAACTTCTACGCCCAAACCCAAAATTTTCAACTTAATTCACACCCTTTTCCTTGTTTTTTCGTTTCAGGATAAAGATTACTAAGTGGAATTTTTTTGGTGCGAATAGTGAAATATTTGATCAAATTTTTGAGTTTGGATGTAGAAGTTTATTTTTTTTTTTTTTTTTTTTTTTTTTTTTTTTTTTTTTAGCAAATGATGTGAAACTAGTTGGATAAAGTACCCGTGCTTCGTAGCAGAGCTAATTTTTATAACAATAAATTATAAATAGACAACCAATAGTTCAAAACGATGATTTAATAACTTTTTCATAACTCCATATATATGTCCAACGGAAAAAATTTAAAATTAAAAAGCAAAAGCAAAAGCAAAATCATTAGTTATTTTAAAATTTAACCCTTGGTATGGATAGAAATTCATATATCCATATTTTTTTATTTTTTTTTTTACAAGAACATGGAATAAGAGAAATAAAGATTCAACTCATTGATTTTCTCTTTTAGGGTGTTTTTGGATGAAAGTAGCTGGAGCTGGAACTTGTAGCTGGAGCTGGAGCTTATGAAATAGAGCTGGAGCTGGAGTTTATTTTTTAAGCTGGTAGCTAGAGCTTATTATTTTTTATAAGTGTTTGGTAAACTAGCTGGAGCTTATTTTTCAGTTCATAAGCTCTACTTTTTTCAATAAGCTACTAAAAGTAGCTTATTTTTTCAGAGCTTATGATTTTCATAAGCTCTACTTTTTTTCTCTACCAAACGAAGCTTATGACTTGGAGCTTATTAAAATCATAAGCTCAAACTCCTATAAGCTCCCATAAGCTCCAACAAGCTCGTCACCCAAACACACCCTTAGTAAAGGGGAAATTCGCCCAAATACACTTTTTTATAAAGTTTTATTCCAAAATACACTTTTTGCGAAAAAAAAATTGTCTATTTACACCATTAGGTCGACCACCATTTGGGTCGACTACCCCTTGACCTGGTCGACCAGATCAAATTTCAATGTGGTCGACCAACATTCTTTGTAAGCGATGGTCGACTACTTCAAAAACACGGTCGACCAAGAGGTCGACCATAGTTGCATTGTGGTCGACCAACATGTAGGTCGACTAAGCATAAAAGCACGCTTTTATTGGATAAGATATATCAGATAACATACCGAACTTATTATTAAACCACAAAAACTTAAACACACCAAACAGAAAACATACAAACAAACATACATATCATCCATGACAGCTAAACACATTTAAAACTTAAAAAAAGAAGCTAATCATCACTCAAATTGTAAGTCAAGTCAAATTGTGTTAAGCATGAGGCTTCACGTTTTCCCTTCCCCTTCCCCTTTACCATCCCCTTCGGCTTTGCCTTCGTTTTTGACTTACACTTGGACTTTTGTGTACCTTCTGATAGATCATAATGTGTGGTGCAAGTTGATCTAGTGTGTCTTGGTTCCAAGCAACGACTGCATTTTCTTTTAGATTTGAAATTGTCTTTGTCTTCTCCCTGGGAAGGTATACGAGCAGTACTCTTCGGTCTACCTTATTGTGGTTTTGTAACCAATGGCGGTCGGACGGTTTGTAGGTGTCCTGGATCTATCCATTCAGAAATATGATCTAGCGGGTTAATGTCTTCCATGTATGCAGACTTGTACGTTTCAGTGTGGAAATACTTCTGAACGTGTGTAGTAACGTCACGTAAGACAAAATACCTTGCTACCACCATTACATGTCCACAAGGTAGACCGGAAAACTGCCATTGTTTACATGTGCAAGTTTTATCTTGTAGATTGACTTTACCGCCTTTTTCATATCCATCACTTCAAACTTAACCTGTGATATCGGTTTGACACTCCAAGTAAGAGACTTACGATTTCTTTTACCCAGCTTACACTCTGCATATGGTGTGACAGGTGTTGTTAAACCATCAGCAGTGTTTCGATGTTCCCAAAACCATTGTTGAACTGAAGCTCTAAAGAATTCAAGAAGCATTGTAACAGGGAGCTTCCTCGCATGAACTGACAGCGCGTTCATGGACTCTGCACTATTAGTAGTCAGGTAAGCATACCGAACACGATCTGCATGATGTCTAGACCATCTGTTGAGGCCAACAGTAGTGAGTGTACGTGTACTGTCTGGAATACGTCTTGATAGTATACCATAGTGGTGATCAAAATCAGATTTTCTATACGCTTTGCACATTTTCCAGTAGTGCCACTCGTAACTTTTAACCCTTTTAGACACACTTTTGAGGTTTCCCAACAAATGTCTAGCACATAGTGCATGAAAAACTTCTGGAAAGACAATTGATATGCCAGCGGCTATTGCAGGTGCCCTGTCAGATATAATAGTCAGATTATCAATACAACACCCCGAAAGACTGTAGAGAGTCTCTTAGATTACCAAAAAACCATGTCCAATGATCGGTGGTCTCTCCTGCTCCAATACCGTAGGCTAATGGAAGGATTCCATTGTTAGCATCCATAGCGACATCAATCAAGTTAGTCCCCAAGTAACGAATTTTTAAATGAGCCCCATCGACTATGATTACTGGTCGTACATAGTTAACAAACTAACGTGTCTACATATAAAAGTATTGGAAAATTGTTAATGAATACGAGTTAAATTAATAAGTAAATGAAGAGAGCATTAAACATACCGTTGCACCAATGGACATGTAACTCATAACAAATCTGCCTTCGTTGTCCGTTCGAATGTTGGTTACACTACCTGGGTTAGACAATCTAAGATTATATAGATAATTAGGTAGTACTTGAAAGGAATCTTCAAGACTACCCCTCAACATCTCAATTGCGTAACATTTGGCTTTCCATGCTTTGTGGTATGATAGACTTATTTTAAATCGCGCAGACATATCAGTCATGATATCATTGGGTCGATAGACACGACCTTCTTATTTCATCACCTCTTTCAGTATATTCCCTAGGACCTTCTTGGTGGCATGCCTCTGGTTTGGAAGAATTTGCGTATTTGAGCAGGTGTGTAGATCATTCAACTTCCGTACTTGAAAGTTGTTACTATCTTGTATACACCTAGCAGTAATTTGCAAAGAACAATTTGGTGATATGCATGTAGCCGTATACCTTAATTTGTCTGAGTACTTTGGTTTTATCTGGAACCCTTCAATAACACACTTTGTACGTAATTGCATAAGAAAATCTTCCTTGTTTTCGAAAGTCTGATTCAATTTAACTAGATCTGAGGTTTCATAGATTGTCATTGATCTAGGTTTCATTTCGGGTTGGGTGTTAGACAGTAACGGTGGCATGTTCCAAAATATATCATCTTGCTTGGGATTATACTTAATTGGCTGGTCATAATGAAATGTCCCGTTCTTATTGATTAAAAACGTTCCATATTAATTGATTTCGTTGCGAGGTTTTGACCTCTATATGAGACGTTTTTCAAAGACTGCATTCATTTTAAAACAAACCATAACCTTTATTTCATCAATAAAGGTTTAAAAAGCTTTACGTAGATTATCAAATAATGATAATCTAAAATATCCTGTTTACACACGACCATTACATAATGGTTTACAATACAAATATGTTACTACAAAATAAGTTTCTTGAATGCAGTTTTTACACAATATCATACAAGCATGGACTCCAAATCTCGTCCTTATTTAAGTATGCGACAGCGGAAGCTCTTAATAATCACCTGAGAATAAACATGCTTAAAACGTCAACAAAAATGTTGGTGAGTTATAGGTTTAACCTATATATATCAAATCATAATAATAGACCACAAGATTTCATATTTCAATACACATCCCATACATAGAGATAAAAATCATTCATATGGTGAACACCTGGTAACCGACATTAACAAGATGCATATATAAGAATATCCCCATCATTCCGGGACACCCTTCGGATATGATATAAATTTCGAAGTACTAAAGCATCCGGTACTTTGGATGGGGTTTGTTAGGCCCAATAGATCTATCTTTAGGATTCGCGTCAATTAGGGTGTCTGTTCCCTAATTCTTAGATTACCAGACTTAATAAAAAGGGGCATATTCGATTTCGATAATTCAACCATAGAATGTAGTTTCACGTACTTGTGTCTATTTTGTAAATCATTTATAAAACCTGCATGTATTCTCATCCCAAAAATATTAGATTTTAAAAGTGGGACTATAACTCACTTTCACAGATTTTTACTTCGTCGGGAAGTAAGACTTGGCCACTGGTTGATTCACGAACCTATAACAATATATACATATATATCAAAGTATGTTCAAAATATATTTACAACACTTTTAATATATTTTGATGTTTTAAGTTTATTAAGTCAGCTGTCCTCGTTAGTAACCTACAACTAGTTGTCCACAGTTAGATGTACAGAAATAAATCGATAAATATTATCTTGAATCAATCCACGACCCAGTGTATACGTATCTCAGTATTGATCACAACTCAAACTATATATATTTTGGAATCAACCTCAACCCTGTATAGCTAACTCCAACATTCACATATAGAGTGTCTATGGTTATTCCGAAATATATATAGATGTGTCGACATGATAGGTAGAAACATTGTATACGTGTCTATGGTATCTCAAGATTACATAATATATAATACAAGTTGATTAAGTTATGGTTGGAATAGATTTGTTACCAATTTTCACGTAGCTAAAATGAGAAAAATTATCCAATCTTGTTTTAGACATAACTTCTTCATTTTAAATCCGTTTTGAGTGAATCAAATTGCTATGGTTTCATATTGAACTCTATTTTATGAATCTAAACAAAAAAAGTATAGGTTTCTAGTCGGAAAAATAAGTTACAAGTCGTTTTTGTAAAGGTAGTCATTTCAGTCGAAAGAACGACGTCTAGATGACCATTTTAGAAAACATACTTCCACTTTGAGTTTAACCATAATTTTTGGATATAGTTTCATGTTCATAATGAAAATCATTTTCTCAGAATAACAACTTTTAAATCAAAGTTTATCATAGTTTTTAATTAACTAACCCAAAACAGCCCGCGGTGTTACTACGACGGCGTAAATCCGGTTTTACGGTGTTTTTCGTGTTTCCAGGTTTTAAATCATTAAGTTAGCATATCATATAGATATAGAACATGTGTTTATTTGATTTTAAAAGTCAAGTTAGAAGGATTAACTTTTGTTTGCGAACAAGTTTAGAATTAACTAAACTATGTTCTAGTGATTACAAGTTTAAACCTTCGAATAAGATAGCTTTATATGTATGAATCGAATGATGTTATGAACATCATTACTATCTTAATTTCCTTGGATAAACCTACTGGAAAAGATAAAAATGGATCTAGCTTCAACGGATCCTTGGATGGCTCGAAGTTCTTGAAGCAGAATCATGACACGAAAACAAGTTCAAGTAAGATCATCACTTGAAATAAGATTGTTATAGTTATAGAAATTGAACCAAAGTTTGAATATGATTATTACCTTGTATTAGAATGATAACCTACTGTAAGAAACAAAGATTTCTTGAGGTTGGATGATCACCTTACAAGATTGGAAGTGAGCTAGCAAACTTGAAAGTATTCTTGATTTTATGTAACTAGAACTTGTAGAATATATGAAGAACACTTAGAACTTGAAGATAGAACTTGAGAGAGATCAATTAGATGAAGAAAATTGAAGAATGAAAGTGTTTGTAGGTGTTTTTGGTCGTTGATGTATGGATTAGATATAAAGGATATGTAATTTTGTTTTCATGTAAATAAGTCATGAATGATTACTCATATTTTTGTAATTTTATGAGATATTTCATGCTAGTTGCCAAATGATGGTTCCCACATGTGTTAGGTGACTCACATGGGCTGCTAAGAGCTGATCATTGGAGTGTATATACCAATAGTACATACATATAAAAGCTGTGTATTGTACGAGTACGAATACGGGTGCATACGAGTAGAATTGTTGATGAAACTGAACGAGGATGTAATTGTAAGCATTTTTGTTAAGTAGAAGTATTTTGATAAGTATATTGAAGTCTTTCAAAAGTGTATAAATACATATTAAAACACTACATGTATATACATTTTAACTGAGTCGTTAAGTCATCGTTAGTCGTTACATGTAAATGTTGTTTTGAAACCTTTAGGTTAACGATCTTGTTAAATGTTGTTAACCCAATGTTTATATTATCAAAAGAGATTTTAAATTATTATATTATCATGATATTATGATGTACGAATATCTCTTAATATGATATATATATACATTAAATGCCGTTACAACGATAAACGTTACATATATGTCTCGTTTCAAAATCATTAAGTTAGTAGTCTTGTTTTTACATATGTAGTTCATTATTAATATAATTAATGATATGTTTACTTATCATAATATCATGTTAACTATATATATAACCATATATATGTCATCATATAGTTTTTTACAAGTTTTAACGTTCGTGAATCACCGGTCAACATGGGTGGTCAATTGTCTATATGAAACCTATTTCAATTAATCAAGTCTTAACAAGTTTGATTGCTTAACATGTTGGAAATATTTAATCATGTAAATATCAATCTCAATTAATATATATAAACATGGAAAAGTTCGGGTCACTACAGTGCCTACCCGTTAAATAAATTTCGTCCCTAAATTTTAAGCTGTTGAAGGTGTTGACGAATCTTCTGGAAATAGATGCGGGTATTTCTTCTTCATCTGATCTTCCCGCTCCCAGGTGAACTCGGGTCCTCTACGAGCATTCCATCGAACCTTAACAATTGGTATCTTGTTTTGCTTAAGTCTTTTAACCTCACGATCCATTATTTCGACGGGTTCTTCGATGAATTGAAGTTTTTCGTTGATTTGGATTTCATCTAACGGAATAGTGAGATCTTCTTTAGCAAAACATTTCTTCAAATTCGAGACGTGGAAAGTGTTATGTACTGCCGCGAGTTGTTGAGGTAACTCAAGTCGGTAAGCTACTGGTCCGACACGATCAATAATCTTGAATGGTCCAATATACCTTGGATTTAATTTCCCTCGTTTACCAAATCGAACAACGCCTTTCCAAGGTGCAACTTTAAGCATGACCATCTCTCCAATTTCAAATTCTATATCTTTTCTTTTAATGTCAGCGTAGCTCTTTTGTCGACTTTGGGCGGTTTTCAACCGTTGTTGAATTTGGATGATCTTCTCGGTAGTTTCTTGTATAATCTCCGGACCCGTAATCTGTCTATCCCCCACTTCACTCCAACAAATTGGAGACCTGCACTTTCTACCATAAAGTGCTTCAAACGGCACCATCTCAATGCTTGAATGGTAGCTGTTGTTGTAGGAAAATTCTGCTAATGGTAGATATCGATCCCAACTGTTTCCGAAATCAATAACACATGCTCGTAGCATGTCTTCAAGCGTTTGTATCGTCCTTTCGCTCTGCCCATCAGTTTGTGGATGATAGGCAGTACTCATGTCTAGACGAGTTCCTAATGCTTGCTGTAATGTCTGCCATAATCTTGAAATAAATCTGCCATCCCTATCAGAGATAATAGAGATTGGTATTCCATGTCTGGAGATGACTTCCTTCAAATACAGTCGTGCTAACTTCTCCATCTTGTCATCTTCTGTTATTGGCAGGAAGTGTGCTGATTTGGTGACACGATCAACTATTACCCAAATAGTATCAAAACCACTTGCAGTCCTTGGCAATTTAGTGATGAAATCCATGGTAATGTTTTCCCATTTCCATTCCGGGATTTCGGGTTGTTGAAGTAGACCTGATGGTTTCTGATGCTCAGCTTTGACCTTAGAACACGTCAAACATTCTCCTACGTATTTAGCAACATCGGCTTTCATACCCGGCCACCAAAAATGTTTCTTGAGATCCTTGTACATCTTCCCCGTTCCAGGATGTATTGAGTATCTGGTTTTATGAGCTTCTCTAAGTACCATTTCTCTCATATCTCCAAATTTTGGTACCCAAATCCTTTCAGCCCTATACCGGGTTCCGTCTTCCCGAATATTAAGATGCTTCTCCGATCCTTTGGGTATTTCATCCTTTAAATTTCCCTCTTTTAAAACTCCTTGTTGTGCCTCCTTTATTTGAGTAGTAAGGTTATTATGAATCATTATATTCATAGATTTTACTCGAATGGGTTCTCTGTCCTTCCTGCTCAAGGCATCGGCTACCACATTTGCCTTCCCCGGGTGGTAACGAATCTCAAAGTCGTAATCATTAAACAATTCAATCCACCTACGCTGCCTCATATTCAGTTGTTTCTGATTAAATATGTGTTGAAGACTTTTGTGGTCGGTATATATAATACTTTTGACCCCATATAAGTAGTGCCTCCAAGTCTTTAATGCAAAAACAACCGCGCCTAATTCCAAATCATGCGTCGTATAATTTTGTTCGTGAATCTTCAATTGTCTAGACGCATAAGCAATCACCTTCGTTCGTTGCATTAATACACAACCGAGACCTTGCTTTGATGCATCACAATAAATCACAAAATCATCATTCCCTTCAGGCAATGACAATATAGGTGCCGTAGTTAGCTTTTTCTTCAATAACTGAAACGCTTTCTCTTGTTCATCATTCCATTCAAATTTCTTCCCTTTATGCGTTAATGCAGTCAAGGGTTTTGCTATTCTGGAAAAGTCTTGGATGAACCTTCTGTAGTAACCAGCTAGTCCTAAAAACTGGCGTATGTGTTTCGGAGTTTTCGGGGTTTCCCACTTTTCAACAGTTTCTATCTTTGCCGGATCCACCTTAATACCTTCTTTGTTCACTATGTGACCGAGGAATTGAACTTCTTCCAACCAAAATGCACACTTTGAAAACTTAGCGTACAATTTTTCCTTCCTCAATACTTCTAACACCTTTCTCAAATGTTCACCGTGTTCTTCGTCATTCTTTGAGTAAATAAGTATGTCATCAATGAAAACAATGACAAACTTGTCAAGGTATGGTCCACACACTCGGTTCATAAGGTCCATGAACACAGCTGGTGCATTAGTTAAACCAAACGGCATGACCATAAACTCATAATGACCGTAACGTGTTCTGAAAGCAGTCTTTGTAATATCATCTTCTTTCACCCGCATTTGATGATACCCGGAACGTAAGTCAATCTTTGAATAAACAGACGAGCCTTGTAGTTGATCAAATAAGTCGTCGATTATCGGTAGTGGGTAGCGGTTCTTGATGGTAAGTTTGTTCAACTCTCGGTAGTCGATACACAACCTGAATGTACCATCTTTCTTCTTGACAAACAAAACAGGAGCTCCCCACGGTGATGTGCTTGGTCGAATGAAACCACGCTCTAAAAGTTCTTGTAATTGGCTTTGCAGTTCTTTCATCTCGCTGGGTGCGAGTCTGTAAGGAGCACGAGCTATTGGTGCAGTTCCTGGTACAAGATCTATTTGAAATTCAACGGATCGATGTGGGGGTAATCCCGGTAATTCTTTCGGAAATACATCGGGAAATTCTTTTGCAATGGGAACATCATTGATGCTCTTTTCTTCAGTTTGTACTTTCTCGACGTGTGCTAGAACAGCATAGCAACCTTTTCTTATTAGTTTTTGTGCCTTCAAATTACTAATAAGATGTAGCTTCGTGTTGCCCTTTTCTCCGTACACCATTAAGGGTTTTCCTTTTTCTCGTATAATGCGAATTGCATTTTTGTAACAAACGATCTCTGCTTTCACTTCTTTCAACCAGTCCATACCGATTATCACATCAAAACTCCCTAACTCTACTGGTATCAAATCAATCTTAAATGTTTCGCTAACCAGTTTAATTTCTCAATTCCGACATATATTATCTGCTGAAATTAATTTACCATTTGCTAATTCGAGAAAAAATTTACTATCCAAAGGCGTCAATGGACAACTTAATTTAGCACAAAAATCTCTACTCATATAGCTTCTATCCGCACCCGAATCAAATAAAACGTAAGCAGATTTATTGTCAATAAGAAACGTACCCGTAACAAGCTCCGGGTCTTCCTGTGCCTCTGTCGCATTAATATTGAAAACTCTTCCGCGACCTTGTCCATTCGTGTTCTCCTGGTTCGGGCAATTTCTAATAATGTGGCCCGGTTTTCCACATTTATAACAAACTACATTGGCATAACTTGCTCCGACACTACTTGCTCCGCCATT
This sequence comes from Rutidosis leptorrhynchoides, assembly GCF_046630445.1. Lineage (NCBI taxonomy): Eukaryota > Viridiplantae > Streptophyta > Magnoliopsida > Asterales > Asteraceae > Rutidosis > Rutidosis leptorrhynchoides. The sequence continues at coordinate 25,992,869 of NC_092343.1, read as the reverse complement.
ACTCGTTCCGACACCATTTGTTCCTTTCGTTCTGTTAACCCCTGGTCCGTAGACATCACACTTCGCCGCGCTATGACCATTTCTTTTACACTTGTTGTAAAATTTGGTGCAGAACCCCGAGTTATACTTTTCACACCTTTGGCATAGCTGCTTCTGATTGTTGTTGTTGTTGCGGTTATTATTGTTGTTAAGATGATTGTTGTGGTTGTTGTTGTTGTTGTTGTTGTTGTTGTTGTTGTTGTTGGGCCATTTGTTGTAGTTGCGATTGATGTTGCGATTGTTAGGATAGTTGTTGCGATTATTGTTATAATTGCTGTTGTTGTTGTATTGGTGATTCTTATCACCGTTTTCCTCCCACTTTCTTTTGACTTGCTTCACATTGGCCTCTTCAGTAGTCTGTTCTTTAATTCTTTCTTCAATCTGGTTCACTAGTTTGTGAGCCATTCTACATGCCTGTTGTATGGAGGCGGGCTCGTGTGAACTTATATCTTCTTGGATTCTTTCCGGTAATCCTTTCACAAACGCGTCGATCTTCTCTTCCTCATCTTCGAATGCTCCCGGACACAATAGGCACAATTCTGTGAATCGTCTTTCATACGTGTTAATATCAAATCCTTGGGTTCGTAACCCTCTAAGTTCTGTCTTGAGCTTATTGACCTCGGTTCTGGGACGGTACTTCTCGTTCATCAAGTGCTTGAATGCTGACCACGGTAGTGCGTACGCATCGTCTTGTCCCACTTGCTCTAGATAGGTATTCCACCATGTTAATGCAGAACCTGTGAAGGTATGCGTAGCGTACTTCACTTTGTCCTCTTCAGTACACTTACTTATGGCAAACACCGATTCGACCTTCTCGGTCCACCGTTTCAATCCGATTGGTCCTTCGGTTCCATCAAATTCCAAAGGTTTGCAGGCAGTGAATTCTTTGTAGGTGCATCCTACACGATTTCCTGTACTGCTAGATCCAAGGTTATTGTTGGTATGTAGCGCAGCCTGTACTGCGGCTATGTTTAAAGCTAGAAAAGTACGGAATTCCTCTTCATTCATATTCACGGTGTGTCGAGTAGTCGGTGCCATTTCCTTCAAAATAGTCAAATGGAACAAGTTAATCATACAGAATATTAAGAGTAGTTAATAGTATTTCGTAGCATAATATGAACTCATTTATAAAAGCTTTTTCTTCATATTAGCGTTTTATAAGTTTAAATTCGGGTAGTACCTACCCGTTAAGTTCATACTTAGTAGCTAATATACAATTCAACTACTACAATTCTATATGAAAAACTGATTATAATAATATTTCGCGTTCAAACTTTTATACAATATTTTACAAACTTACAATACCGCTTATTTTACATATAGCATGAAATATAGCACACAATAAATTTGATACAAGATGGTTGTGAAGATAATTCTAGCTAGTACACAAGTCGTTCAGTAAAGGCAATAAAGACACGTAATTCATACGTCCAGAAACAAGTCATGCATTCTGGTTTTACTAGGATTACTTCCCATCCTTGGTCTTGTGGAACATAACCGTTATGGCCGTTGATAAGACAGCGTGTTGTAACATCGTCAAAGGGACGAGGGTTACGTAATGTCCAACAGTCCCGTAACAATCTAAAAACCTCATTTCTTACCCCAATTACCGACTCCGTCACTTGTGGGAACGTTTTGTTTAATAGTTGTAGCCCGATGTTCTTGTTCTCACTTTGGTGAGAAGCGAACATTACTAATCCGTAAGCATAACATGCTTCTTTATGTTGCATGTTAGCCGCTTTTTCTAAATCACGAAGTCCAATATTCGGATATATTGAGTCAAAATAATTTCTTAACCCATTGCGTAAAATAGCATTTGGGTTCCCCGCAATATATGCGTCAAAGTAAACACATCGTAACTTATGGATTTCCCAATGTGATATCCCCCATCTTTCGAACGAAAGCCTTTTATAAACCAAGGCATTCTTGGAACGTTCTTCGAATGTCTTACAAACTGATCTCGCCTTAAATAGTTGTGCCGAAGAATTCTGACCGACTCTAGACAAGATTTCATCAATCATGTCTCCGGGTAGGTCTCTTAAAATATTGGGTTGTCTATCCATTTTGTGTTTTTATACTTTAAATAGACAAGAGTTAGATTCATAAAAAAAATACTTATTAATACAAGCAATTTTTACTTATATCATAAAGCATAAGCACACTATATTACTTATATTACACCACACGAATACAACTATCTTATTCCGACTCGCTTGTTTCTTCTTCTTCGGTTTTGGTTCGTTTTGCCAAGTTTCTAGGGATATATGATGTTCCCCTAATACGAGCCGTCGTTATCCACATTGGTTTAGAAAAACCTGGTGGTTTAGAGGTTCCCGGGTCATTGTTACAACTTAAGGACTTCGGGGGTTAACGATACATATAAAGTTCATCATGGTTGGAATTAGATTTCTCTATTTTTATGCCCTTTCCCTTATTATTTTCTTTTGCCTTTTTAAATTCAGTTGGGGTAATTTCTATAACATCATCGGAATTCTCGTCGGAATCTGATTCATCGGAGAATTGGTAATCCTCCCAATATTTTGCTTCCTTGGCGGAAACACCATTGACCATAATTAACCTTGGTCGGTTGGTTGAGGATTTTCTTTTACTTAACCGTTTTATTATTTCCCCCACCAGTTCTATTTTTTCATCCGGTTCCGATTCTTCTTCCGGTTCCGATTCTTCTTCCGGTTCCGACTCTTCTTCCGGTTCCTCTTCGGGAACTTGTGAATCAGTCCACGAATCATTCCAATTTACATTTGACTCTTCATTATTATTAGGTGAGTCAATGGGACTTGTTCTAGAGGTAGACATCTATCACATAATATCAAACACGATAAGAGATTAATATATCACATAATATTCATATGTTAAAAATATATAGTTTCCAACAAAAATGTTAAGCAATCATTTTTAAAGAAAACACGGTCGAAGTCCAGACTCACTAATGCATCCTAACAAACTCGATAAGACACACTAATGCAAATTTTCTGGTTCTCTAAGACCAACGCTCGGATACCAACTGAAATGTCCCTTTCTTATTGATTAAATACGTTCCATATTAATTGATTTCGTTGCGAGGTTTTGACCTCTATATGAGACGTTTTTCAAAGACTGCATTCATTTTAAAACAAACCATAACCTTTATTTCATCAATAAAGGTTTAAAAAGCTTTACGTAGATTATCAAATAATGATAATCTAAAATATCCTGTTTACACACGACCATTACATAATGGTTTACAATACAAATATGTTACAACAAAATAAGTTTCTTGAATGCAGTTTTTACACAATATCATACAAGCATGGACTCCAAATCTCATCCTTATTTAAGTATGCGACAGCGGAAGCTCTTAATAATCACCTGAGAATAAACATGCTTAAAACGTCAACAAAAATGTTGGTGAGTTATAGGTTTAACCTATATATATCAAATCATAATAATAGACCACAAGATTTCATATTTCAATACACATCCCATACATAGAGATAAAAATCATTCATATGGTGAACACCTGGTAACCGACATTAACAAGATGCATATATAAGAATATCCCCATCATTCCGGGACACCCTTCGGATATGATATAAATTTCGAAGTACTAAAGCATCCGGTACTTTGGATGGGGTTTGTTAGGCCCAATAGATCTATCTTTAGGATTCGCGTCAATTAGGGTGTCTGTTCCCTAATTCTTAGATTACCAGACTTAATAAAAAGGGGCATATTCGATTTCGATAATTCAACCATAGAATGTAGTTTCACGTACTTGTGTCTATTTTGTAAATCATTTATAAAACCTGCATGTATTCTCATCCCAAAAATATTAGATTTTAAAAGTGGGACTATAACTCACTTTCACAGATTTTTACTTCGTCGGGAAGTAAGACTTGGCCACTGGTTGATTCACGAACCTATAACAATATATACATATATATCAAAGTATGTTCAAAATATATTTACAACACTTTTAATATATTTTGATGTTTTAAGTTTATTAAGTCAGCTGTCCTCGTTAGTAACCTACAACTAGTTGTCCACAGTTATATGTACAGAAATAAATCGATAAATATTATCTTGAATCAATCCACGACCCAGTGTATACGTATCTCAGTATTGATCACAACTCAAACTATATATATTTTGGAATCAACCTCAACCCTGTATAGCTAACTCCAACATTCACATATAGAGTGTCTATGGTTGTTCCGAAATATATATAGATGTGTCGACATGATAGGTCGAAACATTGTATACGTGTCTATGGTATCTCAAGATTACATAATATATAATACAAGTTGATTAAGTTATGGTTGGAATAGATTTGTTACCAATTTTCACGTAGCTAAAATGAGAAAAATTATCCAATCTTGTTTTACCCATAACTTCTTCATTTTAAATCCGTTTTGAGTGAATCAAATTGCTATGGTTTCATATTGAACTCTATTTTATGAATCTAAACAAAAAAAGTATAGGTTTCTAGTCGGAAAAATAAGTTACAAGTCGTTTTTGTAAAGGTAGTCATTTCAGTCGAAAGAATGACGTCTAGATGACCAATTTAGAAAACATACTTCCACTTTGAGTTTAACCATAATTTTTGGATATAGTTTCATGTTCATAATAAAAATCATTTTCTCAAAATAACAACTTTTAAATCAAAGTTTATCATAGTTTTTAATTAACTAACCCAAAACAGCCCGCGGTGTTACTACGACGGCGTAAATCCGGTTTTACGGTGTTTTTTGTGTTTCCAGGTTTTAAATCATTAAGTTAGCATATCATATAGATATAGAACATGTGTTTAGTTTATTTTAAAAGTCAAGTTAGAAGGATTAACTTTTGTTTGCGAACAAGTTTAGAATTAACTAAACTATGTTCTAGTGATTACAAGTTTAAACCTTCGAATAAGATAGCTTTATATGTATGAATCGAATGATGTTATGAACATAATTACTACCTTAATTTCCTTGGATAAACCTACTGGAAAAGATAAAAATGGATCTAGCTTCAACGGATCCTTGGATGGCTCGAAGTTCTTGAAGCAGAATCATGACACGAAAACAAGTTCAAGTAAGATCATCACTTGAAATAAGATTGTTATAGTTATAGAAATTGAACCAAAGTTTGAATATGATTATTACCTTGTATTAGAATGATAACCTACTGTAAGAAACAAAGATTTCTTGAGGTTGGATGATCACCTTACAAGATTGGAAGTGAGCTAGAAAACTTGAAAGTATTCTTGATTTTATGTAACTAGAACTTGTAGAATATATGAAGAACACTTAGAACTTGAAGATAGAACTTGAGAGAGATCAATTAGATGAAGAAAATTGAAGAATGAAAGTGTTTATAGGTGTTTTTGGTCGTTGGTGTATGGATTAGATATAAAGGATATGTAATTTTGTTTTCATGTAAATAAGTCATGAATGATTACTCATATTTTTGTAATTTTATGAGATATTTCATGCTAGTTGCCAAATGATGATTCCCACATGTGTTAGGTGACTCACATGGGCTGCTAAGAGCTGATCATTGGAGTGTATATACCAATAGTACATACATATAAAAGCTGTGTATTGTACGAGTACGAATACGGGTGCATACGAGTAGAATTGTTGATGAAACTGAACGAGGATGTAATTGTAAGCATTTTTGTTAAGTAGAAGTATTTTGATAAGTATATTGAAGTCTTTCAAAAGTGTATAAATACATATTAAAACACTACATGTATATACATTTTAACTAAGTCGTTAAGTCATCGTTAGTCGTTACATGTAAATGTTGTTTTGAAACCTTTAGGTTAACGATCTTGTTAAATGTTGTTAACCCAATGTTTATATTATCAAAAGAGATTTTAAATTATTATATTATCATGATATTATGATGTACGAATATCTCTTAATATGATATATATACATTAAATGTCGTTACAACGATAAACGTTACATATATGTCTCGTTTCAAAATCATTAAGTTAGTAGTCTTGTTTTTACATATGTAGTTCATTGTTAATATAATTAATGATATGTTTACTTATCATAATATCATGTTAACTATATATATAACCATATATATGTCATCATATAGTTTTTTACAAGTTTTAACGTTCGTGAATCACCGGTCAACTTGGGTGGTCAATTGTCTATATGAAACCTATTTCAATTAATCAAGTCTTAACAAGTTTGATTGCTTAACATGTTGGAAACATTTAATCATGTAAATATCAATCTCAATTAATATATATAAACATGGAAAAGTTCGGGTCACTACACATAAGTTGATGTTTGATCGACGTATTCATCTTCGTATTCATCATCACTATCAGGAACATCATCCTCATCAACTATGTAGTTAGAAAAAGGGTGTTTTGTTGGTTTGACTGGATTCACATTTTCCATATCATCATGCTCGGAATCGCTTTGATCAGATGTAGGTAGGTCAACGAGGTAAGGATCTTCCTTTTCTTCAACTTGTGGTTGTTTTGGGTTCAACATATTGGTGTATTGTATTTGTTGGTTGATTTCATCTGTTGTTTGAGTGTGTAAGTTGAACTGATTTACAGATTGATTTTGTAGGTTGGAATGATTTGTGTATGGATGTGTATGGTTGTACTGAGCATTGTACGGGTGGTGTAGGCTGAACTGATTGTCAGTTTAGTGTTCTATGTCGTACTAATTGAAGGATGATTGTTGTTGGTTGAACTGATTATTGTATGGATGTTATAGGTTGAACTGATTATTGTATGGATGTAGTAGGTTGAACTGATTATTCGATGGATGATGTAGGTTGAATTGATTATTGGATGGATGCTGTAGGTTGTACTGATTATTGTAAGGATGTTGTAGGTTGAACTGATTATTGGTGGGTTGTTGTAGGTTTAACTGATTATTGTATTGTTGTTGTAGGTTGAACTGATCAGAAGGATTAGTAAGGTTTCGACCTAAAACATGCATTGAATTCGTTATATCTTCTAGATATATGTGAATGGGTTGATTTGAGATGGCGAAATTCATAAAATCATTAAAATCATCTTCATCATCATTGATATCCAAGACACAGTTATTGACAACGTATTTCATAGATATAACTAAATCGTGTGAAACATCGATCTTTTTTAACACATTTTTTAACAAAATCGTACGATTTAAGGGTTTGTTTGGCGCGATTGGAAGTTTCAAAGGTACTCTTGGACAATTAAGTGGCATATAAACTATATGACTATTGACATGTTCAAAATAACCTCCTGAACAAATATATATCTTTAACTTACTCATCACTAAAAATGTAAAGGCATATAAAAGTAGGGAAGTATTACTCACCAGTAAGTGATGACCTCAAAATGACCTCTGAATAACTTCAACTACTAATTTGTTGTGAATATGAATTTGGTGTGTTTGAATATCGATCATGTAGGCTACTAGTTATAGAGTACAAAAGGATAAAAGGATCTAACGTTGTCCAATTAAATTCATGAAAGATGGATTTCCTATTCGTAGCTAATTAGGATAAGAAATGTTATCTAAATGTGGGACCTAGGTTGCCTTTTTAATCATGAATACCATTTATGGTCGACTACTTCATATTTAGTGGCCGACTAAAGCATATTATTCAAGTGGTAGACCCACAAAAGGGTCGACTATAGTGGATTTCAGAAGTGGTCGACCACTTCACACATAGTGGTCGACTATAGCACTTTTTACAAATGGTCGACCCACGACAGGGTCGACTATAATGTATTTCAGCAGTGGTCGACCACACTTTACAATGTTGGTCGACCACTCAAAATTGAACCTGTAAAAGCAGTATGTTTGGAGCCTGTTCAACCTGCTGACTTAGTATACAACTACACACTACACATACATACAACACTAAATAACCTTTTCAAAATACAATACCAACACAAACATTAGATCGACCTTTTACGTACTTCAATTCGGGATCTAAAGAATGTCCTCCCCATCCTGTGTCTGTATTCCAATGCAACCTTCGCCGTATCTTTCTCAAACGGATACGTTAGCTCACAAAACACCCGCTCCATGTGTATGCAAACCCATACACCACAGTCACCATAATATCCTGACTGTTGAGGTGAGTCGATATACGTAAATGTAGATGGCATCGAGACATCCGGTGGAGGAGTGTAGCTAATTGCCCTCAAGAACTCTGGCAGACACTGACCCAACTCTTTAACATAATAAGCGCGGTGGTCAATTGATTTATGCTTGACAAAACTATCATAAATGACGACGGTGAGTCCTTAAGATCAAGCACAATAAGCACCCAGTGATCCGCATCTTCCAAACAGGTTGGGAATAGGACCTACAATTTAAAGTTATACAAATAACTATAATCTGAATGTATATGTCTATGTATATGAAAACTGTATATGTATATGTATAAAGTATACTAACCTTCTGACACTTCGACCAATGTGGGAAAGGGAGTCTCGAACCATCTTCATAACAAGTAATATCGGGATTGGTATATTTCGGGTCAAGTGTTACACCCGTTTTAAAGATCCCCATCCACTTAATCATGTCGACCGGCATGATCGCACATCTTTGATGGTCCTTTAGTGGCTGAAAATCCATTTGATCTAAACGGTAGCTCTACCACAACAACATAGATCCCCAACCATTAATATTCTGCAATTAACAAACACGTAGTCAATCTCATGTTTTCGAAGTTAACTTTATGATATTAATAATAAGTTTATAAAACACTTACAAAGTTATCTAAGTAACCGCCTTCAAATTTGTTGTAGATCCGCTCCCAAAACTCGTCAGTGATGAACATAAATGTGTCGGATAGGCCCCGAACAAATACAGAAATGCACTCGTAATGTGGAGTCATCATCTCTTCCGGTGTCTTAGGGCCTTCTAGATTCCTTTCATCATCATATAATGTGGAAGGGCTGGGATAGATAAGTCCAGATCCATGGATCAAATCGTCAACGATTTCTAGAATAACATTATCAGCAACTACCGGAGCCCTCAGTCTCCCCGTCTTCTGTTATTTTATCGGGATTTCGGTCTCTAGTATGTCAGGCTTTCTCTTACTAGCCTTTTTGATCATCTGTGATGGTGTAACGTAAGGAGACATCCTTGCCCTTGCAACCCGACGGTCCCTTTTGCTTCTCCTCACATAAACCGGTGAAGCAACCTTCACATTATCAAACATATCATTCTTGGTATTTTGAACTTCTACATCTGACACGTATCCACCAATGAAACCACCATCATCCTGTCACAGAGAACACAGGACAAATTTAAAACAGAAAGATTCAGTATAGTCGACCTTGATTAAGGTCGACTATAGTATAACTTTACTATAGTCGACCTAATTAATGGTCGACTATAAGCAAATAATGTGATAGTCGACATGTTGTATGGTCGACTACTCCACAACAAACTGCACAGTTTATACTTTGGTAAAATTATCATATTGCACAATAAATGAATTATATAATAACAAATTACATGTACTTGTTGTTGCTGCTGTTGTTGTTGTTAAAGCTTTTGTATCATAGAATGGAGTTTTAAAATACTTGTTACATGGATGCCGCGAGAAACATATAAACTCTGCACTATCTTTAGTGTCTCACGGGTAACACGGATGTCAGACTCAACCCGATCACTCATCACCTTAATCTCCTTAGCATGTTTCTTTTCCTGATCATCTACTCTCTTTGTCAAATTCTGAATCATATCCATCAACTCCTTCTTCGTCTCATCATCAAATTTCTTCGGATCATCAGCTTTCTTCACCGGGACTTTAGCATCGGGGTTCTTGAAATAGTTGACACTAGCAACCCACCACTCACACTTAGCCTCTGTCTTGGTGGGCCTCAAGCGACTACAAGGTAGTTCTTCGGTAGGGATATCATCCTGTCATACACATATACATATACATATACATATACATATACATATACATATACATATACATATACATATACATATACATATACATATACATATACATATAGATACACATTCAAGCACTGATATACATATACATATACATACACATATACATATACATATACATATACATATACATATACATATACATATACATATACATATACATATACATATACATATACATATACATATACATACACTTTTTGGTATAAATATACTCGCCGGGAGTTGCATCAACTCAACGTACTCATTCCAGCCCATGACTTTCTTCTTCCGTTTCCAGTGGATTCCACGAGTTATGCCATCACTTTACGGCTTGAAAGCGTATGCTTCTATTCGCTCTTTGTATGCCTCCCATATCCACATCTTCAAAACAAAAGTCAAATTTGATTAAACATGAGACGTGTTAATTGCTTAACAGGGTGTAGGTACGGATGAATACCTTAAATGCCCAAGTGAAGCCGCTCAAATGGTATGTCATCACCCCCTTCCTGGTTTTATCTGCTGCCCTCTCTTTATAAGGTACTAACACGTGATTCAAACTATTGTAAAGTTTGGTCCATAAGAAAGAACCCCATGGATACTTGTTCATCAAATCAAAGTCCTCTATTAAAAGCAGCATATCATCGTCTACACCATCCCGCAACTGCTTGCCAAGGAAGCATAAGTGTATTATCAACGCAATGGCGACTATGACCTTATCTTTGATAGTTCCTTTCAACTCATCCTTAAAAAGGCCTAGTAAAACTCTGAAAGATGACAGGGACCACTATGTCGTTTACTAAAAACACGAGATGAAATCGAGTGGTCAAAATCAGACCTCTATTGACCTATCCAATCTACAAAAGATGTAACCGGACCAAACCACATCCTGGTAACCAAGCGAAACTCAGGTCTACTACACCTAATGACATGATCTAGGGTAACTCGAAACCATAGCTCTTCTGGCTCCTCACATATTTCGCGTCCGTTGATTGCAAAGTTTTTCGGACAGTCAATCTGATTCATTAATAAGCAATGTATGTATCCCGGATCATTGTCATCACACTTTATATCTAACCAATGACCAAAACACGTTTCTCTGAAAATCTTTGTCTGAGACGGAGTCAGTTTGTCCTTAATCTCAAGAATAAGAGACATCTTGCTTCGAATGGTGACCTTCGCCTCGAACCAAACCTGTAATCAAACAATGAGAATGTCATTATACATATATGTATGTTAATATACATACATTTAACTATACATATACATACATTTAACTATACATATACAAACCATAAAAAAGGGACATATACAGTATAGTCGACCTTGATTCCGGTCGACTATAGTTTAATTCTACTATAGTCGACCCATGCAGTGGTCGACTATAGTGTATTTTGGTGTCATTCAACCCCTAGAAAGGTCATGTATGTAAGTGCTCTTCTGCCCTAACTAATATATCTAATTTATTAGTAGCATCACCACCACCATCATCATACAGTTATACACTTTAGCAAAAACAATTGGAGATATGTATATCTATAGTTACATATACATATACATATACATTTACACATACAGTTACATATACCTATACATATACTGACATATACACACATACAGATACATCCATACACACATATACATAAACATACAGTGACCCATACATACATATACATATATACACAAGCAGATACACTAACATAAAGATACACTAACGCGAATTAGGTTTTACCTCAATATCTGTCATTTTTGCCTGACGATCGATTTAGGGTTTATGTGCAATTGATTGAATCTGCAATGAATCAGGGTTGGTTCGTATCTAGGGTTTGTGGAGCGAAATTTTGTTAAAATTATAATTTGAATTGTGTGAAACTTGCTATTTGATTGTCTTTTTGTATACTCGACCAACATTAAGGTCGCCCTTGTTTTTTTTGGGTCGAATATAGTGGTCGACCTATAAAACATGGTAGTCGACCTTTCCAGTTATAAACGAAGGTCGACCACATTGAAATTTGGTGTGGTCGACCAGGTCAAAGGGTAGTCGACCTAATGGTGTAAATAGACAATTTTTTCGCAAAAAGTGTATTTTGGAATAAAACTTTACAAAAAAGTGTATTTTGGGGAATTTAAGTATCAACTACTAAGTTGAACTTATGGACCAAGCCCACGAGTAAAAAAACTTTAAGGCTTGAGGGAGCAGTAGCATAAATCCAGTCATGCTACAGGTTACTTTATTCACTTCATAAACTATTGGGTAGTCGACCATGTATTGGGTCGCCCGCGTTGTTTCTTGTTGGGGTAGTCGACCATAAAAAAATGAGAGGTAGTCGACCATGTTTACATGGTAGTCGACTGGGGACTCAATGAAGCTTGGTCGACCACCTTGAAAAAGGAGGTGGTCGACCATGATATATGGTGGTCGACCAGCACTTTGGTCTACCCAATGGTGTAAAAAGACAATTTTTTTTTAAAAACTATATTTTGAATGAAAACATTTTAAAAAAGTGTATTTTGGTCAATTACCCATTTTTTTGGCCCAACTTATTGTTTCAATGAGTTGGATCTTTACCACTTTACTAAGAGAAATTCGCCAAAATACACTTTTTGCGAAAAAAAATTGTCTATTTACACCATTAGGTCGACCACCCTTTGGGTCGACTACCCTTTGACCTGGTCGACCACACCAAATTTCAATGTGGTCGACCTTCGTTTATAACTGGAAAGGTCGACTACCATGTTTTATAGGTCGACCACTATATTCGACCCAAAAAAAACAAGGGCGACCTTAATGTTGGTCGAGTATACAAAAAGACAATCAAATAGCGAGTTTCACACAATTCAAATTACAATTTTAACAAAATTTCGCTCCACAAACCCTAGATACGAACCAACAATGATTCATTGCAGATTCAATCAATTGCACATAAACCCTAAATCGATCGTCAGGCAAAGATGACAGATATTGAGGTAAAACCTAATTCGCATTAGTGTATCTTTATGTTAGTGTATCTGTATGTGTATATATGTGTATATATGTATATGTATGTATGGGTCATTGTATGTGTATGTATATGTGTGTATGGATGTATATGTATGTGTGTATATGTCAGTATATGTATAGATATATGTAACTGTATGTGTAAATGTATATGTATATGTAACTATAGATATACATATCTCCCATTGTTTTTGCTAAAGTATATAACTGTATGATGATGGTGGTGGTGATGTTACTAATAAATTAGATAAATTAGTTAGGGCAGAAGAGCACTTACATACACGACCTTTCTAGGGGTCGAATGACACTAAAATACACTATAGTCGACCACTGCATGGGTCGACTATAGTAGAATTAAACTATAGTCGACCGGAATCAAGGTCGACTATACTGTATATGTCCCTTTTTTATGGTTTGTACATGTATAGTTAAATGTATGTATATGTATAGTTAAATGTATGTATATGTATGTATATTAACATACATATATGTATAATGACATTCTCATTGTTTGATTACAGGTTTGGTTCGAGGCAAAGGTCACCATTCGAAGCAAGATGTCTCTTATTCGTGAGATTAAGGACAAACTGACTCCGTCTCAGACAAAGATTTTCGGAGAAATGTGTTTTGGTCATTGGTTAGATATAAAGTGTAATGACAATGATCTGGGATACATACATTGCTTATTAATGAATCAGATTGACCATCCGAAAAACTTTGCAATCAACGGACGCGAAATATGTGAAGAGCCAGAAGAGCTATGGTTTCGAGTTACCCGAGATCATGTCATTAGGTGTGGTAGACGTGAGTTTTGCTTGATTACCGGGATGCGGTTTGGTCCGGTTACATCTTTTGTAGATTGGATAGTTCAAGAGAGGTCTAATTTTGACCACTCGGTTTCATCTTATGTTTTTAGTAAACGACATAGTGGTCCCCGTCAACTTTCAGAGTTTCACGAGGCTTTTTTTAAGGATGAGTTGAAAGGAACTGACAAGGATAAGGTCATAGTCGCCATTGCGTTGATAATACACTTATGCTTCCTTGGCAAGTAGTTGAGGAATGGTGTAGACGATGATATGCTGCTTTTAATAGAGGACTTTGATTTGATGAATAAGTATCTGTGGGGTTCTTTCTTATGAACCAAACTTTACAATAGTTTGCATCACGTGTTAGTACCTTATAAAGCGAGGGCAGCAGATAAAACCAGGAAGGGGGTGATGACATACCATTTGAGCGGCTTCACTTGGGTGTTTAAGGTATTCATCCGTACTTACACCCTGTTAAGCAATTAACACGTCTCATGTTTAATTAAATTTGACTTTTGTTTTGAATATGTGGATATGGGAGGCATACAAAGAGCGAATAGAAGCAAACGCTTTCAAGCCACAAAGTGATGGCATACCTCGTGGAATCCACTGGAAACGGAAGAAGAAAGTCATGGGCTGGAATGAGTACGTTGAGTTGATGCAACTCCCGGTGAGTATATTTATACCTAAAAGTGTATGTATAGGTATGTGTATATGCATATGTATATGTATATGTATATGTATATGTATATGTATATGTATATGTATATGTATATGTATATGTATATCAGTGCTTGAATGTGTATCTATATGTATATGTATATGTGTATGACAGGATGATATCCCTACCGAAGAACTACCTCGTAGTCGCTTGAGGCCCACCAAGATAGAGGCTAAGTGTGAGTGGTGGGTTACTAGTGTCAACTATTTCAAGAACCCCGATGCTAAAGTCCCGGTAAAGAAAGTTGATGATCCGAAGAAATTTGATGATGAGACGAAGAAGGAGTTGATGGATATGATTCAGAATTTGACAAAGAGAGTAGATGATAAGCAAAAGAAACAATCCAAGGAGATTAAGGTGATGAGTGATCGGGTTGAGTCTGGCATCCGTGTTACCCGTGAGACACTAAAGATAGTGCAGAGTTTATATGTTTCTCGCGGCATCCATGTAACAAGTATTTTAAAACTCCATTCTATGATACAAAAGCTTTAACAACAACAACAACAGCAACAACAAGTACAGGTAATTTGTTATTATATAATTCATTTATTGTGCAATATGATAATTTTACCAAAGTATAAACTGTGCAGTGTGTTGTGGAGTAGTCGACCATACAACAGGTCGACTATCACATTATTTGCTTATAGTCGACCATTAATTAGGTCGACTATAGTAAAGTTGTACTATATTCGACCTTAATCAAGGTCGACTATACTGAATCTTTCTGTTTTAAATTTGTCATGTGTTCTCTGTGACAGGATGATGGTGGTTTCATTGGTGGATATGTGTCAGATGTAGAAGTTCAAAATACCAAGAACGATATGTTTAATAATGTGAAGGTTGCTTCACCGGTTTATGTGAGGAGAAGCAAAAAGGATCGTCGGGTTGCAAGGGCAAGGATGACTCCTTACGTTACACCATCACAGATGATCAAAAAGGCTGGTAAGAGAAAGCCTGACATACTAGAGACCGAAATCCCGATAAAACAACAGAAGACGGGGAGACTGAGGGCTCCGGTAGTTGCTGATAATGTTATTCTAGAAATCGTTGATGATTTGATCCATGGATCTGGACTTATCTATCCTGGCCCTTCCACATTATGATGATGAAAGGAATCTGGAAGGCCCTAAGACACCGGAAGAGATGATGACTCCACATTACGAGTGCATTTCTGTATTTGTTCGGGGCCTATCCGATGTAGTGACCCGAACTTTTCCATGTTTATATATATTAATTGAGATTGATATTTACATGATTAAATGTTTCCAACATGTTAAGCAATCAAACTTGTTAAGACTTGATTAATTGAAATATGTTTCATATAGACAATTGACCACCCAAGTTGACCGGTGATTCACGAACGTTAAAACTTGTAAAAACTATATGATGACATATATATGGATATATATATAGTTAACATGATACTATGATAAGTAAATATATCATTAAGTATATTAACAATGAACTACATATGTAAAAACAAGACTACTAACTTAATGATTTTTAAACGAGACATATATGTAACGATTATCGTTGTAAAGACATTTAATGTATATATATCATATTAAGAGATATTCATACATGATAATATCATGATAATATAATAATTTAAAATCTCATTTGATATTATAAACATTGGGTTAACAACATTTAACAAGATCGTTAACCTAAAGGTTTCAAAACAACACTTACATGTAACGACTAACGATGACTTAACGACTCAGTTAAAATGTATATACATGTAGTGTTTTAATATGTATTTATACACTTTTGAAAGACTTCAATACACTTATCAAAATACTTCTACTTAACAAAAATGCTTACAATTACATCCTCGTTCAGTTTCATCAACAATTCTACTCGTATGCACCCGTATTCGTACTCGTACAATACACAGCTTTTAGATGTATGTACTATTGGTATATACACTCCAATGATCAGCTCTTAGCAGCCCATGTGAGTCACCTAACATATGTGGGAACCATCATTTGGCAACTAGCATGAAATATCTCATAAAATTACAAAAATATGAGTAATCATTCATGACTTATTTACATGAAAACAAAATAACATATCCTTTATATCTAATTCATACACCAACGACCAAAAACACCTACAAACACTTTCATTATTCAATTTTCTTCATCTAATTGATCTCTCTCAAGTTCTATCTTCAAGTTCTAAGTGTTCTTCATAAATTCTAAAAGTTCTAGTTTCATAAAATCAAGAATACTTTCAAGTTTGCTAGCTCACTTCCAATCTTGTAAGGTGATCATCCAACCTCAAGAAATCTTTGTTTCTTACAGTAGGTTATCATTCTAATACAAGGTAATAATCATATTCAAACTTTGGTTCAATTTCTATAACTATAACAATCTTATTTCAAGTGATGATCTTACTTGAACTTGTTTTCGTGTCATGATTCTGCTTCAAGAACTTCGAGCCATCCAAGGATCCATTGAAGCTAGATCCATTTTTCTCTTTTACAGTAGGTTTATCCAAGGAAATTAAGGTAGTAATGATGTTCATAACATCATTCGATTCATACATATAAAGCTATCTTATTCGAAGGTTTAAACTTGTAATCACTAGAACATAGTTTAGTTAATTCTAAACTTGTTCGCAAACAAAAGTTAATCCTTCTAACTTGACTTTTAAAATCAACTAAACACATGTTCTATATCTATATGATATGCTAACTTAATGATTTAAAACCTGGAAACACGAAAAACACCGTAAAACCGGATTTACGCCGTCGTAGTAACACCGCGGGCTGTTTTGGGTTAGTTAATTAAAAACTATGATAAACTTTGATTTAAAATTTGTTATTCTGAGAAAATGATTTTTATTATGAACATGAAACTATATCCAAAAATTATGGTTAAACTCAAAGTGGAAGTATGTTTTCTAAAATGGTCATCTAGACGTCGTTCTTTCGACTGAAATGACTACCTTTACAAAAACGACTTGTAACTTATTTTTCCGACTATAAACCTATACTTTTTTTTGTTTAGATTCATAAAATAGAGTTCAATATGAAACCATAGTAATTTGATTCACTCAAAACGGATTTAAAATGAAGAAGTTATGTGTAAAACAAGATTGGATAATTTTTCTCATTTTAGCTACGTGAAAATTGGTAACAAATCTATTCCAACCATAACTTAATCAACTTGTATTGTATATTATGTAATCTTGAGATACCATAGACACGTATACAATGTTTCGACCTATCATGTCGACACATCTATATATATTTCGGAACAACCATAGACACTCTATATGTGAATGTTGGAGTTAGCTATACAGGGTTGAGGTTGATTCCAAAATATATATAGTTTGAGTTGTGATCAATACTGAGATACGTATACACTGGGTCGTGGATTGATTCAAGATAATATTTATCGATTTATTTCTGTACATCTAACTGTGGACAACTAGTTGTAGGTTACTAACGAGGACAGCTGACTTAATAAACTTAAAACATCAAAATATATTAAAAGTGTTGTAAATATATTTGGAACATACTTTGATATATATGTATATATTGTTATAGGTTCGTGAATCAACCAGTGGCCAAGTCTTACTTCCCGACGAAGTAAAAATCTGTGAAAGTGAGTTATAGTCCCACTTTTAAAATCTAATATTTTTGGGATGAGAATACATGCAGGTTTTATAAATGATTTACAAAATAGACACAAGTACGTGAAACTACATTCTATGGTTGAATTATCGAAATCGAATATGCCCCTTTTTATTAAGTCTGGTAATCTAAGAATTAGGGAACAGACACCCTAATTGACGCTAATCCTAAAGATAGATCTATTGGGCCTAACAAACCCCATCCAAAGTACCGGATGCTTTAGTACTTCGAAATTTATATCATATCCGAAGGGTGTCCCGGAATGATGGGGATATTCTTATATATGCATCTTGTTAATGTCGGTTACCAGGTGTTCACCATATGAATGATTTTTATCTCTATGTATGGGATGTGTATTGAAATATGAAATCTTGTGGTCTATTTTTACGATTTGATATATATAGGTTAAACCTATAACTCACCAACATTTTTGTTGACGTTTAAAGCATGTTTATTCTCAGGTGATTATTAAGAGCTTCCGCTGTCGCATACTTAAATAAGGACGAGATTTGGAGTCCATGCTTGTATGATATTGTGTAAAAACTGCATTCAAGAAACTTATTTTGTTGTAACATATTTGTATTGTAAACCATTATGTAATGGTCGTGTGAAAACAGGATATTTTAGATTATCATTATTTGATAATCTACGTAAAGCTTTTTAAACCTTTATTGATGAAATAAAGGTTATGGTTTGTTTTAAAATGAATGCAGTCTTTGAAAAACGTCTCATATAGAGGTCAAAACCTCGCAACGAAATCAATTAATATGGAACGTTTTTAATCAATAAGAACGGGACATTTCAGTTGGTATCCGAGCGTTGGTCTTAGAGAACTAGAATTTTGCATTAGTGTGTCTTATCGAGTTTGTTAGGATGCATTAGTGAGTCTGGACTTCGACCGTGTTTACTTGAAAAATGATTGCTTAACAAATTTTGTTGGAAACTATATATTTTTAACATGCGAATATTATGTGATATATTAATCTCTTAACGCGTTTGATATTATGTGATAGATGTCTACCTCTAGAACAAGTCCCATTGACTCACCTAATAATAATGAAGAGTCAAATGTAAATTGGAATGATTCGTGGACTGATTCACAAGTTCCCGAAGAGGAACCGGTAGAAGAGTCGGAACCGGAAGAAGAATCGGAACCGGAAGAAGAATCGGAACCGGATGAAGAAATAGAACCGGTGGGGGAAATAATAAAACGGTTAAGTAAAAGAAAATCCTCAACCAACCGACCAAGGTTAATTATGGTCAATGGTGTTTCCGCCAAGGAAGCAAAATATTGGGAGGATTACCAATTCTCCGATGAATCAGATTCCGACGAGAATTCCGATGATGTTATAGAAATTACCCCAACTGAATTTAAAAAGGCAAAAGAAAATAATAAGGGAAAGGGCATAAAAATAGAGAAATCTAATTCCAACCCTGATGAACTTTATATGTATCGTCAACCCCCGAAGTCCTTAAGTTGTAACAATGACCCGGGAACCTCTAAACCACCAGGTTTTTCTAAACCAATGTGGATAACGACGGCTCGTATTAGGGGAACATCATATATCCCTAGAAACTTGGCAAAACGAACCAAAACCGAAGAAGAAGAAACAAGCGAGTCGGAATAAGATAGTTGTATTCGTGTGGTGTAATATAAGTAATATAGTGTGCTTATGCTTTATGATATAAGTAAAAATTGCTTGTATTAATAAGTATTTTTTTTATGAATCTAACTCTTGTCTATTTTACAGTATAAAAACACAAAATGGATAGACAACCCAATATTTTAAGAGACCTACCCGGAGACATGATTGATGAAATCTTGTCTAGAGTCGGTCAGAATTCTTCGGCACAACTATTTAAGGCGAGATCAGTTTGTAAGACATTCGAAGAACGTTCCAAGAATGCCTTGGTTTATAAAAGGCTTTCGTTCGGAAGATGGGGAATATCACATTGGGAAATCCATAAGTTACGATGTGTTTACTTTGACGCATATATTGCGGGGAACCCAAATGCTATTTTACGCAACGGGTTAAGAAATTATTTTGACTCGGTATATCCGAATATAGGACTTCGTGATTTAGAAAAAGCGGCTAACATGCAACATAAAGAAGCATGTTATGGTTACGGGTTAGTAATGTTCGCTTCTCACCAAAGTGAGAACAAGAACATCGGGCTACAACTATTAAACAAAACATTCCCACAAGTGACGGAGTCGGTAATTGGGGTAAGAAATGAGGTTTTTAGGTTATTACGAGACTGTTGGTCATTACGTAACCCTCGTCCCTTTGACGATGTTACAACACGCTATCTTATCAACGGCCCTAACGGTTATGTTCCACAAGACCAAGGATGGGAAGTAATCCTAGTAAAACCAGAATGCATGACTTGTTTCTGGACGTATGAATTACGTGTCTTTATTGCCTTTGCTGAACGACTTGTGTACTAGCTAGAATTATCTTCACAACCATCTTGTATCAAATTTATTGTGTGCTATATTTCATGCCATATGTAAAATAAGCGGTATTGTAAGTTTGTAAAATATTGTGTAAAAGTTTGAACGCGAAATATTATTATAATTAGTTTTTCATATAGAATTGTAGTAGTTGAATTGTATATTAGCTACTAAGTATGAACTTAACGGGTAGGTACTACCCGAATTTAAATTTATAAAACGCTAATATGAAGAAAAAGCTTTTATAAATGAGTTCATATTATGCTACGAAATACTATTAACTACTCTTAATATTCTGTATGATTAACTTGTTCCATTTGACTATTTTGAAGGAAATGGCACCGACTACTCGACACACGGTGAATATGAATGAAGAGGAATTCCGTACTTTTCTAGCTTCAAACATAGCCGCAGTACAGGCTGTGCTACATACCAACAATAACCTTGGATCTAGCAGTACAGGAAATCGTGTAGGATGCACCTACAAAGAATTCACTGCCTGCAAACCTTTGGAATTTGATGGAACCGAAGGACCGATCGGATTGAAACGGTGGACCGAGAAGGTCGAATCGGTGTTTGCCATAAGTAAGTGTACTGAAGAGGACAAAGTGAAGTACGCTACGCATACCTTCACAGGTTCTGCGTTAACATGGTGGAATACCTATCTAGAGCAAGTGGGACAAGACGATGCGTACACACTACCGTGGTCAGCATTCAAGCACTTAATGAACGAGAAGTACCGTCCCAGAACCGAGGTCAATAAGCTCAAGACAGAACTTAGAGGGTTACGAACCCAAGGATTTGATATTACCACGTATGAAAGACGATTCACAGAATTGTGCCTATTGTGTCCGGGAGCATTCGAAGATGAGGAAGAGAAGATCGACGCGTTTGTGAAAGGATTACCGGAAAGAATCCAAGAAGATATAAGTTCACACGAGCCCGCCTCCATACAACAGGCATGTAGAATGGCTCACAAACTAGTGAACCAGATTGAAGAAAGAATTAAAGAACAGACTGCTGAAGAGACCAATGTGAAGCAAGTCAAAAGAAAGTGGGAGGAAAACGGTGATAAGAATCACCAATACAACAACAACAACAATTACAACAATAATCGCAACAATTATCCCAACAATCGCAACATCAATCGCAACTACAACAAACGGCCCAACAACAACAACAACAACAACAGCAACAGCAACTACAACAATCATCCCAACAACAATAATAACCGCAACAACAACAACAATCAGAAGCAGCTATGCCAAAGGTGTGAAAAGTATCACTCGGGGTTCTGCACCAAATTTTGCAACAAGTGTAAAAGAAATGGTCATAGCGCGGCGAAGTGTGAGGTCTACGGACCAGGGGTTAATAGAACGAAAGGAACAAATGGTGTCGGAACGAGTAATGGCGGAGCAAGTAGTGTCGGAGCAAGTTATGCCAATGTAGTTTGTTATAAATGTGGAAAACCGGGCCACATTATTAGAAATTGCCCGAACCAGGAGAACACGAATGGACAAGGCCGCGGAAGAGTTTTCAATATTAATGCGGCAGAGGCACAGGAAGACCCGGAGCTTGTTACGGGTACGTTTCTTATTGACAATAAATCTGCTAACGTTTTATTTGATTCGGGTGCGGATAGAAGCTATATGAGTAGGGATTTTTGTGCTAAATTAAGTTGTCCATTGACGCCTTTGGATAGTAAATTTTTACTCGAATTAGCAAATGGTAAATTAATTTCAGCAGATAATATATGTCGAAATCGAGAAATTAAACTGGTTAGCGAAACATTTAAGATTGATTTGATACCAGTAGAGTTAGGGAGTTTTGATGTGATAATCGGTATGGACTGGTTGAAAGAAGTGAAAGCAGAGATCGTTTGTTACAAAAATGCAATTCGCATTATACGAGAAAAAGGAAAACCCTTAATGGTGTACGGAGAAAAGGGCAACACGAAGCTACATCTTATTAGTAATTTGAAGGCACAAAAACTAATAAGAAAAGGTTGCTATGCTGTTCTAGCACACGTCGAGAAAGTACAAACTGAAGAAAAGAGCATCAATGATGTTCCCATTGCAAAAGAATTTCTCGATGTATTTCCGAAAGAATTACCGGGATTACCCCCACATCGATCCGTTGAATTTCAAATAGATCTTGTACCAGGAGCTGCACCAATAGCTCGTGCTCCTTACAGACTCGCACCCAGCGAGATGAAAGAACTGCAAAGTCAATTACAAGAACTTTTAGAGCGTGGTTTCATTCGACCAAGCACATCACCGTGGGGAGCTCCTGTTTTGTTTGTCAAGAAGAAAGATGGTACATTCAGGTTGTGTATCGACTACCGAGAGTTGAACAAACTTACCATCAAGAACCGCTACCCACTACCGAGAATCGACGACTTATTTGATCAACTACAAGGCTCGTCTGTTTATTCAAAGATTGACTTACGTTCCGGGTATCATCAAATGCGGGTGAAAGAAGATGATATTCCAAAGACTGCTTTCAGAACACGTTACGGTCATTATGAGTTTATGGTCATGCCGTTTGGTTTAACTAATGCACCAGCTGTGTTCATGGACCTTATGAACCGAGTGTGTGGACCATACCTTGACAAGTTTGTCATTGTTTTCATTGATGACATACTTATTTACTCAAAGAATGACCAAGAACACGGTGAACATTTGAGAAAGGTGTTAGAAGTATTGAGGAAGGAAAAATTGTACGCTAAGTTTTCAAAGTGTGCATTTTGGTTGGAAGAAGTTCAATTCCTCGGTCACATAGTGAACAAAGAAGGTATTAAGGTGGATCCGGCAAAGATATAAACTGTTGAAAAGTGGGAAACCCCGAAAACTCCGAAACACATACGCCAGTTTTTAGGACTAGCTGGTTACTACAGAAGGTTCATCCAAGACTTTTCCAGAATAGCAAAACCCTTGACTGCATTAACGCATAAAGGGAAGAAATTTGAATGGAATGATGAACAAGAGAAAGCGTTTCAGTTATTGAAGAAAAAGCTGAGACGACCCGACCCAATCCATAGGGACGAATACAATAACATATGATAACATTGCGAGGTACTTGACCTCTATATGATACATTTTACAAACGTTGCATTTATTCTTAAAAGGTAAACTATCATTACATCAATATTTGACATTTTCGTCTAACATTTCATAATATCCAAATGACCTAATCTGTCATTTACTTATTTATATTCTCTATTGAACTCCAATCACTCGAATGCAACGTCTTTGTATCATGGCTTAAAAGGTCCCAAGTAGTATCCTTAACATGAGCTAATGCACAGCGGAAGACTTAATTCATACCTGAGAATAACATGCTTTAAAACGTCAACATAAAGTTGGTGAGATATATAGGTTTGATGCTAGCAGCGTTATAACAATGGAACACAAGATTTCATATATAAACATTTTAATAAAAATATTCTAAGTGGTTGAGCACTTGGTAACCATACTTAACATTTAATCACGTCGCATATTCCCTTTATTATGAAATCTTACTACACCGTACCAAGGTGTAGTCACGAAACGAAGTACTGTGCAACCGTTGAATACTGGTCGTCCAGTCCGGTTGGGGTTGTCAGGCCCGATAGATCTATCAACAGGATTCGCGTTTACAATACCGCTGTAAATATTAGTTACCAAGCTACAGGGAAGTATGCCAGTGGTACAACTCAACGTAGAATATATTTTTCAGTTACTTGTGTCCATAGCGTAAAACATAAAATACATGTATTCTCATCCCGAAATATTTAGAGTTTAAAAGTGGGACTATATACTCACTTTTGTCTTGAAGATATGTAATTTCGACTTGGTCTCCGATTGATATCACGAACCTATCCATATATAATATATCAATACCTTTTCTTTTTAAACAATCGTCACATATATATACTTATAATACTTTTAATACTTTTAATAATTCCTTAGTCCGTAGTTAGCAGTCCGATGTTAGTAATTCAATTTTAATGGTTCATATTTAGTTGTTTAATAAACCCCCAATGAAATAAATAAAACCCCCATCGTATATGTATTGGTCGAGATTAATCTTGACCCATGGTACCGGTGTTGTCAAATGACGTGTTGCGTACATAAAGTACCGGTGTTGTCAAATGACGTGTTGCGTACAATCATGGGATCTTATGATTAATCTTCTCGTATTGTTTACGGGTGATCCTGAACCATATAAAATTAAATTATGAGTACATATGTATAAAATATCATGTTACTTTAGGAAGATGTGATTTATTTAATTTTCTCCAATTATTTTCGTGGCTAAACTAGTCTTGGATATCCGATTTTATTTTGGTCATAATTTCTTCGTTACAACTCCGTTTTCGTTGATTCAACTTTCCACTTCCTTGGATCGAGTCCCTCTTTAAGAATATGAACTGTAAATACCTTAGTTTGTATTCTAAATCATAGGTCATAGGTCAAATTTTGGTGAAACTTATGAAGTTAATCATTTTTGTTACAAAAACATCATTTAATGACCATTTTTCTAAAAATACTTATACTATGAATTAAATCATGAAATTTTTATGTGTTAACATATTCATAATAAATATCATTTTTCCAGAATATAAACCTCCAATTCAAAGTTCAAGATGGTTTTTAATTATCCAACCCAAAACAGCCCCCGGTTGCACTCCGACGTCATAAAAACAGTTTTTTAAGGTATTCTTTGAAAAACCAAGTTATACCTTGTTAAATTAGCATATATTTAAGTTATATTACAGGTCTTGAAGTATTTTAAAAGTTAAGTTAGAAGGATCTATTTAGTTTGCAAACAAGTTTGAAATCATTCAAACTATGTTTTTGTTGTTAAAATTGTATACCATACAATAAGATAGCTATATATATATGAATCGAATAAGGTTATGAACAAAGTTACTACCTCAAGTTACTTGGACAAGATTGCTGTAAAAGAGGAGTAAAAACCTAGAACCAAAAGAGTGATGAAATTGGATGAAAGATTGGAAGCAACTTAAGACATAAACTTGAATTGAAAGTTCTATTTTTGTAGTGTTTTTGTTGATCTTTTTATGGTGGTGTTTAAGGTGATTCTTGAGAGGATTTTTGCTGGAGTTCTTAGAGAGACATGAGGCTAGTAAGTGTGTGTGTTTAGCTAGAGAAATGATGTTCCAAAAATTGAAAATGGATGCATGTATTTATGGTGGTGTAAAAGGTGTATAAATTTGTAATTTTGTGAAAAGATCTTTTAATCATGTGAAATTGTCATACTAAATAACAAAAGTAGTTACCTTATACATAAGGCATGAACAAGGGCTGGTTGGTGGTGATTTGATGTGTATATACCAATAGTAAATACGTATAGAAGCTAGGTATGATACGAGTACATATACTCTAGATATACGTATAGAAATCTTGTGAAAAATGGAATGAGGATTCAAATATAGCTATCTTTTGTGAATATACTTATATTGTTTTATGTATTTAAGTCTTTAAAAGTGATTAAATACATTATATATACGATATATGTATAAACATTATAGGTCGTAAGTATTTATGTCAAATAACGTTACGTATAGTTATCGTTTTGAAAGCTTAAGTCAGTAGTTTCAAAATATACTTATAACTTATTGTTATTAATACAAAATGAGATATTTAAACATCCTTAAATCATGTTAAATATGTATATATACATATATATACACAAACGTATAATTAACATATATTGTATAGTTCGTGATATCATCGGTCAAACTAGACGGTTAAACGTTATGTAAAACTCTTTTCAAAATCATAAATCTCAACAATTTAGATTGCTTATCATGTTGGTAAGTTTTAATTTATGTAAATATTAATCTTATAAGTGTAAAACGATCGGAAAAATCCGGGTCGTTACAGTACCCACCCGTTAAAGAAATTTCGTCCCGAAATTTGGTAGAGGTTGTCATAAATAACAATAGGA
Source organism: Rutidosis leptorrhynchoides (assembly GCF_046630445.1). NCBI lineage: Eukaryota > Viridiplantae > Streptophyta > Magnoliopsida > Asterales > Asteraceae > Rutidosis > Rutidosis leptorrhynchoides. The sequence goes on along the minus strand of NC_092343.1, from coordinate 25,966,341 downwards.
ATGTTTTCATGACGAATATGAGGTATTAATAGAGTTTTATCATTATTGGAAGATATGGATAAAACGATTCGGTCATGTGAAGCGCACGAGTGAAGCTATCACAAAAGAATGAAATGAGTGAATATAGAATTGTTTTAACCGATGTCGAGATTAGGATTGATTTCCAGAATTTAAGGGATTTAAAGAAAATCTTATGTAATAAGATTTGGTTCTTCGATGATTTAGAAAACAGGATCTCCTTTGATTTAATGCGATAATCTGTTTCGATTTCTTTGTCGGATATTTCACTATAAATCCACCTCCTTCCCTTTCTTACTTCCATACCTCACATCTCTTACTCTTCCTCCTCTAATTCATACCTTAAGGTATCCTTTAAAATGCTTCATCCCGTTCTGATTTTTGTTATACTTCTAACTTTCATATCTTTCATTCTTCTATTTCATCTACCGCTAGAAGAATCTATTCACTTTTATGATTTTCTTGGAATTATAATGTTTCTAATTCTCCCGTGTCTTTACGTCGCCATACGTATTGATACACACGGTTTGTAGTTTCTGGGTGGTTATTGGGTTTGATATCTTTCCTTATATTTCGATGCTCCTGCTTCTGTTTTCCATAATCATTGTCATCCATAGTTAATACTCTCTCCTATTTGCTGTAATCTATACCCCAATTTCTATTTTGGGACTTTGTCCCTTCGTTTCTTCTTCCCGTCCTTGAGTCAAGCGATCAATAGTTCGAAATTCGTAGGTATAAAATTCGGAATGAACATAGCTAATGCTCTAAGAAAGGAATGGTAATGGCACGATTTTGATTTGTCAAATTACCAGAATATCCAGGAAAATAGAACTATCAAGATGATTTGTTCTTAATATGTTTCGGAATTGGATAGAATGTAAAAGTCGTGTAACATGGCACATGATGACGGTACTATGAATCATCATATTCCATTAGAAACTTAACATGACTTACTGTAATATAATGAAGTTGATCAAGTTTCATTATATTATACTAGTTCATGCATCAGTTCCCAACACTGCTTCAGAACATTCCTATTTTAAACTTGAAGGATTTAGAAACTAACATAGTTTCCTTTATATTGTAACGCAGATATTACAGAGAGATAAATGATTTCAGATAAGGAGAGTGGTGAAAATATCTTCAGAAATATTGAGGATATTTATAATGAAAGATATGATAATATCTTGGAATTTCTAATGTCGAAGGATGATGATGAAGATTGACCCGTAAGGGTTTAGATTCAGAAGCAAGGTGTTTGCTACAGAATCGTCATAATTCTTTATGTACAAGTTTAGTCCTTGTAACTTGTTCAGAGTCTCCTTCATGGTTTGTTCAATCCGGTTTTCAGTACCAATTTTCTATCGAGCGTTCCTAACACTTCCTTCTTTTATCATCAACATTTGGTCATTAAGACCTTCTACAACATGCTGCTTCGTCAGTATTTTCAAAGTTATCGGATCTGGGTCATTGGTTATCAAACCAAGATGGTTTAAGGAGAATTGTATTTTTAGATGATTAAACGCTGATGGTAATATGATGGAATATAAAAGGTTCTCCGGTAACGATGGTGAAAGAACAACGTATATATATATATCGAGATTGTAATAAGAGTAGTCTTACTGAGATATCGAAGTGGAGCTGTGACAAAATTAGTTAATTGAAAAGGAATCGCGTGATTGTTTTTGCTAATGGATGATAAGGAATTCGATGCGGATACGTTTTAACTATAACTTCGAGTTCAAAAATTTTTAGGTGCATAACTGTATGCATAAATCTTTATTCCGTAGACGAGGTGCGGCTGGTTGAACTTCTCGATCGAGATGTTTTCAAGAATCATGAAAAGTTGTGAATGCGAATTGTAATCGTCAAGATACAAATGAGGTTTAAAATAGAATCAAGTGGCAAACTTGAAGGATTGTTTAGTTTCATATGTAATAATCATCATTTTAACTCATTTTTAATTGTCCAAAGTTAGCAGTCCAATAGTCCGATTGTCCAATGGTTCAATAAATTCATATATGAACTAAATATATAATATTCGAATTACTTAATACGTATCGTGACCCGTGTACTGGTCTCGGTGTCGATCACAACTCAAAGTATATATATATTTTGGAATCAACTCTGACCCTGTATAGCCAACTCCCACCTTCACATATAGAGTGTCTATGGTTGTTCCGAAATATATATATAGATGGATCAATATGATAAGTCGAAACCTTGTATACGTGTCCCGTTATTTAAAATGCGTAAAATAAATAAATATATATCATGACCCATTATACAACGTGTTGTCTCAGAATTAATCCGACGTGTTGTTGTACATGTGTCCCGACGGTATGTAAAGTACAGAAATTAAAATTGCAAGAATGTAAATTGCGATAAATTAAATATTAATCAGTTAGCTTTGAACAGTTAGCCGGAACAGTTAGCGTGTAATCCTATCACAATTTCAATTAATTAATTCATCTGTTTCTAACAATTTTTATTTTGCCAATGTTTCTTCATTATGCCACTTGTTGGATTCGGATAGGTAAAAATCCAAATATGAAATTTAAATGGAAATGGTTAATCTGGGGTGAACGGATACGTATATCGGTAATTGTAAGTAGGATAATAAATGATCGTTGAATCAGATTCGAAGAATGTACAGTGTAACTTGTTAATGTGAATTCTAAATATTCCTTGGGTACTACCCACCCGTTAAAATATTTTCATCATTAACAGTTTGTACGAATGAAATTTTTAATTACAATCTTTATGAAAATATATTTGCATATATATTTTCTTCGGAGGTAACTATGAATTTAATGAGTCAATAAAATATTCAACTCATTTGATTTATCGTTATTACTAGATTACATAATCTCCAAAACATTAGAGATTACATAATCGTCATGTCGAACGAAGAACGATACGTAAAGAAGAGGTAATCGGTGTAGAATGATATGTAGAACAAAGATCATATTCGAAGTTCAGATGATGATGTTGAGGTACGTGGTGCGGATGTGATTGTTGGTGGTGGTAATGATACGGTTGGTGTTGATGCTGATGATGTCGTTGACGTCGATGATGCTACTGGTACTGAAGATTGCGAGGTTGATGTTGTTAACGGTACTGGTTATGCTGCTGGTGCTGCTGCTAGTGTTTGTAACCTTCGCACCGTGTTCTCCAAAGCCGTCACACGAGCGCGAAGTTCGTTAATTTCTGCTAGTACACCAGGATGATTGGCGGTTGGAGTGAGCGAATGAACAAGATCCGAAATATGGGATAGGATATAATCGTGACGATATACTCGAGAAATGAGAGAGAAAATGGTTTCTCGAACAGGTTCGCCGGTAAGTGCTTCAGGTTCGTCGCCAATGGGGCAATTCGGTGGGTGAAAGGGATCACCTTCTTCTTGTCTCCAATAATTTAGTATACTACGAACCCATCCCCAATTCATCCAGAATAGATGATGAGAAATTGGTTGATCCATTCCAGTGACGCTGCCTTCGGAGCCCGAATGGAAATCCATATCAGCGTAGCTGTCGGAGTCGGAGGAATTCGAACTGGACGCGGAGTTCATCTTGTACAGTCGGGGAAATGAATTTTTGGTTTGGAATAGATTATAGGAGTTGGGTTTGGTATTCTTCAATACATAATTTACATATGTATTTATAATACTCAAAATCCCGTGAATTACGGAGAATCTTTGAAATTGGTCAGGCAATGTCTATAGCAACAGATACGCTAGGATACGAATTTTGTCTATACACTATCGATGCACCAAATGCAGTAAGACGTGTCTAGACTTAAGAATACTAAGCAGGAAATTCTTAAGGATGATAAGCAGATGATTTTCGACTAGATATGATAAGCAAAACTTTTGACATGTAGACACGGTCAAAGTCCAGACTCACTAATGCATCCTAACAACTACCAGTTAGACACACTAATGCAAGGCCTGGTTCGCTAAGACCAACACTCTGATACCACATGAGACGACCCGACCCAATCCATAGGGACGAATACAATAACATATGATAACATTGCGAGGAACTTGACCTCTATATGATACATTTTACAAACGTTGCATTTATTCTTAAAAGGCAAACTATCATTACATCAATATTTGACATTTTCGTCTAACATTTCATAATATCCAAATGACCTAATCTGTCATTTACTTATTTATATTCTCTATTGAACTCCAATGACTCGAATGCAACGTCTTTGTATCATGGCTTAAAAGGTCCCAAGTAGTATCCTTAACATGAGCTAATGCACAGCGGAAGACTTAATTCATACCTGAGAATAACATGCTTTAAAACGTCAACATAAAGTTGGTGAGATATATAGGTTTGATGCTAGCAGCGTTATAACAATGGAACACAAGATTTCATATATAAACATTTTAATAAAAATATTCTAAGTGGTTGAGCACTTGGTAACCATACTTAACATTTAATCACGTCGCATATTCCCTTTATTATGAAATCTTACTACACCGTACCAAGGTGTAGTCACAAAACGAAGTACTGTGCAACCGTTGAATACTGGTCGTCCAGTCCGGTTGGGGTTGTCAGGCCCGATAGATCTATCAACAGGATTCGCGTTTACAATACCGCTGTAAATATTAGTTACCAAGCTACAGGGAAGTATGCCAGTGGTACAACTCAACGTAGAATATATTTTTCAGTTACTTGTGTCCATAGCGTAAAACATAAAATACATGTATTCTCATCCCGAAATATTTAGAGTTTAAAAGTGGGACTATATACTCACTTTTGTCTTGAAGATATGTAATTTCGACTTGGTCTCCGATTGATATCACGAACCTATCCATATATAATATATCAATACCTTTTCTTTTTAAACAATCGTCACATATATATACTTATAATACTTTTAATACTTTTAATAATTCCTTAGTCCGTAGTTAGCAGTCCGATGTTAGTAATTCAATTTTAATGGTTCATATTTAGTTGTTTAATAAACCCCCAATGAAATAAATAAAACCCCCATCGTATATGTATTGGTCGAGATTAATCTTGACCCATGGTACCGGTGTTGTCAAATGACGTGTTGCGTACATAAAGTACCGGTGTTGTCAAATGACGTGTTGCGTACAATCATGGGATCTTATGATTAATCTTCTCGTATTGTTTACGGGTGATCCTGAACCATATAAAATTAAATTATGAGTACATATGTATAAAATATCATGTTACTTTAGGAAGATGTGATTTATTTAATTTTCTCCAATTATTTTCGTGGCTAAACTAGTCTTGGATATCCGATTTTATTTTGGTCATAATTTCTTCGTTACAACTCCGTTTTCGTTGATTCAACTTTCCACTTCCTTGGATCGAGTCCCTCTTTAAGAATATGAACTGTAAATACCTTAGTTTGTATTCTAAATCATAGGTCATAGGTCAAATTTTGGTGAAACTTATGAAGTTAATCATTTTTGTTACAAAAACATCATTTAATGACCATTTTTCTAAAAATACTTATACTATGAATTAAATCATGAAATTTTTATGTGTTAACATATTCATAAGAAATATCATTTTTCCAGAATATAAACCTCCAATTCAAAGTTCAAGATGGTTTTTAATTATCCAACCCAAAACAGCCCCCGGTTCCACTCCGACGTCATAAAAACAGTTTTTTTAAGGTATTCTTTGAAAAACCAAGTTATACCTTGTTAAATTAGCATATATTTAAGTTATATTACAGGTCTTGAAGTATTTTAAAAGTTAAGTTAGAAGGATCTATTTAGTTTGCAAACAAGTTTGAAATCATTCAAACTATGTTTTTGTTGTTAAAATTGTATACCATACAATAAGATAGCTATATATATATGAATCGAATAAGGTTATGAACAAAGTTACTACCTCAAGTTACTTGGACAAGATTGCTGTAAAAGAGGAGTAAAAACCTAGAACCAAAAGAGTGATGAAATTGGATGAAAGATTGGAAGCAACTTAAGACATAAACTTGAATTGAAAGTTGTATTTTTGTAGTGTTTTTGTTGATCTTTTTATGGTGGTGTTTAAGGTGATTCTTGAGAGGATTTTTGCTGGAGTTCTTAGAGAGACATGAGGCTAGTAAGTGTGTGTGTTTAGCTAGAGAAATGATGTTCCAAAAATTGAAAATGGATGCATGTATTTATGGTGGTGTAAAAGGTGTATAAATTTGTAATTTTGTGAAAAGATCTTTTAATCATGTGAAATTGTCATACTAAATAACAAAAGTAGTTACCTTATACATAAGGCATGAACAAGGGCTGGTTGGTGGTGATTTGATGTGTATATACCAATAGTAAATACGTATAGAAGCTAGGTATGATACGAGTACATATACTCTAGATATACGTATAGAAATCTTGTGAAAAATGGAATGAGGATTCAAATATAGCTATCTTTTGTGAATATACTTATATTGTTTTATGTATTTAAGTCTTTAAAAGTGATTAAATACATTATATATACGATATATGTATAAACATTGTAGGTCGTAAGTATTTATGTCAAATAACGTTACGTATAGTTATCGTTTTGAAAGCTTAAGTTAGTAGTTTCAAAATATACTTATAACTTATTGTTATTAATACAAAATGAGATATTTAAACATCCTTAAATCATGTTAAATATGTATATATACATATATATACACAAACGTATAATTAACATATATTGTATAGTTCGTGATATCATCGGTCAAACTAGACGGTTAAACGTTATGTAAAACTCTTTTCAAAATCATAAATCTCAACAATTTAGATTGCTTATCATGTTGGTAAGTTTTAATTTATGTAAATATTAATCTTATAAGTGTAAAACGATCGGAAAAATCCGGGTCGTTACAGAAGCTAACTACGGCACCTATATTGTCATTGCCTGAAGGGAATGATGATTTTGTGATTTATTGTGACGCATCAAAGCAAAGTCTCGATTGTGTATTAATGCAACGAACGAAGGTGATTGCTTATGCGTCTAGACAATTGAAGATTCACGAACAAAATTATACGACGCATGATTTGGAATTAGGTGCGGTTGTTTTTGCATTAAAGACTTGGAGGCACTACTTATATGGGGTCAAAAGTATTATATATACCGACCACAAAAGTCTTCAACACATATTTAATCAGAAACAACTGAATATGAGGCAGCGTAGGTGGATTGAATTATTGAATGATTACGACTTTGAGATTCGTTACCACCCGGGGAAGGCAAATGTGGTAGCCGATGCCTTGAGCAGGAAGGACAGAGAACCCATTCGAGTAAAATCTATGAATATAATGATTCATAATAACCTTACTACTCAAATAAAGGAGGCACAACAAGGAGTTTTAAAAGAGGGAAATTTAAAGGATGAAATACCCAAAGGATCGGAGAAGCATCTTAATATTCGGGAAGACGGAACCCGGTATAGGGCTGAAAGGATTTGGGTACCAAAATTTGGAGATATGAGAGAAATGGTACTTAGAAAAGCTCATAAAACCAGATACTCAATACATCCTGGAACGGGGAAGATGTACAAGGATCTCAAGAAACATTTTTGGTGGCCGGGTATGAAAGCTGATGTTGCTAAATACGAAGGAGAATGTTTGACGTGTTCTAAGGTCAAAGCTGAGCATCAGAAACCATCAGGTCTACTTCAACAACCCGAAATCCCAGAATGGAAATGGGAAAACATTACCATGGATTTCATCACTAAATTGCCAAGGACTGCAAGTGGTTTTGATACTATTTGGGTAATAGTTGATCGTCTCACCAAATCAGCACACTTCCTGCCAATAAGAGAAGATGACAAGATGGAGAAGTTAGCACGACTGTATTTGAAGGAAGTCGTCTCCAGACATGGAATACCAATCTCTATTATCTCTGATAGGGATGGCAGATTTATTTCAAGATTCTGGCAGACATTACAGCAAGCATTAGGAACTCGTCTAGACATGAGTACTGCCTATCATCCACAAACTGATGGGCAGAGCGAAAGGACGATACAAACGCTTGAAGACATGCTACGAGCATGTGTTATTGATTTCGGAAACAGTTGGGATCGACATCTACCGTTAGCAGAATTTTCCTACAACAACAGCTACCATTCAAGCATTGAGATGGCGCCGTTTGAAGCACTTTATGGTAGAAAGTGCAGGTCTCCGATTTGTTGGAGTGAAGTGGGGGATAGACAGATTACGGGTCCGGAGATTATACAAGAAACTACCGAGAAGATCATCCAAATTCAACAACGATTGAAAACCGCCCAAAGTCGACAAAAGAGCTACGCTGACATTAAAAGAAAAGATATAGAATTTGAAATTGGAGAGATGGTCATGCTTAAATTTGCACCTTGGAAAGGCGTTGTTCGATTTGGTAAACGAGGGAAATTAAATCCAAGGTATATTGGACCATTCAAGATTATTGATCGTGTCGGACCAGTAGCTTACCGACTTGAGTTACCTCAACAACTCGCAGCTGTACATAACACTTTCCACGTCTCGAATTTGAAGAAATGTTTTGCTAAAGAAGATCTCACTATTCCGTTAGATGAAATCCAAATCAACGAAAAACTCCAATTCATCGAAGAACCCGTCGAAATAATGGATCGTGAGGTTAAAAGACTTAAGCAAAACAAGATACCAATTGTTAAGGTTCGATGGAATGCTCATAGAGGACCCGAGTTCACCTGGGAGCATGAAGATCAGATGAAGAAGAAATACCCGCATCTATTTCTAGAAGATTCGTCAACACCTTCAACAGCTTAAAATTTCGGGACGAAATTTATTTAACGGGTAGGTACTGTAGTGACCCGAACTTTTCCATGTTTATATATATTAATTGAGATTGATATTTACATGATTAAATGTTTCCAACATGTTAAGCAATCAAACTTGTTAAGACTTGATTAATTGAAATATGTTTCATATAGACAATTGACCACCCAAGTTGACCGGTGATTCACGAACGTTAAAAATTGTAAAAACTATATGATGACATATATATGGATATATATATAGTTAACATGATACTATGATAAGTAAATATATCATTAAGTATATTAACAATGAACTACATATGTAAAAACAAGACTACTAACTTAATGATTTTTAAACGAGACATATATGTAACGATTATCGTTGTAAAGACATTTAATGTATATATATCATATTAAGAGATATTCATACATGATAATATCATGATAATATAATAATTTAAAATCTCATTTGATATTATAAACATTGGGTTAACAACATTTAACAAGATCGTTAACCTAAAGGTTTCAAAACAACACTTACATGTAACGACTAACGATGACTTAACGACTCAGTTAAAATGTATATACATGTAGTGTTTTAATATGTATTTATACACTTTTGAAAGACTTCAATACACTTATCAAAATACTTCTACTTAACAAAAATGCTTACAATTACATCCTCGTTCAGTTTCATCAACAATTCTACTCGTATGCACCCGTATTCGTACTCGTACAATACACAGCTTTTAGATGTATGTACTATTGGTATATACACTCCAATGATCAGCTCTTAGCAGCCCATGTGAGTCACCTAACACATGTGGGAACCATCATTTGGCAACTAGCATGAAATATCTCATAAAATTACAAAAATATGAGTAATCATTCATGACTTATTTACATGAAAACAAAATAACATATCCTTTATATCTAATCCATACACCAACGACCAAAAACACCTACAAACACTTTCATTCTTCAATTTTCTTCATCTAATTGATCTCTCTCAAGTTCTATCTTCAAGTTCTAAGTGTTCTTCATAAATTCTAAAAGTTCTAGTTTCATAAAATCAAGAATACTTTCAAGTTTGCTAGCTCACTTCCAATCTTGTAAGGTGATCATCCAACCTCAAGAAATCTTTGTTTCTTACATTAGGTTATCATTCTAATACAAGGTAATAATCATATTCAAACTTTGGTTCAATTTCTATAACTATAACAATCTTATTTCAAGTGATGATCTTACTTGAACTTGTTTTCGTGTCATGATTCTGCTTCAAGAACTTCGAGCCATCCAAGGATCCATTGAAGCTACATCCATTTTTCTCTTTTCCAGTAGGTTTATCCAAGGAAATTAAGGTAGTAATGATGTTCATAACATCATTCGATTCATACATATAAAGCTATCTTATTCGAAGGTTTAAACTTGTAATCACTAGAACATAGTTTAGTTAATTCTAAACTTGTTCGCAAACAAAAGTTAATCCTTCTAACTTGACTTTTAAAATCAACTAAACACATGTTCTATATCTATATGATATGCTAACTTAATGATTTAAAACCTGGAAACACGAAAAACACCGTAAAACCGGATTTACGCCGTCGTAGTAACACCGCGGGCTGTTTTGGGTTAGTTAATTAAAAACTATGATAAACTTTGATTTAAAATTTGTTATTCTGAGAAAATGATTTTTATTATGAACATGAAACTATATCCAAAAATTATGGTTAAACTCAAAGTGGAAGTATGTTTTCTAAAATGGTCATCTAGACGTCGTTCTTTCGACTGAAATGACTACCTTTACAAAAATGACTTGTAACTTATTTTTCCTACTATAAAACTATACTTTTTTTTGTTTAGATTCATAAAATAGAGTTCAATATGAAACCATAGTAATTTGATTCACTCAAAACGGATTTAAAATGAAGAAGTTATGGGTAAAACAAGATTGGATAATTTTTCTCATTTTAGCTACGTGAAAATTGGTAACAAATCTATTCCAACCATAACTTAATCAACTTGTATTGTATATTATGTAATCTTGAGATACCATAGACACGTATACAATGTTTCGACCTATCATGTCGACACATCTATATATATTTCGGAACAACCATAGACACTCTATATGTGAATGTTGGAGTTAGCTATACAGGGTTGAGGTTGATTCCAAAATATATATAGTTTGAGTTGTGATCAATACTGAGATACGTATACACTGGGTCGTGGATTGATTTAAGATAATATTTATCGATTTATTTCTGTACATCTAACTGTGGACAACTAGTTGTAGGTTACTAACGAGGACAGCTGACTTAATAAACTTAAAACATCAAAATATATTAAAAGTGTTGTAAATATATTTGGAACATACTTTGATATATATGTATATATTGTTATAGGTTCGTGAATCAACCAGTGGCCAAGTATTACTTCTCGACGAAGTAAAAATCTGTGAAAGTGAGTTATAGTCCCACTTTTAAAATCTAATATTTTTGGGATGAGAATACATGCAGGTTTTATAAATGATTTACAAAATAGACACAAGTACGTGAAACTACATTCTATGGTTGAATTATCGAAATCGAATATGCCCCTTTTTATTAAGTCTGTAATCTAAGAATTAGGGAACAGACACCCTAATTGACGCGAATCCTAAAGATAGATCTATTGGGCCTAACAAACCCCATCCAAAGTACCGGATGCTTTAGTACTTAGAAATTTATATCATATCCGAAGGGTGTCCCGGAATGATGGGGATATTCTTATATATGCATCTTCTTAATGTCGGTTACCAGGTGTTCACCATATGAATGATTTTTATCTCTATGTATGGGATGTGTATTGAAATATGAAATCTTGTGGTCTATTTTTACGATTTGATATATATAGGTTAAACCTATAACTCACCAACATTTTTGTTGACGTTTAAAGCATGTTTATTCTCAGGTGATTATTAAGAGCTTCCGCTGTCGCATACTTAAATAAGGACGAGATTTGGAGTCCATGCTTGTATGATATTGTGTAAAAACTGCATTCAAGAAACTTATTTTGTTGTAACATATTTGTATTGTAAACCATTATGTAATGGTCGTGTGTAAACAGGATATTTTAGATTATCATTATTTGATAATCTACGTAAAGCTTTTTAAACCTTTATTGATGAAATAAAGGTTATGGTTTATTTTAAAATGAATGCAGTCTTTGAAAAACGTCTCATATAGAGGTCAAAACCTCGCAACGAAATCAATTAATATGGAACGTTTTTAATCAATAAGAACGGGACATTTCATCCGACACATTTATATTCATCACTGACAAGTTTTGGGAGCGGATCTACAACAAATTTGAAGGCGGTTACTTAGATAACTTTGTAAGTTTTTTATAAACTTATTATTAATATCATAAAGTTAACTTCGAAAACATGAGATTAACTACGTGTTTGTTAATTGCAGAATATTAATGGTTGGGGATCTATGTTATTGTGGTGGAGCTACCGTTTAGATCAAATGGATTTTCAGCCGCTAAAGGACCGTCAAAGATGTGTGATCATGCCGGTCGACATGATTAAGTGGATGGGGATCTTTAAAATGGGTGTAACACTTGACCCGAAATACACCAATCCCGATATTACTTGTTATGCAGACGGTTCGAGACTCCCTTTCCCACTTTGGTCGAAGTGTCAGAAGGTTAGTATACTTTATACATATACATATACAGTTTTCATATACATAGACATATACATTCAGATTATAGTTATTTGTATAACTTTAAATTGTAGGTCCTATTCCCAACCTGTTTGGAAGATGCAGATCACTGGGTGCTTATTGTGCTTAATCTTAAGGACTTTACCGTCGTCATTTATGATAATTTTGTCAAGCATAAATCAATTGACCACCGCGCTTATTATGTTAAAGAGTTGGGTCAGTGTCTGCCAGAGTTCTTGAGGGCAATTAGCTACTCTCCTCCACCGGATGTCTCGATGCCATTTACATTTACGTATATCGACTCACCTCAGCAGTCAGGATATTACGGTGACTGTGGTGTATGGGTTTGCATACACATGGAGCGGGTGTTTTGTGAGCTAATGTATCCATTTGAGAAAGATACGGCGAAGGTTGCATTGGAATACAGACACAGGATGGGGAGGACATTCTTTAGATCCCGAATCGAAGTACGTAAAAGGTCGATCTAATGTTTGTATTGGTATTGTATTTTTAAAAGGTTATTTAGTGTTGTATGTATGTGTAGTATTTAGTTGTATACTAAGTCAGTAGGTTGAACAGGCTCGAAACATACTGCTTTTACAGGTTCAATTTTGAGTGGTCGACCAACATTGTAAAGTGTGGTCGACCACTGCTGAAATACATTATAATCGACCCTGTCGTGGGTCGACCATTTGTAAAAAGTGCTATAGTCGACCACTATGTGCGAAATGGTCGACCACTTCTGAAATCCACTATAGTCGACCCTTTTGTGGGTCTACCACTTGACTAATATGCTTTAGTCGACCACTAAATATGTAGTAGTCGACCACAAATGGTATTCATGATTAAAAAGGCAACCTAGGTCCCACATTTAGATAACATTTCTTATCCTAATTAGCTACGGATAGGAAATCCATCTTTCACAATTTTAATTGGACAACGTTAGATCCTTTTATCCTTTTGTACTCTATAAGTAGTAGCCTACATGATCGATATTCAAACACACCAAATTCATATTCACAACAAATTAGTAGGTGAAGTTATTCAGAGGTCATTTTGAGGTCATCACTTACTGGTGAGTAATACTTCCCTACTTTTATATGCCTTTAGATTTTTAGTGATGAGTAAGTTAAAGATATATATTTGTTCAGGAGGTTATTTTGAACATGTCAATAGTCATATAGTTTATATGCCACTTAATTGTCCAAGAGTACCTTTGAAACTTCCAATCGCGCCAAACAAACCCTTAAATCGTACGATTTTGTTAAAAAATGTGTTAAAAAAGATCGATGTTTCACACGATTTAGTTATATCTATGAAATACGTTGTCAATAACTGTGTCTTGGATATCAATGATGATGAAGATGATTTTAATGATTTTATGAATTTCGCCATCTCAAATCAACCCATTCACATATATCTAGAAGATATAACGAATTCAATGCATGTTTTAGGTCGAAACCTTACTAATCCTTCTGATCAGTTCAACCTACAACAACAATACAATAATCAGTTAAACCTACAACAACCGACCAATAATCAGTTCAACCTACAACATACTTACAATAATCAGTACAACCTACAGCATCCATCCAATAATCAATTCAACCTACATCATCCATCGAATAATCAGTTCAACCTACTACATCCATACAATAATCAGTTCAACCTACAACATCCATACAATAATCAGTTCAACCAACAACAGTCATCCATCAATCAGTACAACATAGAAAACCAAACTGACAATCAGTTCAGCCTACACCACCCGTACAATGCTCAATACAACCATACACATCCATACACAAATCATTCCAACCTAAAAAATCAATCTGTAAATCAGTTCAACTTACACACTCAAACAACAGATGAAATCAACCAACAAATACAATACACCAATATGTTGAACCCAAAACAACCACAAGTTGAAGAAAAGGAAGATCCTTACATCGTTGACGTACCTACATCTGATCAAAGAGATTCCGAGCATGATGATATGGAAAATGTGAATCCAGTCAAACCAACAAAACACCCTTTTTCTAACTACATAGTTGATGAGGATGATGTTCCTGATAGTGATGACGAATTTGAAGATGAATACGTCGATCAAAAATCAACTTATGACCAGCCAATTAAGTATAATCCCCAACCAGATGATATATTTTGGAACATGCCACCGTTACTGTCTAACACCCAACCCGAAATGAAACCTAGATCAATGACAATCTATAAAACCTCAGATCTAGTTAAATTGAATCAGACTTTCGAAAACAAGGAAGATTTTCTTATGCAATTACGTACAAAGTGTGTTACTGAAGGGTTCCAGATAAAATCAAAGTACTCAGACAAATTAAGGTATACAGCTACATGCATATCACCAAATTGTTCTTGGCAAATTACTGCTAGGTGTATACAAGATAGCAACAACTTTCAAGTACGGAAGTTGAATGATCTACACACCTGCTCAAATACGCAAATTCTTCCAAACAATAGGCATGCCACCAAGAAGGTCCTAGGGAATATACTGAAAGAGGTGATGAAACAAGAAGGTCGTGTCTATCGACCCAATGATATCAGGACTGCTATGTCTGCACGATTTAAAATAAGTCTATCATACCACCAAGCATGGAAAGCCAAATGTTACGCAATTGAGATGTTGAGGGGTAGTCTTGAAGATTCCTTTCAAGTACTACCTAATTATCTATATAATCTTAGATTGTCTAACCCAGGTAGTGTAACCAACATTCGAACGGACAACGAAGGCAGATTTGTTATGAGTTACATGTCCATTGGTGCAGCGGTATGTTTAATGCTCTCTTCATTTACTTATTAATTTAACTCGTATTCATTAACAATTTTCCAAAACTTTTATATGTAGACACGTTCGTTTGTTAACTATGCACGACCAGTAATCATAGTCGATGGGGCTCATTTAAAAAGTCGTTACTTGGGGACTAACTTGATTGCTGTCGCTATGGATGCTAACAATGGAATCCTTCCATTAGCCTACGGTATTAGAGCAGGAGAGACCACCGATCATTGGACATGGTTTTTTGGTAATCTAAGAGACTCTCTACAGTCTTCGGGGTGTTGTATTGATAATCTGACTATTATATCTGACAGGGCACCTGCAATAGCCGCTGGCATATCAATTGTCTTTCCAGAAGTTTTTCATGCACTATGTGCTAGACATTTGTTGGGAAACCTCAAACGTGTGTCTAAAAGGGTTAAAAGTTACAAGTGGCACTACTGGAAAATGTGCAAAGCGTACAGAAAATCTGATTTTGATCACCACTATGGTATACTATCACGACGTATTCCAGACAGTACACGTACACTCACTACTGTTGGCCTCAACAGATGGTCTAGACATCATGCAGATCGTGTTTGGTATGCTTACCTGACTACTAATAGTGCATAGTCCATGAACGCGCTGTCAGTTCATGCGAGGAAGCTCCCTGTTACAATGCTTCTTGAATTCTTTAGAGCTTCAGTTCAACAATGGTTTTGGGAACATCGAAACACTGCTGATGGTTTAACAACACCTGTCACACCATATGCAGAGCGTAAGCTGGGTAAAAGAAATCGTAAGTCTCTTACTTGAAGTGTCAAACCGATATCACAGGTTAAGTTTGAAGTGATGGATATGAAAAAAGGCGGTAAAGTCAATCTACAAGATAAAACTTGCACATGTAAACAATGGCAGTTTTCCGGTCTACCTTGTGGACATGTAATGGCGGTAGCAAGGTATTTTGTCTTACGTGACGTTACTACACACGTTCAGAAGTATTTCCACACTGAAACGCACAAGTCTGCATACATGGAAGACATTAACCCGCTAGATCATATTTCTGAATGGATAGATCCAGGACACCTACAAACCGTCCGACCGCCATTGGTTACAAAACGACAATCAGGTATACCGAAGAGTACTGCTCGTATACCTTCCCAGGGAGAAGACAAAGACAATTTCAAATCTAAAAGAAAATGCAGTCGTTGCTTGGAACCAGGACATACTAGATCAACTTGCACTGCACATTATGATCTATCTGAAGGTACACAAAAGTCCAAGTGTAAGTCAAAAACGAAGGCAAAGCCGAAGGGGATGGTAAAGGGGAAGGGGAAGGGAAAACGTGAAGCCTCATGCTCAACACAATTTGACTCGACTTACAATTTGAGTGATGATTAGCTTCTTTTTTTAAGTTTTAAATGTGTTTAGCTGTCATGGATGATAGGTATGTGTGTTTGTATGTTTTCTGTTTGGTGTGTTTAAGTCTTTGTGGTTTAATAATAAGTTCGGTATGTTATCTGATATATCTTATCCAATAAAAGCGTGCTTTTATGCTTAGTCGATCTACATGTTGGTCGACCACAATGCAACTATGGTCGACCTCTTGGTCGACCGTGTTTTTGAAGTAGTCGACCATCGCTTAGAAAGAATGTTGGTCGACCACATTGAAATTTGGTGTGGTCGACCAGGTCAAGGGGTAGTCGACCCAAAGGGTGGTCGACCTAATGGTGTAAATAGACAATTTTTTCGCAAAACGTGTATTTTGGAATAAAACTTTATAAAAAAATGTATTTGGGCGAATTTCCCTGATACTTAAGCTGCATCTTATCGTATAATTCTCTGCTCACATGTTTATCATGTTTACCCATCTTATCATATATCCCAATAGTTTACCCAATAATTCTCTGCATCTTATCATATAATTCTCAGAGCATAGTTGATACCCAATAGAATTATTCAATAGTTTATAGTTTATCATGTTTTCCTGCATTTTTACATCATAAACTATTGGATAGTCGACCATGTATTGGGTCGCCCGCGTTGTTTCTTGTTGAGGTAGTCGACCATGAAAAAATGAGAGGTAGTCGACCATGTTCGCATGGTAGTCGACCGGGGACTCAATGAAGTTTGGTCGATCACCTTGAAAAAAGAGGTGGTCGACCAACATTTTGGTCTACTCAATGGTGTAAAAAGACAATTTTTTAAAAAAAAATGTATTTTGAACGAAAACCTTAAAAAAAAGTGTATTTTGGCCACTTTCCCCAAAAAAAAATAACAATATACCGTACCTTTGTATTTTCAAAAAAGAATATAAGCCCAAGTTGAATAAGTCCAAATTGATTTGTAGACAGTGACCTTGAAGATACACGTATTTAAGCAAGGAGTACAACTTTCTTGATCACATTATTTATGAATTTTCTCTTTCAGTAAATGAGTTAATAAGTGACATTATTTTGTTGAAAGACAATGAATCACACTTGTAGTCAATGGAGTTTGTATTTGGGTTTCCTGTAGAAATTTTTAACTATCAACCATCTATGGAGTTTGTATATAGTTATTTTGGTTTAAGTGACCTGTATCCGTTTTAGATGGACCTGTATCCGTTTTAATGTATAATCCAATCAATGGAGTTTGTGTATAGTTATTTTGGTTTAAGTGTAATCTATCACTTTTTATGAAAGGAGATAGTTTTATGAATTCGATTTGCCGTAAAGGTAAAATATTGTGATCTATAAATGTTATAGTAATGCATCTAAAACGGATAAACAAATAAGTTTTTTTTCTTCAAACAATCGAGTGAATGAGTGTAATTTGTACTCAAATATATACGATTTAATAGGGTTTTATTGTGACAATTTTTTACTCTTTTCACTAGTCGTTCCAAAATAAGCTACTAATGATTCTTGAACATAAGATCTCTTTTCACTAGTCTTTCCAAAATAAGCTACTAATGATTCTTGAACATAAGATCTCATGTGAGGATATTAAGATTCAATTACTCTAGCAACAAGTTATGTGCTCCTTTGGTTGATATGGGGTCATGGAGTTGGAGAAACAATTTGATACATCGATCATTGGAGCAAAGAGGAACAACTTTAAAGGAAAATTTGATGGTGAGTTTAAAGGCGTTAACTTATTTGTGGTTATCTAACCGGAACAACTCAATCAAAGGTGATTTTAACATGTGGAATTGAAGTCCCGAAGACATTGGTGAAATAAATAGGTGTGTCGTAAATGTAATAGTTGACGATGTTTTATATTTCGATTGTAACTTTATTGTATTCCGTTGCTTGCACGCTTTCTGTGTGCCTTAATAAAATTTCCGCTTTTTTTAAAATAGATTAAGATTTAAATACTCTAGCGAGAAGCTAGGATAGACCGAACCAACTAGTTTAGTCTTTAACAATCTTTAACAGCTAGGAGTTCTAATCGATACTACATCTACCTCTAATGCGGACCCAATTAAGGGTCCGTTTATTTTTTTTCTTATTAAGTTCATTTGTCTGAATTAATATATGATGTCTGTGAGAAATAAATGATGAAAAATAACTAGTGTTTGTTTTATGTGCTGAATAAACGTTTGAATGATTGAATTTACTAAATTAACCCTGCATGTGGTAGTTATAATAGCAGTTACTAAAAAATGAGGACACAGTTAGAAATTCACATTTATTTGAGTTTTTTTCATTAAGACATGACTTATTTAATATATCAAAAACAAACACCCTCCATGATTTTCCATAATAAGTTTCATTCTATTAAGTTCATTAAGTTAAAAACAAACATGGCATAAAGGAAACTTTACAAAATTAACCAAATAATATAATTAATTGGATAATATAATTCTTAATATGAAATAATTCACCAATTATGTCAAAATGAAGAAAATAATACATTATTGAATAAGAAAAATATAGAAAGTGATATATAGCGTGAGAGGTTAAAAATTTGAGCCTGGTGTGCAAGTGTTATTCGTGTTATAATTCAGTAGGCTTATAACTACCTTTAGTGGTTTGATTCTTGATGTTATAATTCAGTAGGCTTATAACTACCTTTAGTGGTTTGATTCTTGATGTTATAATTCAGTAGGCTTATAACTACCTTTAGTGATTTGATTCTTGATTTAGAATACTAATAATGAAGTGTAAGAACAATGATGATAATGGAGAGAAAGAAAGAAACACTTTGTAAGTGTGAGAAATGGTGCAAGTTTAATGCTTGCATTCATGAGTATTTATAGCCTAAAATCTCAATATAAAAATACATACTTTGTGTACCAAAATTGACTATATGTATACACCAAAATTGACTATCCATATCTATATTATTATTATTATTATAACACTCCCCCTTGGATAGCAATTTTATTTTGTTGAAGATCAACTATAAATTACTGCCTCGTTAAAAACCTTGCTAAAGAAAACCCAGTGGGAAAAAACTTTAGCTAAGGGAAAAAGAGTGCAGCATGGAGTTGACTCCCCCTCAAGTAGACATCGCTTCAGCTGTTACATCTTTTGAACATGTCTCATGCCAATGTTATGAACGTGTGTTCTGAAAATAGCAGTTGGAAGTGCTTTCGTGAAAAGATCAGCAGAGTTTTTGCTAGATTGCACATATCTCATTTCAATCTGGTTGTCCTTAATGAGATTTTGAGTGTATGAGAAGAATCTAGGTGGTATGTGTTTTGTTCGGTCACTTTTGATATACCCTTCTTTCATCTGTGCTATGCAAGCTGCATTATCTTCATAGATAGTTGTTTGACTTTTATCGCGTTCTAGTCCACAAGAATCAGTAATGAGTTGTGTCATTGATCTCAACCAAAAACATTCTCGAGTAGCTTCATGTAATGCAATCACTTCGGCATGATTTGACGATGTAGCAACAAGTGTTTGTTTTTGAGAACGCCATGATATTGCAGTACCTCCATTTAGGAATACATATCCAGTTTGAGATTTAGCTTTATGTGGATCAGATAAATAACCTGCATCTGCATAACCAACCAAATCTTGTTTTGATTCGTTAGAATAAAATAATCCTAAATCAGTAGTTCCTCGAAGGTATCGAAATATGTGTTTGATCCCATTCCAGTGTCTTTTGGTAGGAGCAGAGCTGAACCTTGCCAACAAATTAACTGCAAAAGAAATGTCAGGTCTTGTACAATTTGTAAGATACATAAGAGCTCCAATTGCACTAAGATATGGTACTTCTGGTCCAAGAATGTCTTCTTGATCTTCACATGGACGAAATGGATCAGCTTCAACATTGAGTGATCTAACAACCATAGGAGTACTTAATGGTTTTGCCTTGTCCATATTGAAACGTTTCAAAATCTTTTCAGTATATGTTGTTTGATGTACAAGTAAACCATTAGGCATATGCTCAATTTGTAAACCAAGGCAATACTTGGTTTTTCCGAGATCTTTCATTTCAAATTCTTTCTTTAGAAGTTGAATGGCTTCATGGATCTCTTTATTTGTACCTATGATGTTAAGATCATCAACATAAACAGCTATGATCACATATCCGGATGTTGTTTTCTTAATGAAAACACAAGGGCAAGTAAGATTATTTGTATACCCTTTGCTTATCAAGTAATCACTCAATCGGTTATACCACATACGTCCCGATTGTTTTAACCCATATAAAGATCTTTGTAATTTTAATCGAATACATTTCTTTGGGTTTTGCATTTGATGCTTCTGGTACCTTAAATCCTTCAGGTATCTTCATATATATATCACTATCAAGTGATCCATATAGATAAGCAGTCACAACATCCATGAGATGCATTTCTAAATTTTTAGAAACTGCCAGACTGATTAAGTACCTAAAAGTAATTGCATCCATAACAGGAGAATAAGTTTCTTCATAATCAATTCCCGGTCTTTGAGAAAAACCTTGAGCTACAAGTCTAGCTTTATACCTTGTAACTTCATTTTTCTCATTTCTTTTTCGGACAAAAATCCATCTGTATCCTACAGGTTTCACATCTTTAGGAGTGAGAATGATGGATCCGAAAACTTTTCTTTTATTGAGTGATTCTAATTCAGCTCGTATTGCTTCTTTCCATTGAGCCCAATCATGTCTATTTTGACATTCAACCATAGATGTTGGTTCTGGATCATCATCATTATTCATGATGTCATATGCAACATTAAATGAAAATTTCTCATCAAGATTTTTCATTTCATTTCGGTTCCATAATATTTTTGAATATGCATAATTGATTGCAATTTCTGTATTGACATCATCAATCTCCTCTGCAGTAGGAGTACTGATTTGTGGTTCTTCTTGAACACTTTCTTTTACTTCATTATCAGCTGATTTTCTTTTTCGAGGATTTTTATCCTTTGAACCGATTGGTCTTCCACGTTTCTGACGTGGCAAAGATTCATGAGTGACGTTATTGCCAGCTTTTGGAATTTCAATTCGAGCTGGAGTATTTACTGCTGGTATATATGATTTTGTCACCGTTTTTGTATCTGTAAATGCATCAGGCAATTGATTTGCAAGTTCTTGTATATGCATTATCTTTTGAACTTCTGTCTCGCATTCTTTTGTGCGAGGATCAAGATACTTTAATTGAGGTTCACACCATGAAACATCATTTTCTTTATTTTTCATTTCTCCCCCTAATCTAGGGAACAATGTTTCATTAAAATGACAATCAGCAAAACGTGCTGTAAAAACGTCACCTGTCATAGGTTCAATATACCTTAATATTGAAGATGTTTCATATCCAACATATATTCCCAACCTCCTTTGAGGACCCATTTTTGTACGTTGTGGTGTCGCAATTGGAACATACACTGCACAACCAAATGTTCTAAGATGGGAAATATTTGGCTCTTGACCAAAAGCAAGTTGTAGGGGGGAATATTTATGACTTGCACTTGGTCTGATGCGAATCAATGCAGCAGCATGTAAAATTGCATGACCCCATATAGATACAGGGAGTTTTGTTCTCATTATCAATGGTCTAGCGATTAACTGTAAACGTTTAATCAATGACTCGGCTAAACCATTTTGTGTATGCACATGAGCAACAGAATGTTCAACAACAATTCCTATAGACATGCAATAGTCATTAAATGCTTGAGATGTAAATTCACCAGCATTATCAAGTCTCACCCTTTTAATGGTGTAATCAGGAAAATGAGCTCTCAATTTAATAATTTGGGCAAGAAATTTTGCAAATGCCACATTACGGCTTGATAACAGACAAACATGAGACCATCTGCTAGATGCGTCTATTAGAACCATGAAATATCTAAATGGTCCACATGGTGGATGAATTGGTCCACATATATCACCTTGAATTCTTTCAAGAAACATTGGTGATTCTTTCTCAACCTTAAGTGGTGAGGGTCTAGTTATCAATTTTCCAAGAGAGCAAGATGTACATGGAACCATTGTATCATGATGGATTTTTCTATCCTTTAGTGGATGTCCATGAGTACATTCAATAATCCTTTTCATCATTGTTGATCCTGGATGGCCTAATCTGTTATGCCATAAACTGAATACACCAGGATCAATATATTTTTCGTTAACTACCATATGTATTTCTGGTACATTTATATGTGTATAATGTAATCCAGAACTAAGTCTTGGCAGTTTTTCAACCACATGACTCTTGTCAGTGATACTTAAATATTTCTCATTTTCTGTTGTCACTGACTGATAATCATACCCGTTAAGGTATATGTCGGAGAAACTCAATAAATTTCTGCTTGACTTGGGAGAAAATAAGGCATCATTTATTAAAAATTTTGTACCATTTGGTAGTATGAAATTTGCCTTTCCTATCCCTTTTATCAAGTTAGCAGGTCCTGATATTGTATGTATAGTTCCTTCCGTTGGTTTTAGATCAATAAAATATTTCTCGGATTTAAGTATAGTGTGTGTAGTTCCACTGTCTGCTATACAGAGATCTCCACCACTTGATTGATGTTGTATTCCAGCAAAATTCATATTGAACTTCATATATAAGAAATAAATAGTGAGTACATTAATATTACACAATATTTTAAACCCAAATAGATAGTACTGAAACATTTAGCAAACATAATGACAAAGACAGACGATATTAAATCGTTTATTTTTCAAAAGACACACAACTTAAACATTCAAGAAATCTTCATATAAATCAGATGGTTTCTCAGTGACTGTTGGATCAATATTATCCACAAAATTTACTTCCTTTTCTTTACCTTTCAGCGAATCCTGATACATCTTAACAAGATGTTTAGATGTTCGGCAAGTATTAGCCCAGTGGCCCATTCTACCACATCTGTAGCAAGATTCTTCAGAATTTTTAGAAGAATTTTCTTCAACATCTTGTTTAATGGGCTTGTTTTGTGGTTGATATTTATATTTTCGTGGATTACTATTTCTTTGACCACCACGGCCACGACCACGACCACGTTCACGCCCATTACCATTACCATAAGGATGGTTTCTACCATAGTTATGGCTTTTGGCATGATGATGGTGATGGTTATTATAACCACGACCTTGCCCGCGTCCTTGTCCCTGTTTATAATTATTTGCAGTATTTGCTTCAGGGATTGCAAGTGTACCAGTAGGACGGGATTGCTGATTTTTCATTAATAGCTCATCATTTTGTTCTGCAACTAAGAGATATGAATTAAGTTCAGGATATGTTTTGAACTTTAGCATTCTCAAATTTCTTTGCACTGTGATGTTTGCAGCATTCATTGTGGAGAAAGTTTTCTCCATCATGTCTGCATCACTAATTTCATGTCCACAGAATTTAAGTTGTGAACATGTATTATACAGAGCTGAGCTGTATTCATTTACTTTCTTAAAGTCTTGGAACCTTAATGTTCTCCATTGTTCCATTGCAGCTGGAAGTAAAATTTCTCTTTGATTATTGAATCTGCTTTTGAGACCTTCCCATAAAACATGGGGATCTTCTACAGTCACATAATTATTTTGTAAGCATTCATCAATATGTTGATGAATAAAGCAACATGCCGTAGCTTGTTCTTTTTCAGAACAAGTGTTGTTTTCATTTATGGTTTCAAGAATGCCCATTGATTTAAGATGCATTTTTACTTTTATAACCCATGGCATGTAGTTGTTTCCAGTTGATTCTAAAGGAGTAAATTTAAGCTTTTCCAGATTCGACATTTTCTATTATCAAAAATTAAAACAAACATCATGATAAATTAGAGTCAATTTATATTCATAAGTATATAAACATTAAACATAAATTTAATATAACATAAATGATAAGTAGGTGACAGTGTCGACCATGTGTAAGTAATCATAAATAAATGTTATATAACAAAAATATAAATATTAGTAAACATAAATGAAAATTTGGCGACAGTGTCGACCATATATTTTTTCAGGTGGTATAACCGACCTATATCATTCTGGTGGTATAACCGACCATATATCATTTTGGTGGTATAACCGACCATATATCATTTTGGTGGTATAACCGACCATATATCATTTTGGTGGCAGAGCCAACCATATTTAGTATTAAGATTATCGTGCTGATAACGTGTTATAATTCAGTAGGCTTATAACTACCTTTAGTGGTTTGATTCTTGATGTTATAATTCAGTAGGCTTATAACTACCTTTAGTGATTTGATTCTTGATTTAGAATACTAATAATGAAGTGTAAGAACAATGATGATAATGGAGAGAAAGAAAGAAACACTTTGTAAGTGTGAGAAATGGTGCAAGTTTAATGCTTGCATTCATGAGTATTTATAGCCTAAAATCTCAATATAAAAATACATACTTTGTGTACCAAAATTGACTATATGTATACACCAAAATTGACTATCCATATCTATATTATTATTATTATTATAACAATTCGCTTCTTTGTAATGGCTTTTAAGTCTTCAATATTACTCTATAATGGAAGCTTAGTTGCTTAGATAAAACTTAAATAATAGGAACATATTAATATGTAAGAAATTAATTATATAAACTACTATAGCATCAAATTACGCTACAACAGATATTATACATCAAGAAAAACCCTTATAACGTGTTCACACCACCTTTTCTTTTCTTTTCTTTTCTTTGCTTTCTGTTTT
This sequence comes from Rutidosis leptorrhynchoides, assembly GCF_046630445.1. NCBI lineage: Eukaryota > Viridiplantae > Streptophyta > Magnoliopsida > Asterales > Asteraceae > Rutidosis > Rutidosis leptorrhynchoides. Next base: position 25,940,984 of record NC_092343.1, on the reverse strand, counting down.
TGTCATTTTCATATTTGAGCTGTCTCGATACATTATCTTTAAATTGTACCCTATAATTAATAAATCGAAAATCAACATATATACATGGATAATTTTAATATTACTATAATAACATCATATATACGGAGTATAGTTTTTCAAATACCTTGTTAGTGACACATACATTATGTGGTTGAAAGTTGGTCATCGAGTTACCCTATGAAACACACTATCCGAGTTCAATTATTGGCTATGTCAAATTGTTCAAGAAGGGAGTGTGACTAGAGGGTGCGCATAATGCACAATTTACCTGGTACTAGATCTCGCATTCGGGGGGCTTGATTACCCTATGTTTTACTCTCTATGGGAAGCCAATGTGTTTGTTTATAGGAAGGTTTCTTCGCTTAAAAATATATATATATATATATATATATATATATATATATATATATATATATATATATATATATATATATACAGGGGAGGCCCGGAGGGGGAGCAAGGTGATCAACCGCTCAGGGCCCATGATTTTCAGGGGCCCAATTTTTGTATATATACGGACATAATCGTTGATTTAATAAACAAGGGAATTGGGGAAACACAACTAAAACAATGAAAACCTAGTACAATTTGCTTAAAAACAACAATCAAAGGCTCTAGATAAAAAGAAATCAAAGTCCACTAGCATCTTAGCAAGACCAAAAGGGTCTTTTTTTAATTAGTTTATATTATTCGTTAAGGTCTAGAGGCCTTTCTTTTAACCTCGTTCCGGGCCCTTAAATTCTCGAGACCTGCTCTGTATATATATATATATATATATATATATATATATATATATATATATATATATATATATATATATATATATATATATATATATATATATATATATATATATATATTATGGTGAAACCACTTCTAGTGACTGTACGAATTTCATATCGTAAAAAGTCAATTTGACTTAAAGAAGATAATGATAATGATAATTACTTGAATTTCAATTTCTACACATTATGACATCATCATTTAATATTTTATTCACAATTCTTAACAGTTTTCTCACCTTGAATTTCTCTACAAATGAATCTAGCTACCAACTCATAAATCGCATCCTTAACATGATCACTTTATGATAATTAGGTGCATGTCTTTTCCCGTATTCTAGAAAGATATATAAATATAATAGACTTGCAATTGCAATTTTTATTAAAGTTTACAGTCAACTAATCAAACTGCAACAATGAAAAGAATTCTAAAGATAGCAATTATCAGTCTCAATCAACATGGCAAATATCACGACTTTATTTTCCTAAATAATGGAAATTCGTAAAAATTTGGCAGCATGTTAACATGAGTCTGAATATATAATTACTTGATAATACTTAAAAGTAATCAGTTTTACATACCGAAAAGGTTATGAAATTTACTTACAAATGTTAGATGTCACTTGAAAATTTGATCATTATTTATTTATCATGGCACATGACACCCTTGCAACACACAACATAATCGTAATAATTGTACAAGTAATTGAAGCATGAAGAATTTGTGAGATATGACTAAATAATAAACAATCAACGACGAAATCTATGTTGGCGGCTAAACTAAAAACACTAACTAAAATATAACGATTTTTTTTTATTTTTTTTATTTTGGTTTTATTTATTACACAAGACACATACTGGATATGGGTCGAAACCTTCCTTCACCTGACGGACTTATCATCAATGGGCGTGGATGGAATGGTTACTCCTGTAAGAACTCATAGCTTTCAGTTCCAATAAAACATTGAACAATATATAAAGGTAACAAACATGGGTACAAGTGTAAACTGACATGATGTATGATATCCTGATCTAAAACATCCAGAGTTACATACACAAAAACAAACAAACATGCAAACATCCGAATTCCGAATTCCCTTTTATTCTACTCGTACACTTAAATTCGAAATATGATATAGGGGGGAAGACGGATGGATGATGTCACCAATTAACGACGAATGATGTCGTTTGGAGGTGGACCATGCGGGTCGGGTCCACCTCCACCTCCACCTCCAGGACCACTGTTGTTGCTGCTGTTGTTGTTGTTGGTGGTGGTGGTGGTGGTGATGATGATGCCAAGGGAGGCGGTGAAAGTAGTGAATGCACCGGAAACATCACTTAAAACGTCACTGAAAACTTGAGCTTTGATCTTACCACGTTTGATGGAAGGAGCCATTGGTGATCGGAGAGTGACTAAAATATATAATCCGGTGAAGTGAAAGAAGTGAAATAGTAATTGAAAATTGCAAAGGAAAAATATTGGTATAGTTTGGTGGAGTTATAAGGGCCGGCTATATAGCCTATAGGCCTTAAAAATGTGACATTATCAAGCAATTATAAAATTAAATATAACATTTTGTTTTTCACTAACACACACGGTTGAGTGGGGTATAGTGCGAAAGCATATGGTTTAAAGGTATACTCCATTTAAAAAATAATACTAAAACAAAAAGATCATAGTTGACGGCTGGAATGAAGATATGGTTGGCTCACGGATGGAGTGTGTGTTTCGAAACAAACTCAAAAGGGTTAAAGATGCCTTGCGAAAGTGGAGCAAAACAAAATATGGTTCCATCGATATTGACCTGATCTCGGCAAAGAAAGAGGCCATGGAATGGGAATCAAAAGCTGAATCTTCAATACTTAACTCAGCGGACAGAAACAAATGGGTCGAAGCTGGGAACAAATGGCTGCAAAAAGATCGTGAGAAAGCGCAGATGCTCAAACAGAAAGCAAGACTTAAATGGGCTATTGAGGGAGACGATAACACGAAGTTTTTTCACTCCTCAATTAAAAGAAGACAGAACAAATCGAAGATCCGAGGGCTGCATATAAACGGTATCTGGGCTGAAAATCCATCTGCTATTAAAAAAGAGGTCTTCAACTATTTTCAAAAGCAGTTTGACCGAGACACAAGCTGCAGGCCTTTCCTTGATGATCTAAACGATCTATGTTTTAACTCCATCTCATCAGAAGAGGCTGAATGGCTAGAATCCCCTTTCTCGGAGGAGGAAATCTGGTTGGCACTAAAAGGTAGTAGCGAGTCCAAAGCACCGGGTCCTGATGGCTTTAATCTCGGGTTTTTAAGAAATTTTGGTGGCTAATAAAAGATGACCTCTCGAGGGCGGTGGCATGGTTCTGGCAACATCAGGAAATATCGAAAGGATGCAATTCCTCTTTCATAACTCTGATTCTGAAAAGAAAAAGTCCATTGGGTTTAGGTGATTACCGACCAATCAGCCTACTAGGTAGCTTCTACAAGATCATCGCGATCCTACTAGCTAACAGACTTAAACGAGTAATGCCCAAGCTAGTCGGTGTCGAGCAGACAGCTTTCATCAAAGGTCGTTTCATCCTGGACAGCATCCTAATCACAAACGAAGTAATCGAAGATATCAAGCGATGTAAAGGTAAAAGTCTCATATTCAAAGCCGATTTCGAGAAGGCTTTTGATAGCCTAAATTGGGACTACCTCCTTAAGCTTCTAGAACTAATGGGTTTCGGAGGAAGATGGCGATCGTGGATGGTAACATGCTTGAAGTCTGCATCCATCTCAGTTCTCATAAATGGTTCTCCAACTGACGAAATCCACCTAAAAAAGGGCGTAAGGCAAGGTGACCCCCTCTCGCCATACCTCTTCATTCTCGCAACCGAGGGTCTTAGTAGGCTCACAAAAAGTGCATTGGAAAAAAACCTTTTTAAGGGAATCGAAATAGGATCCGATAAAATCCTTACGTCACACCTTCAATATGCGGACGACACAATGTTTTTTGGGGATTGGAGCAAAAAAAATGCCAGACACCTTATGAAGCTCCTGAAATGTTTCGAGAAATTTTCGGGATTAAAGGTTAATGTCTCAAAAACCTGTATTTACGGGATTGGGGTTTCACATGACTCGGTCAGATTGATGGCAGAATACCTTGGATGTAATGCTGGTAAATTGCCCATGACCTACCTTGGTCTCCCCATCGGGTCGAGAATGAAAAAGTTAAAAGATTGGGAATCAGTTATTGAAAAGGTAAAAGGCAAATTGGCGGATTGAAAAGCAAAAACGGTTTCTTTTGGCGGTCGTATGACACTAATAAAATCGATTCTCAGCAGTCTACCGTTGTATGCCTTCTCCCTATTCCGAGCTCCGGCGGGTATCATTGACTTGCTCGAAGGTTTGAGACGCAGGTTTTTCTGGGGCGGGTCGGGTGATATTCAAAAGATGTCGTGGGTGGGTTGGGATACCATCCTTTCTCCTTATGAGAAAGGTGGCTTAAATATAGGTTCTCTCAAAGCTAAAAATCTGGCCTTATTGGGAAAATGGTGGTGGCGGTTTCATTCCGAAAACACCGCCCTATGGGTTAGGGTAATCAAAAGCATTTATGGGTGGGACGGGGGTTTGGTACCAAATCGTGTTGACAACAACTCCTTCAAAGGATCTACATGGCACTCTATTCAAAGAATCGATAATGATTTAATCAAACTTAATGTTAACTTCTCATCATCTTTCATTAAAACGGTCGGTTTGGGTGGGGATTCTCTTTTTTGGAAACAACCTTGGATTAACAATCAGCCTCTTTGTGAGATATATAGAAGATTGTACATGTTGGAGGAAAATAAAGATGTCAGAATTTCAGAACGCGTGACTCAGAACGATTCAGGCTCATACGTTTTCCGTTGGCAATGGTCTCGGGTTCCATCGGGTCGAACATCGGATGAGCTTTTACAGCTCGAAAACAGCCTGAACTCCTACACCTATACCGCATCTGGAACAGACGAATGGAAATGGTCCTTTCACCCCAACGGTTTATTCACTACTGCTGCTTTTTCTCGGTTATTAAATGATAATATTTTACAGCCAGCGTACCTTCCTTCTGCCACCATGCGTAACAGTCTACTTCCCCAAAAAATTGGATTATTTGTTTGGAGGGCAAAGCTGAATCGACTTCCGGTATGTCTCGAGCTTAGCAAGCGAGGAGTAAGGCTCAATTCCTTAGTGTGTCCGGTATGCAATAGTGCAACTGAATCAGCGGAACATATTCTATTATCCTGTCCCTTTGCAAATGAAGTATGGTCAAAAAAAATTCGATGGTGGAACTCAGGAAATCAGGTCTAAACTGGTGTTGATGATATGTTTCAGGGCATTCACCGACATCCTAATTCGACTTCGAAATCATCCTTGTGGCAAGCAATCGAGTGGGTTGTTGGATACAACATTTGGAAGAACCGAAATGTCCGAGTATTCGAGCAAAAACAGGAAACCGTTCCAATGCTCATAAGCGAAATTCAAGTTCAAAGCTTTCAATGGATTAATAATCGCTCTAAGGTCCTAAATTTGGATTGGAATCAGTGGCTCCTAAACCCAAGTGTGTTCGATGATCACGGCTGAGAAATCCCCATCTGTTTTAATTTCTTCTATTTTTTCTAGTTAGTTTCTAGTTGTAGTTCTGTCTGTCGCCTGTCATGTAATTTGCTATTGTAATTTTCAGCATCTCTCGATGCAGGCCCATGTTTTTTTCCTCTTTGATGGATGAAATTTTTGCCTTCCGAGAAAAATAAAAATAAAAAGAAAAAGAAATGAAATCGACCAAGCCAATTTATCTATTGTTAATTATAATGTAAGAAGATAAATAAATAACCCGACCAAAATATGTAGATCTTTCAAAATCCTAGCATCATCAATATCAATAATCAATAATTTAGTTTATGTGTTGGTGGTATAGATTTTGCATTCACGCGTATTTGTATTAGGCCATAATTTTTATCTCCAAGATTCTAACCAAATTATCCTTTTAATATCAGCAAAGTCATTATCATTTTTATAAAATTGGATTAAACAAATAGATCTTGTATCTTGACTTCTCATTTTTTTTTTTTTTTTTTTTTTTTTGTAGAAAGGCATATTGACTTCTCATTTATTCGGGATATTGAAGTTTTTTTTCTTGCAAAAACAAAAATAAGATGATTTGAAGATGATTTGAAGATGAATACGATTCAAAATCAATACAAGAGGCAACAGATACAAACCTTAATCAACACACCCATAAGATATAGGATAACCATCAAACTAGTAAATGAACTAAATCTAGCCACCAATGGAAGAGAGGAAGAAAGGAAAGGAAAAAACGGAAGAGGAAAACAAGAACAAAACAAGAAAGCTAATTGGACTACCGTTGTAAAGCCGGTGGTCGGAAGAGAAGGCGGCGCTTGCGCTAAAAGATTAGGGTTGGGAGTGTTTTAAATTTGGAGAGAGATGGTTGGCTCTAGCCAGGGACTTTGAGTTAACTTGACCTCTTTCGACTCTAGTAAATTTGACATACTAATTGCAATGATTTTGGATTCGAAAGAAACACACAATAGATGTACAATCATATATAAACATTATTATAAAAGTATATGATAAGAAGAACTATCAGTCGCATATTCAAATACAAACACAAAATATTCATATGCAAACACATGATTTCAGATGCAAACACTTGATCTCGGATGCAAGCACAAACATCGTATGAAATACGTTCATATTTTGGATGAACACACATCCATGATATAAAATTTGGATGTTTATTTTGAATGTAAACATATTCATTATACCATTTGTAATGGTGGTGTGAGTGAGTTTTTGGTGCGGGTTATTTTGATAATGTGGCGTTGTGAGTTAAAAATGTGAATATATGGTGGTGTGAGTTGGGGAAGTGGGTGAGGAGTGTTGTGATCATGATGTAAAATATAATTGGTAATGTAAATATTAAGGGGATATATAATATTCAACCAACCAAAAAATTATATTCCAAACCCACACTCGTGAGTTTGGTCATTGCTTTCCAACCCACGCCCAACCCACGCATTGTTACCTCATTTTGGGTGTGAGTTTTGTGCTACATTACCACCCACACCGTGACTTCTCAAACGATACAACTGGTCTTATATTAAAATGAAAATTAGATGCATATTAAGTCAAAATAGTTATTCTTACTAAATATTAAAATCAGAACGTTTTAAAATGAGTTTTGGTGTAATTCAAAACTGGATTACCTTTCAACACATTCATATAAAAGTTTATTATTTTATAAAAAGTAGTTTTTAATACTATCGTTAATAGAATTTACAACACAATCTTACGAACCGCCCACGATGCCGCCGTCGTTTTGGAACATAGGAAACCGCAAGGATGCATATATTCCTGTTGATGATCTTAATAACACCGAAAGGGTATCAACCACGTTCTACATCACAAATTTTCCTCACCATTTCGAAACAAAGGATCTCCGGCAACTATGTGCGCAACACGGTACCGTTTCAGATGTTTATATCGCGCGAAAATTATCTAAACAGGGTAAGCGTTTCGCTTTCGTCCGATTCAATTACGTTTCATCCCCTCTTGCATTAGTTAAAGAGTTATCGTCAATCTGGAACGGGAATTTTCATATGTACGCTGCAATAGCTAGGTTTAGCAGAGAGGACAAAAAACCTAAAACAGATCCTTCGAAATTTAAGGATAAATCCATGCCTAAATCTGCAATTCCGCCTAATATGAACAATTATACTCGTTCAGATAAGTCATTCGCTTCGGCTGTTGCAGGTTCTTCTTCTCAAAAGGCAATTTTGAAAAAAATTGCACTATCTGAATCAGATCTGACAAAGGACGTGAATGAATCTTTGACATTATTTGCTAAGGTTAAAGATCCGACTACTATTCCGTACCTTAAAAGAATGTGGTACAATGATGGCTTTATCAACATTGACATCCATCATCTGGGCGGATCTTGGATCATGATTGGTTTTGACAACACAACATCTGCGGCAAATTTTCAGACTAACAGCAAGCTTCAAAACTCAATGGATGAGATACTGCTTTATTCAGACACATTCTGTGTTCAAGAACGAGCAGTGTGGGTGGAAATTTATGGCCTACCTAGCGGTGCGTGGACTACTGAGGGTTACAAAAAGGCTGCATCATCTTTTGGGTCGGTCTTATTCTCGGAAGTTAATGATCAAAAGGGGGTTGGTAAGATTTGTATTCTGACTAAACAATTAAACTATATTCACGATAGGGTGTTTGTGAATATAAAGAACTGTGACTATCCGATCTTGGTAAAGGAATTTGCTAATTGGAGTCCATCAATACTATGTGTATTGGAGGATTCTTATTCAGAGGATTCAAGTGATACTTTTATCTCAAACTCTTCGTTTGATGAGACTCCCAAAAAGGATTTTCCTGACGAAGCTTTTGTTTACGGGGAGTGTAACTTTGATCGTCTTCAAGAGTCGCCTAAGTCTGATTTACACGCTTCTTTTCAACACAACATCAGCAACAATCTTGGTTCTCCCCCTAAGGAGAATATCATTCCACCTACTTCTGAAACAAAGATATCAACTCAATCGTATTCTAAAGCACCTGGCTTTAATGGTATGAGATTCCACTCGCCTATTCCCAGTAGTGAACATGTGGAGATTTCAACACACGATGTGAATCAAAACCATAAAACATTCTCCAACTATGCTAATCCACAATCATCATGTGAATCTGTTTTTAAAGGCTTCGATAAATTTAACACTTTGGGAGCTACTTTGGGTTACGATATGCAGAATTGTTCCAAAGACTTACAAAAGGTTGTTATTAGTATGGGTGGATTCAAGATGATTTAATGAATCTAGTATCCATCAATATTGGAGGAGGGGTGAAGTTCATTCAAAAGCAAAAATGGATTCGCGGGATTTGCAATGATAATAATATCTATGTCCTCGGTATTCAAGAAACGAAACTTACTCGTCTTGATTTATTCGTGGTGAAGTCTTTGTGGGGCAATATGCAATTTGATGTCGCTAGTTCAAGTGCCCGTGGTCGTTCGGGAGGATTACTCACCATTTGGGACCCTAGTTCTTTCAAAAAAATTAGGATTATTTCAATGGATAACGTTCTGATCGTGGAAGGTATTTGGCTGGCTACTTCTTCTAACTGTTATCTTGTGAATATTTACGCTCCTCAAGGTAGATCTCAAAAGGTACAACTTTGGCATTTCATTAAGTCTTTCATGTCAGCTAACAGCGGGAATTATCTTCTTTTTGGCGATTTTAATGCTACGAGGTATGCGCATGACCATTTAGGAACCATGTTCTGTTCTCGGGTTGCAAGTGATTTAAATAATTTCATTTCTGACTGTGAGTTATTTGATATTCCGTTGGGTGGTCGAAGATATACTCGTATGAATAAGACTTGTACTAGTATGTCAAAACTAGACCGCCTATTGGTTAACAATGGTGCCCTCGATTTGTTCCCGAATATCCATGGTCTGATTCTCCCAAACCTTTGGTCGGACCATTGCCCGATCATGCTTACATATGAGTCCTTCGACTACGGCCCGCACCCTTTTAAGCTATTCAATTCATGGTTCAAGATAGACGGTTTCGAAGCTATTGTTCATGAGGCATGGAATGAATATAATGGAGGTCTTGACATTAATCCTTTCATTGATTTCAAAAATAAACTCAAGCATGTAAAAACACGCCTAAAAGCCTGGAAGACTCAGAATGTAGCAGACAGAAGCATCGCCAAAAAAAAACTTTTGAAGGATCTTGAGGCGATTGATTTAAACCTTAATAATGGCACTGATCCTTCTCACCTGGCACCTGCGCGCAATTCTATTCTTAAAGATATCTCGGCTATCGATCATATGGATTCCTTGGACATGGCGCAAAAAAATAAGAAGTTGTGGACTAGTCTGGGAGATGAAAATTCGAGTTTTTTTCACTCTTTTATAAATCGTAAAAGGAGGAAAATGGCTATTCCTGGAATCTCTTCTAATGGTCTTTGGCATTCGGACCCCTTCCAAGTTAAGGATTGTTTTTTCAGTTATTTCCAACAGAAGTTTACTCCAACAGATTGTGTCAAAATCTTGAACCCAAGCTCGCACCTAAAATCTCTCACCGCCCATCAGGTCACTTTTCTTGAATCTCCTTTTAGTGAAAATGAAGTCAGAAACGCCATTTGGTCTTGTGCATCAGACAAATCCCCCGGACCGGATGGCTTCACTTTTCGTTTTATGAAACATTTTTGGGAGCTTGTTAAAAATGATACTCTAGCGTTCATATATGACTTCCATGATTCTTGTTTCATCCCAAGAGGATGTAACTCATCTTTTATCACGCTCATTTCGAAAATAGAAAACCCGTTGGAAGTTAAAGATTATCGCCCGATTAGTTTGATAGGCATTCAATATAAATTACTGGCAAAGACTCTTGCTAACCGCCTAGCTTCCGTTATTGATGATATCATAAGTCCCGAACAATCAGCTTTCATTAAGGGCCGTCAAATCATCGATGGCCCCCTAATGATTAATGAAATTGTCGAATGGTGTAAGAAAAAGAAGAAAAAAGCAATGATGTTCAAGGTTGATTTCGAAAAAGCCTTTGACTCGATAAATTGGGACTACATATTCTCGATGCTTTCTTTTCTTGGGTTCGGGGCTAGATGGATTCGTTGGATAAAGGCTTGCCTCACATCTTCCTTCTCTTCGGTTTTGGTTAATGGCAGCCCCACTTCCGAATTCAAGATTGGTCGTGGTTTAAGACAGGGAGACCCCATCTCCCCTTTTCTTTTCATTATTGGAATGGAAGGTCTTCACGTGGCTATTCAGGATTCAATTGACTCGGGCATTTACAAAAGTCTGAACGTGGGATATGGCAATTGCCAAATTACTATGTCTCATTGTCTTTACGCGGATGATGCTCTCTTCGTTGGTGAATGGGATGATATTAATGTTGTTAACCTTTTAACCCTTCTAGGTTGTTTTTTTGCCGTGTCTGGCCTTCAGATCAACATCCACAAATCCAATCTCTTTGGGATTGGAATTCAGCAGGAAGAGGTTTCCCGAATAGCGCAACTCACAGGATATACTTCATCCTCCCTCCCGTTTACTTATCTTGGCCTCCCGGTTGGGCTTAATATGCACCTTACGGACAGTTGGAATCCTGTTGTTCATAAAGTTCGCAAAAAGCTCACAACTTGGAAAGCGAATATGCTTTCATTTGGAGGTCGATTCACCCTAATTAAATCTGTTTTAGGGTCTCTAGGTAACTATTACATGTCTATCTTCAAAGCCCCGATGAAAGTGATCAAAACCATCGAATCCTTGCGCGCCAACTTCTTTTGGGGTGGTAATAGCGACGACCGTAAAATCCATTGGTCTAAATGGGATGATGTGATTAAACCGAAATATCAAGGAGGACTCGGGGTCACTAGTATCTCATCCTTGAACACTGCTTTTATATATAAATGGCGTTGGCGTTACGTGCATAATAGAGATTCCCTTTGGGTCAAAGTTCTACAAGCGATTCACAATGTTCAACACGACGGGGTACACCCTCTGATAAAACCCCAATATGGAGGAGTGTGGGCTGCCATTAACCGTAATATCAACTCACTCCATCTCAATATGACAATACCCTAGTCGACCATGAGTCTTATTCTTGGGAACGGCAACATGATCAGATTTTGGCTCGATATATGGATCGACAATACCAACCTCCAAGAAAGGTTTCCTAGACTTTTTGCTCTTGAGTTGGACAAATCATGCAATGTTGCTTCTAGATTCTATAATGATAATTGGGTATGGCAGTGGAGACGTTCCCCAAGAAGCGGTGTAGAAACTTCTCAGCTTGTTAACCTCCTGACATGTTTGCAAAACACTCTTCCAACTAATGTACCTGACTACTGGAAATGGAATGCTGATAGTTCCAATATTTTTTCAGTCAGTAGTGCTCGGAAATTAATACAGAACGTTAACTCCATACCAGGTAATACTCCTTTCCTTTGGTTCAAAAAGGTTCCTAGTCGGGTCAATATTTTTACGTGGAGATTATTTCAAAACCGTCTCCCAACCAAACACAATTTAGCTAAACGTGATATAGATGTGCCGAGTTTGATTTGCGCCTCTTGTAACACCCATTTGGAAGATAATGCACATATTTTTTTGCATTGTGAAACTGCTCGTCAAGTTTGGAGTCATTTAGCTCGATGGATTGATTATAATCTGCCACAATGGAACGAGGTGCCGAATATTAAAGTTTGGTTCTCAACAAATGGTTTAACGGGTACTAAGAAGATTGTAGTAGAATGTATAATCTTAGCTGCTTTATGGAGTTTATGGAAATTACGAAATAGCATTATCTTCCAAGACTCGGCTTTTAAGAAAGGACACCTTATAGATTTCATTATTCTTTGTTCTTTTGAATGGTGCTCGTTTCGGAACAATAAGACTGTGATTGATTGGTCTTTGTGGCTCCAAAATCCTTTATTCTCTTTGTAATTTTTTCTAGCGTCTTGCTAGCTTCTTAATAAATTTTATTTTGCTGTTCAAAAAAAAATACTATCGTTAATATGCATAATAGTGATTAACTATTGATTTTACAGCAAATGATACTCGATGGTAATAACAATTTTTTTTATGTGTGAATGGCTTTTCTAAGAGTGACCAATCTCGAGGATCGTGCCCGAAGGCCGACCAAACTCGAGGATCGTGCATAAAGCCGATTCAATTCATTGTACGTGCCCGAAGGCTGACCAAACTTGAGGATCATGCACAAGGCCGATTCAAAACCCAAACATAGAAATGATATTTGCATCGCGTGAGAATCAAACGTAGGTCAATTTTTCAACAACTTTTACATTTGCAAACTACTAAGGTAAACGCCCCAGGCACGTTTTGAGGTTCTTTATCGATTAAATATAGTTTTACTTTTAGCTACCATCAAACCTATTGGGCTAAGGTCTCACATGGGCCCATGACACATTTTTCCTCTCTTTTTTTTTTTTTTCCATTTAAGTCTAAAGACAAAAATATACGAGAGTATCTAAGGATATTCAAGTCTTCAACAAGAACAAGAGCTTAGGTATCTCACTATTTTTCACGTGTCTACAAAATTTATAATAATAAAAATAATAACATATGAGTCACTACAATAATAAAATAAAATCTCCATTTAAAAGATACAGACAAAATAGACATGATCGATATGTAATTTTTTTTTTAAACCTTACCTTTTACAGTAAGTCACTTGTGTATACTTACTCAAATAAAACATATTTACCCCTACTTTATAAATTTTAACCTCATCAACATAGTAAAACCTACTCAGTTTCTTTAAAAAAAATTGTATTAAATTATAATCAGAAATAAATCTTTTTTTTTTTTTTTAATTTTTCATTTGCGGATATTTTAAGAAATAAGTATAAAAAGTATCATAAATCCATCTTACAATAGATTATATAGTGTTTTGATTATTATGTTTAAAAAATTTTGATTTAAAGAATTGTCACACAAGAAGAACCAACAAATCCGAAATTAAACACAAGAAGAACGTATTATTATACTTTACAAGTTATTTACAAAAAAGCAGTAGCCTAAAGACAGAGCACCAATCACACATCACACAAACAAATAACTTAAACAAATTAATACAAAAACTACAACAAATAACCTAATAACAAAAATAGACCATCGATTAATCAGCTCCACATCGAACATGAGCAACCGTCATCTACCGGAATCAGAAACTCCGTCGGAAATCAAGCCGGAATCGGTCGGTGTTAACGGAGAACTGTTACAAATTGAGCTAAATTCACCTTCATTTCGACTTCTTTTCTTCTTCATAATCATGGTCGTTGCAATCGAAGCAACGGAAAGAGCTGAATTAACGATTTGATTGAAGATTTTACGCTTGATTTGACCTCGTCGTAACGGCGGGATCGTCGACTTCCTTGATCGGATCGAATGATCGGAGTAGGACGTCGCAGATTTCATGAATATGGGAGATTTAGAGTGAAATTGAATTACCTAATTTCGATGATATTTGAAATGAATTTGGGAGAATTTGAATTTGAGTGAGAGAAAGGAGATAGATAGATATGAGGAGGGAGTGTAGTGAATGGGGTATTTATATGTGTTGTTTGGACTCCAGAGTCCAGAGTGAGTGAACTCAGTAGCTTCGGCTTCACGTTTGGCTTATAAATCAATATTTTCCTCTAGCTTTCAGTTATGTTAAGAATAGTCCCTACAAAAATATCATATGTATTCATAGTAATTGTACTCTGACTCCCCACACCCGTTATTTATTTATTTTTTTTGTTAGAACAACTATAATGTGATAAAGTTGCAAAAGGTTTGGACTGGCGGAGAAACCCTGACCCCGTGTGCCTTTGGCACCCATAACGCCCACCCCGTAAGGGCTAAGTATGCCTTGTAAAATACCTCCCCCTAATACCCACAAAGTGATGTTTAATTAATAATCAACGGTTTGCTGAGCCATTATCAACTAAAAAAGGAAAAACGATTCACCTATCGAGATACAATCAGGGTGGACTAAATGGATTAGTCGGTTGAGGAGTCTAACTTGAGGGTTTCGTACCTCAAAAATCATTTGTACTGCGATGTTATGGCCATCGATTTTCCGATCAGATCGTCGCTCCTTTTTCGTCAATCTTCGCCGCTGATTTTTTTACACAAAGCTTCTTCAATTATTTCCGGCAACTGGTATTGAAGTTCTTTTTCATCTCAATTTTACTTTATTAATTGTTATATCCAGTAATATATTCATGTTTTCACCTGATTCGGTTTTGAATTGTACTAATTCGATGTGTTTAATCTGTTATCCAGTAGTGATTGAGTAGGATTTAATTAATTGTTGCTATATATTTGTGAAAAAAAAAAAAAAAAAAAAATTAATAGCCACCGAATCTTGTAATCAGATCTAAAAATGCTCCCAATCCCTACCTCCCCTTTCACCCCCAATCCCCCACCGCCACCAAAGAACACCGACGGTCACCACCACAAACCGCCACCTCCACCCTTCACCTCCAACAACGACAGCCATCTCCCACCACCGCCACCTATACCCGCCGTCAACAATCACAATAACCCTCCAACATCCTCCCCTTTCACCCCCAATCCCCCACCGCCACCAAAGAACACCGACGGTCACCACCACAAACCGCCACCTCCACCCTTCACCTCCAACAACGACAGCCATCTCCCACCACCGCCACCAATACCCGCCGTCAACAATCACAATAACCCTCCAACAACTACTGCAGCTGAAGAAGGTGTATGGGTCGAGGTCACCCGAAAAAGACGATCTACATCCATCTCAAAACACAAGAGCAACTCTAACCATCCCTTCTTGCACGATCCCAACATCATACCTAATACCTCCATCTCCCAGGCGAAGGATCTGATCAAAAAATATGGATCTGGCCATCAAACCTATCAATCGCCGATTAAGATTAATACCCCAAAATCACATCAACACAACTCAAACCTACCATCGAACCTCACCTCTTTTATGTTTCACAATTTTCCAGAACACCTAAACATCGCTGGACTTTGGAATATCTTCAGACCATTCGGTATCGTTAAGGAAGTTTTTGTTCCCTTCAAAAAGCTTAAAAGTGGCCAACGATTTGGGTTTGTTCGATTCGAAGATGTCAATGACAAAGAATTCATGGCAAGAAAACTAAACACCATTATTATCGATGGAAATCACTTCAAAGTTTTTATTGCCAAAGAGAGAAACTCAAAGCAGCAAACTCAAAACCCACTGCCGACTAAACCTAGACCCTTCAAAAAGATCTTCATGAACAACTCTTACGTGGATGAGAGGCTCTTCAAAGAAGTAATTATCGACAACCCAACTATCCATCAACAAGGGCAGGAAATAAAATCAAAAACAAAAAGAGTAACTCAAGCAAAGGATTGCGAAACCAACGTCAAATATCTTGAAAACGCCATCGGTGGTGTGGTCAAGAAGATTGAAACACTTGAATGCATTGAAGAAGTCTGCATTGCAGCGGGTTTACACGACTGTAACATTAAGTATTTAGGTGGAGTCTCTGTGTTACTAATCTTAAACAACAAGGCAGTGGTTACCAATATTTTGGAGAATGAAAATCATCCCATTCGTGATTGGTTGGATTCCCTTAAACCTTGGAATATCCAGGATAGCCCCCCGGGTCGACTCACCTGGGTCACGATCACAGGCGTCCCAACGATATGCTGGAATGAAAACACTTTCAAATCAATTGCTTTATGGTGGGGAGAACCCCTCGACACACAAAACTGCAACCTTTTAGAAGCTAAGAATCTTGTTAAAGGTAAAGTCCTCATCAAAATTTGGGATCCAATGATTGTTAGTGGGTATGTCAGACTATTGGTAGGCACTCAACTCGTCTATGTCCATGTTATCGAAGATACTAACGACATTGTGGAAATTGTCTCGGATTCGGATTCATACACGTCGGATGATACTTCCAACTCTAGTGAAAGTGATGGTTACACGTCTAGTAACGATGATGGGGTAAAATCGGTGAACGATTCCTTCCCGCCCCTAAATCCAGATCCCGATAACGTCAACATTGAAGGTCATGGTTCTTTTTCTGATTGCAACAGTCATACTCCGGCACCGGTCGAAACAAAGCACAATAAAGGTGGAACAAACGGTTTGTCTTCCGAATCAAAACGCCTCAAAACTAACAAGATTTTTTCACAGAGCAATAAATCCCCTCATGTTCCCGATACCTTCATTAATGTCGAGAATAACGGTAACCAAAATACCCCTGACCCTTCAACTATTTTTAACACGGTGACGAGTCCAATCAATACCTCCAGGCCCATTACTCCCCCTAAACCCAATTCACCTCATCAACCCTCTAGCCCAATTCCTGAGCCCATTACTACACCAAAGTCTACCCAACCCATTATTAATATCCCGGATCAACCCGAAGCTAATCCCAGTAATGATATTCACAATCCCATTTCAACTGCCGAACCTATCCCCGATCCAAACTCAGTTAACCCAACAATCCCTAATCCCAACCCCGAGCATAACTTAAACACTGACACTGTTTTGGCAACCAACGCTGCATCAAACCAATCACCAATTATTGACCTTGATCTCCAAAAGCTCTCAGATGCTTTCAACTCTATCAAGAAACTCCCTACCAACAATCGAAAGAAATTGAAAGATAAAAACACATCATCGAAACACATCAATGAAGCTTCTTCCAATGGTCTCTCTCGTTCCAGGAAAGGTAACTCTTCGGGATCCATCGGCAGCCTCAACCATAAAGAGCTCGGAAAAGAGATCGGCATTCGTTGGAAAGCGGATCAACATTGTTGATCTACCTCCAACCCTCGGTAAGTCATTGTTTTCATAATGAATATCTTATCTCTTAACATTCGTGGTATTGGACAGGATGATCGAAAGGATTGGATTCAAAAACTCTGTAGACAAGAAAAACCACAGGTGCTAGCACTCCAGGAAACCAAGTGTGGTGAGATCGAAGACAAAGTAATAGAGAATTTTTGGGGTTCTGAAAACTTCAAGTACATACAAAAACATGCAGTAGGTTTCTCGGGTGGGATGTTGTTAGTCTGGAACACTGATGTTTTTAATGTCAATCAAGCGATCGAAGGCGAATTCTTTTTAACTATCAAAGGACATTGGAAAGGTATCGATGAAGAAATAGCTTTTGTCAATGTCTACGGACCACATAACACCGCCAAGAAGAAACTAATGTGGGAAAGTTTAGAAAATCTTCTCAACTTTAAAGACATGCCTTGGTTACTTTGCGGGGATTTTAACGAGGTTAGAGGTTTAGACGAAAGATTAAATTGCGACTTCAACAAACCCTGGTCGGATATGTTCAACGATTTCATCAATAAGTGCTGTTTAATTGAAATACCTCTTGGCGGCCAAAAGTTCACGAGAATCAGCGGAGACGGTTTAAAATTCAGTAAGTTAGATCGTTTCCTTGTCTCCAGCAAGTTTCATAATATCTGGCCAACTCTTTTCGCAAACACCTTGGATAGATTCACCTCCGACCATTGCCCAATAATTCTCCGAGACCGAATCATCGACTTTGGCCCAAAGCCAATTAGAGTATTCAACGCTTGGCTCGATGATAAGGGTTCGGTGGAAGTCATTTCAAATGCATGGAATTTACATGTCGGTGGTAACCGTGGTGATTGCATACTTCGAAATAAGCTAAAAAACGTGAAAAAAGCACTCAACGATTGGAGCAAAACAAACTTTGGTAAACTCGATATCGAGATCCAAGAACTAGCAGATTCGGTTAGCGAGTGGGAAAAGAATGCTCAGATCAGAATTTTATCTCAAACCGAGAGGGATACGTGGTTGAACGAACGTAAAGCATGGATTGAAAAAGAGAAAATCAAATGTAAAATGCTTAAACAAAAAGCCCGCATCAAATGGTCCCTTGAGGGAGACGAAAACTCAAAGTTCTTCCACAATTACGTCAAAAGGAGAAACACGAAAAATAATATTTTCGGCATTTCAATTAATGGTTGTTGGTCGGAGGAACCAAACGCAATTAAAGATGAAATCTTCAACCATTACTCGAACATCTTCAAAGCTAATAATGATTCTTCATGCTCTTTCAACCTTCAATCAAAGATCTTAAACGACAATGATAATGAGATGCTCGAAAACCCCTTTAGTGAATCCGAGATTTGGGAGGCAATTCGTTGTTGTAGTAGCTCTAAAGCACCCGGTCCGGACGGTTTCAATTTGAAATTCTACAAAAAATATTGGTGGTTAGTGAAGAATGATGTAGTTAACGCTTTCAACTGGTTTTGGTCAAATATGGAATTCTCCAAGGGGTGTAATGCTTCCTTTACCACACTCATCCCCAAAAAACATAACCCGCTAACCCCCAGTGACTTTCGCCCCATTAGCCTTATCGGATCTTACTATAAAATTGTGGCAAAAGTTCTTTCAAAGAGACTCGAAAAGGTTATCCATAAACTCGTAGGTTCCGAACAAAGTGGATTCTTGAAAGGAAGATTTATTCTCGATGGGGTTCTCATCGCAAACGAAACTATCGATGAACTCAAACGACAAAAAAGAAAAGGTTTCATTTTCAAGATAGATTTCGAAAAGGCTTTTGATTGCCTAAAATGGGACTTCTTGATGGAAACCATGGAGAATATCGGGTTCGGTAATAGATGGAAAAAATGGATCTTCGCATGCCTTAGCTCCGCCTCAATATCCATTCTCGTTAACGGATCCCCAACCCGTGAATTCACCCCGGAACGAGGTGTTAGGCAAGGTGACCCACTCTCCCCCTTTTTATTCATAATTGCGGCGGAAGGTTTAAACCTCCTTGTAAAGCGTGCCATGTTGTCGGGGCATTTCAAAGGGATAGAAGTCGGTAAAGAAAAAGTCATAATTTCGCACTTACAATACGCCGACGATACCATCTTTTTTGGTGAGTGGTACCGTCACAACATATTGAACACCATGAAAATTCTCAAGTGCTTTGAAGATCTCTCGGGTCTAAAAGTTAACTTCCATAAAAGCAATCTATTCGGTGTTGGTGTTTCGAATGGGGACTTGGAAAGTATAGCTCTAAGAATCGGATGTAAAGCGGGTGATTTTCCTTTTACCTACTTAGGTTTACCCATAGGAGTTAAGATGAACAAACCCACTCATTGGCTTCCGGTGGTGGACAAATTCAAAAAGCGACTCGCGGAGTGGAAATCAAAAACTTTATCTTTCGGAGGTCGGCTCACATTGGTAAAATCCGTTCTCTCTAGTCTTCCACTTTATTACTTTTCACTCTTCAAAGCCCCGTCCTCTATCTTAAAACAACTTGAATCGCTTCGTTGTAATTTTTTCTGGGGCGGGTCCGGGTCGGGTAAGAAAATATGTTGGGTTAAATGGGATGACACTTTACTACCTTACGACTCGGGAGGTTTAGACATTGGATCGCTTTCCGCCAAAAACCTAGCCTTGCTCGGAAAATGGTGGTGGCGGTTCAAATCGGAACCTTGCTCACTTTGGACTAAAGTGATTTCTAGTATTTACGGTAGGGACGGTGGGCTTGTCACTAACGACTTTTGCAGGTTTAAGAAACTCGGTGCCACTTGGTTTAACATCATCAATATCACTAAGGATTTCGAGAAAGCTGGATGGGATTTTTCGCATATTTTTTGCAGGTTTCTAAAAGATGGAAAACGCACAGCTTTTTGGCACGACCGTTGGCTTGGGAGCTTCATTCTGAAAGAAAAATACCCCCGATTATTTGCACTTGATACTGATAAAAGTTGCACCGTCTTCGATCGGGTGGACTTAGCTGGGTCATCCTTTTCATTCAATGGCAGTTGGCTCCATTCTCCAAGGGGCAGAAGCGCTAGCGATATGGAGGAGCTATCAAGTTTGATCGAGAACTTTACTCCACCTCAGAATACTAATAACGTTACCGAAGACTCGTGGCTTTGCACCCTAACAGATTCGGATAACTCTTTCACCAAACAAGTTTCGGCAAACTTAGACATGCTTCGTCTCCAACCTTCAACTGTAAAACCACCTACAAAACGCAACAGATCTGTCCCATTAAAAGTTGAACTTTTCGTTTGGCGAGCAAAACTTCATCGACTTCCAGTTAAACTCGAACTTGACAAACGTGGTTTAGACCTCGGTTCGGTTCTTTGCAATATCTGCCAAGACTCGTCCGAGACAACCGAACATATTCTTGCCACATGCCCCCAGGTTAAAGCTATATGGTTGGATTTTTACAAATGGTGGAATTTTTCTCCCCCGGCAGAACTAAACGTCGCGGATTTATTTTCAAGTAGCTGCAGCTCCAGTCTCTCATCGATAGGTTCAAAAATATGGGAAGCCACCAAGTGGGTCTGCGGTTATTCTATTTGGAGATATCGCAACCTAAAAATCTTTCAAAACCAAATCTGGGACATACCTTCAATTCTAGCGGATATCCAACTTTCATCCTTTAAATGGATTTCGGGTCGAATAAAGAAAGCTCAAATTCAATGGTCACAATGGCTCATTAACCCGAGCTCGTATTGCGTTGTTACATCAAGAGTGGGCATTGGCTAATACCCCACAGCATCCCCTATGCTTCTCGTGGCTAACCTTCTATAAGGCAAGATCTTCAGGGGTTAAACGGGCCTTGGAGTTTATGCTTTGTCGCTGCTCGATCAGCACTGTGTACTACTTCGTGTCCCTACTCGATTCGTTGAGTCCCCTCTCCTGGGGGTTTTACTTATAGTCGGTTTTTAATTCCATTTGTCTAGTAGTTATAATCGTTGGATGTTTGTTACTTTTCGGGGATGTATAATGTACATATATTTATATATTAATAAAATTATTTTGCCTTTCAAAAAAAAATACCCACAAAGAACTTGCAGGCTGAGGAATCGAACCTGCACCCATATATTGCATTAGGGCATATTCCTGTGGGCCCAAGGATCATTAGCAACGGGTACCAACTGAGCTACTGCTCGTTGGTATAATGTGATAAAGTTATGAGAAGATTTAGAGTGAGTGTAATGTAACAAAGTGCTAGGATAAAGGAATAAGTGGTATGATTTAAACAATGTTGTAAGAATATGTTTCACCTTTTTTTTTTCTCTCTAGCATTCACTCGAGTTCGTGTCTGCCTCATATTTTCATGCCATTTATAAAGCCCTACTATAGTGTAACAACCCAACCCGTTATCCAACCGAATACGCATAATAAATTTTTTTTTATAACAGTTGAGTGCGCCACGCGCACCACCAGGGGTGCGCGGCGCGCAGGTGGCCTGGCAGCCCGCTGTCCGGATTTTTCAAATTTTGATTAAAGATCTCTTGCTTCCCGACATTTTTAGACTAAACACTTTTCACAACATAATAATATAAGTAAAACTAACACGATTCAATATTAAAACGAGTTTTACGACGTCGGGCCCACATATGCCCAAATTACCCTTTAAGTACAAAATACAAGTTGGACCGCAAGAGTTTAAGTTCCAACAAAACTACGAGCATGATGTTGGGGATAAACTACCCAATCCTAGGTCGAATCCAAAAGTAATCCATGCAAGCATCAAAAGGGAAAATCATCTAATCCCGAGCATACCCTTGCCACGTCCGCCTTCAAACCTATAAATGTAAACAACGAGAGGGTAAGCTAATGCTTAGTGAATGCAATACTTATACGCATACATACATAATTCAATTACTTGCATACACCTACACAAAATAACACACGTCATTAGCAAAATATAATATCACGTATCCAAATGTATAACAAGCCCACAATGATAACATAAGGGCCACGCCCATAATACAATACTAATTATGAATACGTACAAACCACCGGTTAACTCAAGATCACGAGGGAAACAATCCCCTTTAAAAAGCCACGGATGTTCATAACATCAAATGGTACCAAATACCAATTCCATGAGTGGTATCGTCACATCGAACTTTAACCCACTCTTCACGCTTCATGTGGTATCGTCTCATCGAACTTTAAGCCCACACATGAGGTATCGTCTCATCGAACTTTAACCCTCATCAAGCAACACAAATGTAGTATGGCGTCGTCACATCGAACTTTAAATCCATACCTATGAGGTATCGTCACATCGAACTTAAACCCTCATCAAACAAACAATCATGATATGGCATCATCAATATCGAACTTTAAATTCATACATATGAGGTATCGCCACATCGAACTTAAACCCTCACTCGCATCGAATATCACAATAATAGTATGGCATCGTCATCATCGAACTTTGAGTCCATACATATGAGGTATCGCCACGTCGAACTTAATTCCTCATTCCGCACCCCGGTCCCAATGTGGCTAAAGAGAAGTGTATTCTACCGAATAACACGTGCCACCTCGTACACAAACAACCAAATTATGTACATAAACGTATAAATATTCCACTCACCTCAATTACTTGAAAAGCAATCCCGCTTGAGCTCCTAAACGTCCAATGCAATCACCTAAGTAATTCACAAACAAATAAACTAAACACTCTAGCTTATACCCAAAACACCATTAAGTGCAATGTTGACCCAATTGCACTTACTTCCACTTTGACTAAGTCAAATCTCACCCAAAAATCCCCATAATCACAATCGACTAGTGATTATGTTCTAACAACTCATTCTACTCAAGGTTTAACCAGCAAAACACAATACTTGCATCATTTGACACAAAACCCATTTTGACCTAATCTCAAGTCAAAACACCCATTTTGCAAGCTCACACAATTAATCACTTATAACTTAAGTTAACTAGTGATTTTAACACCCGAACATGATTATCAACTAATCAATTTCATCATCCAACCCAAAACCCACCAACAATGGTTATTAACACCATTTACTAGCTTAATCCCTCAATTATCAACTAGTGAGTTCACTCAAGAATACCCATTTCAAAACCCCAATTATGAACACTAATCATACTATGAAAACTTGGAGTTAGAACTTACCAATACTACCACAACGTAGCCGTGAACAAGATGAACAACTTTAACACTTGTGACTTTGATCAATTCGAGCTTCTTCTTCTCCAAATGAAGCTTTCTCTCTCTAAACTCTTTTCTCACTCTAGGGTTTGAGGTTGAAGATGAGAGAATGAAGATAAGGTTGTGGACTTGAAAGAGTCCACCAATCTGCCTTTAGTGGCCTAAAACCGACCCTCAAGTGAAAAGACCAATACGCCCTTCATTTAACTCAAAATAGAAAAAGTAGAAAACTTGGGACAGTGCGCCGAGCGCACACCTGAAGGTGCGCTGCGCGCACACACTCAATTTCAGACAGTGAGTTCCAGTTTGCTACAGTTTGATTAATCGATGTTTAGGTACACTTGTACACTTGGTTTTAGGGTCTTACGACTCTCCCCCACTTAAATTAGATCACGTCCCCGTGATCCTCGCCACTTAACTAACAGGAACCATGATCCATGGTCCTCCGACATACGTCCAAACTCGATGTCCACAACAATTCCATCAAATTCGAAGATTTCACACAACTTCCTTAGGTGACTTTACTCAAAATTTACCTTTACGATTTAAATCATCACCCGTGATTTACCAAATCTACCAAACCGAGCACTAAAACTCGCTTCGTCCCCAAACCTGTGATGGCCCCGTCAAAACACTTAAGGCTCCGTCACTTGGTCCCACAACTTGATCGAACTTAAATGAATTTAACAAACGACATTGCATTCTTTTATTTCAAAAGTTTTCCAAAAAGGAAAGCATACCAAAATAGGTAGTTTAAAATAACCTAACATATTAATTAACCAAAGTTGACACAAAACATTGCCAACAAACCCACAAATTTAAATTATCCAAAAATAGAATGCAAGCTTAAGTTTCATAATTGTTTCCTAAAATCTGCCCAAATGCATGCAGACTCTTCTAAATACAGCGAAAGCATCACATAAACTCAAGTACCTGTGAAAACATGCGAGTAAACTGTCAACACAAAAGTTGAGTGAATTATAGGTTTAAATAATTGAATAAACTTTAGACCACAAGATTTAAAAATGTTAGAAAACATTAAACATTATTCCATTATCAATGAGCCACCTGGTAACCACTTAACCCTTTATTTACCCTTGCCAAACACAATAATAATATACACTGGATAGTGTATCTACAACAAAATACGAAGTACTAAACATTCCGATTATAAATGGCTAGCGCGACTAGCTCGAAATGGGGTTGTCAAACCCGATAGATCTATCCGTAGGATTCGCGTTCACCGGTAGAAACCAATGATTACAGTTACCAGACTAGGGAATATTTTTGTCCAACTCACAATGAATAATTTAAATTTAATTGTCACTTGTGTCTAAACGTGAAATAAAATGCATGTAATCACATCCTAAAAATATACTTTGAAAAGTATGTAAAAACGGGACTATAACTCACCTTAATAGTAATGAAGTAATCAACACAAATAAGCGAACAGCAAATGAAGTACAGTGATCAGGAATGATCACAACGCCGACCTATAAATAAAGCAGGTCGATATAAATAACTAACTTAGGTCAAGTCTTAGTATGATAGCTATTGTACATGTTGCAAGTAGTCATAGAACAATACTCAGCATGCATCGGTTTGATCGGAACATCGTACGGACACACACTTTCTATTTTTAGAAAGTTTCTATTTTTGGAAAGTTTCTATTTTTGGAAAGTTTCTATTTTTGAAAAGTTTCTATTTTTAGAAAGTTTCCAAATTTAGAAAGTTGCTATTTTAGGAAAGTTTCTATTTTTGGAAAGTTTATAGGTTAGGAAAGTTTCCTTAAGCAGAAAGTCAACAAAAGTCAACTAAAAGTCAAAGTCAACCGAAAGTCAACTCAAAAGTCAACCTTGATCAAACATAGTCAACGTTAATTTTAAAAGTGTAAGTTGTAATAATAATGTAAGTTATAATGTTTATTAAATTTAAATATGTCTAATTATGTCATAACATAAGTTTAATTAAATTAAAATGAATTATTAAAGTTAATATAAGTTTAAATGATATAATTAGTATAACATAAGTATTCAATTAATTAATTAAATATTAGTCATAATATAAGTATTATTAATTAATAATAAATTTTAAATCATATCATAAGTATTATTAATTAATAATGAATTATTAATCATATCATAAGTTTCTAATTATAATTATTAAATCATAAGTATTTAATAATTAAATAATAACTAAGCCTTATAATAATTAAATAATTAATTAATCCTTATTATAAGTCTTATTATAATAATCTCATAATATAAGTTTAATACTTATCATAAGTATTCTCCATTAATAATAAAAGTATTATTAATCATAAGTTTAATTAAAATGTTAATTAAATCATAAGTAATAATTAAATGATATAATAAATATATATATATCATAAGTCTTAAAATTTTAATAATTACTTTTTATATTATAAGTAATTAAATGATAATGAAATTCATTATTTATATCATAAGTTTAATAATTAATCATAAGTTTTAAATCAAAAGTTCATCGGGTCGTATCCTGAGCCCTGGGTGTCGGTTCTCGCCGAGCCTTACATATATCTCCGCCTAATCAAACTACCTGGCACTTTGGTACACTCAAGAACACACCAAGAACAGCCTACAAGTCCTGGTGATCAGCCATGACACCACTTGGAACTTCAATTTAATCAAAATCGTGTTTTAGCCATAACGGGTGATTCGTGGCTCGGATTTAGATGACCCGAACATGAAAGTTCGTCCCATCATTGATCCTAACACACCAACACACCCTAAAGTCACCAAATATGGTCACAAAGTCGGACCAAACCTGGTTCATTTCAATATCACATTTCAATTTCAACAAAATACCATTTTGATCATATCTAGGGCTCCGGGAATCGAAACGACATGAATTCGGAGTCTAAAATTAATGTCTTGATGAGAGGAACTCATCTAGATACTTTATTTTAACTTTTATAACAGTCAAAATATCATAAATACACGAATTAGCTGCTGTCCCAATTATATCAAACCGAAAACATATGTATTTGAGTAATTCTATGCATACAAACACCATTACAACAACAAGTATTCATCATACTATCAATATATAATCAAAATACAGAAAAATAATGAAAAATCAAAAGTTCTAGGGTTAGGGTTTATACCCTAATCAATAATCAACAAGTATAATCGCGTAGAGAACGGAATGAGGAAAGCGTTGGTGTTGTTTAATCCTTGATCCAAGCTATATTTTTGGTTGATGATGATGATGATATGGTGAGGGTGGGCGATGGCCAAGGAGCAAGAAAAGGGAGAAGAGAGCAATTTGATATGTTTAGGTTTAGATAAAAGTGGAATGGAAAAATAATAATGTTGCAAAAATAAAATAAATGGGAGTATACTCCGCTCCCATCCATTCGTCCGATCCTAGGGGTGGGGTGGGCCCCACTTGGCCCATCTCACGTAATGGTTGATTTACTTATGGCCCGAAAGCCCGAACGAAACCCGAAACGCGAAAACACGCTTACGCGATTAAAAATCCAGAGAGATAACAAATACGCGACGAAAAATAAATATAAATACTATATATAATAATATGATCTTAAAATATCATATTTAAAATAATTAGGATTTAAATATCCTAAAAACTCGACCGTTGATTTAAAAACCGAAAAGATTCGCCGGAAAGAATTCCGCGACACGTAGAAACGTATAACTCAAAATATGAATACAAATATTCACATAACACATAATAATTAATATATTATTATTAAAATAATAATATAGGTCATAGAAATGATGTAGCAAAATTAACAGTTAACGGTCATTAAATAATTAACGGTAAAAGATAACGGAAAAAGTAGGGTCGTGACAGTACCTTCCCGTTATGGAAATTTCGTCCCGAAATTTAAGCAGGCGCAGGGGTTGACTTGGCATCTGGGAACAAATGCGGGTACTTCTGCTTCATCTGATCTTCACGCTCTCAAGTGAACTCGGGACCGCGTCTGGCGTTCCATCTAACCCGAACAATAGGAATTCGGCTCTGCTTAAGAGTCTTAACTTCTCGATCCATAATTTCAATAGGTTTCTCAATAAAGTGAAGTTGCTTATCAACACGAAGTTCTTCCAAAGGAATAGTTTTGTCAGCATCGGCCAAACACTTCTTTAAATTCGATACATCAAAAACATCGTGAACAGGCACTGAGTTCTTGTGGCAACTTCAAACGATAAGCCGCCGGTCCAACTCTCTCAACAATCTCAAACGGTCCAACAAAACAAGGACTTAACTTTCTCCTTTTACCAAAACGGATCACACCCTTCCAAGGTGAAACCTTTAACATAACACGATCACCAACTTGAAATTCCACATCTTTCCTTCCCCTATCGGCATAACTCTTTTGCCGACTTCTAGCGGTTCTCAACCTTTCCTTAATCTGTACAATCTTCTCGGTAGTCTCGTGAATAATTTCTGGACCTATGAGTTGAGCATCCCCAACCTCATTTCAACAGACAGGAGACCTACACTTCCTAACGTACAGAGCTTCAAACGATACGGCTTGAATACTTGCGTGATAGCTGTTGTTATAAGAAAACTCAGCTAGCGGCAAATATTTATCCCACCCATTACCAAAATCGATAACACACGCTCGTAACATATCTTCTAACGTCTGAATGGTCCTTTCACTCTGACCATCTGTTTGAGGATGATAAGCGGTGCTCATATCTAACCTGGTTCCCAAGGCTTCCTGTAAGGATCGCCAAAACCTTGATACAAATCGACTGTCTCGGTCCGAAATAATCGATACAGGAACACCATGTCTAGAAACAATCTCCTTCAAGTACAAATGTGTAAGCTTTTCCATCGAATCTGTTTCCCTAATCGGTAAAAAGTGAGCCGACTTAGTGAGTCAATTTACAATCACCCAAATAGTGTCATAGCCACCCGCAACTCTCGGTAACTTAGTAATAAAATCCATCGTAATTCCTTCCCACTTCCACTCGGGAATCTCAGGTTGAACCAAAAGTCCGGATGGTTTTTGATGTTCAGCTTTAACCTTAGCACAGGTCAAACACTTAGCCACATACGTAGCCACATCACCTTTTAAATTAGGCCACCAATACAGCTCCTTAAGATCATGATACATCTTTCCTGAATCATGATGAATAGAGTACCTAGACTTATGAGCCTCATCTAAAACAAGTTGTCGCAGTTCACCAAACTTCGGAACACAGAGACGTCCTGCAAAGTATCTAGTACCATCAGCTTGTACCTCAAACTTCTTAGCCATAACTCTTACGTTCTCGTTCACAAAATTCTCTTCCTTTAAGGCTTCTTGTTGTGCCTCAAGAATCTGCCTTGCGAGGTTTGTTCTAATTGTCATATTCAAGGCCCTAAACCTGCGAGGTTCAGCTCTTTATTTACGACTCAACGCATCCACCACCACATTAGCCTTACCCGGATGATATAAAAGTTCACAATCGTAATCATTCAACGTCTCAATCCATCTTCGTTGTCTCATGTTCAACTATTTCTGATCGAGGATGTGTTGAAGACTTTTGTGATCTGTGTACACAGTACTCTTGACCCCGTACAAATAATGTCTCCAAATCTTAAGTGCAAAAACAACGGCCCCCAACTCTAAATCATGAGTTGTATAGTTCTGCTCGTGAATCATCAACTGACGTGACGCATACGCAATAACTTTCTTTCGTTGCATCAAAACACAACCAAAGCCTTGACGCGAAGCATCACAATAAACAACAAAATCATCATTACCCTCAGGTAGTGACAATATCAGAGCGGTAGTCAACTTCTTCTTCAAAATCTGAAAAGCAGTATCTTGTTCATCCTTCCACTCATACTTTTTCCCCTTGTGCATTAAAGCAGTCAGAGGTTTCACTATACGAGAGAAATCTTGAATGAACCTTCTATAGTAACCTGCTAATCCTAGGAACTGACGAATCTGAGTAGGAGTTTTCAGAGTTTCCCACCTTTCAATCGCCTCAATCTTAGCAGGATCAACTTGTATCCCTTGTTTACTAACAATATGACCAAAGAATTGAACCTCTCATAACCAGAATGCACACTTAGAGAACTTAGCGTACAACTCTTCTTTTCTCAACAGATCAAGCACTAACTTCAAATGTTCTTCGTGCTCTTCATCACTCTTCGAATAAATAAGAATGTCGTCGATGAACACAATAACGAACTTGTCCAGATAGGGTCTACACACACGGTTTATGAGGTCCATGAACACAGCAGGTGCATTTGTCAATCCGAACGGCATAACCAGAAACTCAAAGTGACCGTAACGGGCGCGAAAAGCAGTTTTCAAAACATCAGATTCTTTAACACGCAACTGATGATAGCCGGAACGAAGATCGATTTTTGAATAAACAGATGAACCCTGAAGCTGATCAAATAGATCATCAATTCTCGGAAGGGGGTAACGGTTTTTAATAGTAAGCTTGTTCAACTCACGATAATCAATGCACAAACGGAAAGAACCATCCTTCTTCTTAACAAACAGAACAGGAGCTCCCCAAGCAGACGAACTAGGATGAATGAAACCCTTGTCTAACAACTCACGGAGTTGACTCGACAATTCTTGAAGTTCGGAAGGCGCAAGACGATAAGGAGCACGTGCTACAGGAGCAGCACCGGGAACAAGATCAATTTGAAATTCTACCGCGCATTGCGGCGGAAGGCCAGGTAAATCTTCGGGAAATACCTCAGGAAAATCTCTAACAATATGAACATCACCAATGCTCTTCGTTTCTATATCGAAATCAACAACATGGGCCAGAATAGCATGACAGCCTTTGCGAAGATGTTTAAGAACTTTCAAACAGCTAATAAGATTTAACTGTCTGCATTTCTTATCTCCAAAAACCATCAGCGGCTCTCCAACCACATTAGTAATACGAATAGCTTTATCATAACACACAATCTCAGCACGATTCGCAGATAACCAATCCATCCCAATAACAACATCAAAACTACCAAGTTCAATCGGTACCAAATCTATCTCGAAATCCCTACCATCCAAACTAATGTTACATTTACGATGCACAGTCTTAGCAGTAAGCACTTTACCATTAGCTATTTTAACAACATAAGTATTGTCTAAAGGAGTTAACGGTGTTTTGATTTTTGGACTTAATTTACTCGACACAAAACTCAAATCAGCCCCTGAATCAAATAGTACATAAACTAATAAATCGTTGACCGAGAACGTACCCGTAACAAGTTTAGGATCTTCCTCAGCATCCCTGGCGTTAATGTTGAACGCTCTACCACGTGCAGTCTCTGTAGTCTTCTTGTTGGGACATTGATAGTGCTCCAAATGAACATATATTTAGTAGCAATATCCTCCCAATATGTAAATTATTTAGTTGTAATTGTCCTATTTTAAGTTGTAGTCGTTTATATTAAATAAGTGCGAAGACAAAAGGCGAAAACGACGATTTGAAGACGCAAATGACCAAAAAGCTCAAAAGTACAATATACAATCAAAGAGGTTCCAATTATTGATTAGAAACGTCTCAGAATTACAAGAGTACAAGATTCAAAACGCAAAGTACAAGATATTAAATTGTACGCAAGGACGTTCAAAAATCCGGAACCGGGACCAGAGTCAACTCTCAACGCTCGACGCAACGGACTAAAAATTACAAGTCAACTATGCACATAAATATAATATAATATTTAAATAATTCTTATAATTATTTATATATTATATTTATTTAATTAAAACGTCGACAAACAAGAAAACAAGGATTTTGAGCTGTCACCTACCACCATGCGATCGCATGGCCTGGAGGCACAAAAGCCATGCGATCGCATGGCCAACTTTTTCAGTTCGCATGCCCTATAAAAACGAGTGTTTGGTGCACCATATATCCATCCATATATCAATCTCTCTATTACTCAACGTATAATATTTATATTTATATTATAATTTTAATTTTAATTTTAATTTTCAATAATAAGGGTATGTTAGCGAATGTTGTAAGGGTGTAAGTCGAAATTCTGTCCGTGTAACGCTACGCTATTTTTAATCATTGTAAGTTATGTTCAACTTTTTTAATTTAATGTCTCGTAGCTAAGTTATTATTATGCTTATTTAATCCGAAGTAATCATGATGTTGGACTAATTACTAAAATTGGGTAATTGGGCTTTGTACCATAATTGAGGTTTGGACAAAAGAACGACACTTGTGGAAATTAGACTATGGGCTATTAATGGGCTTTATATTTGTTTAACTAAATGATAGTTTATTAATTTTAATATAAAGATTTACAATTGGACGTCCCTATAAATAACCATATACACTCGATCGGACACGATGGGCGGGGTATTTATATGTACGAATAATCGTTCATTTAACCGGACACGGGAATGGATTAATAGTCTATGGAATTATTAAAACAGGGGTAAAATTATGTACAAGGACACTTGGCGTAATTGTTAACAAAGTATTAAAACCTTGGATTACACGCAGTCGATATCCTAGTGTAATTATTAAACAAAGTATTAAAACCTTGTTACAGTTTAAGTCCCCAATTAGTTGGAATATTTAACTTCGAGTATAAGGATAATTTGACGAGGACACTCGCACTTTATATTTATGACTGATGGACTATTATGGACAAAAACCAGACGGACATATTAAATAATCCAGGACAAAGGACAATTAACCCATGGGAATAAAACTAAAATCAACACGTCAAACATCATGATTACGGAAGTTTAAATAAGCATAATTCTTTTATTTCATATTTAATTTCCTTTATTTTATATTTAATTTCACTTTTAATTATCGCAAGCTTATTTTATCGCACTTTTATTATCGTTATTTACTTTACGCTTTAAATTAAGTCTTGTATTTATTTTTAATATTTTACATTTGGTTTTAACTGCGGCTTAAGTTTTTAAAATTGACAAACCGGTCATTAAACGGTAAAAAAACCCCCCTTTATAACAATAATATTACTTATATATATTTGTATTTTTATAAAATAAAACTAATATAGCGTTAAGCTTTGTTTAAAGATTTTTCCCTGTGGAACGAACCGGACTTACTAAAAACTACACTACTGTACGATTAGGTACACTGCCTATAAGTGTTGTAGCAAGGTTTAGGTATATCCATTCTATAAATAAATAAATATCTTGTGTAAAATTGTATCGTATTTAATAGTATTTCCTTGTAAAATTTAATAGTATTTTATACCCCTTAGCTTTAACTATCAAGTATTTTTGGCGCCGCTGCCGGGGAAAATCTAGCTTAAAAGCCGGAAGCGCAATGCTATATAAAAAAAAAAGATTTTTATTTTAAGTTTACTTTTATTAAAAAATTTACGCTTTCGTAAAAATACGTTTTAAAAAAATATCCAAAAATATAAAAAGAAAAAGAAAAATATAAATATTTTTAAGAGTTTGTTAAATATTTAAGTTCTATAAAAGTTTCTTTATCTTTATTTTATAAAAATATAAGTTTTATTTAATTTATATAAATATATTTTTAAAACAGAAAAAATAAACACAGCAAAAAAAAATATATATATATATATAAACACTCGAATCCACGTACTGTAGCAGCCCAGTGTCTGGCCCGAAACCCTAGCTCATGCGATCGCATGGCCGGGTAGCTTAGAACTCATGCGATCGCATGAGCCCTGCAGACACGCCACATTTGACTGAAAACTGCAATCATTACGGTTTTATTATTAATTATTTATATAAACCCTAATTAGGTTATTCTTAATTTATTAATTAGTTATTAGTTTTTATTTAATTTGTATTATTTAGTTAAATTAGTTTAATTAAATTATAAATTTAATACTTTTATAAAATAAATAATATAAAAATAATATTTTTATAAAAAAAATTTTCTTTTTACAACTATTAGTATATTTTTATATTTTGTCCATTTTTATTCGTTTTAGCGTAATTTTTGTATTTTTCGCTCGTTTTTAGTTTTAAGCTTAGTTTTTGCCATAGTTATTTTTACTTTTAGATTTTTAGGCTTTGCCGTAAAATCACTTAAGTGCTTTTTCTTTAGACTAAGATTTATGTGCTTTAGAATTTTGCGACGCCATTTTTATATTTTAGTACCTTTTTAAGTTATTGCCATTTGGGATATAGTTTTACTTGTAAGCTTTAATATTTTTAGACGCAACTTTTAGTTTTTAGTTTTTAGTTCCTTTTTAAGTTTCAACGCGCTACTTTCTTATTTTTATTTTTCGACGCCTTTTACCTATGTATCAATTATCACTCCAATTAGTAATCTCAATTTGCAATTTTAATTTTAAGTTAGTGATAGTAATAAGGTTGGGTTAGTCAAGTGTTTTTTTTTAAGTTTCATAAGTCACTCTTTTTCTTTCTTATTTTTCGACGCCTTTTATTTTTCAATTCTTTTCTTTTTCGACCTTTTTCGACGCGCTCTTTTTCTTTCTTATTTCTCGCCATTCTAGTTTTAGGACATAGATTTTTTTTCTACTTCTTATCTAAATTTCTTAAAATTACGAAAATTTATTTTAAGTGGTTAAATTGATAGACATCAAAATTTTCTGGTTCGTAGTAATAGTTGGATTTGTACGTGGACCGGGTTATTGGAGCCAAACAGTACTCAATTATATTGAGACCAAACGAATCCTGCCCCTCTGCTGCATCTTTTGGCTATTCGAAACTTGGGCAAAATCAGAAAAGTCTATTAATTGGATAACTTATATAATTTTTTTTTCCTTTTAAAAACTAATAGGATATTCAGTGAATGCACCGAGCAAGACGTTCACCACCTTTTGTACGTTCACCACCTGTAACCAGATCAAGACATCTAGCAAATATTGCCGCCGTTGATTTTTCTTTAGAATCATTATCCAGTCGACCAAGTACTCCAATTCAAATTTCCGATAATCCATTTTTTGAACCCGACCTCACAATTGAGAATCAGGAGAATATTCAGGGACAATTCATAGATCCTGAACCATTAATTTTTTCTCCGGAACCATCAATCATTCAAACAGAGATTGTTGAGGAACGAACCATTAAATCAGAATCCTCTAGTGATTCAGATTCAACAAATTCAATTATGGAAGTAACAGAACCTTTAAGTATGGAAGACCGAATGCGAGCTAAACGCACTGGCCAAGGTCACGCAATTACTCATCCAGACATTAATGCGCCAGATTATGAAATCAAAGGAAAAATTCTACACATGGTGACTAATCAATGCCAATTTAGTGGTGCGCCGAAGGAAGATCCAAATGAACATCTTCGTACCTTTAATAGGATCTGCACACTATTTAAAATAAGAGAAGTTGAAGATGAACAGATATATCTCATGTTATTTCCCTAGACTTTAAAGGGAGAAGCCAAAGATTGGTTGGAATCGTTACCTGAAGGGGCGATTGATACATGGGACGTTTTAGTTGAAAATTTTCTTAAACAATTCTTTCCGGCATCTAAAGCCGTAAGACTTCAAGGAGAAATTGTTACGTTCACACAGAAACCGAATGAAACTTTATATGAGGCGTGGACAAGATTTGGAAAGTTATTAAGAGGATGTCCGCAACATGGTTTAGACACCTGTCAAATAGTACAAATATTCTACCAAGGATGCGACATCACTACAAGGAAAGACATCGATATAGCAGCTGGTGGTTCCATTATGAAGAAAACCGAAACTGATGCTTACAAAATTATTGATAACACTGCTTCCCACTCACATGAGTGGCACCAAGAAAAAGATATCGTTAGATCATCTAAAGCAGCTAGAGCCGATTCTAGCCATGACTTAGATTCCATTTCAGCAAAGATAGATGCTGTCAAAAGACGAATGGAAAAGATGACTAAAGATATACACTCAATACGAATTAGTTGTGAGCAGTGTGGAGGACCACATTTGACAAAAGATTGTCTCAGTATTGAACTAACAATGGAACAAAGAGAGAATGTTTCATACATAAACCAAAGGTCTGGAAATAATTATCAGAAAAATTATCAACCGCCAAGACCGATCTACAATCAAAACCAGAATTATAACCGAAATGTTCCATACAACAACCAACAAGGTCCTAGTAATCAACAAGTATCTAATAATACTTACAACCAGCAAAGACCTAATTTTCAAAACAAACCACCACAAACCGATGATAAAAAGCCGAATTTAGAAGATATGATGACGAAGCTAGTTGAAACTCAAACGCAGTTTTTCACATCTCAGAAACAAACGAATGAACAAAATGCTCAAGCATTTAGAAATCAACAAGCTTCTATTCAAAACTTGGAACAAGAAGTAAGTAACCTAGCAAGGTTAATAGGTGAAAGAAAACAGGGAAGTTTACCTAGTGATACAAATGCTAACCCCCGGAATGAAACAGCTAAAGCCATTACCACAAGAAGTGGTACAACACTTAAACCACCTGAAATACCTGTAACTTTTGATGAAGCTATTCCTACTCCACAAGAACCACAACCTGAATAAGATAAGGAAAAAGAATCGGTAGTTGAAAAGGTTAATGAAGATAACACGGTTAAGACAAAACCTTATGTTAAACCATACCAATCACCACTTCCTTACCCGAGTAAAATGAAAAAAGAGAAACTTGAAGCCGAGCAATCCAAATTTTTGGATATGTTTAAACAGATAAATGTAAATCTTCCTTTCATTGATGTAATTTCAGGAATGCCTAGATATGCTAAATTCTTGAAAGATCTGATCACAAATAGAAAGAAAGTGGAAGAACTCTCGGCTATTACTATGAATGCTAATTGTTCAGCAGTGCTGTTGAATAAGATACCAGAAAAACTATCTGATCCATGAAGTTTCACAATTCCATATTTTCTGGGTAGTCTTAGTTCAATAGAAGCATTGGCAGACTTAGGTGCTAGTATAAATTTAATGCCGTATTCACTATACGCTAAACTAGACATGGAGAATTGAAACCAACAAGAATAAGTATACAACTAGCCGATCGATCAATAAAATATCCTAGAGGGATAATGGAGAACATGCTAGTTAAAGTTGGTACTTTAGTATTTCCAGTAGATTTTGTTGTTCTGGACATGGAAGAAGAATCTCAAGTTCCTCTCATATTAGGAAGACCATTCTTAAACACGGCTAAAGCAATGATAGACGTGTTTGGTAAGAAACTGACCCTAAGTATAGAGGACGAGAGTGTTACCTTTTCAGTTGATAGAGCAATGCAACAACCGCAATCTGCAGATGATACATGCTATTATATTCAAACTATAGATTCACGTGCAGAATTGTTAGAAGAATTTCCAGAATTACAAGGAACAGGAGAATGTTCTTTAGGAGAAGGAACTGAACCAATTGATGAAGCTGAAATGTTAGCTACACTAATGGCTAATGGATATGAACCAACAACAGAAGAAATTCAAATGCTAAAAGAAGAAGACAGATATCGATATAAATCATCGATAGAAGAACCTCCGACATTAGAGTTAAAGCCACTTCCAAACCATTTGGAATATGCTTATTTACATGGTGAATCTGAATTACCTGTAATAATATCGTCTTCTCTTACTGAAAATGAAAAATCTCAACTCATTTCTGTGTTGAAAGCTCATAAACCAGCCATTGCATGGAAGATTCATGATATTAAAGGAATAAGTCCTTCGTATTGCACACATAAAATCCTTATGGAAGAAGGTCATAAAACGTATGTGCAACGCCAACGAAGACTAAATCATAATATGCAAGATGTTGTTAAAAAAGAAATTATTAAACTGCTAGACGCAGGTTTAATTTACCCAATTTCTGATAGTCCATGGGTAAGCCCAGTTCAATGCGTGCCTAAGAAGGGTGGCATGACTGTCATTACAAATGAGAAAAATGAGCTTATTCCTACTAGGACTGTAACAGGATGGCGTGTGTGTATTGATTATAGAAAATTAAATGACGCCACAAGAAAAGATCACTTTCCCTTACCTTTCATTGATCAAATGTTGGAAAGATTAGCCGGAAATAGTTACTATTGTTTTCTTGATGGATTTTCCGAATATTTTCAAATTCCAATAGCACCCGAAGATCAAGAGAAAACCACTTTCACGTGCCCTTATGGTACTTTTGCTTACAAACGCATGCCATTTGGACTTTGCAACGCCCCTGCAACCTTTCAAAGGTGCATGATGGCGATTTTTCATGACATGATAGAAGAATGCATGGAAGTTTTCATGGATGACTTTTCAGTCTTCGGTGATACTTTTGAAACATGTCTAGTTATTCTTGAACGAATGCTTATTAGATGCGAATAATCAAATCTAGTACTTAATTGGGAGAAATGTCATTTCATGGTTAAAGAAGGCATCGTTCTTGGACATAAAATCTCAAAGGAAGGAATTGAAGTGGATAGAGCTAAAGTAGATGTAATTGCTAAACGTCCACATCCCACCAATGTTAGAGGAGTTAGGAGTTTTCTAGGGCATGCCGGTTTTTACCGACGTTTCATAAAAGATTTTTCTAAAATTGCCACTCCTATGAATAAACTCCTAGAAAAGGATGCTCCATTCATCTTTTCAGATGAATGTATCAAATCTTTTAATATTCTTAAAGAGAAACTCACTAATGCGCCGATCATGATAACACCAAATTGGAATTTACCGTTTGAACTTATGTGCGATGCAAGTGATTTTGCAATGGGAGCCGTTTTAGGACAAAGGATTGAAAAACGATTTCAACCTATATATTATGCTAGTAAGACGTTACAAGGAGCACAAACGAATTACACAACTACTGAAAAAGAACTCCTTGCTATTGTCTTTGCTTTTGACAAATTTCGATCATATCTCGTTCTAGCTAAAACGGTAGTCTATACTGACCATTCTGCTCTTAGATACCTATTTTCGAAACAAGATGCTAAACCACGATAAATCCGTTGGATCTTACTCTTACAAGAGTTCGATATTGAAATCCGAGATAAAAGAGGAGCAGAAAATCTCGCCGCTGATCATCTTTCTCGTCTTGAAAATCCCGAATTAGAAGTTCTAAATGAATCGGCCATACAAGACAAGTTTCCTGATGAATATCTATTGAAGATAGATTATAATGAAATTCCATGGTTTGCAGACTATGCAAACTACTTAGTATGTGGATTCCTTGAAAAAGGATTGTCGTACCAAAAATGAAAGAAATTCTTCAGTGATATAAAACACTATTTCTGGGAAGATCCACATTTGTTTAAAAGTTGTCCAGATGGAATAATACGCCGATGTGTATTCGGAGATAAAGCTAGTAAAATTTTAAACCATTGTCACACAGGACCAACAGGAGGGCATTATGGGCCTCAACTAACAGCAAGAAAAGTTTATGATGCTGGATTCTATTGGCCTACAATTTACAAAGACGCACACCTTCTTTGCAAATCCTGTGATGCTTGTCAAAGGGCCGGAAAAATAAGTCAACGTGATGAAATGCCACAAAATGTCATTCAAGTATGTGAAGTATTTGACATTTGGGGTATTGACTTTATGGGTCCATTTCCAAAATCTCATAATAATCTCTACATTCTCGTTGCCATTGATTATATATCTAAATGGGCGGAAGCACAAGCTCTCCCGACTAACGATGCACGAGTTGTAGTCAACATTTTAAAACGTCTTTTTGCAAGGTTCGGAACACCGAAAGCTTTAATAAGTGATCGGGGTACTCATTTTTGTAATAATCAACTTGAGAAAGTTCTCAAAAGATATGGAGTAACTCATAAAATCTCCACTACTTATCATCCACAAACAAGTGGACAAGTTGAAAATACCAACCGAGCATTAAAACGTATTCTAGAGAAAACCGTAGGATCAAATCCGAAGGAATGGTCCAATAAATTGGAGGATGCACTCTGGGCTTTTAGAACAGCCTACAAAACTCCAATTGGAACCACACCTTTCAGACTCGTTTACGAAAAAGCATGTCATCTTCCAGTAGAAATTGAACACAAAGCATTTTGGGCTTTGAAGACATGTGATCTTGATTTACATGAAGCTGGATGTCTACGGTTAAGTCAATTAAACGAATTAGAAGAATTAAGGCATGAATCATATGAAAATTCCTTAATCTATAAGGAAAGAACGAAGAAATGGCATGATAAAAGAATCAGAAGTTCAAAAGAATTCAAAGAAGGAGACAGAGTTCTTCTTTTCAATTCACGATTCAAGCTATTTCCTGGAAAATTGAAATCAAGATGGTCTGGACCATTCATAATCAAAAGAGTTTTCCCATACGGAACAGTAGAATTAATAAATTCAAATTGGATTGAATTTAAAGTTAATGGTCACAGAGTTAAACACTACATAGATAGTCCGATGGAAGTCGACAACGAAGTTAATCACAATTTCGATACCACAGCTAACTAAGTGTGGGGAGAATTAAGTCTTTAAAGGATAATATGTATTTCTGTTAGAGTTAGATTTTCTGTTTTCGTGTAGTTCTCGAAAATGGAACCCGAATGGTCTTTCCCTAGCAGACCCTAAAGAACTAGTCTTATCCCCCTATTCTGAATTTTTTTATTTTTTTTAGGTTTTTATGAAATGAAGACTTCCTGTGAACTAAACCATGGTCTAATGCTACACGCTTTGATCACTAAACATAATAATGACACACTTCCGAGTGAAATAGTATCATTAATCAGAGGTAAATTGGACGGAGTAAGAAAAGAATCCAGATGCGAAGATAATAAGTTACAATTTGGTAAAGGAAAATCAAAATCCGCAGCGAAAAGAAGAGCACGACACCTTGAAAAATGTCACAAATGCGGAAAATGGTCACACGAAGGTAAATGTTCAAATAATCAAACTTATTCAAACACCGAATTTGTTACTTTATGCAGAGATGGACCGTTCATATGTTTAGAAGAAAAAACATTAAATGCTCGAGGTTACGCCTATGTAACCATGGAAAACCAATTAGTCCGACTATCTTATGAATGGACTAGAGCATATCACTAAGAAATCTATTTCACAGGTAAGTTTGTACAGTTTTTATTTTTATTTTTATTTTTAACCTTTTGATAATAAACGCTAATTTGTTCGCTATAAAGTATTAAATTGGTATTCGATAAAATTAGGTCTTGCGACCGAAATTGTTGATATCATTCAAAAATTTATTACATCACTGCGAAATTTAACATTTATTCTTAAGGTATAAATATCTTTAATCAATCAACCCAAAATATTTCAAAAATTCGTCATGAGTTAAATTAGGTAATGGAAACGAAATTACTTTACCGAAAAGAGGGGCGTATGTTTTTGATAATATTTGATTGATTAAAGTGGGATAAAAGACCAAAAAGATTTTTAATTTTATTTTTACCATGTTTTTATATATTAATATTAATTTAATATTGTAAAACTTATTTAAAATTGTAAATATTTGAAAAAATTAATCTTTTTAATATAAGTTTGTATGTATAAAAACAAAAATATAATATAAGTTTGGTGTGAATTTATAATATGAATTTTTAATTAAGTTTGGTGTGAATTTTTAATTTTATGCATTTTAAATTTAAGTTTGGTGTGAATTTAAAAACAAAAATTTACTTTATTTTGCTAAGTTAAAAATATGATTTTTAAAATTCGTCGTAAGTTGAAAACTAGGTCATTGAACCGAAATTGCTTCACCCGAGGGAGGGACGAGAACTTTTATTATCATTATTTTTAATCTTATTGAATTAAAGTATGCTAAAAACATTAAAAAAAAAAAAAACAAAAAACCCAAAAATCTTTACTTTTAAAACCGCGCTTTGAATTGACAAATTTTAAAATTTTGTCGAGGGACAGACTAGGACATCGATCCGAAACACCCTCGCTCATAAAGGAAAACAAAATTTTTAGAATTTAATTAATTATATGTTTTATAAAGTATAAGGTTGTTTAAAAAAAAAAAAAAAAAAAAAAAAAAAAAACCCTGAAATCACTGTAGCCGGGTACCCATGCGATCGCATGGGATTCTCACTATCCCTCCATGCGATCACATGGAGAGTAAAAACAGGTCTGATACATACAGCTCGCTGTTCTGTCTTCTCCACACAACACACACATTTACGAAAAACACTCAAAGCCTTACCAAATTTCATCATTTTTCTACCGTAATTCGTCATTTTTCTTGCTCTAATCATGCCTAGATTCTCATTCTTCAGCAAAAAGGTAAAAATTACACCACTAAACTCATAAATTTCCTAGTTTTTGTGATAATTACCAATATTTTACCTAATGCAATTTTGTTAATTTCTAGTGTAATTAGTGTTAAATTGTTAGTATTTTATGCATTTATAACCTAGATTGATGCTATTTAACATGATTTGAAGCCAAAAACTTCAAAATTCTTAGAAATCTAGGGTTTGTGTTCTTGAGCAATTTGGGGCTTTTTGATATAAACAGGTTATGGCCGATTTTTGTCATGAATTATTGCTAAATTGAGTAATGTAACATGTTTAGGTAGTTAAATGATCCAAACATTGATCCTAAACATGATTTTTAGAGATTAAAGTGGACTTTTTAAGTCCAAAATTCATGAACTTGATTAATTTTATATATTTGCCATTTAAGACTTGTTTAATTGTTAGTAATGACTATTTTGACATGTTATTCGAGTTAAATGCTTATGAACTTTGTCTACATTTTCATATGTGCTTATTTGGAAAAGTGTAGAATTAAAATTGTGAAAATGTGTATAAGTTTAATTTTGATTTAACATGTTATTGTGATTGTTTTAAGTTGTTATTTTGATAACACTAATGCATATTTAGATGCACAAATTTTGTGTTTAATTTGTTTTGCAGAAAGTCGATACTGGAGGTTCAGGAGCATCATCATCTAGACGACCAGCACCAGCACCAGAACCAGAACCAGAAATGCAATATGCACCTGAACAACAACCAGAACAGGAACCACAACAACAGCCTGATCAGCACATACCTTATTATGATCCGGTACAGTTTGTTGATGAATTCATAGTATTCCCGATGAGACCGCCAGTAGAATTCCCAACAATTCCTGAGCACACTCTACATCCTAATCTGAGATTTGATAGAAGATGGAGAGATTA
Organism: Rutidosis leptorrhynchoides; assembly: GCF_046630445.1. NCBI lineage: Eukaryota > Viridiplantae > Streptophyta > Magnoliopsida > Asterales > Asteraceae > Rutidosis > Rutidosis leptorrhynchoides. The sequence goes on along the minus strand of NC_092343.1, from coordinate 25,898,577 downwards.
CGAGACATATCAAAGGAACAAATTCAAATTGGTAACAAAAAATGTAGAGGTGCCAAGGGTAATCGATTGGGCCCCTTTGGAAACGGTCCATCTAGTTGACCGTGTTAGACAGATTTTGGTTCAAAGGTATGGCAGTTCTTCTTTTACAGATTGGGAACGTCTTTTCACCATTCGTAGACCTGTATATAAGGAATGGTGTGTTGAGTTGATGAGTACTGTATCACTTGATACAAATATAGTTAGAATAGATGATAGAAGATTTCTTAGGTTTATCCTTGGCGGTAGGATGTACAGAATGTCCATGTTGGACATGGCCAGGGCTTTACAGATATATACTCCTGGTGAGTTGCTACTACCCGATTGTACAAATTTGATTCATTATGGTGAAAGGGTAGATAGCAACTTTGACGCTGACGCCATTTGGAGGCGTATGTCACATTTTGATGTTTTTACACGAGCAGGAGGACACTCCTATACACATATTGACAGAGCCGAGCTTCGTATTATTCATAGATTTTTGGCTAACTCGATTACACAGAGAGGTCACAACAAAGAAAAAATTACCTTACATGATTTATTCTACCTAAAGTGTATTCGGGATCCTAGAAGCTTTGTCAATATCCCTTACTGTGTTGCTTTTTATTTATCTAAAATGGTAGAGGGAATGCATGACGGGAGTATAATAGGAGGAGGTATTTTTGTTAATCTCATTGGAGAGTATTTAGGTATTGATAGGAACCAAGGGGGTCTATTACAGCTTTGTAGAGAACAGGTTGAGCCCTTAGGATTGAAAGTTTATGTGGGTGCTAAGGTTTTGAAAAGTAGACGTAACCAGGCAGTACCCTATGAGGGACCTCATCCACAAGTAGAAAGGGGCTCAGACGAGGAAATGGAGGAAGCGGAAGACATTAGGGATGTCTTTCGAGATGCTATTCTTGACGTCCACGTTCGTATAGAGGAGGAATCAATGACGAACGCGGCCAGACATAGTATGTATGAGCAGTGGAACTTCGAGCGAGTATACGAGGATTATAGGCGACGCCAACACGATAGCTGGTTAGTTCATCAGCACCAAATCATGAGCCAGCTATCATATCAGGTACCAAATAACTATGTACCTACTCGACCTGCTTATTTTCCGCCACACAGCCCCGATATCCGACCACCCTTTAACCGGTATGACTATAACCAAGCCTATCAGAACACCTATAACCAACAATGAAACCCACCTGATGAGATGAACTGGAACCCATATCCAGACTGATTTAGTTCCATTTGGTTATTTTTATGATTTTTATGTTTTTATCTTTTGACTTTTTCATGTTTAAACTTATGTTATTGGATATATTTGTGTAATTTTTATCATTTTTATTATTATTGTGTACTAATATTTCACATTTAGGATTTGAAAGTGGGATATTAAGTCCCATTTCAAATTACCATGCATGTTTATACTTGTATGTATGTATATTGTCGATTGTACAAAACAGGGTAAAACAGCGCATTTTCAAAGACTGGCATTAAGTTCAGCAAAAGCTACTAATTTTGATGACAAGATGACAAATAAATGTGATGTAACAACAGACGGAATGAACAAATGATATGCACCATTTATCATTCAGCAAACAAACGCCAATATGTTTGGAAACTTTGGTAAAATTTAATCATTTCTACGCTAATCACCCTCAATAATTTAAATTGTTACTGATTTCTTGCAAATGAGGGCATTGCAAGATCTTAAGTGTGGGAAGGGGTTAAATTCTTTCGGATTTTAAAATTTTTACTTTATACACTTGGTTACCATTAGAAATACTAGTAAAGCAGTAGTTGTATTAGAATCTAGTGCTCTCTGATAATAAAGAACAGCCCTAGTCTTATATACTGACTACCCAATTCTAGTAAAATTTTTCAAAATTTTCAATTAAATGAATTCAAAATCATGTTTATACATATTTATGAACGATAAAACTAGGTATTAACAACGAAATTATTGTTACCTCAAAAAGGACATAAATTGAGAAACAAACCAAAATGTTAAAATTCATTTAAAATGGAATAGAGGACAATAAAAAGGAAAATAAAAGCCAAGTGTGGAAAAATTTACCAAGTTATTTTAAACATATGTCACATATTTCTGTAACAAATAATTAAAGATACTTTTGCTTTGGACTAAAGTAAATAGTTTTACCCGATTTACTGTAAGAAAGATGGATCTACACGATGAATCAATTCCATCATTAAAAGGAAGTAAAGTCTTCCGAAAAAGAAACGCGCTTCTTGATTTAGGTCATGAAGTTGTCGTCCAGACCAGCTGTAGGTTGATGAAAAATCTAGAAAAGTCATCTCTAAAATCAGCAGGAAATCCACGGACCTCAGCATAAAACAGGGTCGCCAAGTGGTCAGACTTATCCTAACCATGAGAGGATCTGTCTCATAAAATGGGGAGGACGCCGTACAAATTAGCTGGATAAGACTAATGAATCAGATCCCCAGAAAGGATAATTTCCTTAAAGATCAAAAATCAGCTTTTAAGACTGATATTACTCAATCCTAGAGATTGACCTTAAAGATTGAGAATTCAAACTCATGGAATTCAATGATATCTAAACTCGAGCTTGAACGAGAAAATATTTTGATCAAATTATAAACCGATTTGTTTTCTGAAAACCCATTTTCAATGCGTTCATTACCATTGAACGTAAAATCCTAGGAATTCAACTGGAATTCATTAGGTCACCTGAACCAAATCGGGTGTCAACCGTAAGAACGGTGGTTGCATAGCATGGTCGAAGACAGGACCTTGTGCCAGACCTAAAAATCATAAGGGTGAGCTTTACTATTGATCCTACAAAGGATAGTAATTGCGTCCGACACGTTATAGACCATAATTAAAAGCATGTCAGGGGACATTGCCTTAACAGTTGCTTGTTCAACGCTTTCCTTTACAACCGGACGGTAGTTTACCGAAAGGTAATATTCGGAACAAGTAAACTGGACGTGTTGCTTTCCCAATACAAGGTTAGCAAGTGGGTGACACAAAACCACAAGTTTTGAGCTAAAATTTTCAAATCTGAAACCCACAAAACCCACAAAAACATTTTGCAAACACCGGTGAAGAAAAACTTATCTAGGGTAAAAGCTAGAATGAACTTTTAAAAGATCAAATGTTTTCATAAAGATCTAATTTCCTTAAAGGATCTAAATTTTTATAGTCATGTGGGACTGTAAACCACAACGTTACTACCATTGTTCATACCACCGTATAGAAATCACCGATGTACAAAGTGTGAAGAATAAAGAAGTGATTCGTGTGATTTAATTTCAAGTTCTGTATTGCTTGAGGACAAGCAACGTTCAAGTGTGGGGATATTTGATAGTGCTCCAAATGAACATATATTTAGTAGCAATATCCTCCCAATATGTAAATTATTTAGTTGTAATTGTCTTATTTTAAGTTGTAATCGTTTATATTAAATAAGTGCGAAGACAAAAGGCAAAAACGACGATTTGAAGACGCAAATGACCAAAAGCTCAAAAGTACAAAATACAATCAAAGAGGTTCCAATTATTGATTAGAAACGTCTCAGAATTACAAGAGTACAAGATTCAAAACGCAAAGTACAAGATATTAAATTGTACGCAAGGACGTTCGAAAATTCGGAACCGGGACCAGAGTCAACTCTCAACGCTCGACGCAACGGATTGAAAATTACAAGTCAACTATGCACATAAATATAATATAATATTTAAATAATTCTTATAATTATTTATATATTATATTTATTTAATTAAAGCGTCGACAAACAAGAAAACAAGGATTTTGAGCTGTCACCTACCACCATGCGATCGCATGGCCTGGAGGCACAAAAGCCATGCGATCGCATGGCCAACTTTTTCAGTTCACATGTCCTATAAAAACGAGTGTTTGGTGCACCATATATCCATCCATATATCAATCTCTCTATTACTCAACGTATAATATTTATATTTATATTATAATTTTAATTTTAATTTTAATTTCCAATAATAAGGGTATGTTAGCGAATGTTGTAAGGGTGTAAGTCGAAATTCTGTCCGTGTAACGCTATGCTATTTTTAATCATTGTAAGTTATGTTCAACCTTTTTAATTTAATGTCTCGTAGCTAAGTTATTATTATGCTTATTTAATCCGAAGTAATCATGATGTTGGACTAATTACTAAAATTGGGTAATTGGGCTTTGTACCATAATTGGGGTTTGGACAAAAGAACGACACTTGTGGAAATTAGACTATGGGCTATTAATGGGCTTTATATTTGTTTAACTAAATGATAGTTTGTTAATTTTAATATAAAGATTTACAATTGGACGTCCCTATAAATAACCATATACACTCGATCGGACACGATGGATGGGGTATTTATATGTACGAATAATCGTTCATTTAACCGGACACGGGAATGGATTAATAGTCTATGGAATTATTAAAACAGGGGTAAAATTATGTACAAGGACACTTGGCGTAATTGTTAACAAAGTATTAAAACCTTGGATTACACGCAGTCGATATCCTGGTGTAATTATTAAACAAAGTATTAAAACCTTGTTACAGTTTAAGTCCCCAATTAGTTGGAATATTTAACTTCGGGTATAAGGATAATTTGACGAGGACACTCGCACTTTATATTTATGACTGATGGACTGTTATGGACAAAAACCATACGGACATATTAAATAATCCAGGACAAAGGACAATTAACCCATGGGAATAAAACTAAAATCAACACGTCAAACATCATGATTACGGAAGTTTAAATAAGCATAATTCTTTTATTTCATATTTAATTTCCTTTATTTTATATTTAATTGCACTTCTAATTATCGCACTTTTATTTATTGTTATTGTATTGAATTGCACTTTTAATTATCGCATTTTTTAATTATCGCAAGTTTATTTTATCGCACTTTTATTTATTGCAATTTCATTATCGTTATTTACTTTACGCTTTAAATTAAGTCTTGTATTTATTTTTAATATTTTACATTTGGTTTTAACTGCGACTTAAGTTTTTAAAATCGACAAACCGGTCATTAAACGGTAAAAAACCCCCATTTATAACAATAATATTACTTATATATATTTGTATTTTTATAAAATAAAACTAATATAGCGTTAAGCTTTGTTTAAAGATTTTTCCCTGTGGAACGATCCGGACTTACTAAAAACTACACTACTGTACGATTAGGTACACTGCCTATAAGTGTTGTAGCAAGGTTTAGGTATATCCATTCTATAAATAAATAAATATCTTGTGTAAAATTGTATCGTATTTAATAGTATTTCCTTGTAAAATTTAATAGTATTTTATACCCCTTAGCTTTAACTATCAGACATGCATCACGGAAATGCCCCGGCTTCCCACACTCGTAACAAACTCTCTGATTACCACCATTATTTGACTTTCCATTACCATTACCATTCCCACCTCTATTACCAGCATTATTACCATTATTACCACCTGCAGCAGGAGTAGCAGAACCCGGCAAAAGCACTGTACAATCCTTAGCAATGTGTCCCTGTTTGGAACACCTCTTGCAAGTAACGGTACAGTAACCATCATGAGCTTTGTAACATCGAGGACACACACGCTGACTGCGGTTATTTGAACCAGAAGTATCCTGCTTTTTCTGCTGACTTTGGCTTTGATTGCGGTTATTATCCCACTTTCTCTTCCCATTATCAGCTTTCTTAACAGTCTCTTCACTGGGTTCGGTTACAGCAGCCTTGCTTCTTCTCAAGATCTTACCATTTACTTATGAGCCATAGACATCGGGCCTCAAATGTTTGGGGCTCACTAGACTCAACCCCATGCTCGATTTTCTCAGATAATCCATCAATGTAAGCTTCAATCTTAAGATTCTCATCCGCATAAACATTAGGACACAACAAAGTCAACTCAAAGAACCTTTGCTCGTAGGCATCTAATTCGGTGCCCTTCATTTTCAAGTTCTTAAGTTCAACCTCTAGCTTCTTAAGCTCACCCCGGGGACGATAGCGGGTGATCATTCTTTCTTTGAAATTATTCCAAGTTAAACCATAAGCCACATCATTTCCCAAACTATTAACCAAGTTGTTCCACCAGGTCAATGCACTATCCTTAAGAGTGCAGCTAGCAAAACTAACCTTGTCCTCCTCTCGGACTCGGCTAACCCTGAAAATAGACTCGATTTTCTCGAACCAGCGGGTAAGTCCTATGGGTCCTTCAGTACCACTGAATTCCTGTGGGCGACTTACCATGAACGTTTTGTGGGAGCATCCCACCTGATTGTTATTCGCATTAGCATTAGCATTTGCATTTGCTGCTATAGCAGCAGCTATCCCTTTGGTGATAAGACGTTGCATACGGGCTTCGTTGGACTCTCTAGGAGGCATGATCTTCAAAACAGAATAACACAGCCGTTAGTATTAAGAATAATACCAGTGTTATAAAGGAATAGATCGAACACGAAAAGATTAACCATTAAAATAATAGTCAATAACCACTATGAGTAATAACATGACAGTTATGATTGTTATAGAAATGACCACCACATGCATACATATTTTATGATAACATCATACAACATACATAGCACCTAACATACATGATCTACATTACGCATAATATAACATGCCAAGAGTTACAACATCAGAAATAAAATGTGATAATGATAATAGATGTCATAAAAATAACCATCCATACATAATGAAAAACATCCCATAACAAAACCTTATTAAATCCTCGGCAAAACGCCGTACATAACCCAAAAATGTATGTATGAAAGGACATTAAGTCTTATGAAATAAGTAATCAATCATGAATCATCATATCACATCTGCTTAGAGCGGGTGTGATAAGCTGGGCCGGCATGAGTCTCGGCAGGAGGCTCATACTTCTGCAGCTTTCCTTTCACTTCTTCCAACTCTGCCTTCAAACCACGAACTGTGCTCTCTAGAGCCTCGAACCTAGCGTCAACTTCACGGTTACGCTTACGATTCTCGAACCCAACATTATTCTTGAAGCTAACAAACGAATCCATACTAGCTCGAATCTGGTCCATGATCTCATTATGCGGCAAAGTACGCATACAATCACTAAGCGCGTTAATACGTGTCATGTTGGTGTAAGCTCTGTTCATGTGAGTTAGGGTGGAAAAGTAGTAGTGAACGGGATCATCGATCAAAGGTTGATCAGCACGGCGTCCTTCAGCAGCCGAAGCAGCAGGAGCACGAACAGAGTTGTTGCTCGAAGTCGATATCTGCAAACAGTAAAACCACAAACCATATACCAAATAGGAATAAATGCTTATGATATATCTCATACGAAATGAAATGCATAATAATGCTATAGCAAGAGGGTCGGGCTGTAGACTAGACTCTAATGCACCCTAAGAACCACGGGTTGACCACAATAAGACCGCCTAGTTCCCTACAACCAGAGCTCTGATAAAAACCGTGATGGCCCCGTCAAAACACTTAACGGCTCCGTCACTTGGTCCCACAACTTGATTGAACTTAAATGAATTTAACAAACGACATTGCATTCTTTTATTTCAAAAGTTTCCCAAAAAGGAAAGCATACCAAAATATGTAGTTTAAAATAACCCAACATATTAATTAACCAAAGTTGAAACAAAACATTGCCAACAAACCCACAAATTAAAATTATCCAAAAACAGAATGCAAGCTTACGTTTCATAATTGTTTCATAAAATCTGCCCAAATGCATGCACACTCTTCTAAACACAGCGGAAGCATCACATAAACTCAAGTACCTGTGAAAACATGCGAGTAAACTGTCAACACAAAGGTTGAGTGAATTATAGGTTTAAATAATTGAATAAACTTTAGACCACAAGATTTAAAAATTTTAGAAAACATTAAACATTATTCCATTATCAATGAGTCACCTGGTAACCACTTAACCCTTTATTTACCCTTGCCAAACACAATAATAATATACACTGGACAGTGTATCTACAACAAAATATGAAGTACTAAACATTCCGATTATAAATTGCTAGCGCGACTAGCTCGAAATGGGGTTGTCAAACCCGATAGATCTATCCGTAGGATTCGCGTTCACCGGTAGAAACCAATGATTACAGTTATCGGACTAGGGAATATTTTTGTCCAACTCACAATGAATAATTTAAATTTAATTGTCACTTGTGTCTAAACGTGAAATAAAATGCATGTAATCACATCCCAAAAATATACTTTGAAAAGTATGTAAAAACGGGACTATAACTCACCTTAATAGTAACGAAGTAACCAACACAAATAAGCGAACAACAAATGAAGTACAGTGATCAGGAATGATCACAACGCCGACCTATAAATAAAGCAGGTCGATATAAATAACTAACTTAGGTCAAGTCTTAGTATGATGGCTATTGTATATGTTGCAAGTAGTCATAGAACAATACTCAGCATGCATCGGTTTGATCGGAACAGCGTACGGACACACACTTTCTATTTTTAGAAAGTTTCTATTTTTGGAAAGTTTCTATTTTTGGAAAGTTTCTATTTTTGGAAAGTTTCTATTTTTGGAAAGTTTCCAAATTTAGAAAGTTGCTATTTTAGAAAAGTTTCTATTTTTGGAAAGTTTATAAGTTAGGAAAGTTTCCTTAAGTAGAAAGTCAACAAAAGTCAACTAAAAGTCAAAGTCAACCGAAAGTCAACTCAAAAGTCAACCTTGGTCAAACATAGTCAACGTTAATTTTAAAAGTGTAAGTTGTAATAATAATGTAAGTTATAATGTTTATTAAATTTAAATATGTCTAATTATGTCATAACATAAGTTTAATTAAATTAAAATGAATTATTAAAGTTAATATAAGTTTAAATGATATAATTAGTATAACATAAATATTTAATTAATTAATTAAATATTAGTCCTAATATAAGTATTATTAGTTAATAATAAATTTTAAATTATATCATAAGTATTATTAATTAATAATGAATTATTAATCATATCATAAGTTTCTAATTATAATTATTAAATCATAAGTATTTAATAATTAAATAATAATTAAATAATAACTAAGCCTTATAATAATTAAATAATTAATTAATCCTTATTATAAGTCTTATTATAATAATCTCATAATATAAGTTTAATACTTATCATAAGTATTTTCCATTAATAATAAAAGTATTATTAATCATAAGTTTAATTAAAATGTTAATTAAATCATAAGTAATAATTAAATGATATAATAAATATATATATATATCATAAGTCTTAAAATTTTAATAATTACTTTTTATATTATAAGTAATTAAATGATAATGAAATTCATTATTTATATCATAAGTTTAATAATTAATCATAAGTTTTAAATCAAAAGTTCATCGGGTCGTATCCTGAGCCCCGAGTGTCGGTTCTCGGCGAGCCTTACATATATCTCCGCCAAATCAAACCACCCGACACTTTGGTACACTCAAGAACACACCAAGAACTGCCCACAAGTCATGGTGATCAGCCATGACACCACTTGGAACTTCAATTCAATCAAAATCGTGTTTTAGCCATAACGGGTGATTCGTGGCTCAGATTTAGATGACCCGAACATGAAAGTTCGTCCCATCATTGATCCTAACACACCAACACACCCTAAAGTCACCAAATATGGTCACAAAGTCGGACCAAACCTGGTTCATTTCAATATCACATTTCAATTTCAACAAAATACCATTTTGATCATATCTAGGGCTCCGGGAATCGAAACGACATGAATCCGGAGTCTAAAATTAATGTCTTGATGAAATGAACTCATCTAGATACTTTATTTTAACTTTTATAACAGTCAAAATATCAGAAATACACGAATTATCTGCTATCCCAATTATATCAAACCGAAAACATATGTATTTGAGTAATTCTATGCATACAAACACCATTACAACAACAAGTAATTATCATACCATCAATATATAATCAAAATACAGAAAAATAATGAAAAATTAAAAGTTCTAGGGTTAGGGTTTATACCCTAATCAATAATCAACAAGTATAATCGCGTAGAGAACGGAATGAGGAACGCGTTGGTGTTGTTTAATCCTTGATCCAAGCTATATTTTTGGTTGATGATGATGATGATATGGTGAGGGTGGGCGACGGCCAAGGAGCAAGAAAAGGGAGAAGAGAGCAATTTGATATGTTTAGGTTTAGATAAAAGTGGAATGGAAAAATAATAATGTTGCAAAAATAAAATAAATGGGAGTATACTCCCCTCCCATCCATTCGGCCGATCCTAGGGGTGGGGTAGGCCCTACTTGGACCATCTCACTTAATGGTTGATTTACTTATGGCCCGAAAGCCCGAACGAAACCCGAAACGCGAAAACACGCTTACGCGATTAAAAATCCGGAGAGATAACAAATACGCGACGAAAAATAAATATAAATACTATATATAATAATATGATCTTAAAATATCATATTTAAAATAATTAGGATTTAAATATCCCAAAAATTCGACACGTTGAAACGTATAACTCAAAATATGAATACAAATATTCACATAACACATAATAATTAATATATTATTATTAAAATAATAATATAGGTCATAGAAATGACGTAGCACAATTAACAATTAACGATCGTTAAATAATTAACGGTAAAAGATAACGAAAAAAGTAGGGTCGTGACAAAACCGGAACGAACTCATGCCTCGACCGCATGACATGAACAAGCTAACATTCCAAATCTCGTACCAAGTTAGCAATCCCTTTAGCGTACCTCGATCATGTACCTTGCTAAAAACAAAGTTTGTACCACTAACATGGCCACAAACGACTCAACGGAGCCCACAAAAGGCGTATCCTCACGATCGGATAACGCTCGACATATTACTTGCAAGAAAGCAAGCTCAACAAGTGATATGGTATCGACAAATTGAAGTATCCTCACGATCAGATAACGCTCGACATATTACTTGCAAGAAAGCAAGCTCAAACAAGTGATATGGTATCGACAAATCGAACTTAAACCCACATCACAACTAACGCACATATCGATATGGTATCATCAATATCGAACTTAAACCCATATCTCATGCCAACTCACACCTTGATATGGTATCGTCAAATCGAACTTAAACCCATATCTCCTTCAACTGCTTATTGCAAATGAGGTATTGTCAAATCGAACTTAAATCCTCATTACACGTACGCTAAGTATGCACACTGTAACGACCCGGAAATTTCCGACCAAATTTAAACTTAATCTTCATATGATTTCGATACGATAGGCAAAGTCTGATAGGTTGAGTCTCAAAAATTTTGAACTGTATCATAAATTCATTTAACCTTCGTCTGTTTTTGATGATTCACGAATAATTGCGTGTAAATAAATATGTATATATATATACACATATGATTTCTATATATACTTAACATTAAATGTATATTGTAATATATATAAAATGTACAAATATTAAATATTCAACATATGGTATCATATAATATATATTGTATAACTGTTAAATATTATATAATTAATAAAATGTAATTACAAGTTAAAATTTAAGTAGTTACACCAATATTATTATTACCTTCATTGTTATGATTAATATTAATATTAATATTAAGATCTGTATTAGTTATTTTACTATTTTCAATCTAAATATATGAAAGTGAACACATGTATTTTGTTATATTATTTATATTACTTTTAATCATTATTCTTATTATTAATTGTATTATTATGATATTATTATTATTATTAATATTATTAATATTATTATTAATTCTATTATTATTATTAGTATTTTAATTATTATTAATTATATTTATTAATTATTAATATATTAAATGTAAAATAAATACAGAAAAATTCATTAATCTGGTACACATCACTGTCTCTTCATTTTTTTATTATGACTTTATATCTGATTGAAGATTTAGTGTTGACATTATCTCGCTATAAAACAATCGGTTAAGTGTGTGTTTGTTGAGGGAATCAATTGAGTTTCCAATGTTAATTAATCGAATATTATTACTGTTGATCTGCTTTAATTCTGCCATCATCCTTGTTCTATATATAATATAGATATACGTGTGAATATGCATTAGAGACCCAAATTAACACACACACACCCATTAACAGAACGCCACCACCTTCGATCAATTTTTTCTTCAACCACTTCATCACTTCTAACCAAACCACTAAACCCACAACAATCACTACCTCCATCATCGCCACCTCTATCCAATACCACCACCACCACTCACCACCAAGATCCTCCACCGAAGCATCTACGGCCACCATAACCATAAACCATGAACCACCGTTGCAACACCATCTTTATCTCACACACACTCTCTTGTTTTCTATTCGAAGAACTATCGTGAAAACCATCACCACAGCGACTTGCAAATACCACTGTTATTGTGTTTCTATTATTGCTGCTACAAACGATTTCTGTTTCTAAATATAGCTACACATGATGATGAAGATGATATGTGAAAGTGATGATGAATAGTGAACGTTATGATAGTGATTAATTAACGTTGCTACTATTTCTGTATGCTTTCCATTCTGTTTCTTTTTCAACGATAAAGAGATGATGATGAGTGATTTATATGATAATATCATGATATATCATTATTGCTGTATCCTTGTAGGAACCCATCACAATTGAATTCTAAGCTATCTTGTTTTAATATCTCCACATATCACGGTTCATTAAGAGATAATAGGTTGGGCTTCGGTTTAAGGGACTAGTGTTCTTGGGCCTTAGAAAAGTAAATAACTCGACCATATATCCCTTAATTGAAAACGTGAAGCATGAACTGGACTACTACACAATTCATTTTGGGTTTCTGTTTTTCCTATTGGGCCGTAAGCCCATGTCTGTTGGACTGCTGATCGAAGCCTTTCCATAGGAAACTGCAATATTTTTTTATAAAACACGAACAAATGAGGTCAGTTGATATGGTATAATGATGATAGCGTTTAGATGATGGTATAGATGATGAAGGTGGATGATCATAAATAATAGATGATGATGACGGGATGAATTATAATAGTGTTGATTAGGTTGATAATGTTCGAATATAAATGGTGATGGCGGATATGATAGTAATAAGAATGATCCAGTTTTGGTATTTTTCGATTTGACTAAAATAAGAGATAAAAGAATTTAAACCCACGTTGTATCACGAAAAGTTAAGCAGAGCAGTTGGTTAGTGGTGCTTGTGTTATACAAGGGGTCGTGGGTTCAAACCCAGGCTAAGAGGTTTATTTTTTTTTCTTCTAACGGCTTTTTGAGGTAGATTCTAATTTCAAAAATCATTATTATTATTATGGTCATTATTATTGTTATTATTATCCTAATTATTATTAAATAACTAGTATTAGAATAAGTATTATTATTATATAATTAAGATTATGATTATCATTAAAATGATTATTATTATTATTATCATTAAGATTATTAGTATTTTTATTATTATTATCATTAGTAGAATCATTAATATTATTACCTATAATTTTATATATAATTAATTTACATATAGTATAAATATATATTTTAACATAAACATACATATAAATATAAATTTTGATACAATATATAATAGTTTTAAATAAACGACATATATATATATATATATATATATATATATATATATATATATATATATATATATATATATATATATATCTTTATTAAAATATTTTAATAAGAATTAGATATATATAAATATTAAGTATAATAATAATAATATTTGCTTACTTTTAGTATATGTGTTAATATTACTTGATAAATAATTGATATAGGTTCGTGAATCCGACACCAACCCTATACTTGTTCGATGTCGTCCTATGTATTTTTACTACAAAATACAGTATGGTGAGTTTCATTTGCTTCCTTTTTAATTACTTTTGCAATATATATTTTTGGGCTGAGAATACATGCGCTGCTTTTATAAATGTTTACGAAATAGACACAAGTACTTAAAAATACATTCTACGTTGAGTTGTACCACTGGCATATTTCCCTGTAGCTTGGTAACTGCTATTTACATGGGTATTGTAAACGCGAATCCTGTTGATAGATCTATCGGGCCTGACAACCCCAACCGGACTGGACGACCAGTATTCAACGGTTGCACAGTACTTCGTTTCGTGACTACACTTGGTACGGTGTAGTGAGATTTCATAATAAAGGGAATATGCGACGTTGATTAAATGTTAAGTATGGTTACCAAGTGCTCAACCACTTAGAATATTTTTATTTAAAACGTTTGTATATATGAAATCTTGTGGTCTATTAAGATATTGAAATGATTGTTATGATAAACCTATGAACTCACCAACCTTTTGGTTGACACTTTTAAGCATGTTTATTCTCAGGTACAAATTAAGTCTTCCGCTGTGCATTTGCTCATTTTAAGGACATTACTTGGAGTCGATCATCGCAAAGGGACCAAATGTTGATGACTTCGTCCAGGTGTATTAGGACGGGTCGTTACAGGTGGTATCAGAGCGGTGGTCTTAGCGAACCAGGTCTTGCATTAGTGTGTCTAGCTGATAGTTGTTAGGATGCATTAGCGAGTCTGGACTTTGACTTTAGCTGCACATTATAAGTATTGTTTATCATTCTGATGTGCAGCGGGGTGTATATAAAATAGTTATTAATTTTAGCAGGAAATACTATTAAATACGATACAATTTTACACAAGATATTTATTTATTTAGAGAATGGATATACCTAAACCTTGCTACAACACTTATAGGCAGTGTACCTAATCGTACAGTAGTGTAGTTTTTAGTAAGTCCGGTTCGTTCCACAGGGAAATCTTTAAACAAAGCTTAACGCTATATTAGTTTACTTTTATAAAAATACAAATACATATATATAAGTAATATTATTATTATAAAGGGGGGTTTTTACCGTTTAATGACCGGTTTGTCGATTTTAAAACTTTAGTCGCAGTTAAAACCAAATGTAAAATAATAAATAAATACAAGACTTAATTTTAAGCGTAAAGTAAATAACGATAATGAAATTGCGAATAATAAAAGTGCGATAAAATAAACTTGCGATAATTAAAAAGTACGATAATTAAAAGTGCAATTAAATACAATAACAATAAAAATGCGATAATTAGAAGTGCAATTAAATATAAAATAAAGGAAATTAAATATGAAATAAAAGAATTATGCTTATTTAAACTTCCGTAATCATGATGTTTGACGTGTTGATTTTAGTTTTATGCTCATGGGTTAATTGTCCTTTGTCCTGGATTATTTAATATGTCCGTCTGGTTTTTGTCCATAACAGTCCATCAGTCATAAATATAAAGTGCGAGTGTCCTCATCAAATTATTCTTATACCCGAAGTTAAATATTCCAACTAATTGGGGATTCGAATTGTAACAAGGTTTTAATACTTTGTTTAATGAATACACCAGGTTATCAACTGCGTGTAAACCAAGGTTTTACTACTTTGTTAGCAATTAGACCAATTACCCTTGAATGTAATTTCACCCCTGTTTTAATTATTCTAGTGGCTATTAATCCATTCCCGTGTCCGGTTAAATGAACGATCATTCGTACATATAAATACCCCGCCCATCGTGTCCGATCGAGTGTATATGGTAATTTATACGGACGCTCAATTGTAAATCTTTATATTAACATTAACAAACTATCATTTAGTTAAACAAATATAAAGCCCATTAATAGCCCATAGTCTAATTTCCACAAGTGTCGTTCTTTTGTCCAAACCCCAATTATGGTACAAAGCCCAATTACCCAATTTTAGTAATTAGCCCAACATCATGATTACTTTGTTTTAAATAAGCATAATAATAACTTAGCTACGAGACATTAATATAAAAAGGTTGAACATAACTTACAATGATTAAAAATAGCGTAGCGTTACACGGACAGAATTTCGACTTACACCCTTACAACATTCGCTAACATACCCTTATTATTAGAATTATAATTAAAATTAAAATTAAAATATAAATTATATATATATATTTTACGTATATATGAGAGAAGAAGAAAAAGATTATTATTTGCGATCAGAATTCGGTTGCTTTTATAGGAAAAGTCGACTTTTGGGGCTCCGCGACTCGCGGCATTTTTGCCTTCAAACTCCGCGAGTCGCGGAGAATGAAATTACAGCTCAGTCCCTTGGAGTCTTTCTCTGCCGACGGTTTTTATTTATAAATATAATATATATATAATTAATATAATTAATTATATATTATATTATATTTATATACATAGTTAACTTGTAATTTTTAGTCCGTTGCGTCGAGCGTTAAGAGTTGACTCTGGTCCCGGTTCCGGATTTTCGAACGTCCTTGCGTACAATTTAATATCTTGTACTTTGCGTTTTGAATCTTGTACTCTTGTAATTTCGAGACGTTTCTTATCAATAATTGGAACCTTTTTGATTGTCTTTTGTACTTTTGAGCTTTTTGGTCGTTTGCGTCTTCAATTCGTCGAATCTGTCTTTTGTCTTCACCTTTTATTATTTAAACGAATATCACTTGTAAATAGAACAATTGCAACTAAAAGCTTGTCTTTCTTGAGGAATAATGCTATGAAATATATGTTCGTTTTTAGCATTATCAAATATTCCCACACTTGAGCGTTGCTTGTCCTCAAGCAATATCGTCTTGAAATACTAGAATCACTTCTTTATTCTTCACACTTTGTACATCAGTGATTTTCTATACGGCGGTATAAACAATGGTAGTAACGATATGGTTTACAGTCCCATATGACTATAAAAATTTAGACCCATTAAGGAAATTGGATCTTTATGAAAACATTTGATCTTTTGAAAATTAAATCTAGTTTTTACCCTAGATAAGTTTTCCGGGATAACCCTTTACCGGTGTTTGCAAAATATTTTTGTGGGTTTGGTGGGTTTCAGAATTGAAAATTTTAGCTCAAAACTTGCTGTTTTGTGTCACCCACTTGCTAACCTTGTATTTGGAAAGCAACACGTCCAGTTTACTTGTCCCGTATATTACCTTTCGATAAACTACCGTCCGGTTGTAAAGGAAAGCGTTGAACAAGCAACTGTTAAGGCAATGTCCCCTGACATGCTTTTAATTATAGTCTGTAACGTGTCGGATGCAATTACTATCCTTGGTAGGAGCAATAGTAAAGCTCACCCTTATAATTTTTCGGTATGGCACAAGGTCCTGTCTTTGACCATGCTATGCAACCACCGTTCTTACGGTTGACACCCGATTTAGTTCAGGTGACCTAATGAATTCCAGGTGAATTCCTAGGTTTTTACGTTCAATGGTAATGAACGCATTGAAAATAGGGTTTTCAGAAAACAAATCGATTTGTAATTTTGATCAAAATATTTTCTCGTTCAAGCTCGAGTTTAGATATCATTGAATTCCATGAGTTTGTAATTCTCAATCTTTAAAGTCAATCTCAAGGATTGAGTAATATCAGTCTTAAAAGCTGATTTTTAATCTTTAAAAGGAGATTATCCTTTCTGGGGGTCTGATTCATTAGTCTTATCTAGCTAATTTGCATGGTGCCCCCCCCATTGTACGAGATAAATCCTTCTCATGGTTAGGATAAATCTGACCACTTGGCGACCCTGTTTAATGCTGAGGTCCGTGGATTTCCTGCTGATTTTAGTGATGACTTTTCTAGATTTTTCGTCAACCTACAGCTGGTCTGGACGACAACTTCATGACCTAAATCAAGAAGCGCGTGTCTTTTTCGGAAGACTTTACTTCCTTTTAATGATGGAATTGATTCATCGTGTAGATCCATCTCTTCTTTTCTTTTATCGGGTAAAACAGTTTAGTTTAGTCCAAAGCAAAAGTATTTTCAGTTATTTGTTACAGATATATGTGACATATGTTTAAGATAACTTGGTAAATTTTTCCACACTTGGCTTTTATTTTCCTTTTTATCGTCCTCTATTCCATTTTAAATGAATTTTAACATTTTAGTTTGTTTCTCAATTTATGTCCTTTCCGAGGTAACAATAATTTCGGTGTTAAAACCTAGTTTTATCGTTCATAAATATGTATAAACATGATTTTTAGTTCATTTAATTGAAAATTTTGAAAAATTTTACTAGAATTGGGTAATCAGTATATAAGACTAGGGCTGTTCTTTTTTATCAGAGAGCACTAGATTCTAATACAACTACTGCTTTACTAGTATTTTTAATGGTAACCAAGTGTATAAAGTAAAAATTTTTAAAATCCGAAAGAATTTAACCCCTCCCCACACTTAAGATCTTGTAATGCCCTCATTTGCAAGAAATCAGTAACAATTTAAATTATTGAGGGTGATTAGTGTGAAAATGATTAAATTTTTACCAAAGTTTCCAAATATATTGGCGTTTGTTTGCTGAATGATAAATGGTGCACATCATTTGTTCATTCCGTCTTGTTGTTATTTCATATATATTTTGCATCTTGTCGTCAAAATTAGTTGCTTTTGCTGAACTTAATGCCAGTCTTTGAAAATGCGTTGTTTTACCCTGTTGTGTACATAAGATAAACTGCAAACATATATACATATTTTTGAAGTTTGGTATATTACCCCACATTCAAAAATTATTAAAATCTAAGAATAAAAGTTAGATAATTATAAAAATGATTACAATATTAACAAAAGCATTAAACGTATCTATAATTACAAATTACAAAAAAAAAAAAAATTTAAGTATACTAGGGATGATACTGGTACCAATAGGGGTTCCAGGCATAACCATAGGTGCTATAGAATGCTTCGGCAGGGTCATACGTAGGATACGGTGGCTGCATCTCTATAGACCAGGGAGGGAAGATGGGTTTCGGTGTAGGAATATAGTTTCTACCTATATGTTGGCAATGAGCTATGATTTGGTTCTGATGAACTTGCCAATCTTCAAATGCTCTCTGTCTAGCATTTTCGTATTCCTGAGAAGCTATAAACCTTTGCATTTCTTGCATCTCATTCCCCCCTCCTACATTACCTTGCTGTTGGTTTCTCTCCACCTGTGGATGTTTACCATGGTATCGTACTGCGGCGTTATTTCGCCTCTTCAAAACTTTCGCACCATGGTATACATTTAAACCTATAGTATCGCGGGGTTCTGGTTCTTCTACTAATAATCCCCCCCGACTTATATCCACACCGAGATATTCACCAATCAAAGTAATAAAAATACCACCTCCTATTATGCTATGCGGTCGTATCCCCCGAACCATAGCTGATAAATAATAACCCACACAATACGGTATACTTACAGCGCTTTGTGGGTCTCGAATACACATATGGTAAAACAAATCCTGTTCATTTACTTTTTCCTTGTTCTTACCCCTTTGTGTAATCGAATTAGCTAAAAACCTATGTATCACTCTTAATTCGGCTCTATCTATATCCAAATAAGAGTAATTTCCCCCTTTGAAACGGTGATGGCTTGTCATTTGACTCCACACACCGTGTGTATCAAAATTTTCATCTATCTTTCTACCGTTTAGTATCAATCCTCTACAATCGGCAGACGCTAACTCCTCAGGCGTATATATACGTAAAGCCTGAGCCATGTCCAGTAAAGACATGTGGCGCATCGAACCGCCTAACAAAAATCTAATAAAAGAACGATCGGTTAAACTAGCTACCCGATCATTCAACTCTATACTACATAACAATTCTTCACACCATACTTTATATACAGGTCTACGCATGGTGAATAAATGTACCCAGTCATTAAAAGAAGAATTACCATACCTCTGTACAAGTAATTCCCTAATTGGCCCGGCCAATTCTACAGCTTCTAAGGGTCCCCATTCTATGACCCTCGGTACCTCAACAACCTTAGAATGAAGAGTATGCAAACCCCTTTGATATTTTGGATAATCTATCCAAAGTCTGTCAAATCTCAGGTTCGGGTGCAACTCTTCCAAGTGCATATCGAAAAAGGTCATGACTGGATGAGGTATATCCTGCTTGTAGTAGTTATCCACCTCCTGTTGTTCCAAATTCTCAGCAGGAGCATTGCGGGCTTGGGATGAAGATTCACCCCTTTCATTCTGCAAAACACATCAAACACAATTTTTGTGCATCCAAATATGCATTAGTGTCAGCAAAATCATCAATCAAAATAATTACAATGACATTATCAATTTATATCAAACTTAAGCTCATTTTCACATTTTTATCAAATCTACACCTTTTCAAATAAGCATATACGAAAATGTTCGCCAAGTTCATAAGCATTCAACTCAAATAACATGTCAAAATAATCATTACTAGCAATTAAACAAGTCTCAAATGGCATTATCTTTCAAAAATCAAGTTCATGAATTTTAGACTTGAAAAAGTCCACTTTAATTCTCAAAAATCATATTTAGGCTCAAAGTTTGGATCATTTAACTACCTAAACATGTTACATTACTTATTTTAGCAACAATTCATGACAAAAATCGGCCATAACCTGTTTATATCAAAAAGCCCCAAATTTGCTCAAGAACACAAACCCTAGATTATTCAAAATTTGAAGTTTAAGGCTTCTAATCATGTTAAACAGCATCAATCTAGGTTATACAAGCATAATACATAAACAATTTAAGCCTAATTACACTAAAAAGCATCAAAATCAAATTGGGAAAAAAATGACTCAAGAACACCAAATTTCGGATTAAATGGTGTTTAGGTGTAGAAATTTACCATTTTTCTTGAGTAATTCTTAGATAGCATCCTTCTCAACATGATTTTAGCAAAAGATTTGGTGATTAACGGTTAAAAATTGTGATTTTGGGGGTTTTTTCTCGGGTATTTTCGTGGGTTTTCGCAGTTTATTTTCTGTTGTGGGGAGTGAAACTGAGCTGTTGCAGCTCTTTATTTTTTTTTCTGTAATCCGACTCCTCCGCGAGTCGCGGCGAATTGCACTTCAAACTCCGCGAGTCGCGGAGTTTTTTTTTTTTTTTTTTTTTTTTTTTTTTTTTTTTTTATAATCATTAACTTTTGAAACAATTAAGTACTTAATTTTAAAATTTTGTTTCCCTTGTTATTTAGGACGAGGTCGTTTCGGATCGATGTCCTAGTCCGTCCCTCGACAAAATTTTAAAATTTGTCTTTTTGTAGCGATTGTTTTAAAAGCTAAGATTTTTGGGGTTTTTTTTTTTTTTTTTTTTAATGTTTTTGGCATACTTTAATTCAATAAGATTAAAAATAATGATAATAAAAGTTCTCGTCCCTCCCTCGGGTAAAGCAATTTCGGTTCAAAGACCTAGTCTTCAACTTACGACGAATTTTAAAAATCATATTTTTAACTTAATGAGATAAAATAAATTTTTGTTTTTAAATTCACACAACTTAAATATAAAATTCAAAATTATTATTAAAAATTCACACCAAACTTAAAATTTGAAATGCATAAAATTAAAAATTCATATTATAAATTCACACCAAACTTATATTAATTTTTCAAATATTTACAATTTTAAATATATTGTTTTTACAAAGTTTACAATATTAATTTAAGATTTAAATATTAATTTTAAAAACATGGTAAAAATAAAATTAAAAATCTTTTTGTCTTTTTATCCCACTTTAATCAATCAAATATTATCAAAAATATGCGCCCCTCTTTTCGGTAAAGTAATTTCGGTTCCAAGACCTAATTTAACTCATGACGAATTTTTGAAATATTTTGGGTTGATTGATTAAAGATATTTATACCTTAAGAATAAACGTTAAATTTCGCAGTGATGTAATAAATTTTTGAATGATATCAATAATTTCGGTCGCCAAACCTAATTTTATTCAATACCAATTTAATACTTTTTAGCGAACAAATTAGCGTTTATTATCAAAAGGTTAAAAATAAAAATAAAAATAAAAACTGTACAGACATACCTGTGAGATAGATTTCTTAGTTATATGATCTATCCCATTCATAAGATAGTCAGTTTAATTGGTTTTCCATGGCTACATAGGCGTAACCTCGAGCATTTAGTGTCTTTTCTTCTAAACATATGAACGGTTCGTCTCTGCATAAAGTAACAAATTCGGTATTTGAATAGGTTTGATTATTTGAACATTTACCTCCATGTGACCATTTTCCGCATTTGTGACATCTTTCTAGGTGTCGTGCTCTTCTTTTCGCTGTGGATTTTGATTTTCCTTTACCAAATTGTAACTTATTATCTTCGCATCTGGATTCTTTTCTAACTCCGTCCATTCTTTCTCTGATTACTGATACTAATTCGCTCGGTAGTATGTCATTATTACGTTTAGTGATCAAAGCGTGTAGCATTAGACCATGGTTTAGTTCACAGGCAGTCTTCATTTTGTAAAAACCTAAAAAAAATAAAAATTCAGAATGGGGGGAGAAGACTAGTTCTTTAGGGTCTGCTAGGGAAAGACCATTTGGGTTCCATTTTCGAGAACTACACGAAAACAGACAATCTAACTCTAACAGAAATACATATTATCCTTTAAAGACTTGATTCTCCCCACACTTAGTTAGCTGTGGTGTCGAAATTGTGATTAACTTCGTTGTCGACTTCCATCAGACCATGTATGTAATGTTTAACTCTGTAACCATTAACTTTAAATTCAATCCCATTTGAATTTATTAATTCTATCGTTCCGTATGGGAAAACTCTTTTGACTATGAATGGTCCAGACCATCTTGATTTCAATTTTCCTGGAAATAGCTTGAATCGTGAATTGAAAAGAAGAACTCTGTCTCCTTTTTTAAATTCTTTTGAACTTCTGATTCTTTTATCATGCCATTTCTTCGTTCTTTCTTTATAGATTAACGAATTTTCGTATGCTTCATGTCTTAATTCTTCTAATTCGTTTAGTTGACTTAATCGTAGACGTCCAGCTTCATGTAAATCAAGATTACATGTCTTCAAAGCCCAAAATGCTTTGTGTTCAATTTCTACTGGAAGATGACATGCTTTTCCATAAACAAGTCTAAAAGGTGTGGTTCCAATTGGAGTTTTGTAGGCTGTTCTAAAAGCCCAGAGTGCATCCTCCAATTTAATGGACCATTCCTTCGGATTTGATCCTACGGTTTTCTCTAGAATACGTTTTAAAGCTCGGTTGGTATTTTCAACTTGTCCACTTGTTTGTGGATGATATGCGGTGGAGATTTTATGAGTTACTCCATATCTTTTAAGAACTTTCTCAAGTTGATTATTACAGAAATGAGTACCCCGATCACTTATTAAAGCTTTCGGTGTTCCAAACCTTGCAAAAAGACGTTTTAAAAAGTTGACTACAACTCGTGCATCGTTAGTTGGGAGAGCTTGTGCTTCCGCCCATTTAGATACATAATCAATGGCTACGAGTATATATAGATTATTATGAGATTTTGGAAATGGACCCATAAAGTCAATACCCCAAATGTCAAATACTTCACATACTTGGATGACATTTTGTGGCATTTCATCACGTTGACTTATTTTTCCGGCCCTTCGACATGCATCACAGGATTTGCAAAGAAGGTGTGCGTCTTTATAAATTGTAGGCCAATAGAATCCAGCTTCATAAACTTTTCTTGCTGTTAGTTGAGGCCCATAATGCCCTCCTGTTGGTCCTGTGTGACAATGGTTTAAAATTTTACTAGCTTCATCTCCAAATACACATCGGCGTATTATTCCATCGGGACAACTTTTAAACAGATGTGGATCTTCCCAAAAATAGTGTTTTATATCACTGAAGAATTTCTTTCGTCTTTGGTACGATAATCCTTTTTCAAGGAATCCACAAACTAAGTAGTTTGCATAATCTGCAAACCATGGTATTTCTTTATAATCTATCTTTAATAGATATTCATCAGGAAAGTTGTCTTGTATGGCCGATTCATTTAGAACTTCTAACTCACGATTTTCAAGACGAGAAAGATGATCAGCGGCGAGATTTTCTGCTCCTCTTTTATCTCGGATTTCAATATCAAACTCTTGTAAGAGTAAGATCCAACGGATTAATCTTGGTTTAGCATCTTGTTTTGAAAATAGGTATCTAAGAGCAGAATGGTCGGTATAGACCACCGTTTTTGCTAGAACGAGATATGATCGAAATTTGTCAAAAGCAAAGACAATAGCAAGGAGTTCTTTTTCAGTAGTTGTATAGTTCATTTGTGCTCCTTGTAACGTCTTACTAGCATAATATATAGGTTGAAATCGTTTTTCAATCCTTTGTCCTAAAACGGCTCCCATTGCAAAATCACTTGCATCGCACATTAGTTCAAATGGTAGATTCCAATTTGGTGTTATCATGATCGGCACATTAGTGAGTTTCTCTTTAAGAATATTAAAAGATTTGATACACTCATCTGAAAAGATGAATGGCGCATCCTTTTCTAGGAGTTTATTCATAGGAGTGGCAATTTTAGAAAAATCTTTTATGAAACGTCGGTAAAAACTGGCATGCCCTAGAAAACTCCTAACTCCTCTAACATTGGTGGGATGTGGAAGTTTAGCAATTACATCTACTTTAGCTCTATCCACTTCAATTCCTTCTTTTGAAATTTTATGTCCAAGAACGATGCCTTCTTTAACCATGAAATGGCATTTCTCCCAATTAAGTACTAGATTTGATTTTTCGCATCTAATTAGCATTCGTTCCAGATTAACTAGACATGATTTAAATGTATCACCGAAGACTGAAAAGTCATCCATGAATACTTCCATGCATTCTTCTATCATGTCGTGAAAAATCGCCATCATACACCTTTGAAAGGTTGCAGGGGCGTTGCAAAGTCCAAATGGCATGCGTTTGTAAGCAAAAGTACCATAAGGGTACGTGAATGTGGTTTTCTCTTGGTCCTCGGGTGCTATTGGAATTTGAAAATATCCGGAAAATCCATCTAGAAAACAATAGTAACTATTTCCGGCTAATCTTTCCAACATTTGATCTATGAAAGGTAAGGGAAAGTGATCTTTTCTGGTGGCGTCATTTAATTTTCTATAATCAATACATACACGCCATCCTGTTACAGTCCTAGTAGGAATAAGCTCATTTTTCTCATTTGTAATGACAGTCATGCCACCCTTCTTCGGCACGCATTGAACTGGGCTTACCCATGGACTATCAGAAATTGGATATATCAAACCTGCATCTAGCAGTTTAATAATCTCCTTCTTAACTACATCTTGCATATTAGGATTTAGTCTTCGTTAGCGTTGCACATACGTTTTATGACCTTCTTCCATAAGGATTTTATGTGTGCAATACGAAGGACTTATTCCTTTAATATCATGAATCTTCCATGCAATGGCTGGTTTATGAGCTTTCAACACAGAAATGAGTTGTGATTTCTCATTTTCAGTAAGAGAAGACGATATTATTACAGGTAATTCAGATTCACCATGTAAATAAGCGTATTCCAAATGGTTTGGAAGTGGCTTTAACTCTAATTTCGGAGGTTCTTCTATCGATGATTTGTATCGATATCTGTCTTCTTCTTTTAGCATTTGAATTTCTTCTGTTGTTGGTTCATATCCATTAGCTATAAGTGTAGCTAACATTTCAGCTTCATCAATTGGTTCATTACCTTCTCCTAAAGAACATTCTCCTGTTCCTTGTAATTCTGGAAATTCTTCTAATAATTCTGCATGTGCATCTATAGTTTGAATATAATAACATGTATCATCTGCAGATTGTGGTTGTTGCATTGCTCTATCAACTGAAAAGGTAACACTCTCATCCTCTATACTTAGAGTCAGTTTCTTACCGAACACGTCTATCATTGCTTTAGCCGTGTTTAAGAATGGTCTTCCTAATATGAGAGGAACTTGAGAATCTTCTTCCATGTCCAGAACAACAAAATCTACTGGAAATACTAAAGTACCAACTTTAACTAGCATGTTCTCCATTATCCCTCTAGGATATTTTATTGATCTATCGGCTAGTTGTATGCTTATTCTGGTTGGTTTTAATTCTCCAAGGTCTAGTTTAGCGTATAGTGAATACGGCATTAGATTTATACTAGCACCTAAGTCTGCCAATGCTTCTATTGAACTAAGACTACCCAGAAAACATGGAATTGTGAAACTTCCTGGATCAGATAGTTTTTCTGGTATCTTATTCAACAGCACTGCTGAACAATTAGCATTCATAGTAACAGTCGAGAGTTCTTCCATTTTCTTTCTATTTGAGATTAGATCTTTCAAGAATTTAGCATATCTAGGCATTCCTGAAATCACATCAATGAAAGGAAGATTTACATTTATCTGTTTAAACATATCCAAGAATTTGGATTGCTCGGCTTCAAGTTTCTCTTTCTTCATTTTACTCGGATAAGGAAGTGGTGGTTGGTATGGTTTAACATAAGGTTTAGCCTTAACTGTGTTATCTTCATTAACCTTTTCAACTACCGGTTCTTTTTCCTTATCTTGATCAGGTTGTGGTTCTTGTGGAGTAGGAATGGTTTCATCAGAAGTTACAGGTATTTCAGGTGGTTTAAGTGTTGTGCCACTTCTTGTGGTAATGGCTTTAGCTGTTTCACTCCGGGGGTTAGCATTTGTATCACTAGGTAGACTTCCCGGTTTTCTTTCACCTATTAACCTTGCTAGGTTACTCAATTCTTGTTCCAGATTTTGAATAGAAGCTTGTTGATTTCTAAATGCTTGAGCATTTTGTTCATTGGTTTGTTTTTGAGATGTGAAAAACTGCGTTTGAGTTTCAACTAGCTTCGTCATCATATCTTCTAAATTCGGCTTTTTATCATCGGTTTGTTGTGGTGGTTTGTTTTGAAAATTAGGTCTTTGCTGGTTGTAAGTATTATTGGATATTTGTTGATTGCTAGGACCTTGTTGGTTGTTGTATGGAATATTTCTGTTGTAATTCTGGTTTTGATTGTAAATCGGTCTTGGCGGTTGATAATTATTCTGATAATTATTTCCAGGCCTTTGGTTTATGTATGAAATATTCTCTCTTTGTTCCATTGTTAATTCAATACTGAGACAATCTTTTGTCAAATGTGGTCCTCCACACTGCTCACAACTAATTCGTATTGAGTGAATATCCTTAGTCATCTTTTCCATTCGTCTCTCCACAGCATCTATTTTTGCGGAAATGGAATCTAAGTCATGGCTAGAATCGGCTCTAGCTGCTTTAGATGATCTAATGATATCTTTTTCTTGGTGCCACTCATGTGAGTGGGAAGCAGTGTTATCAATAATTTTGTAAGCATCAGTTTCTGTTTTCTTCATAATAGAATCACCAGCTGCTATATCTATGTCTTTCCTTGTAGTGATGTCGCATCCTTGGTAGAATATTTGTACTATTTGACAGGTGTCTAAACCATGTTGCGGACATCCTCTTAACAACTTTCCATATCTAGTCCATGCCTCATATAGAGTTTCATTTGGCTTCTGTGTGAACGTAACAATTTCTGCTTGAAGTCTTATGGCTTTAGATGCAGGAAAGAATTGTTTAAGAAATTTGTCAACTAAAACATCCCATGTATCAATCGCCCCTTCAGGTAACGATTCCAACCAATCTTTGGCTTCTCCCTTTAAAGTCCAGGAAAATAACATGAGATATATCTGTTCATCCTCCACTTCTCGGATTTTAAATAGTGTGCAGATCCTATTAAAGGTACGTAGATGTTCATTTGGATCTTCCTTCGGCGCACCACTAAATTGGCATTGATTAGTCACCATGTGTAGAATTTGTCCTTTGATTTCATAATCTGGCGCATTAATGTCTGGATGAGTAATTGCGTGACCTTGGCCAGTGCGTTTAGCTCTCATTCGGTCTTCCATACTTAAAGGTTCCAGATTCTCCATAATTGAATTTGTTGAATCGGTATCACTAGATGATTCTGATTTAATGGTTCGTTCCTTAACAATCTCTGTTTGAATGATTGGTGGTTCCGGAGGAAAGTTTAGTGGTTCAGGATCTACGAACCGTTCCTGAATATTTTCCGGATTCTCAATTGTGAGGTCGGGTTCAAAAAATGGATTATCGGAAATTTGAACTGAAGTACTTGGTCGACTGGATGACGATTCTAAAGAAAAATCAACGGCGGTTATATTTGCTAAATGTCTTGATCTAGTTACAGGTGGTGAACGTACAAAAGGTGGTGAACGTCTTGCTCGGTGCATTCACTGAATATCCTATTAGTTTTAAAAAGGAAAGAAAAATTATAATAAGTTATCCAACTAATAGACTTTTCTGATTTTGCCCACGTTTCGAATAGCCAAAAGATGCAGCAGAGGGGCAGGATTCGTTTGGTCTCAATATAATTGAGGACTGTTTGGCTCCAATAACCCGGTTCACGTACAAATCCAACTATTACTACGAACCAGAAAATTTTGATGTCTATCAATTTAACCACTCAAAATAAATTTTCGTAATTTTAAGAAATTTAGATAAGAAGTAGAATAAAAATCTATGTCCTAAAACTAGAATAGCGAGAAATAAGAAAGAAAAAGAGTTCGTCGAAAAAAAAAAATTTTGAAAAAGAAAAATGGTTGAAAAAAATAAAAGGTGACGGAAAAATAAAAGAAACTTATAAAAAATTAAAAATACTTGACTAACCTAACCTTATTACTACAACTAACTTAAAATTATAATCGCAAATTGAAATTACTAATTGGAATGATAATTGATACATAGGTAAAAGTCGTCTAAAAATATTAAAGCTTGCAGGAAAAACTAAATCCCAAATGGAAATAACTTAAAAAGAAATTAAAACTTAAAAAGGCGTCGCAAAATTCTAGAGTACCTAAATCTTAGTCTAAAGAAAAAGCACTTAAGGAATTCTACGGCAAAGCCTAAAAATCTAGGAGTAAAAATGACTATGGCAAAAACTAAGTTTAAAATTAAATATGAGCGAAAAATACAAATATTACGCTACAACGATTAAAAAGGGACAAAATATAAAAATATAAAAAAAGTTGTAAAAATTACAATTTTTATAAAAATATTATTTTTATATTATTTATTTATTAAAACTATTAATTTTACAATTTAATAAAACTAATTAATACTAAATACATAAATTAAATAAAAAGTAAAAGTTAAAATAAAATTAATTATAATAATAATAATAATTAGGGTTAATAATAATAATAATTATTAAATACCCCGTAATTAATGCTGAATTAGGGTTCTGTCTCGTGTCAGAGTCACTCCGCGAGTTGCGGTATTTAAAACATCAAACCCCGCGAGTCGCAGGGTTCAGAATTTCAACTGACAGGTTTAATTTCAATGCGTTTTTCTTTATTTATTTATTTTTTTTTTCTGTTTTTTATATAAATAAAAGATATTTAAATAAAACTTATATTTTTTATAAACTAAAATAAAAATAAAGAAACTTAATCAACTTAAATATTTAAAAAAATCTTAAAAATACTTATATTTTTGTTTTTCTTTTTATATTTTCGAATATTTAAAACGTATTTTTACAAAAGCGACTTTTAATAGAAAAAATCTCTCTTTTTTTTTTTATTAGCGTTGCGCTTCCGGCGTTTTGAAAGTTCCCCGGCAGCGGCGCCAAAAATACTTGATGTGCAGCGGGGTGTATATAAAATAGTTATTAATTTTAGCAGGAAATACTATTAAATACGATACAATTTTACACAAGATATTTATTTATTTAGAGAATGGATATACCTAAACCTTGCTACAACACTTATAGGCAGTGTACCTAATCGTACAGTAGTGTAGTTTTTAGTAAGTCCGGTTCGTTCCACAGGGAAATCTTTAAACAAAGCTTAACGCTATATTAGTTTACTTTTATAAAAATACAAATACATATATATAAGTAATATTATTATTATAAAGGGGGGTTTTTACCGTTTAATGACCGGTTTGTCGATTTTAAAACTTTAGTCGCAGTTAAAACCAAATGTAAAATAATAAATAAATACAAGACTTAATTTTAAGCGTAAAGTAAATAACGATAATGAAATTGCGAATAATAAAAGTGCGATAAAATAAACTTGCGATAATTAAAAAGTACGATAATTAAAAGTGCAATTAAATACAATAACAATAAAAATGCGATAATTAGAAGTGCAATTAAATATAAAATAAAGGAAATTAAATATGAAATAAAAGAATTATGCTTATTTAAACTTCCGTAATCATGATGTTTGACGTGTTGATTTTAGTTTTATGCCCATGGGTTAATTGTCCTTTGTCCTGGATTATTTAATATGTCCGTCTGGTTTTTGTCCATAACAGTCCATCAGTCATAAATATAAAGTGCGAGTGTCCTCATCAAATTATTCTTATACCCGAAGTTAAATATTCCAACTAATTGGGGATTCGAATTGTAACAAGGTTTTAATACTTTGTTTAATGAATACACCAGGTTATCAACTGCGTGTAAACCAAGGTTTTACTACTTTGTTAGCAATTACACCAATTACCCTTGAATGTAATTTCACCCCTGTTTTAATTATTCTAGTGGCTATTAATCCATTCCCGTGTCCGGTTAAATGAACGATCATTCGTACATATAAATACCCCGCCCATCGTGTCCGATCGAGTGTATATGGTAATTTATACGGACGCCCAATTGTAAATCTTTATATTAACATTAACAAACTATCATTTAGTTTAACAAATATAAAGCCCATTAATAGCCCATAGTCTAATTTCCACAAGTGTCGTTCTTTTGTCCAAACCCCAATTATGGTACAAAGCCCAATTACCCAATTTTAGTAATTAGTCCAACATCATGATTACTTCGTTTTAAATAAGCATAATAATAACTTAGCTACGAGACATTAATATAAAAAGGTTGAACATAACTTACAATGATTAAAAATAGCGTAGCGTTACACGGACAGAATTTCGACTTACACCCTTACAACATTCGCTAACATACCCTTATTATTAGAATTATAATTAAAATTAAAATTAAAATATAAATTATATATATATATTTTACGTATATATGAGAGAAGAAGAAAAAGATTATTATTTGCGATCAGAATTCGGTTGCTTTTATAGGAAAAGTCGACTTTTGGGGCTCCGCGACTCGCGGCATTTTTGCCTTCAAACTCCGCGAGTCGCGGAGAATGAAATTACAGCTCAGTCCCTTGGAGTCTTTCTCTGCCGACGGTTTTTATTTATAAATATAATATATATATAATTAATATAATTAATTATATATTATATTATATTTATATACATAGTTAACTTGTAATTTTTAGTCCGTTGCGTCGAGCGTTAAGAGTTGACTCTGGTCCCGGTTCCGGATTTTCGAACGTCCTTGCGTACAATTTAATATCTTGTACTTTGCGTTTTGAATCTTGTACTCTTGTAATTTCGAGACGTTTCTTATCAATAATTGGAACCTTTTTGATTGTCTTTTGTACTTTTGAGCTTTTTGGTCGTTTGCGTCTTCAATTCGTCGAATCTGTCTTTTGTCTTCACCTTTTATTATTTAAACGAATATCACTTGTAAATAGAACAATTGCAACTAAAAGCTTGTCTTTCTTGAGGAATAATGCTATGAAATATATGTTCGTTTTTAGCATTATCACATTCCTAGTGGAAAATTACCTGCTTATCATTCCTAAGTTTAGACACGCCTTACTGCCTTTATTGCATAGATAGTGTGTAGACAAATTCATATCTTAGCGTATCTATTAGGGTAAACTTTGCCTAATATCTTCCTTAAATTTCTCCGTAAATTAAGGGATCCTGGTACTATATATATCTATGTATATTATGCATTGATAATACCATCCAATTATCAGTTGCTGTCACTAAACGTTTCATACCAAAAATATTTTTCTGTGATCGCGAAAGATGGCCTCTACAAATCATCCAAGTTCCTCTGACTCCGAAGACAGTGTGACGGGAGCACACCAACCAATCAACTACCGTGATTACTGGAAAAGATGGGGGTGGGTTCGCGAAATACTTACCCTATGGAGAAATGAAGAAGGTACTCCATATCACGAGCCGAACTTACCACCTAACGTCGGAGTGCTCGACCCGCTCACCGGCGAACCTGTTCGCAACACCGTTTATACCCTTTTTGCAAGAATTTTTCGTCTTGAGACTACCATTAACGGAACAAGAGAAGATATCTGACCTTTACCTCACACTGATAACCAACCAGGGCTAGTAAAAGAAGTTAGAGAACTCCAAGCTCGAGTATTAACTTTAGAGAGCACGGTACACAATTTGCAAGCACCATCAGTATCACCAACACCAGTAATATCACCAGCTTCAGCACCAACGGTACCAGTACCACCAATAACCCAAGTTTCAATAATCCGTGCCTCACCATCTCATTCTGTACCTCGAGTATAATCATCGTTCTACGAATCGTTCTACATCAATTACCTTCGTTCGACATGACAATTATGTAATCTTTAATATTTTAGAGATTATGTATTCTAGTTCTAACGGTAAATCAAATGAGTTTAATACCTTATTGACTCATTAAATCCATGATTACATCTGAAGAAAATATATATGTAAGTATATTTTCATAAAGATTGTAATTAAAAATTCTTTTGTATCAACTGTTAATGATGAAAATATTTTAACGGGTAGGTAATACCCGAGGAATATTTAGAATTCACATTAATGAGTACACGGTACACTCTTCAGTTCTGATTCAGCGATCATTAACAAATACTGCTCAAATCCATACATATACGTATCCGTTCACCAAAGAATAACTATTTCCATTCAAATTCAATTTCATATTTGGATTTGACCTATCAGAATCCAACAAGTGGCATAATGAAGAAAATATTGGACAAAATAAAATTTGTTAGAAACAAACAAATTAATTATAAAGAATTTTGTTAAGAATCCACGCTAACTATTCCTAGCTAACTGTTCCTAGCTAACTGGTTATATTTTATTTACCGCAATTTAATTATCGCAATTTACATTCTCGCAATTTACATTCTCGCAATTTTATTTATCGTCATTTAATTTTTGTTATTTGCTTTTATGCACTTTAAAACGGGACACGTATACAAGGTTTCGACCTATCATATCGACCCATCTATATATATATTTCGGAACAACCATAGACACTCTATATGTGAATGTTGGAGTTGGCTATACAGGGTTGAGGTTAGTTCCAAAATATATATATGGTTTGAGTTGTGATCAATACTGAGGCCGGTACACGGGTCACGATATGTATTAATTAATTCGAATATTAAATTATATATGAATATATTGGACTATTGGATAATTGGATTATTGGACTGCTAACTTTGGACAATTAAAATGAATTAAAATATTGATTATAACATATGAAACTAAACAATTCTTCAAGTTTGCCACTTGATTTCATCTTAAACCTCATTTGTATCTTGACGATTCTAATTTGCGTTCAAATCTTTCATGATTCATGAAAACACCTCAATCGATAGGATGAACCAACCGCACTTCATCTAGGGAAGAAAAGATGATGCATATAGTTATGCATCTGAAAAACTCTCGGAACCTGAGTAAACGTTTAACACGTATATACGTTAGCTCCTTTGGCGATGTTACTACCGAAAAAAAAAAACTTTGCAATTCCTTTCCAAATTAGCCAAATTTTGTCACAGCTCCAGCAAGTTGATTTCGACTTTTCGTTCGAAACAACCTTATTAAAACTATGATATATATGCGTTCTCTTTTATTGCTACCAGGGAATCTTTTATATTCCACCATATTACCATCAACGTTTAATCATCTAAAAACACAATTCTCCTGAAACTACCTCGGTTTGATAACCGATGACCCAGATCCGTTAACTTTGAAAATGCTGACGAAGCAGCATGTCGTAGATGATCTTAATGGCCAAAAGTTGATGATAAAGAAGGAAGTGTTAGGAACGCTCGATAGAAAATTTGGTACTGAAAATTGGATTAAGCTAACCATAAAGGAGACCAAGAACAAATACAAGGACCAAACCCTATATTCAAAGAATCCAGGTAATTCTGGATCCGATGAAATCTTTAGAGAATATCTTGCTCCTAAATCATGTTAAAATCTTGCGGAAAATTTTTCTTCATCAACCTTCGAACTTAGAAATTCCAAAATATCATCATAAATATCTTCGATATTTCTGAGGATATTTTCATAAATATTCTTGTCCGAAATTACCTACCTTTTCGTGTTTTCTGTATTTCATTATATTGGAAACTTCTGTAAAATCTAAGTATAAATTATGAATGAATTGTGGAGAAGTGTTGGGAATTGAAGCATGAGTTAGTATAATATAATGGTGCTTGGCCAATGTGATTATATTACAGTAAGTCATGCTGAGTTTCTATTGGAACATGATGATCCACAGATCATAACGTCATCATGTGCCATGTTACATAACTCTTTCATTCTACTTAACTTCTGAACATATCAAGAAAATGTATTCTTAATAGTTCTATCTTCTGTAATTTTGATAAATTTGAAAATCAAATCGTGCTATCACGTTCCACCCTGCTTAGAACATTACAATCATTTGAAACTCTATTTTTACGAATTCTGAACCATTATTCGCTTGACTTGGAGTCGGGGAGAGAAAAACAAGAGCATGGAGCTCCGAAAAATAAAGGAAAATATAAAGCCGATCACAAACACAGGAATTACAAACCGTGTATATCAATGTTTATCGCAACGTAAAGACACGGGAAAATTAAAAACATTATAACCCCAAGGATGAAGTAAAAGAAAACAGATTCCTCCGGTGGTAATTGGAAAAGGAGAACGATTGTTGCGATAGTGATAATAAGAACAAGAATCAGAACTGGATTAGGCAATTTCAAAATCTTTTGAGTTTAGGAATTGAATATAGAAGTGGTGAAAACTAATGGAACGAAAAAGGTAAATTTATACTGGAAATATCAGACGTAGTAATCGGGACAGATCGTCGTATTTAATTAAAGAGATCCTAATTTCCTTAAATCTCGAAGAATCAGATCTTATAGATTTCCAAGATTTTCTTTTAAATCCCTTGAATTTCGGAAATCAACTATATCTACATCAAAAGCTTTAACGGAACACTATTTACTCATCTTACTCTTTCTGATAACTTCGTTCGTACCCTTCGTATAATCGAATTAATTTATCCTTATTACTCAATGGTAATAAAACTCTATTTAACAAGCTCATATTCGTCATGAAAACATTATTAGTGTTAGCCATGACCACCTCACTCAAATTTCGGGACGAAATTTATTTAACGGGTAGGTACTGTAACGACCCGGAAATTTCTGACCAAATTTAAACTTAATCTTCATATGATTTCGATACGATAGGCAAAGTCTGATAGGTTGAGTCTCAAAAATTTTGAACTGTATCATAAATTCATTTAACCTTCGACTGTTTTTGATGATTCACGAATAATTGCGTGTAAATAAATATGTATATATATATATACACATATGATTTCTATATATACTTAACATTAAATGTATATTGTAATATATATAAAATGTACAAATATTAAATATTCAACATATGGTATCATATAATATATATTGTATAACTGTTAAATATTATATAATTAATAAAATGTAATTACAAGTTAAAATTTAAGTAGTTACACCAATATTATTATTACCTTCATTGTTATGATTAATATTAATATTAATATTAATATTAAGATCTGTATTAGTTATTTTACTATTTTCAATCTAAATATATGAAAGTGAACACATGTATTTTGTTATATTATTTATATTACTTTTAATCATTATTCTTATTATTAATTGTATTATTATGATATTATTATTATTATTATTAATATTATTATTATTATTATTAATTCTATTATTATTATTAGTATTTTAATTATTATTAATTATATTTATTAATTATTAATATATTAAATGTAAAATAAATACAGAAAAATTCATTAATCTGGTACACATCACTGTCTCTTCATTTTTTTATTATGACTTTATATCTGATTGAAGATTTAGTGTTGACATTATCTCGCTATAAAACAATCGGTTAAGTGTGTGTTTGTTGAGGGAATCAATTGAGTTTCCAATGTTAATTAATCGAATATTATTACTGTTGATCTGCTTTAATTCTGCCATCATCCTTGTTCTATATATAATATAGATATATGTGTGAATATGCATTAGAGACCCAAATTAACACACACACACCCATTAACAGAACGTCACCACCTTCGATCAATTTTTTCTTCAACCACTTCATCACTTCTAACCAAACCACTAAACCCACAACAATCACTACCTCCATCATCGCCACCTCTATCCAATACCACCACCACCACTCACCACCAAGATCCTCCACCGAAGCATCTACGGCCACCATAACCATAAACCATGAACCACCGTTGCAACACCATCTTTATCTCACACACACTCTCTTGTTTTCTATTCGAAGAACTATCGTGAAAACCATCACCACAGCGACTTGCAAATACCACTGTTATTGTGTTTCTATTATTGCTGCTACAAACGATTTCTGTTTCTAAATATAGCTACACATGATGATGAAGATGATATGTGAAAGTGATGATGAATAGTGAACGTTATGATAGTGATTAATTAACGTTGCTACTGTTTCTGTATGCTTTCCATTCTGTTTCTTTTTCAACGATAAAGAGATGATGATGAGTGATTTATATGATAATATCATGATATATCATTATTGCTGTATCCTTGTAGGAACCCACCACAATTGAATTCTAAGCTATCTTGTTTTAATATCTCCACATATCACCGTTCATTAAGAGATAATAGGTTGGGCTTCGGTTTAAGGGACTAGTGTTCTTGGGCCTTAGAAAAGTAAATAACTCGACCATATATCCCTTAATTGAAAACGTGAAGCATGAACTGGACTACTACACAATTCATTTTGGGTTTCTGTTTTTCCTATTGGGCCGTAAGCCCATGTCTGTTGGACTGCTGATCGAAGCCTTTCCATAGCAAACTGCAATATTTTTTTATAAAACACGAACGAATGAGGTCAGTTGATATGGTATAATGATGATAGCGTTTAGATGATGGTATAGATGATGAAGGTGGATGATCATAAATAATAGATGATGATGACGGGATGAATTATAATAGTGTTGATTAGGTTGATAATGTTCGAATATAAATGGTGATGGTGGATATGACAGTAATAAGAATGATCCAGTTTTGGTATTTTTCGATTTGACTGAAATAAGAGATAAAAGAATTTAAACCCATGTTGTATCACGAAAAGTTAAGCAGAGCAGTTGGTTAGTGGTGCTTGTGTTATACAAGGGGTCGTGGGTTCAAACCCAGGCTAAGAGGTTTATTTTTTTTTCTTCTAACGGCTTTTTGAGGTAGATTCTAATTTCAAAAATTATTATTATTATTATGGTCATTATTATTGTTATTATTGTCCTAATTATTATTAAATAACTAGTATTAGAATAAGTATTATTATTATATAATTAAGATTATGATTATCATTAAAATGATTATTATTATTATTATTATCATTAAGATTATTAGTATTTTTATTATTATTATTATCATTAGTAGAATCATTAATATTATTACCTATAATTTTATATATAATTAATTTACATATAGTATAAATATATATTTTAACATAAACATACATATAAATATAAATTTTGATACAATATATAATAGTTTTAAATAAACGACATATATATATATATATATATATATATCTTTATTAAAATATTTTAATAAGAATTAGATATATATAAATATTAAGTATAATAATAATAATATTTGCTTACTTTTAGTATATGTGTTAATATTACTTGATAAATAATTGATATAGGTTCGTGAATCCGAGACCAACCCTATACTTGTTCGATGTCGTATGTATTTTTACTACAAAATACAGTATGGTGAGTTTCATTTGCTCCCTTTTTAATTACTTTTGCAATATATATTTTTGGGCTGAGAATACATGCGCTGCTTTTATAAATATTTACGAAATAGACACAAGTACTTAAAAATACATTCTACGTTGAGTTGTACCACTGGCATATTTCCCTGTAGCTTGGTAACTGCTATTTACATGGGTATTGTAAACGCGAATCCTGTTGATAGATCTATCGGGCCTGACAACCCCAACCGGACTGGACGACCAGTATTCAACGGTTGCACAGTACTTCGTTTCGTGACTACACTTGGTACGGTGTAGTGAGATTTCATAATAAAGGGAATATGCGACGTTGATTAAATGTTAAGTATGGTTACCAAGTGCTCAACC
Source organism: Rutidosis leptorrhynchoides (assembly GCF_046630445.1). Taxonomy (NCBI): domain Eukaryota; kingdom Viridiplantae; phylum Streptophyta; class Magnoliopsida; order Asterales; family Asteraceae; genus Rutidosis; species Rutidosis leptorrhynchoides. Next base: position 25,860,403 of record NC_092343.1, on the reverse strand, counting down.
ACTTAGAATATTTTTATTTAAAACGTTTGTATATATGAAATCTTGTGGTCTATTAAGATATTGAAATGATTGTTATGATAAACCTATGAACTCACCAACCTTTTGGTTGACACTTTTAAGCATGTTTATTCTCAGGTACAAATTAAGTCTTCCGCTGTGCATTTGCTCATTTTAAGGACATTACTTGGAGTCGATCATCGCAAAGGGACCAAATGTTGATGACTTCGTCCAGGTGTATTAGGACGGGTCGTTACACACACATACTTAGTATAATTCCACTCAGCTTGGAATTTCTGCTCACTAGTTACATGTATCGACATCATGACCTAGCAAGAAGTTACTTGCATCACTACTATGCACAAAACAACAATTCTCTTAAAAGACATTTCGACTCGTCGAACTCGCTCACTTAACTCTCGATGAGTTATCAACATTACTACCTCGAGTAGTAATTTATATCCAAATCAATAATTACAATTTCAACCTAAATTGTACCTTTCCATCATTCGACCATTCAAGGTCCCGACACGAATTCCAAATCTATCACAAACACCGTTCGAAGTTTCACATGAAGATCCCTTTGTGCGGGTGTAACACTCCCCCACTTAGGATTTCGTCCCATAATCACATTGTCGAGATAATATCATCCGACGTTAATTATCATTTTCCGAAATACGTGACCAATCACTCCATCGGTCGTAGTCCTCGAATTCTCAAGAATTCATTTCGCACACTAGAGATTGACGTTCATCGTCACCCGTTGGCATTAATTAAACAATGACATGAAGCCAAAACACAACACGCACCTTGTACAACCGTACAATGCTACCGAAAGGTAGACTTTTCTAACAATCGGGTTCACACGACCCATCACCACCTTTTGCTCCAACCTTGAACATACGAAGAATCTTAACAAAGCCTTAAATGCTTCGAACGGAGAGTTCATCACAAATTTCACTAACCTCATTCTTGCAATTCTCCGATTTCCATAACTTATCAAAGTTTCACCTAGAAACTCATGTACCTAAGGGTTTCTCTCCGGTACCCTATGTACAATGTAACCACGATGCCGTCGGAGTCGAACATTACGCTTGCAGGTATGAAAGAGGCACCTGACATTGCGTCATTTAGACTCCCTTACTAACATTATCAAAGTCGAAAGACTTGTTACCTAGGGTTCCATCCGCCCGCGGACACCTATGTCATAAATAGAATGACCTAAAGTTATACGTGCTCGTCGAACCTTATGGTTCATAATCTCACACCACGCACTCACAAGTAACACCAAAGCCTACACCTATGGCTTGGTAAAATATTTTACCCCACACTAAGGAATGCTTGGAAACATCAAGTCTTACGCCTTTCGACAGTCAATCCAAACACTAACATGGGGTAATTCCGTAAGGAATGCTACCCTTCCTTTCACTACGCACTAGCACGATACATCAATAAAAAATTCATAAGTACATTTCATTAACATAATCGAAAAGTACCTCAACATTATGGCTAGTTCCTCCGCGCATCACCAACCAACTCGGGACACTCCGACTTTCGGTGCCCCTTTTTCTGACAATTAAAGCACGCAACCTGGTTGGAAGATGGCTCTGTACAATCTCGAGACAAATGACCCCGTACCCCACAGTTGTAGCAAGCAGGGAGATAACTTCCGGAGCCACCCTTTTTCACACTACCGACAACTTCGGTCGCACTTTTACTCTTCTTGTTCGAATGCATCGTAGTTTCGGACCTTCGCTTACTAACATCGGAAACACTTGCCTTTGACACCTCCGGTTCAAAAACCCAAGCCAACTCAAACAATTCTTCAAAAGACTTAGCCATCCCACGAATAATCTTACGTTTCAATTCATCGCTTAAAGTACGATAAAAATCTTTCATCAACTTGTGATCGTCACCAACATATTCTGGACAAAAACGAGACATTGCCAAGAAGGTAGACTTGAGAGTAACCAAGTCCATTGAACCTTGTTGCAAATTGTGCAACTCGTTCCGGATTCTGTCAAGGTCGGAAGAAGTTCGATATTCCTTGAAAAATTCCTTCTTGAACTCTTCCCATGACAAGCTCATACATTGTTCTTCGCCATACAGTTGAATCTTGTCATCCCACCACAACTTGGCTTCTTCACGTAACATACTAGAACCGTATCTCGTTTTCTTCTCGGGAGGACATTCACTAGTACGAAAAGTCCCCTCGATGTCGGAAACCCAACAAGTACTCTTCAACGGGTCCCTCACCCCATTAAACATAGGAGGTTGAGAATCCTTGAAGTTCTTGTAATGGAAGTCTCGTCTTCCATATCCACCGTTACCATCACTCCCTTCATCACGAGGATGGATGTTTCGAGCCTCGAATGCCTCTTCAACCGCGGCATTTATTCGTTCGTTGATTAACTCGGTTACCTGCCCATCAACCGATTCCTGGAAAACTTTTCTAACGTCCTCGAGAAACTCCGATTTTTGACGTTTAATGATGGCCTCAACCTTAGCCGTGAACTCGAAGTCTTCGCCTTGATCTCCGTTAACTTGTTTGTTCCTTGTCGTCATTCTAAGAAATGAACTCAGTTAGGAACGTAACATGAATAAATTACATACACTACCATGATCTATATTCACAATCATATAAATATGTCACTGTCCGTACACCCCATCTAGTTCAATGCTTGTTGTACATCACTTACTTGACTTGGCTTGCAACCGTAATAATGGTCGCGAATTATTATTACGCTCACACGCCATGCCGAGCTCATGAATACAACAACCATCTTGCTAGATGTTCAACACAAAACAACATGGTTAGTAACAACATAAACCACATAACAAAAACCTGAACCGACCCGTAATCCTACAAGTCCCGCATAATAGTCCACACAAAAGTCTAAGTCTAGGCGCCTATCTCAAGTCACCTAAATCTCTTAGACCATGCTCTGATACCACTTGTAACAACTCAACCCGTTATCCAACCGAATACGCATAATAAATTTTTTTTATAACAGTTGAGTGCGCCACGCACACTGCCAGGGGTGCGCGACGCACAGGTGGCCTCGCAGCCCGCTGTCCGGATTTTCCAAATTTTGATTAAAGATCTCTTGCTTCCCGACACTTTTAGACTAAACGCTTTTCACAACATAATAATATAAGTAAAACTAACAGGATTCAATATTAAAATGAGTTTTACGACGCTGGGCCCACATATGCCCAAATTACCCTTTAAGTACAAAATACAAGTTCGACCACAAGAGTTTAAGTTTCAAAAAAACTACAAGCATGATGTTGGGGATAAACTACCCAATCCTAGGTCGAATCCAAAAGTAATCCATGCAAGCATCAAAAGGGAAAATCATCTAAGCCCGAGCATACCCTTGCCACGTCCGCCTTCAAACCTAAAAATGTAAACAACGAGAGGGTAAGCTAATGCTTAGTGAATGCAATACTTATACGCATACATACATAATTCAATTACTTACATACACCTACACAAAATAACACACGTCATTAGCAAAACATAATATCACGTATCTAAATGTATAACAAGCCCACAATGATAACATAAGGGCCACGCCCATAATACAATACTAATTATGAATACGTACAAACCACCGGTTAACTCAAGATCACGAGGGAAACAATCCCCTTTAAAAAGCCACGGATGTTCATAACATCAAATGGTACCAAATACCAATTCCATGAGTGGTATCGTCACATCGAACTTTAACCCACTCTTCACGCTTCATGTGGTATCGTCTCATCAAACTTTAAGCCCACACATGAGGTATCGTCTCATCGAACTTTAACCCTCATCAAGTAACACAAATGTAGTATGGCGTCGTCACATCGAACTTTAAATCCATACCTATGAGGTATCGTCACATCGAACTTAAACCCTCATCAAACAAACAATCATGATATGGCATCGTCAATATCGAACTTTAAATCCATACATATGAGGTATCGCCACATCGAACTTAAACCCTCACTCGCATCGAATATCACAATAATAGTATGGCGTCGTCATCATCGAACTTTGAGTCCATACATATGAGGTATCGCCACATCGAACTTAATTCCTCATTCCGCACCCCGGTCCCAATGTGGCCAAAGAGAAGTGTATTCTACCAAATAACACGTGCCACCTCGTACACAAACAACCAAATTATGTACATAAACGTATAAATATTCCACTCACCTGTATTACTTGAAAAGCAATCCCGCTTGAGCTCCTAAACGTCCAATGCAATCACCTAAGTAATTCACAAACAAATAAGCTAAACACTCTAGCTTATATTCAAAACACCATTAAGTGCAATGTTGACCCAATTGCACTTACTTCCACTTTGACTAAGTCAAATCTCACCCGAAAATCCCCATAATCACAATCGACTAGTGATTATGTTCTAACAACTCATTCTACTCAAGGTTTAACCAACAAAACACAATACTTGCATCATTTGACACAAAACCCATTTTGACCTAATCTCAAGTCAAAACACCCATTTTGCAAGCTCACACAATTAATCACTTATAACTTAAGTTAACTAGTGATTTAACACCCGAACATGATTATCAACTAATCAATTTCATCATCCAACTCAAAACCCACCAACAATGATTATTAACACCATTTACTAGCTCAATCCCTCAATTATCAACTAGTGGCTTCACTCAAGAACACCCATTTCAAAACCTCAATTATGAACACTAATCATACTACGAAAACTTGGAGTTAGAACTTACCAATACTACCACAACGTAGCCGTGAACAAGATGAACAACTTTAACACTTGTGACTTTGATCAATTCGAGCTTCTTCTTCTCCAAATGAAGCTTTCTCTCTCTAAACTCTTTTCTCACTCTAGGGTTTGAGGTTGAAGATGAGAGAATGAAGATAAGGTTGTGGACTTGAAAGAGTCCACCAATCTGCCTTTAGTAGCCTAAAACCGACCCTCAAGTGAAAAGACCAATACGCCCTTCATTTAACTCAAAATAGAAAAAGCAGAAAACTGTTGCTGGGACAGTGCGCCGAGCGCACACCTGAAGGTGCACTGCGCGCACACACTCAATTTCAGATAGCGAGTTCCAGTTTGCTACAGTTTGATTAATCGATGTTTAGGTACACTTGTACACTTGGTTTTAGGGTCTTACATATAGGTGTTCTGGTGTTATGCTTGAGACACCTTAGTCGACATAGGGCGTGTTTGTTTAACTCCTAATGGAATGGTTCAGCACTGAATGCTGAACCATTCAACATTCAGTGCGTTTGTTACTGACCTCTTAATGACATATGGTGCTGAATGGTTTAGAATTAAGCTCTGAACCATTCAGAGCAGAAACACTCTCTTAACCATTAAGAGCCTAATTTTCTGTAATATTGTCCTGAAATCATATCCTGATCACTTAACTAACAAGTATATTAATTTTTTTTTATTAATGTAACACGTTAATAAGGTAATTTTACCCAGTTCATATCGTTCATTCTAAATGATTATCAAATAACTTATTTTCATTCAGAGCAAACTTTATTTAGAGGCTCTGAACCATTCAGATTCTGAACCATTCAGCACTAAATCATTCAGTTTTATCAAACGCACCCATAGTTCGATTACAAGTGGTCTTACAAAAGTGATGAATTACTATGTATCATGCACGCAAGTAATGCGTTTTTTTCATGGTCTAATAGAAGTAAAAGATACTTCATACTCCTTGCATCTCATAATAAGTGTCATGTTTTGACTTTTCAAAGTCAATATTTCACAATTTTAACTTTAAATATATTTATTTTTATAATATAATATTTGATAAAAGTTATATGAGTGGATTGAGTTTTAAATATACTTTTTATTGGTATAAGTATCACCAACTATTATATAACACAAATAAAGATATTTGAGGTCAAAGTTGAAAATAATTGACTTTGAAAAGTCAATACAGAACACTTATTATGGGATGGAGGGAGTACAATTTATTTTAACAGTTTTAATAGTGTTATGAAATTTTGAATATATGTAAAAAAGTTTACCAAAGAAAATTTAAACACACATTTGAGATATCGAATTTCACATTCTCATTATCTCTCATTATCTCACTTTTTTCAATTGAATTTGAATTACAAGAAATCATCACATCAGGTTATTTATAATGAACGTAAAACTAAATAAACTGTCACTAATGTCCCTAACAAACTTCTTAACTACAGTAACTATTACATAAGTTACATTTTAATCCCTGAAATATGAACTATTTGGAAACAACCACCTTTGACTTATGTTGACTCCGATATTAGATGCGGGTTTGCCTTTGATTAGTCAAATGAAGTTGGTAAAGGCTTAAAAGAGTTAAAACTCTACTCTTTTGTCTATTACGACAAAATTACGTTTGTCGTCCCTGAACTTGTATCCAGTCTTCTCAAGTCATCTTTATACTTTTTTTTTTTGCTGGCGTCGTCCCTGAACTTGTACTTTATAACTCCGATCGTCCCTCCGTCTGCATTCCGTCCATTTTGTCTGTTAAAATGACTCATGTGCGAACCATGTGAGGGTATTTCAATCTTTTTATCATTTTCTAATATAATAATATAATATAATTTAATTTAATTTTATCTTTTATGTTCTTTTCTATTTTCCTTTTTCAAAACCCATTTTTTCTTTCTCTTAGCTTCTTTTTCATATCCCCATTTCATATTTCCTTCCCATTCCAAAATTAAAATCAAAAGTAGACTTAATCTAACTAATGAATTCTTAATTTTTAATCACCAAGTCGACGGAGGAAAGAAGAGAAACAGCAGATCTAAGAGAAAAAGGAAGAAGAAGCGGAAAAGAAAAACACGCCGGATTTCCGGTGAGATGCCGGAGGCCGGTGGTGGTGATGGCAGCGGTGGAACCCTAGGGTTAAGATGAAGAGATTAAACGATTTTAAAGGGAGAATAAAAGTTGGAGAAAGATTAAAGGGAGTGTTTGTTACAACAAAAATACAATAGATTTGATAATTACTGGAAAATAAAAAGAACAACTACAATTAGAAAAGGGAGGAAGATACCGTCGGAGCAAAAAGAAGGAAAAGGAAAACTGAATATGAAATTTCTACTTGTTTTCTTGTTTATCAGGTTCTCTTGTTTTCTTTTTAATGCTTTCAATTATTGGAGTTAAGAGACAGAACAAAACAAAACATAAGTTACAATTGTAGTTAGATTTGGGTTTTGGACTTTTGATTGAGATTCGGGTTTTCGAGTTATTGTAAATAGGGTTTTTATGTAAAAAAAAGTTGCAGGTAGTGAAAAAGTTTGTGGGAGAGGTATGACGAGTTTGTAAATATAAAGTCTTCGTAAAATAACATCGATATGTTTATGGTTTTGATTTTAAGTTTTAGTTTGGATTTGAATAAGGATTTATGAAAGAAAGAATCAGAAGTTAAGGTGGAAAAGAAATAGGGTTTTCAAATATTGAAATTATTGGGGATGAAGATGAAGAAAAGGGAAGAAAGGATAAAAAGACAAAAATACCTTCACATGATATGCACATGATTCAACTTAACAGGAAAAATGGACGGAATGTAGACAAAGGGACGACCGGAGTTACAAAGTACAAGTTCAGGGACGACGCCAGCAAAAAAAAGTTTAAGAATAACTTAAGAAGGTTGGATACAAGTTTAGGAATGACGAGCGTAATTTTGTCGTCTATTACAAAAGCCACTTTTGATCCGCTTTTGCCTTTATAAGATAATTCAGCCACTTCTTATTATAATTTTTAAGTGACATCAACCATATTAGATTCCTATCCTATATCCTATCCTATAACTATTTAAAAAGCAATCAAATTAAAGTTACAAAAATTACTCATCATTGAATTTATTTAACCTCTTAGTCACAATTCCTCGTTAGTAGTTTATCCATCACATAGCAACGGGCCTTTGGCCTAGCGGTGTCAGAACAACCCTTCAACTAAGAGGTTGTGGGTTCAAGCCTCACTTGAGGCAGTGAGATGTTAATATTCGTAGTTTTGTGTGTAGAATGTAGGTTTGTCTTTAAAAAAAAAAAGTTTATCCATCACATGAAATGACTAAATTGCCACTAATCAAATTTTCAGTCATTAATGTTAATGTTTGAAATAAAAATATGAAGATTAGAGTATTTTAGTTATTTCATGTGGCAATGATTCATTTATGGGATAAGTATGTACCATTTTAAGTGATGAACAGACTGATAGTGCATAAAAGATTGAATGATACGTTATAAATTCGTGTAATTATGACCTCTTCTTATTATGGTTAAAATAATCATTTTAAATGTTACATCAACTCTACATCAATATTAAAACATTCTAAGTAACTCATAAGTAAACATTATTTATTATATCCAGGGCCAGATATTGGGGCGTGCAAAGCTTGCCGCACAAGGCCCAATATTTATAGGGGCCCAAAAATATATTCTAATAGTTCAAACCTACGTCCATTTTACATAAATAGGTTCATTTGTTAGTTAACAATTTTAAATAATAGAAAATTGAATGCATAATCAATATCGAATAATCTGTAATCCAATACTTCGCTCCAAAACTTCGTATATAAAAGGTTCACTATTATTTTTCGAACGGAGCTCATAAAATTGACAGGACGACTCTAATTATATCATAATTAATACTACGTATAAACATAAACAAACAATATAAAAGCATTATAACATAAATTATATACAAAGTTTTATAGTCGCATTCATCTTTTTCTCATCGCCATATTGCGAAAACCTCATGGCTAACTCGTACAGAGTTATTGCTTAACTGCTTTTTTTTTTTTTTTTTGGGCGAAAAAAACGAAAACTCATATAGAAACGAAGTCGTTTTCCAATGGAAAACGCCCTCAACAGGGAATACAAAAGGACAAGGGGAAACGGGGAAGCTCGCAGTTAGAATGTAGTGACCCGAACTTTTCCATGTTTATATATATTAATTGAGATTGATATTTACATGACTAAATGTTTCCAACGTGTTAAGCAATCAAACTTGTTAAGACTTGATTAATTGAAATAGGTTTCATATAGACAATTGACCACCCAAGTTGACCGGTGATTCACGAACGTTAAAACTTGTAAAAACTATACGATGACATATATATGGTTATATATATAGTTAACATGATTTTATTATAAGTAAGTATCTCATTAGGTATTTTAACAATGAGTTATATACATAAAAATGAGTCTATTAAATTAAGAAACTCGAAAACGATATATATAACGATTATCGTTATAACAACGTCTTACTAGGTACATATGAATCATATTAAGATATTGATACACTTGGTTAATTATGCTAAATGATAAGTAAATATATCATTAAGTGTATTAACAATGAACTACATATGTAAAAATAAGACTACTAACTTAATGATTTCGAAACGAGTCATATATGTAACGATTATCGTTGTAACGACATTTAACTGTATATATATCATACTAAGATATATTATATATCATAATATCATGATAATGTAACAATTTAACATCTCATTTGATATAATAAACAATGGGTTAAAAACATTTAACAAGATCGTTAACCTAAAGGTTTCAAAACAACATTTACATGTAACGACTAACGATGACTTAACGACTCAGTTAAAATGTATATACATGTAGTGTTTTAATATGTATTCATACACTTTTGAAAGACTTCAAGACACTTATCAAAATACTTCTACTTAACAAAAATGCTTACAATTACATCCTCGTTCAGTTTCATCAACAATTCTACTCGTATGCACCCATATTCGTACTCGTACAATACACAGCTTTTAGATGTATGCACTATTGGTATATACACTCCAAGATCAGCTCTTAGAAGCCCATGTGAGTCACCTAACACATGTGAGAACCATCATTTGGCAACTAGCATGAAATATCTCATAAAATTACAAAAATATGAGTAATCATTCATGACTTATTTACATGAAAACAAAATTACATATCCTTTATATCTAATCCATATACCAACGACCAAAAACACCTACAAACACTTTCATTCTTCAATTTTCTTCATCTAATTGATCTCTCTCAAGTTCCATCTTCAAGTTCTAAGTGTTCTTCATAAATTCCATAAGTATAGTTTCATAAAAATCAAGAATACTTCCAAGTTTGCAAGTCTACTTTCAAGCTTTCTAATCCATTCCAAGTAATCATCTAAGATCAAGGAACCTTTGTTATTTACAGTAGGTTATTTTTCTAATTCAAGGTAATATTCATATTCAAACTTTGATTCAATTTCTACAACTATAACAATCTTATTTCGAGTGAAAATCTTACTTGAACTGTTTTCGTGTCATGATTCTGTTTCAAGAACTTTCAAGCCATCCAAGGATCCTTTGAAGCTAGATCCATATTTCTCATTTCCAGTAGTTTTATCCAGAAAACTTGAGGTAGTAATGATGTTCATAACATCATTCGATTCATACATATAAAGCTATCTTATTCGAAGGTTTAAACTTGTAATCACTAGAACATAGTTTAGTTAATTCTAAACTTGTTCGCAAATAAAAGTTAATCCTTCTAACTTGACTTTTAAAATCAACTAAACACATGTTCTATATCTATATGATATGCTAACTTAATAATTTAAAACCTGGAAACACGATGAACACCATAAAATCGGATATACGCCGTCGTAGTGAAACCGGGGGCTGTTTTGGTTTGGATAATTAAAAACTATGATAAACTTTGATTTAAAAGTTATTCTTCTGGGAAAATGATTTTTCATATGAACATGAAACTATATCCAAAAATAAAGGTTAAACTCAAAGTGGAAGTATGTTTTCTAAAATGGTCATCTAGACGTCGTTCTTTCGACTGAAATGACTACCTTTAAAAAAATGACTTGTAACTTATATTTCCAAAAATAAACCTATACTTTTTCTGTTTAGATTCATAAAATAGAGTTCAATATGAAACCATAGCAATTTGATTCACTCAAAACGGATTTAAAATGAAGAAGTTATGGGTAAAACAAGATTGGATATTTTTGATCTTTTTAGCTACGGGAAATGTTTAAAAAATCTATACAAATCATATCCTAGCTAACTTATATTGTATTATACATGTATTCTAATATATTATGTAATCTTGGGATACCATAGACACGTATGCAAATGTTTTGACATATCATATCGACCCATGTATATATATTATTTGGAACAACCATAGACACTCTATATGCAGTAATGTTGGAGTTAGCTATACAGGGTTGAGGTTGATTCCAAAAATATATATACTTTGAGTTGTGATCTAGCCTGAGACGTGTATACACTGGGTCGTGGATTGATTCAAGATAATATATATCGATTTATTTCTGTACATGTAACTATGGACAACTAGTTGTAGGTTACTAACGAGGACAGCTGACTTAATACACTCAAATCTTTAAAACATAATAAAAATGGTTGTAATTATATTTTGATCATACTTTGATATATATGTACATATTTGTATAGGTTCGTGAATCGATTCGTGGCCAAGTCTTATTTCCAAGGAAGGAAATATCTGTGAAAGTGAGTTATAGTCCCACTTTTAAAATCTAATATTTTTGGAATGAGAATACATGCAGGTTTTATAAATGATTTACAAAATAGACACAAGTACGTGAAACTACATTCTATGGTTGAATTATCGAAATCGAATATGCCCCTTTTTATTAAGTCTGGTAATCTAAGAATTAGGGAACATACACCCTAATTGACGCGAATCCTAAAGATAGATCTATTGGGCCTAACAAATCCCATCCAAAGTACCGGATGCTTTAGTACTTCGAAATTTATATCATATCCGAAGGGTGTCCCGGAATGATGGGGATATTCTTATATATGCATCTTGTTAATGTCGGTTACCAGGTGTTCACCATATGAATGATTTTTATCTCTATGTATGGGATGTGTATTGAAATATGAAATCTTGTGGTCTATTGTTACGATTTGATATATATAGGTTAAACCTATAACTCACCAACATTTTTGTTGACGTTTAAAGCATGTTTATTCTCAGGTGAATACTAAGAGCTTCCGCTGTTGCATACTAAAATAAGGACAAGATTTGGAGTCCATGTTTGTATGATATTGTGTAAAAACTGCATTCAAGAAACATATGTCGATGTAATATATTTCTATTGTAAACCATTATGTAATGGTCGTATGTAAACAGGATATTTTAGATTATCATTATTTGATAATCTACGTAATGTTTTAAAACTTTTATTGATAAAATAAAGGTTATGGTTGTTTTAAAAATGAATGCAGTCTTTGAAAAACGTCTCATATAGAGGTCAAAACCTCGCAACGAAATCAATTAATATGGAACGTTTATAATCAATATGAATGGGACATTTCAGTTGGTATCAGAGCGTTGGTCTTAGAGAACTAGAAAATTTGCATTAGTGTGTCTTATCGAGTTTGTTAGGATGCATTAGTGAGTCTGGACTTCGACCGTGTTTTCTTTAAAAATGATTGCTTAACATTTTTGTTGGAAACTATATATTATTAACATATAAATATTATGTGATATATTAATCTCTTAACATGTTTAATATTGTGTGATAGATGTCTACCTCTAGCACAAATCCCATTGACTCACCTAATAATAACAAAGAGTCGAATATATATTGGCAAGATTCACAAGTTCCCGAAGAACCGGAAGAAGAGGAAACGGATCCGGAAGAAGAGGAACCAGAAGAAGAGGAACCGAAAGAAGAAGAGGTTCCGGAGGGGGGAATAGTAGGAACCACAGAAAACCGGTCAAATAAAAGAAAATCCTCAACCAATGGACCAAAGTTAATAATGGTCAATGGTGTTTCCACTAAGGAAGCAAAATATTGGGAAAATTACCAATTTTCCGATGAATCGGATCCTGATGAGGATTCCGATGATGTTATAGAAATTACCCCGACCCAATTTAATGAGGCAAAAGAAAATAATAAGGGAAAGGCATCAAAATAGAGAAATCTGATTCCGACCCTGATGAACTTTATATGTACCGTCAACACCCGTATTTTCAATATCGTGACAATAACCCGGGAACCTCTAAACTACCAGGTTTTTCTAAACCAATGTGGAAAATGATGACTCGTATTAGAGGAACATCATATATCCCTAGAAGATTAGGAAAAAGAACCAAGTCCGAAGAAGAAGAAACCAGTGATTTAGATTAGAGGGGTGTGAGCATGTTGTGTAATAAATGTATTGTAGTGTGCTTGTACTTTTATGTTCTATGTAAAAATTGCTTGTATTGTTTGTTTTTACGAATCTAATCCTTGTCTATTTTACAGTATAAAAACAAAATGGACGTTAAGGGTAGACAACCGAATATTTTAGAAGACCTACCAGAGGATATGATTGAGAAAATCTTGTCTAGAGTCGGTCAGAATTCATCAGCACATTTAGTTATGGCGAAATTAACTTGTCAAACATTTGAAAGACTTTCCAGAAATGCCTTAGTTTATAAAAGGCTTTCCTTTGATAGGTGGGGTATATCACATTGGGGAGACTTTAAGTTACGCCGTGTTTTCTTTAAAGCGTTAAATAAGGGGAACCCAAATTCAATTTTACGCTACGGGTTAAGAACCTATTTTGACTCAACATATCCCAACATAGGATTTCGTGAATTAGAAAGAGCTTCTAACATGCAACATAAAGAAGCATGTTATGCTTACGGGTTAGTGATGTTCGCTTCTTACCAAAGTGAGAAAAAGAACATCGGATTGCAGCTTTTAAATAAAACTTTCCCACAAGTGACGGATTCAGTAGTTAGGGTGAGAAACAAGGTTTTTAGATTATTACGGGGCTGTTGGACATTACGAAACCCTCGTCCTTTTGACGACATTACAACATGCTGCCTAGCTAATGGTCATAACGGTTATTTTCCACAAGACTAAGGATGAGAAGTTGTCTTAGTAAAACCAGAATGCATGACTTGTTTCTGGACTTATGAATTACGTGTCTTTATTTCCTTTGCTGAACAACTTGCGTATTAACTAGATTTATCTTCAAAACTGTCCTGTATCATAGTGTACTATATTTCATGTTATATGTAATATAGCGAAGCTGTAAGTTTGAAGAATATTTGTATGTGATATATTATTATAATTAGTTTTTCATATGGAATTGTAGTAGTTGAATTGTATATTAGCTACTAAGTATGAACTTAACGGGTAGGTAGTACCCGAATTTAAACTTATAAAACGCTAATATGAAGAAAAAGCTTTTATAAATGAGTTCATATTATGCTACGAGATACTATTGACTACTCTTAATATTCTGTATGATTAAATTGTTTCATTTGACTATTTTGAAGGAAATGGCACCGACTACTCGACACACCTTGAATATGAGCGAAGAGGAATTTCGTACCTTTCTTGCTTCAAACATAGCCACAGTACAGGCCACGCTACATACCAACAATAACTCTGAATCTAGCAATACAGCTAACGGTGCAAGAAATCGTGTAGGATGCTCCTACAAGGAATTCACTTCCTGCAAACTTTCAGAATTTGATGGGACCGAAGGACCAATCGGATTGAAACGGTGGACCGATAAAGTTGAATCGGTGTTTGCCATAAGTAAGTGTGCTGAAGGAGACAAAGTGAAGTACGCTACGCATACCTTCACAGGTATTGCGTTAACATGGTGGAATACCTATCTAGAGCAAGTGGGACAAGATGCTGCTTACGCGCTACCGTGGTCAGCATTCAAGCACTTGATGAACGAGAAGTACCGTCCCAGAACCGAGGTCAATAAGCTCAAGTCAGAACTTAGAGGGTTACGAACACATGGATTCGATATTACTTCATACGAAAGATGATTCACAGAATTGTGCCTATTGTGTCTGAGAGCGTTCGAAGATGAGGAAGAGAAGATCGACGCGTTTGTGAAAGGGTTACCAGAGAGAATCCAAGAAGATATAAGTTCACACGAGCCTGCCTCCATACAAAAGGCATGTAGAATGGCTCACAAACTAGTGAACCAGATTGAGGGAAGAATTAAATAACAGGCGGCCGAAGAGGCCAACGTGAAGTTAGTCAAA
Organism: Rutidosis leptorrhynchoides; assembly: GCF_046630445.1. Lineage (NCBI taxonomy): Eukaryota > Viridiplantae > Streptophyta > Magnoliopsida > Asterales > Asteraceae > Rutidosis > Rutidosis leptorrhynchoides. The sequence continues at coordinate 25,845,345 of NC_092343.1, read as the reverse complement.
AGAAAGTGGGAGGAAAACGGTGACAAGAGTCACCAAAACAACAACAACTATCCCAACAATCGCAACATCAATCGCAACTACAACAAACGGCACAACAACAACAACTACAACAATCATCCCAACAACGATAACAACCGCAACAACAATCAGAAGCAGCTATGCCAAAGGTGTGAAAAGTATCACTCGGGGTTCTGCACCAAATTTTGCAACAAGTGTAAAAGAAATGGTCATAGCGCGGCGAAGTGTGAGGTCTACGGACCAGGGGTTAACAGAACAAAAGGAATAAATGGTGTCGGATCGAGTAATGACGGAGCAAGTAGTGTCGGAGCAAGTTATGCCAATGTAGTTTGTTATAAATGTGGAAAACTGGGCCACATTATTAGAAATTGCCTAAGCCAGGAGAACACGAATGGACAAGGTCGCGGAAGAGTTTTCAATATTAATGCGGCAGAGGCACAGGAAGACCCGGAGCTTGTTACGGGTACATTTCTTATTGACAATAAATCTGCTTACGTTTTATTTGATTCGGGTGAGGTTAGAAGCTATATGAGTAAAGATTTTTGTGCTAAATTAAGTTGTCCATTGACGCCGTTGGATAGTAAATTTTTACTCGAATTAGTAAACGGTAAATTAATTTCAGCAGATTATATATGCCGGAATCGAGAAATTAAACTGGGTAGCGAAATATTTAAGATTGATTTGATACCAGTAGAGTTAGGGAGTTTTGATGTAATAGTTGGCATGGACTGGCTGAAGGAGATGAAAGCGGAGATCGTATGTTACAAAAATGCAATTCGCATTGTACGAGAAGAAGGAGAACCCTTAATGGTGTATGGAGAAAAGGGAAACACGAAGCTACATCTTATTAGTAATTTGAAGGCACAAAAACTAATAAGAAAATGTTGCTATGCTGTTCTAGCACACGTCGAGAAAGTAAAAACTGAAGAAAAGAGCATCAATGATGTTTCCGTCGCAAAAGAATTTCCCGATGTATTTCCGAAAGAATTACCGGGACTACCTCCACATCGATCTGTTGAATTTCAAATAGATCTTGTACCAGGAGCTGCACCAATAGCTCGTGCTCCTTACAGACTCGCACCCATCGAGATGAAAGAACTGCAAAGCCAACTGCAAGAACTATTAGAATGTGGTTTCATTCGACCAAGCACATCACCATGGGGAGCTCCTGTTTTGTTTGTCAAGAAGAAGGATGGTACATTTAGGTTGTGTATTGACTACAGAGAGTTGAATAAACTTATCATCAAAAACCATTATCCACTACTGAGAATTGACGACTTATTTGATCAACTACAAGGCTCGTCGGTTTATTCGAAAATCGATTTACATTCTGGATATCATCAAATGCGAGTAAAGGAGGATGATATTCCAAAACTGCTTTTAGGACGCGTTATGGTCATTACGAGTTTATGGTTATGCTGTTTGGATTGACTAACGCACCAGCTGTGTTCATGGACCTTATGAACCGAGTGTGTGGGCCATATCTTGACAAGTTTGTCATTGTTTTCATCGATGACATACTTATTTACTCAAAGAATGATCAAGAGCACGAAGAACATTTGAGAAAAGTGCTAGAAGTATTGAGGAAAGAAAAACTGTACGCTAAGTTTTCAAAGTGTGCATTTTGGTTGGAAGAAGTTTAATTCCTCGGTCACATAGTGAACAAAGAAGGTATCCAGGTGGACCCGGCAAAGATCGAAACCGTTGAAAAGTGGGAAACCCCAAAAACTCCGAAGCATATACGTCAATTTTTAGGATTTGCTGGTTACTACAGAAGATTCATCCAAGATTTCTCCAAAATAGCAAAACCCTTGACTGCATTAACGCATAAAGGGAAGAAATTTGAATGGAAGGATGAACAAGAGAAGGCGTTTCAGTTATTGAAGAAAAAGCTAACTACGGCACCTATATTGTCATTGCCTGAAGGGAATGATGATTTTGTGATTTATTGTGATGCATCAAAGCAAGATCTCGGTTGTGTATTAATGCAACGAACGAAGGTGATTGCATATGCGTCTAGACAATTGAAGATTCACGAGCAAAATTATACAACTCACGATTTAGAATTGGGTGCTGTTGTTTTTGCATTAAAGACTTGGAGGCATTATTTATATGGGGTCAAAAGTATTATATATACCGACCACAAAAGTCTCCAACATATATTTAATCAGAAGCAACTGAATATGAGACAACGCAGGTGGATTGAACTATTGAATGATTATGATTTTGAGATTCGATACCACCCGGGGAAGGCGAATGTGGTAGCCTACGCTTTGAGTAGAAAGGACAAAGAACCTATACGGGTAAAAGCTATGAATATAATTATTCGTACTAACCTTACTACTCAAATAAAGGAGGCGCAACAGGGGGTTATAAAAGAAGGAAAGTTGAAGAATGAGATACCCAAAGGATTAGAGAAACATATTAATATTCGGGAAGAGGGAACCCGATATAGGGCTGATAGAATTTGGGTACCAAGGTTTGGAGATGTGAGAGAAATGGTACTTAAAGAAGCACATAAAACCAGATATTCAATACATCCCGGAGCGGGGAAGATGTATAAAGATCTCAAGAAGCACTTTTGGTGGCCGGGTATGAAAGCTGATATTGCTAAATATGTAGGAGAATGTTTGACGTGTTCTAAGGTCAAATCTGAACATCAGAAACCATCAGGTCTACTACAACAACCTGAAATCCTGGAATGGAAATGGGAAAACATTACCATGGATTTCATTACTAAATTGCCAAGGACTGCAAGTGGTTATGATACTATTTGGGTAATAGTTGATCGTCTCACCAAGTCAGCACACTTCCTGCCAATGAGAGAAGATGACAAAATGGAGAAGTTGGCGTGATTGTATTTGAAGGAGGTTGTCTCCAGACATGGAATACCCGTCTCTATTATCTCTGATAGGGATGGTAGATTTGTTTCAAGGTTCTGGCAGAAATTGCAACAAGCATTGGGGACTCGTCTAGACATGAGTACTGCCTATCATCTACAAACTGATGGGTAGAGCGAAAGGACGATACAAACGCTTGAAGACATGCTACGAGCATGTGTTATTGATTTCGGAAACAGTTGGGATCGACACCTACCGTTAGCAGAATTTTCCTACAATAACAGTTATCATTCTAGTATTGAGATGACGCCGTTTGAGGCACTTTATGGTAGAAAGTGCAGGTCTCCGATTTGTTGGAATGAAGTGGGGGATAGACAGATTACGGGTCTGGAGATAATACAAGAAACTACCGAGAAAATCATCAAAATTCAACAACGATTGAAAACCGCCCAGAGTCGACAAAAGAGCTACGCGAACAGTAAAAGAAAAGATATAGAGTTTGAAATTGGAGAAATGGTCATGCTTAAGGTTTCACCTTGGAAAGGCGTTGTTCGATTTGGTAAACAGGGAAAACTAAATCTAAGGTACATTGGACCATTCAAGATTATAGATCGTGTCGGACCAGTAGCTTACCAACTGGAGCTACCTCAACAACTCGCGGCTGTGCATAACACTTTCCACATCTCGAATTTGAAGAAATGTTTTGCTAAAGAAGATCTCACTATTCCGTTGGACGAAATCCAAATCAATGAAAAACTTCAGTTCATTGAAGAACCCGTCGAAATAATGGATCTTGAGGTTAAGAGACTTAAGCAAAACAAGATACCGATTGTTAAGGTTCAATGGAATGCTCGTAGAGGACCCGAGTTCACCTGGGAGCGTGAAGATCAGATGAAGAAGAAATACCCACATCTATTTCCAGAAGATTCGTCAACACCTTCAACAGCTTAAAATTTCGGGACGAAATTTATTTAACGGGTAGGTACTGTAGTGACCCGAACTTTTCCATGTTTATATATATTAATTGAGATTGATATTTACATGACTAAATGTTTCCAACGTGTTAAGCAATCAAACTTGTTAAGACTTGATTAATTGAAATAGGTTTCATATAGACAATTGACCACCCAAGTTGACCGGTGATTCACGAACGTTAAAACTTGTAAAAACTATACGATGACATATATATGGTTATATATATAGTTAACATGATTTTATTATAAGTAAGTATCTCATTAGGTATTTTAACAATGAGTTATATACATAAAAATGAGTCTATTAAATTAAGAAACTCGAAAACGATATATATAACGATTATCGTTATAACAACGTCTTACTAGGTACATATGAATCATATTAAGATATTGATACACTTGGTTAATTATGCTAAATGATAAGTAAATATATCATTAAGTGTATTAACAATGAACTACATATGTAAAAATAAGACTACTAACTTAATGATTTCGAAACGAGTCATATATGTAACGATTATCGTTGTAACGACATTTAACTGTATATATATCATACTAAGATATATTATATATCATAATATCATGATAATGTAACAATTTAACATCTCATTTGATATAATAAATAATGGGTTAAAAACATTTAACAAGATCGTTAACCTAAAGGTTTCAAAACAACATTTACATGTAACGACTAACAATGACTTAACGACTCAGTTAAAATGTATATACATGTAGTGTTTTAATATGTATTCATACACTTTTGAAAGACTTCAAGACACTTATCAAAATACTTCTACTTAACAAAAATGCTTACAATTACATCCTCGTTCAGTTTCATCAACAATTCTACTCGTATGCACCCATATTCATACTCGTACAATACACAGCTTTTAGATGTATGCACTATTGGTATATACACTCCAATGATCAGCTCTTAGAAGCCCATGTGAGTCACCTAACACATATGGGAACCATCATTTGGCAACTAGCATGAAATATCTCATAAAATTACAAAAATATGAGTAATCATTCATGACTTATTTACATGAAAACAAAATTACATATCCTTTATATCTAATCCATATACCAACGACCAAAAACACCTACAAACACTTTCATTCTTCAATTTTCTTTATCTAATTGATCTCTCTCAAGTTCCATCTTCAAGTTCTAAGTGTTCTTCATAAATTCCATAAGTATAGTTTCATAAAAATCAAGAATACTTCCAAGTTTGCAAGTCTACTTCCAAGCTTTCTAATCCATTCCAAGTAATCATCTAAGATCAAGGAACCTTTGTTATTTATAGTAGGCTATCTTTATAATTCAAGGTAATATTCATATTCAAACTTTGATTCAATTTCTACAACTATAACAATCTTATTTCGAGTGAAAATCTTACTTGAACTGTTTTCGTGTCATGATTCTGTTTTAAGAACTTTCAAGCCATTATAGGATCCTTTGAAGCTAGATCCATATTTTTCATTTCCAGTAGTTTTATCCAGAAAACTTGAGGTAGTAATGATGTTCATAACATCATTCGATTCATACATATAAAGCTATCTTATTCGAAGGTTTAAACTTGTAATCACTAGAATATAGTTTAGTTAATTCTAAACTTGTTTGCAAACAAAAGTTAATCCTTCTAACTTGACTTTTAAAATCAACTAAATACATGTTTTATATCTATATGATATGCTAACTTAATGATTTAAAACCTGGAAACACGATGAACACCATAAAATCGGATATACGCCGTCGTAGTGAAACCGGGGGCTGTTTTGGTTTGGATAATTAAAAACTATGATAAACTTTGATTTAAAAGTTGTTCTTCTGGAAAAATAATTTTTCATATGAACATGAAACTATATCCAAAAATCAAGGTTAAACTCAAAGTGGAAGTATGTTTTCTAAAATGGTCATCTAGACGTCGTTCTTTCGACTGAAATGACTACCTTTACAAAAATGACTTGTAACTTATATTTCTGACTATAAACCTATAATTTTTTTGTTTAGATTCATAAAATAGAGTTCAATATGAAACCAAAGCAATTTGATTCACTCAAAACGGATTTAAAATGAAGAAGTTATGGGTAAAACAAGATTGGATATTTTTGATCTTTTTAGCTACGGGAAATGTTTAACAAATCTATACAAATCATATCCTAGCTAACTTATATTGTATTATACATGTATTCTAATATATTATGTAATCTTGGGATACTATAGACACGTATGCAAATGTTTTGACATATCATATCGACCCATGTATATATATTATTTGGAACAACCATAGACACTCTATATGCAGTAATGTTGGAGTTAGCTATACAGGGTTGGGGTTGATTCCAAAAATATATATACTTTGAGTTGTGATCTAGCCTGAGACGTGTATACACTGTGTCGTGGATTGATTCAAGATAATATATATCAATTTATTTCTGTACATCTAACTGTGGACAACTAGTTGTAGGTTACTAACGAGGACAGCTGACTTAATACACTTAAATCTTTAAAACATAATAAAAATAGTTGTAATTATATTTTGATCATACTTTGATATATATGTACATATTTGTATAGGTTCGTGAATCGATCCGTGGCCAAGTCTTATTTCCAAGGAAGGAAATATCTGTGAAAGTGAGTTATAGTCCCACTTTTAAAATCTAATATTTTTGGGATGAGAATGCATTCAGGTTTTATAAATGATTTACAAAATAGACACAAGTACGTGAAACTACATTCTATGGTTGAATTATCGAAATCGAATATGCCCCTTTTTATTAAGTCTGGTAATCTAAGAATTAGGGAACATACACCCTAATTGACGCGAATCCTAAAGATAGATCTATTGGGCCTAACAAACCCCATCCAAAGTACCGGATGCTTTAGTACTTCGAAATTTATATCATATCCGAAGGGTGTCTCGGAATGATGGGGATATTCTTATATATGCATCTTGTTAATGTCGGTTACCAGGTGTTCACCATATGAATGATTTTTATCTCTATGTATGAGATGTGTATTGAAATATGAAATCTTGTGGTCTATTGTTACAATTTGATATATATAGGTTAAACCTATAACTCACCAACATTTTTGTTGACGTTTAAAGCATGTTTATTCTCAGGTGAATACTAAGAGCTTCCGCTATTGCATACTAAAATAAGGACAAGATTTGGAGTCCATGTTTGTATGATATTGTGTAAAAACTGAATTCAAGAAACATATGTCGATGTAATATATTTCTATTGTAAACCATTATGTAATGGTCGTATGTAAACATGATATTTTAGATTATCATTATTTGATAATCTACGTAATGTTTTTAAAACTTTATTGATAAAATAAAGGTTATGGTTGTTTTAAAAATGAATGCAGTCTTTGAAAAACGTCTCATATAGAGGTCAAAACCTCGCAATGAAATCAATTAATATGGAACGTTTATAATCAATATGAACGGGACATTTCATAGAAAGTAACCATCAAAACAAAAATTATCTATAAACGAGCCTCCCAAACAACCCAAAATAAACCTTACAAACAACTAACCAATTATAAACCAAAACAAACACGACACAACAATGGACTAAATCAACCGAAGAAACAAAACGGATCGCTATAATCAACCTCGAGGACCTGTCCTTTTCAACTTTCCATTGACCGTCTCTTTCAAAGAATTCTTCCCGGACCGATTTTCAATCTTGTAAGATAACACACTAGCGGAGCCATCACCCGACAAGTTTTCCCTGGCCAACCGTGTCATCATAACATCGAAAGCCGCGAAAGCCTCCACGGACATATTTCCTCTCCTGAATGCTGATGAGCCGCCATCTCTTCCATCTTGAGGACCCATAAACAAGTTTTGGATTGCGTCTCCGTAATCCAAATCGTCAATGTTATCTTTAAGTTTATAATCCTGAGAAGTGGAAGCTTCGTTTGTCATCTTTCTTGTCCTAGGATTAACTTCCCTAAGTAAGCCTATTGAAACATCCTTATTCAAAACAAACCATTCTTTACAAAAACCATCACACGAGGGAACCTCGCAATCACAATACCGTCTTCCACTACGATCGATCAAAATCGGTTTAGGCCTCTCGACATCCGATTCAACTTTTCTTTTTGCCAACAAATGTTCCTTCTTTTTAATTTTCTCCTTTTTTAATCTAACCGCAAACGTAACGTTGTCTTCATTCGGCTCCGACGCGTCTATCAAAACTTCATTGGCCCCTTCGAGATGTTCAATTGACTTCGAGTCAACTTTGGACATTTTATTTCTAATAACCCCGAATCCAAACTTTTTGTCAGTTGTCGAAACAAGGTTCGACATATCAACATTGTCAACCGCAAACGAACCAAAATCTTTCTTTTTGCAAAGAGACCCATCGTCCGATCCAAAACCAATGGGATTTCTAACTATTATGTTCTGTAGCCCTTTACCGACAACCAAATTTGACCCTGAACCAAGCAAAGACTCTTCACAAATCGTTCCAAAAATGATGTTGGGCTCATCCGTAACAGAGTCTGATCCAATACCAACACCATGTCCAAAATCCAAATCATGATTTTTAATTGAATTTATGGGGTCTGTTCCCGACTTCAACAACGAACAAACAGAAGCATGATCCATTGCTTCACTTGAACAGTGCTCAGGCACAACTATATCAGCAGAAAGTTCATTAACTTTTGACAAATTTTTGACATCGTCATCAATAGAAATAGCCTGACATGATGCGTTCACACCCGAAGCAATACCCTTAGAAATCTTCAACCTAGCATTAACGTCATCGTATTGATTAGAATAACCCATCTTGGGCTGCTCCTTTGACAAATCCCCTCCTAAACTGACCAAATCATTGACCGTCAAACCGTTATTAACCACGAAATGGTTAGTTGAAAGCAAAAACCTTTGATCAAAAGAGTTAAAAATAACCCGATTAACGCTTGAAGAATCTGAGATCTCCAAAACCCAAAGGTCAGTCCTAGAACTTAAGGAATCCTCCACATCGGCCTCAACCAAATTGTGTATATGTTTAATGCTAAACGATTTGATGAAAGCGTAAAACGAGCACACACTATCCAAAGTTGAGGATGACTTAGCCACGGATATCACCTCGCCAAATAACTTGCTAACTTTCAACACACTATCCTCTGATGCACAATTAACCGGGACTCCTGTTAACTCAATCCAAGCAAAACGAAAGAAACATGACCCCATATCCTCGAGTGGCGTAACCAACATGAAATCTTTAGAGCAAGAATTGATAACATTATTGTAACTCTCCGAATCACCACATATGCATATACAACCATAAGGACCGAATTTACTAATGCGAGAAACATGGGCTTTGCACGAGATTAAAAAACTTGATACCTTTGTATCCTCTAACGGAATAATGTCAACTAACAAAACTGCTAGTGAAGACAAACTTGTAACAGTTTAATTAGTATAAAGCTTGCAGCGTAATTTAGAGACTATGACATTCGAGCGACCAAACCCACCGGAGCTGATCTTTCTTGGTCTTCCCACATATATGGGTCGGCCAAAGATACGTGAACCATTCAGTTCATTAATAGCCCTTTGAGCTTCCAAACCTTCAGCGAAAGTGATAAAAGCATACCTTCTTGAAGACCAAAATTTGATTTCTGTTAAAGTCCCTATTTTGGAAAATGCCGATTCAAGCATATGTCGATTAACTGTGTTAACAATCCTTACAATAAAGATGGTCTTATTCTGTAAATCCAGCAAAGACCCATCCACCTGGTTAACAACTTTGTCGACGGGAACTTGCCCGGAAAAACTGTTCGCCAGAAAACCATGACCCGATCTGGGCTCTCCCGAAGTTTGCTGCTCGGAAGTGAGGAGTGTCAGTGACACAGAGGTGCCGGCGGAAGGGATTGAATTTTGGGGAATGGTGGAGTTATCTCTCATTAAAAGGGGGAAAAAGGTATTATTTAGAGGTGAAAAGGGATTATCTAGAGGCATAGAAGAAGTTGGAAGGTGTATAAAAAAAACGAGAAATAAATGAGAGAAGGGTACTAAAGCAGGTTACCGGAAAACAAAGGATTATGCTGGAAAATTTGAATTTTCCGGTGGACACATCTCCTAAGTCAGAGAGAAAAGGACTAATATGATATTTTGAATTGTCATAGTGTAACATCCTGTTTTTCCAGCTAGTTGGGATGCCGTCCAAATCCTTGGGACACCGTCCAACACTGAAGGCCTGGACGCCGTCCAGTTTATGGGACACCGTCCAGATGAACTGACGGGCCAACTGTTGGTTTTTAGATATTTTAGAAGGGTATTTTGATATTTTCACATATGGGACGAGTTTTAAGCCACTAGATCAGTTTTGGAGTGTATCATTACTCCACTTTCAACAACCTTATCCCCTCTACTTCAATTTGAGAGAGAGAGTGATTTTTAGTGTGAGAAAGCTCAAAAAAGAGGGAAGAAGCTAGTTTCAGGTCTTAGCTCGAGTTACAAAGTTGGTTATCTCCTCACTAGCTACGTTTTGATTGTGGTGGTAAGTCCTCATCTTGATTTCCTTTGTTTAATTCGTTTAAGGATTAGGGTTTGGGAAAGGAATGGACATAAAACCCATTGTTGGTGATTTTGGGGGTTTTTTGGTAAGATTGAGTCATGAGGACTCAAGAATGACTAACCTAGGGTTTCAAAATAATAAATGGTGTTAATGAGTCTTAAATGGTTAGTTAATCGCTATCTCACTTGTGTTGTTAGTGAAGTGTTTCTAGGGTTCATGGTTGACTTGAAATGGGTCAAAATTACCCCTTTTGGGTCATAAATGCACAAGTGAGGATAGTTGGTGGATAGTCCAACTTATTATATGATTTAATTGGGCATTTAATTGTATTAGGTGACTTGCGTTGAAGGTTATACGTTATTGGAAGTTTCACCAAGACGACAAGGTGAGTGGAATATCTATGTATGTATGTATGTATGTATGTATGTATATGATTTATTTGCCCGTATTGATAGTGTCTCCTAGCCGTTTTGTGACCATAGGTGTGAGGCATAGCCGTTTGCCCTCATTTGATGATTTTGCACATACCCGTGTTTGTGCATATCGTAGCGAGTAATAGCCGTGTTTTACTCCCACATTGTTGGCCGTATTAATTGTGCACATAGCCGTGTTTGTGCCCATGATTGTGAGTAATAGCTGTGTTTTACTCACACATTGATCAAGTGTTGCCATAGCCATTTTTGGAACACTTGGGGGTGATGCCATAGCCGTTTTTGGAACACCTTGGGGGGTTAGCATACCATAGTCGTGTTTGGGCGCTAACGGTTGTTATGAACATCGATGACTTGTTTCGCGAAGTCATTCCCTTGCGAAGAATTGGTTAACCAAGGGTTAAAATTGTTGACGTTAGCATTTAAATTATTATCATGATTGTTATGTTATTAATGTTGCTAGTTGTACGAATTGATGATACTAGCCTTGTTTATAGATGATATGCGATTGTATGCGTTATTTGATATAGTGGATGCGAGTAGGTAAGTTTTATATGCATGTATATATTTATTCTACTCACTAAGCGTTAACTTACCCTCTCGTTGTTTACCTTTTTAGGATCCGGCGCGGATAAGGGAAAAGGTATTCGTTTGGACTAGTAGTGGCTCTCGGGGGTTTAGCTTTTGAAAGTTCGGCCAAGATTTGTGTAGTTTAACCCCAAACACCATGCTCTATTGTCGTTTGGAAATTAAACTTGAATGGTCGAAACTTTTATTTTTGAACGAAATTTGTAAGTTGGGTCGTTGTGGGCCCCGTGATGTAAAACTTGTTTTGAATGTGTAAATCTCTTAGTTTTACTTATATGAATGTTTTATGATAATCGGTTTCGTTTAAAAATGTTGGGAAGCCGGTTTTCCGCTCGAGTAAGTTGGATTGCTGGGTCAGGAAGTTTTAGTTCATTTGGACGCCGTCCGGGGTCCTTGGACGCCGTCCGGGGTCCTTGGACGCCGTCCTGTCTTTCAATGCTGGACGCCGTCCAGATATCTGGACGTCGTCCAGATATCTGGACGTCGTCCAGATACACTGGTCCAGGAATTTTTTTTTATGGTGCGTTTTTGGTTGGTTAAATGGGTTGGGTATTTATAAGTGGTATCAGAGTATGGTCTAAGGGATTTAGGTGACTTGAGATAGACGCCTAGACTTAGACTTTTGTGTTGTTGAGTTATATGCGAGACTTGTAGGACTACGGGTCGGTACGGGTTGTGATTAGTTCTTGGATGCATAGATGGACTAACTATGCTATGTTATGATATTACTAATCATGTGTTAGTGTTTTGGACATCGAGCAAAATGGTTGTGATACGTTTGAGCATGGCACGGCATGCGAGCGTAATAGTGAGTCACGACCACTATTACGGTTGCAAGTTAAGTCAAGCAAGGACGTGCGACAAGTATTGAGCTAGGTGTGGTGTGTGTGCGGTGATATGTATATGTATATGTACGTATTGATGTATTGTCGATGTCTAATCCGTTTCAATCTTTAGATTGAAGACGAGAAATGGAACGGACACTAATAACGGTGGTCCTTCGCATACAGAAGAGGACGAAATGACTACTATGATAGAGGCCGCTCTAGAAAACTATGTCTCGGTTTTCTCACGAAAAATTAAGCAAATACTTGAAGAATCGGTTTTGGAACATGTGGTCGATCTAATTCGAGAGCAAATGGCCGATGCTGTGAGAGAAGAAGTTAAAAGGAGGTTTCCTAGACCTCAACATGGGGGAGAAATGGTTTTTAGCTAAAAGAACTTTATGGCAACTAAGCCTCTTCTCTTTTACGGGGATCCCGACCCCATGAAGAGTACAGCTTGGATATCCGATATGGAAGATTGTTTTCGCACTAGCGAGTGCCCACCCGAAAAGAAGACGAGACTTGCCACTAGTTTGATGAGGGGTAATGCTAAGGATTGGCATGATGGTAAAATTGACATGATGGGTGAAGCGGTTTTTGTAGGGTTATCTTGGGAGGAGTTTAAGGAGTTTTTCCTTGAGTATCGTACGCAAGCGGATCTTTCTAAGTTGTGCAAGGAGTTAAGAAACATGCGTCAAGGGTCTTCGGACCTAAACACTTTTAAAACCAACTTTCTCGCCAAGGTGCGCTTTTGTCCCGAGTATGTGGGGAACGATCAATTGTTAATGGAAGATTTTCACGCAACACTTAGAGATGATTTGAAGGGTAAAATTAGTATTGGTCATGTTGAAACTTTTGCTAAGCTTTTGGCGGTGGCAAAAGGGTTTGAAGCGCAAGCTCCGAGTTCGGTTAGTTATGCGCCGAGTAAAAGAAAATTTGAAGCTTCTAGTTATTCCAACAAGAAAAGCAAGGGTGTGTCCGAAAGTGTTGGAAGTGTGAGGAAGGGTGGTTCGAGTGCTTTTACGCCCACTTGTTATAGTTGCGGGAAGTTGGGTCATTACTCCCGTGATTGTCCGAACAAGACGGTCACGTGCTTCAATTGTCAAAAAACGGGGCATCGAAAATCGGAATGCCCCGAGTTGTTAGGTGATCAAGTGAAAAGGCTAGAGAAGGCGGCGGGTACTGCAAGGGGAAGAAACTACTTGATGACCCACGATGAAGCTAAACAATCCAACGAAGTTGTCTCAGGTACTTTCATGGTTAACTCTAATCCGGCAAGGATACTATTTGATAGCGGTGCTAACTTATCGTTTGTGACTCCACGATTTGTGTCTAAACTTGATAAACCACTAGCTAAGTTAAGCCATTCGGTAGAAGTTGAAATAGCGGATGGTAAGACGGTGCTAGGGGTCGATGTGTGTAAAGATTGTGATGTTGTGTTTGGTACCGAATCCTTTAAAATTGATCTTATCCCGATGACTTTGGGTGAGTTTGATATCGTTATCGGTATGGATTGGCTCGATCGTAATAGAGCCAATATTGCATGCCATGAAAAGATCATTTGTGTGAAGACCCCAAGTGGGGGAGAGTTAATTATTCATGGCGAGAAACGTAGGAGACTTGTGCCGTTGTGCACTTATGCACAAGCACGTCGTTTCCTAGTTAGTGGTGGCATGGATTTTCTTGCCCATGTGGTTGATACTCGTGAAGAGCCACCATCCATTCGAGAAATTCCGGTGGTTAATGAATTTGAAGACGTTTTTTCGGAAGATTTACCGGGGGTTACGACGGAAAGACAAGTTGAATTTCGCATAGAGTTGGTTCCGGGGGCTACCCCCATTGCTAAAACTCCTTATTGTTTAGCGCCAACGGAAATGCAAGAATTGTTAAATCAAACCCAAGAGTTGCTTGAAAAGGGTTTTATTCGACCGAGTGTTTCGCCATGGGGCGCTCCTATTTTATTCGTGAAGAAGAAGGATGGTAGTATGCGGATGTGCATCGATTATCGGGAGTTAAACAAAGTGACGATCAAAAATCATTATCCATTGCCTCGAATTGACGATTTGTTTGATCAACTCCAAGGTGCGACGTATTCTTCAAAGATTGACTTACGATCCGGCTATCACCAAATGCGGGTCCGTGAGGAGGATATTGAGAAGACGACCTTTAGAACTCGTTATGGACATTTTGAATTTGTAGTTATGCCTTTTGGTCTTACGAATACACCGGCAGCATTCATGGATCTTATGAACCGAGTGTGCCAACCTATGTTGGACAAGTCGGTAATTGTGTTCATTGATTTTATTCTTGTCTATTCGAAAGGTATGCAAGAACATGAACGTCATTTGCATGAAGTATTGAAAATGTTGCGAAAAGAGAAATTGTATGCTAAGTTCTCAAAGTGCGAATTTTGGCTAAGGGAAGTGCAATTCCTTGGTCACATCGTGAATAAATAAGGCATTCAAGTAGATCCGGCAAAGATAGCGATGGTGAAGAGTTGGGAACAACCGACTACGCCGATGGAAGTCCGAAGTTTTCTCGGATTAGCCGGATATTATCGTCGGTTCATCCAAGACTTTTCAAAAATTGCTTCCCCATTGACAAAGTTGACAAGGAAGAATGTGAGATTTAATTGGGAGAACTAGCAAGAAATTGCCTTTCAATTATTAAAGGAAAAGTTGTGTCAAGCTTCGGTCTTAGTGTTACCGGAGGATGTAGAAGATTTAACGGTGTATTGTGATGCATCATTAAATGGGCTCGGGTGTGTTCTAATGCAACAGGGTAAAGTCATCGCTTATGCCTCCCGACAATTGAAGGAATGATATCGGGCAAAAAGTCACATTTTTACCCCTAAATTAAGCCCTAAAACAATAAAGATTAAAACTTTGTCGGCAAAATTATCTCTTTTTCGGTTGATTTTATAGATTAAGTAATTACAAAGGCGATGCAAAAAGAATCAAGTAAAACGGAGCTAAATCAAAGATTCTAGAGCGAAAACGGTGAAAGACAAGAAATCAAGTTACGATCCAGTGAATCAAGGCTGACCAGCACCACATACGGCCTGCCATACGGTCTGCCAGTATGGAGTACGGCCTGCCATACAGTCCAGCAAATGCCCACAAGAAACGGCCTGCCAGCCAAACGGCCTGTCAAATACGGGACACCATACGGCCTGCCATACGGCCTGCCAGGCTTATTTGGACAAAATTCTGGTCTATTTAAAGGGCCTTCTCCATCCATTCCAAAACACTCAACTTGCAATTCAATTTATATTTTCAATCTTTTAGTTAGTTTTTAGTAGTAGTTAGCTTAGCTTTTATTTTCCGGAGGATATCCCGGCGAGTCCCTGCGATCTCGGGCAGATTTGTTTGTCCTTTTCAGGTTTTTATCCGCAACGCTTGTCTTTTGTATTAAACATGTATTCTTACTTTTTATGTTTAATAATGCCTTCTGATATTGCCATGATAGCTTAACTTATCTGTATGTTGCCATGATAGAAGTTTGGGTTAGCGTAATTATGTTAATTTAGTACGATTACTGTTATAATACAGAACTAGGAAGTCTAATAGATTTGTATGCTAGCATATTAAGGATTGACCAACTTAGGTTGTGATCAGGACTTGTCCACCTATATGAAATTAGCTACTTCATAGGATTAAGACCCCTGGTTATACTGTATCTGAAGATTCTATGAACTCGGTATGGCCGGAGTTCCCGAGAGGCATCTAAAACACTTTTAGGACACGGAACCTAGGAATTGAGACATGAATGACCTAGTATGCCTATTGACTGTTCCAAAGAGACCTCTTAGGAGCTGTTAAGATCTAGTTAGTGCCTTTACTGTATGACCCAAGCCTATTGCATGTTCTTGCCTGATTGTTGCCTTAGGTCTTGGTCATATCAACTGTTTAGGTACTCATTAGGTTTCTATCTGCTTTACTATCAGTATATTAAATGTAATGTTGTACAATGTTTGATTTGTTGAGATCTCATTAGTATGATGAAATGGTTGTTAGTTTTCATTTAAGGTTTTGCCAACTTAAACCGATGGACTCCTTCCGTTTGTGATCAGTGTTCAATCAACACGGCACGTTGTTATTCAGTTACCTAAACTGATAACGAGGGTTAGGATTAGAGCTTAACTCACTAATAAACCTAGTACTTTACTGAGGATAACCTCCGGGGTATTATGATGTGTGCAGAGGTGTATACGAAATAGTTATATTTTTGCTACGAAATACTATTAAATAAGATACAATTTTACACAAGTTATTTATTTATTTATAGAGTGGATATACATAAACCTTGCTACAACACTTATAGACAGTGTACCTAATCGTACAGTAGCGTAGTTTTTAGTAAGTCCGGTTCGTTCTGCAGGGAACTAGCCAAGTTTAACGCTATATTTTTAAAACTAAATTTGTAAATAAATATATATACAAGTAGTATTATTATTATAAAAAGAGGGTTTTACCGTTTAATAACCGGTTTGTCGATTTTAAAACTTAAGTCGCAATTAAAACCTAATGTAAAATAGTAAAAATAAATATAACTTAATTTAAAGCGTAAAGTAAATGACGATAATTAGAATGTGATAAATTAAAGTGCGATAAATAAAATGACGGTAAATAAAATTGCGATAATTAAAAAAAATGCGATAAATAAAAATGCAATAAATAAAATGACAGTAAATAAAAGTGCGATGAAATATGAAGTAAAGGAATTATGCTTATTTATACTTCCGTAATCATGATGTTTGACCTGTTGATTTTAATTTATTACCATGGGTTAATTGTCCTTTGTCCTGAATTATTCGATATGTCCATCTGGTTTTTATCCATAACAGTCCATCAGTCATAAATATAAAGTACGAGTGTCCTCATCAAATTATCCTTATATCCGAAGTCAAATATTTCAACTAATTGGGGACTTAAACTGTAACACGGTCTTAATGCTTTGTTTAATAATTACACCAAGATATCGACTGCGTGTAACCCAAGGTTTTAATACTTTGTTAACAATTACGCCAAGTGTCCTTGTACATAATTCACCCCTGTTTTAATGAGTCCATTGACTATTAATCCATTCCCGTGTCCGGTTAAATGAACGATTATTAGTACTTATAAATATCCCACCCATCGTGTCCGATAGAGTGTATATGGTTATTTATAGGTACGTCCAATTGTAAATCTTTATATTAAATTAACGAACTATCATTCAATTAAACAAATATAAAGACCATTAATAGCCCATAGTCCAATTTCCACAAGTGTCGGTCTTTTGTCCAAACCCCAATTATGTTACAAAGCCCAATTACCCCGTCTTTAATATTTAGCCCAACATCACGATTACTTCGATTTAAATAAGCATAATAATAACTTAGCTACGAGACATTAATTTAAAAAGGTTGAACATAACTTACAATGAGTATTAATAGCGTAGCGTTACACGGATAGAATTTCGACTTACACACTTACAACATTCGCTAACATAACCTTATTATTATTAATCTTAAATTAAAATTAAAATTATAAAATATATATATATATATATATATATATATATATATATATATATATATATATATATATATATATATATATATATATATATATATATATCGTGAGAGAGAGATTGAAAAAGGAGTAAGTAATCGATCAGAATGCGCGGCCTTTTATAGGCCCACGTTTCACTGTGGAGCTCCGCGAGTGCGGATGTTTTCTTCATAAAAGCTCCGCGAGTGCGGAGGTCTGGAATCCAGCTCATAGATCAAATTCAAAACGTGGGCTGCGTATAATTATAATATATAATAATATATATAATTAATTATATATTATATTATATTCTTTTGCATAGTTGACTTGTAATTTTTGATCCATTGCGTCGCGCGCTGAAAGTTGGTTCATGTCTCGGTTCCGGATTTTCGAACGCCTTTTCGTACAATTTAATATCTTGTACTTTGTGCTTCACGGCTTGTACTCTTGTAATTTTTAGATGTTTCTCATCAATAATTTAAACTACTTGGATTGTACTTTGTACTTTTTAGCTTTTTGGTCATTTGCGTCTTCAATTCGTCAAATCTGTCTTTTGTCTTCACCTTTTATTATTTAAACGAATATAACTTGTAAATAGAACAACTTCAACTAAAAGCTTGTCTTTCTTGAAGGATAATGCTATGAAATATATGTTCGTTTTTAGCATTATCAAATATTCCCACACTTAAGCGTTGCTTGTCCTCAAGCAATATAGTCTTGAAATAAAAATACTAGAATCACTTCTTTATTCTTCACACTTTGTACATCAGTGATTTCTATACGGCGATATGAACAATGGTAGTAACATTGTGGTTTACAGTCCCACATCACTTTGAAAATTTAGATCCTTTAGAAAATTGGATCTTTATGAAAACATTTGATCTTTTGAAAATTCAATCTAGCTTTTACCCTAGATAAGTTTTCTGGAATAACCCTTCACCGGTGTTTGCGAATTTGTTTTTGTGGGTTTTTGATTTGAAAATTTTAGCTCAAAATTTATGATTTTGTGTCACCCACTTGCTAACCTTGTATTGGGAAAGCAACACATCCAGTATACTTGCTCCGTATATTACCTTTCGGTAAACTACCGTCCGGTTGTAAAGGAAAGCGTTGAACAAGCAACTGTTAAGGAAATGTCCCGTGACATACTTTTGATTATGGTCTATATCGTGTCGGATGCAATTACTATCCTTGGTAGGAGCAATAGTAAAGATCACCCTATAGTTTTTCGGTCTGGCACAAGGTCCTGTCTTTGACCATGCTATGCAACCACTGTTCTTACGCTTGACACCCGATTTGGTTCAGGTGACCTAATGAATTCCAGGTGAATTCCTAGGATTTTACGTTCAATGGTAATGAACGCATTGAAAATGGGTTTTCAGAAAACAAATCGGTTTGTAATTTTGATCAAAATATTTTCTCGTTCAAGCTCGAGTTTAGATATCATTGAATTTCATGAGTTTGAATTCTCAATCTTTAAGTTCAATCTTAAGGATTGAGTAATATCAGTCTTAAAAGCTGATTTTTGATCTTTAAGGAGATTATCCTTTCTGGGGATCTGATTCATTAGTCTTATAAGCTAATTTGCACGGTGCCCCCCATTGTACGAGACAGATCCTCTCATGGTTAGGATAAGTCTGACCACTTGGCGACCCTGTTTGATGCTGAGGTCCGTGGATTTCCAGCTGATTTTCGAGAAAACTTTTCAAGGTTTTTCGTAGACTCTACAACTGGTCTGGACGACAACTTCCTGACCTAAATCAAGAAGCGTGTATCTTTTTCTCGGAAGATTTTACTTCCTTTTAAATTCCATTTATATTACAATAAACTGGGTAAAACTGATTAATATCGTCCAAAACAAAAGTATCTTTAATTATTTCCCACACTTGGCTTTTATTTTCCTTTCTTTGCCTTTTTATTTTTCTCTATTCCATTTTAAATGAATTCTAACATTTTGGGTTGTTTCTCAATTTATGTCCTTTACGAGGTAACAATAATTTCGGTGTTAACACCTAGTTTTATCGTTCATAAATATGTATAAACATGATTTTAAGTTCATTTAGTTGAAAATTTTGAAAATTTTTACTAGAACTGGGTAGTCAGTATATAAGACTAGGGTTGTTCTTTATTATCAAAGAGCACTAGATTCTAATACAACTACTGCGTTACTAGTATTTTTAATGGTAACCAAGTGTATAAGTCAAAAAATTTTAAAAATCCGAAAGAATTTAACCCCTTCCCACACTTAAAATCTTGCAATGCCCTCATTTGCAAGAAATCGGTACAATTTAAATTATTGAGGGTGATTAGCGTAGAAAAATGATTAAATTTAACCAAAGTTTCCAAACATATTGTTGTTTGTGTTGAATGATAAATGGTGCACATCATTTGTTCATTCCTGCAGTTGTTATTTCACATATATTTTGCATCTTATCGTTAAAATTAGTTGCTTTTGCTGAACTTAATGCCAGTCTTTAAAAATGCGTTGTTTTACCCTGTTTTGTACATGAGATAAACTACAAACATATATATACATATTTTTGAAGTTGGGTATATCACCCCACATTCAAAAATTATTAAAAATCTAATAATGAAAATTATAAAAACTATTATAGTATCAAAAGAAATATTAAAAGTATAAAATTACAAGTTACCAAATAAATAAAAATAGGCATAAAAGAAAATTAGGGTTGATGAGGATGGTGCCAGTAGGGATCCCATTCATAGCCATATGTACTGTAGAATGCTTGAGCTGGGTCATATGTAGAGTACGGTGGTCGGGTCTGTATAGTCCAGGGAGGAAATACGGGCATTGGAGTAGGAATATAGTTTGTATTTATGTGTGCACAATGACTTATGATTTGGTTTTGATGATACTGCCAATCTTGAAATGCTCGTTGTCTAGCCATTTCATACTCATGTTGAGCCATAAAAATTTGCATTTCTGTCATCTGATTCCCCCCTCCCGCATTACCTTGCTGCTGATCTCTTTCGACCTGTGGATGATGGCCATCATATGGTGCTGCAGCGTTATGTCGTTTCTTTAAAACCTTAGCACCATGATATACTTTCAAACCAATTGTATCACGGGGTTCTGGTGCTGTAATTATTAATCCCCCCTGACTTCTATAGACACTGAGATACTTAGCAATTAAAGTAACAAAGATACCACCTCCTATTATACCATTAGACCGTATACTCCTAACCATAGCCGATAAATAATAACCCACACAATAAGGTATACTCACAGCGCTCTGTGGGTCTCGAATACACATGAGATAAAATAAATCATTCTCATTTACTTTCTCTTTGTTCTTACCTCGCTGTGTAATCGAGTTTGCTAAGAACCTGTGGATTACTCTTAGCTTAGCTCTATCAATATCAGTATAAGAGTTATTCCCCCCACGAAATCGGTTATGCCTAGTCATTCTACTCCATATTCCATTCATATCAAAATTTTCATCAACCCTCCTACCATTAACTATTAACCTTTGATAATCAGTAGATGCTAGTTCCTCAGGCATATATATACACAAAGCTTGAGCCATATCTAGTAGAGACATATGGCGCATCATACCTCCTAATAAAAATCTAATAAAACTCCGATCGGTTAAGGTAGCTACCCGATCATTTATTTCAATACTACATAATAATTCCACACACCATTCTCTATATACACGCCTACGTATATTAAACAAACGTTCACAATCATTAAAAGTAAAATTACCATACCTTTGTGTAAGTAATTCTTTGATTGGATCGGCCAATCTCACTGTTTCTAACGGTTCCCAATCTATTACCCTGGGTACTTCAACAACATTAGATTGAAGGGTGTGCAAGTTCCTCTGATATTTTGGATAATCTATCCAATGTCGGTCAAACCTTAAATTAGGATATAAATCTGCCAATTCTATATTTGAATATGAAATGAATTGATGCGGTAGATTTTGTCTATATTGGTCGTTAATCTCCTGTTCTTCTGCATTCTCAGGAGGAGCATTGTGAGCCTGAGATGCGGATGAAGATTCACCCCTTTCAGTCTGCAAAACACATTAAACACAATTTTTGTGTGCATCCAAATATGCATTAGTGTTAGCAAAATCATAAATCAAAACAATCATAATGACATGTTTAATCCATTTTAAACTTTATATGCATTTTCACAATATTAACAATTCTACACTTTTACAAATAAACATATATGAAAATGTATACAATGTTCTTTAACTTTTATCTCAAATAACATGTCAAAATAATCATTAATAGTAATTAAACAAGTTCCAAATGGCATTTATATCAATTAAATTGAGTTCATGCATTTTTGACTCAAAAAGTCTACTTTAATACTTAAAAATCATGTTGAGGATCAAAGTTTTGATCATTTAGCAACCTAAACATGTTACACTACTTAATTTAGTATAAACTAACAACAAAATTCGACCATAACCCGTTTATATCAAAAAGCCCCAATTTTACTCAAGAACACAAACACTAGATTACTTAAAATTTGAAGTTTAAGGCTTCTAATCACGTTAAATAGCATCAATCTAGGTTATATAAGCATAATACACAAACAATTTAAACATAATTAAACTAGAAATCATCAAAATCAATTTAGGTACAAATTTTTTCAAGAACACTAAAAATCCGAATTAAAGAGTGTTTAGATGTAGAAATTACCGATCTCCTTGAGAAACTTCTTGGTAGGAACCTTCTCAACATGATTTTAGCAAAAAGTTTGATGTTTAACGGTGAAAAATCGCGATTTTTAGAGTGTTTTGTGTGTGTTTTTCGCAGAATTTTGTGTGTGTATTGTGTTGGGGACTGGTCTGTTCGACCAGTTAACCCCATCTGGATTTTGATACCTCTGCGAGTGCGGATGTAGGTCCCTATCAAGTTCCGCGATTGCGGTTTTTTTTAAACCTTTAACTAATAAAACATAAATTAATAAATTTTAAAAAAATTTGTTTCTTTTAAGAATGAGGGCGTTTCGGATCGTTGTCCTAGTCCTTCTCTCGACAAAATTTTAAAATTTGTCACTTTTTAAGCGTCGTTTTAAAAGCAAAGATTTTTGGGTTTTTTTAATGTTTTTGGCGTACTTTAATTCAATAAGATTAAAAATAATGATAATAAAATTTCTCGTCCCGCCCTCAGGTAAAGCAATTTCGGTTCAACGACCTAGTCTTCAACTCACGACGAATTTTAAATATCAAATTTTTAACTTAATGAAATAAAGTAAATTTTTGTTTTTAAATTCACACCAAACTTAAATTTAAAATGCATAAAATTAAAAATTCATATTAATATTATTAATATTTTTATACATTAATTTTACAAACTTTATATTGAAAATATTAATTTTTAAAATATTTAAAAACTTAAATATATTGATTTAAAAAGATTTACAATAATAATTTAATATTTATATATTAATTTTAAAAACAAGGAAAAAAATAAAATTAAAAATCTTTTTGGTCTTTTATCCCACTTTAATCAATCAAATATTATCAAAAATATACGCCCCTCTTTTGGGTAAAGTAATTTCGGTTCCATAACTTAGTTTTACTCCTGACGAATTTTTGAAATATTTTGGGTTGATTGATTAAAGATATTTATACCTTAAGAATAAACGGTAAATTTCGCAGTGATGTAATAAATTTTTGTATGATATCAATAATTTCGGTTTCGCATACCTAATTTTATTGAATATCAATTTAATACTTTATAGCGAATGATTCAGCGTTTATTATCAAAAGGTTAAAAACAATAAATAAAAACAAATAAAAACTGTACATACTTACCAGTGAGATAGAATTCTCAGAGACCTGCTTTAGCCGACTCATAGGAGAGTCGTGTGATTTGGTTTTCCATAGCTACATAAGCGTAACCTCGATTCTTCAATAACTTTTCTTCTAAACATATGAACGGTCCTTCTCTGCATAGAGTAACAAATTCGGTATTTGAATATGTTTGATTGTTCGAACATTTACCTTCATGTGACCATTTTCCGCATTTATGACATCTTTCAAGGTATCGTGCTCTTCTTTTTGTTGCAAATTTTGATTTTCCTTTACCAAAATGTGTCTTATGATGATCTTTCCTGAGTTCTTTCCTCACTTCGTCCATTTTTCCTCTTACGAATGATACCAGTTCACTCGGGAAGATGTTATTATTACGTTTAGTAATCATAGCGTGTAGTAGTAGACCATGGTTCAGATCAAAGGAATTCTTCATCTCGTAAAACCTAAAAGAAATAAAAATTCAGAATGGAGGGAGAAGACTAGTTCTTTAGGGTCTGCTAGGGAAAGACCATTAGGATTCCATTTTCGAGAACTACACGAAAACAAAAAATCTAACTCTAACAGAAATACATATTACCCTAAAAAGATTTGAATCTTCCCACACTTAGTTAGATGTGGTGTCAAAATTGTGATTAACTTCATCTTCAACTTCCATTGGATTATCTATGTAATGTTTAACTCTGTGACCATTAACCTTAAATTCAATCCCATTTGAATTTATTAATTCTACTGTTCCGTACGGGAAAACCCTTTTGACTATAAATGGTCCAGACCATCTTGATTTCAATCTTCTCGGAAATAACTTGAATCGTGAATTGAAAAGAAGGACTCTGTCTCCTTCCTTAAATTCTTTTGAACTTCTGATTCTTTTATCATGCCATTTCTTCGTTCTTTCCTTATAGATTAACAAATTTTCGTATGCTTCATGTCTCAATTCTTCTAATTCGTTTAGTTAACTTAAACGTAGACATCCGGCTTCATGTAAATCAAGATTACATGTCTTCAAAGCCCAAAATTCTTTGTGCTCAATTTCTACTGGAAGGTGACATGCTTTTTCGTAAATGAGTCTAAAAGGTGTGGTTCCAATTGGAGTTTTGTAGGCTGTTCTAAAATCCCAGAGTGCATCCTCCAATTTCATGGACCATTCCTTCGGATTTGATCCTACGGTTTTCTCTAGCATATGTTTTAAAGCTCGGTTGGTATTTTCAACTTGTCCACTTGTTTGTGGATGATAAGCGGTTGAGATTTTATGAGTTACTCCATATCTTTTGAGAACTTTCTCAAGTTGATTGTTACAAAAATGAGTACCCCGATCACTTATTAAAGCTTTCAGTGTTCCGAACCTAGCAAAAAGACGTGTTAAGAAGTTGACTACAAATCGTGCATCGTTAGTCGGGAGAGCTTGTGCTTCCGCCCATTTAGATACATAATCAATGGCAACGAGAATGTAGAGATTATTATGAGATTTTGGAAATGGACCCATAAAGTCAATACCCCAAACGTCAAATAATTCACATACTTGAATGACATTTTGTGGCATTTCATCACGTTGACTTATTTTTCCGGCCCTTTGACATGCATCACAGGATTTGCAAAGAAGGTGTGCGTCTTTGAAAATTGTAGGCCAATAGAACCCAGCATCGTAAACTTTTCTTGCTGTAAGTTGAGGCCCATAATGCCCTCCTGTTGGTCTTGTGCGACAATGGTTTAAGATTTGACTAGCTTCATCTTCGAATACGCATCGGCGTATTATTCCATCGGGATAACTTTTAAACAAATGTGGATCTTCCCAGAAATAGTGTTTTATATCACTAAAGAATTTGTTTCGTTTTTGGTACGACAACCCTTTTTCAAGGAATCCACATACTAAGTAGTTTGCATAGTCTGCAAACCATGGAATTTCATTATAATCGATCTTCAAAAGATATTCATCAGGAAAGTTATCTTGTATAGCCGATTCATTTAGAACTTATAATTCAGGATTTTCAAGACGAGAAAGATGATCAGTTGCGAGATTTTCTGCTCCCTTTTTGTCTCGGATTTCAATATCGAATTCTTGTAAGAGTAAGATCCAATGTATTAATCGTGGTTTGACATCTTATTTTGAAAATAGGTATCTAAGAGCAGAATGGTCAGTATAGACCACCGTTTTAGCTAAAACGAGATATGAACGAAATTTGTCAAAAGCAAAGACAATAGCAAGGAGTTCTTTTTCAGTAGTTGTGTAATTCGTTTGTGCTCCTTGTAACGTCTTACTAGCGTAATAAATAGGTTGAAATCGTTTTTCAATCCTTTGTCCTAAAACGGCTCCCATTACAAAATCACTTGCATCGCACATAAGTTCAAATGGTAGATTCCAATTTGGAGTTATCATGATCGACGCATTAGTGAGTTTTTCTTTAAGAATATTAAAAAATTTGATGCATTCATCTGAAAAGATGATTGAAGCATCCTTTTCTAGGAGTTTATTCATAGGAGTGGCAATTTTAGAAAAATCTTTTATGAAACATCGGTAAAAACCGGCATGCCCTAGAAAACTCCTAACTCCTCTAACATTGGTGGGATGTGAACGTTTAGCAATTACATCTACTTTAGCTCTATCCACTTCAATTCCTTCCTTTGAGATTTTATGACCGAGAACGATGCCTTCTTTAACCATGAAATGGCATTTCTCCCAATTAAGTACTAGATTTGATTGTTCGCATCTAATAAGCATTCGTTCAACATTAACTAGACATGTTTCAAAAGTATCACCGAAGACTGAAAAGTCATCCATGAAAACTTCCATGCATTCTTTTATCATGTCGTGAAAAATCACCATCATGCACCTTTGAAAGGTTGCAGGGGCGTTGCAAAGTCCAAATGGCATGCGTTTGTAAGCAAAAGTACCATAAGGGCACGTGAACGTGGTTTTCTCTTGGTCCTCGGGTGCTATTGGAATTTGAAAATATTCGGAAAAATCGTCAAGAAAACAATAGTAACTATTCCCAGCCAACCTTTCCAACATTTGATCAATGAAAGGTAAGGGAAAGTGATCTTTTCTGGTGGCGTCATTTAATTTTCTATAATCAATACAAACATGCCATCCTGTTACAGTCCTAGTAGGAATAAGCTCATTTTTTTCATTTGTGATGACAGTCATGCCACCCTTCTTAGGTACGCATTGAACTGGGCTTACCCATGGACTATCAGAGATTGGATAAATTAAACCTGCATCTAGCAGTTTAATAATTTTTTTCTTAACAACATCTTGCATATTAGAATTTAGTCTTCGTTGGCGTTGCACATATGTTTTATGACCTTCTTCCATAAGGATTTTATGTGTGCAATACGAAGGACTTATACCTTTAATGTCATGAATCTTCCATGCAATAGCTGGTTTATGAGCTTTTAGCATAGAAATGAGTCGAGATTTTTCATTTTCCGTAAGAGAAGACGATATTATTACAGGTAATTCAGATTCACCATGTAAATAAGCGTATTCCAAATGGGTTGGAAGTGGCTTTAATTCTAATGTCGGTGGTTCTTCTATCGATGATTTGTATCGATATCTGTCTTCCTCTTTTAGCATTTGAATTTCTTCTATTGTTGGTTCATATCCATTAGCCATAAGTGTGGCTAACATTTCAGCTTCATCAATTGGTTCAGTTCCTTCTCCTAAAGAACATTCTCCTGTTCCTTGTAATTCTGGAAATTCTTCTAACAATTCTGCATGTGAATCTATAGTTTGAATATAATAACATGTATCATCTGCAGATTGCGGTTGTTGCATGGCTCTATCAAAATAAAAGGTAACACTCTCGTCCTCTATACTTAGGGTCAGTTTCTTACCGAACACGTCTATTATTGCTTTAGCCGTGTTTAAGAATGGTCTTCCTAATATAAGAGGAACTCGAGAATCTTCTTCCATGTCCAGAATAACAAAATCTACCGGAAATACTAAAGTACCAACTTTAACTAGCATGTTCTCCATTATCCCTCTAGGATATTTTACTGATCGATCGGCTAGTTGTATGCTTATTCGTGTTGGTTTCAATTCTCCAAGGTCTAGTTTACGTATAGTGAATATGGCATTAAATTTATACTAGCACCTAAGTCTGCCAATGCTTCTATTGAACTAAGACTACCCAGAAAACATGGAATTGTGAAACTTCCTGGATCAGAGAGTTTTTCTGGTATCTTATTCAACAGCACTGCAGAACAATTAGCATTCATAGTAACAGCCAAGAATTCTTCCATTTTCTTTCTATTTGTGATTAGATCTTTCAATAATTTAGCATATCTTGGCATTCCTGAAATCACATCAATGAAAGAAAGATTTACATTTATTTATTTAAACATATCCAAAAATTTGGATTGCTCGGCTTCAAGTCTTTCTTTTCTCATTTTACTCGGGTAAGGAAGTGGTGGTTGATATGGTTTAACATAAGGTTTAGCCTTAACTGTGTTATCTTCATTAACCTTTTCAACTACCGGTTCTTTTTCCTTTTCTTGCTCAGACTGTGGTTCTTGTTTAGTAGGAATAGTGTCATCAGAAATTTCAGGTATTTCAGGTGGTTTAAGTGTAATACCACTTCTCGTGGTAATGGCTTTAGCTGTTTCATTCCGGGGGTTAGCATTTGTATCGCTAGGTATACTTTCCGATTTTCTTTCACCTATCAACCTTGCTAGGTTGCTTACTTCTTGTTCTAGATTTTGAATTGAAGCTTGTTGATTTCTAAATGCTTGAGCATTTTGTTCATTCGTTTGTTTCTGAGATGTGAAAAATTGAGTTTGAGATTCAACTAGCTTTGACATCATATCTTCTAAATTTAGCTTTTTATCATCGGTTTGTGGTGGTTTAATTGGAAAAATAGGTCTTTGCTGATTGTAAGTATTGTTGGATACTTGTTGATTGCTAGGACCTTGTTGATTGATGTATGGAACATTTCGGTTATAATTCTGATTTTGATTGTATATTGGTCTTGGCGGTTGATAATTATTCTGATAATTATTTCCAGGCCTTTGGTTCATGTATGAAACATTCTCTCTTTGTTCCATTGTTTGTTCAATACTGAGACAATCTTTTGTCAAATGTGGTCCTCCACACTGCTCACAACTAATTCGTATTGAGTGAATATCTTTAGTCATCTTTTCCATTCGTCTCTCGACAGCATCTATCTTTGCGGAAATGGAATCAAAGTCATGGCTAGAATCGGCTCTAGTCACTTTAGATGATCTAACTATATCTTTCTCTTGGTGCCACTCATGCGAGTGGGAAACAGTGTTATCAATAATTTTGTAAGCTTTAGTTACGGTTTTCTTCATAATAGAACCACCAGCTGCTATATCGATGTCTTTTCGTGTAGTGATGTCGCATCCTTGGTAGAATATTTGTACTATTTGATAAGTGTCTAAACCATGTTGCGGACATCCTCTCAACAACTTTCCAAATCTTGTCCACGCCTCATATAAAGTTTCATTTGGCTTTTGTGTGAACGTAACAATTTCTCCTTGAAGTCTTACGGCTTTAGATGCTGGAAAGAATTGTTTAAGAAAATTTTCAACTAAAACATCCCATGTATCAATCGCCCCTTCAGTTAACGATTCTAACCAATCTTTGGCTTCTCCCTTTAAAGTCCAGGGAAATAACATGAGATATATCTGTTCATCCTCAACTTCTCGAATTTTAAATAGAGTACAGATCCTATTAAAGGTACGAAGATG
This sequence comes from Rutidosis leptorrhynchoides, assembly GCF_046630445.1. Lineage (NCBI taxonomy): Eukaryota > Viridiplantae > Streptophyta > Magnoliopsida > Asterales > Asteraceae > Rutidosis > Rutidosis leptorrhynchoides. The sequence goes on along the minus strand of NC_092343.1, from coordinate 25,816,087 downwards.
TTCATTTGGATCTTCCTTCGGTGCATCACTAAATTGGCATTGATTAGTTACCATGTGTAGGATTTGTCCTTTGATTTCATAATCTGGTGCATTAATGTCTGGTTGAGTAATTGCATGACCTTGGCCAGTGCGTTTAGCTCTCATTCGGTCTTCCATACTTAGAGGTTCCAGATTTTCCATGGTTGAATTTGTTGAATCTGAATCACTAGAGGATTCTGATTTAATGGTTTCTTCCTCGATAATTTCTGGATGAGTGATTTGTGGTTCAGGAGGAATGATTAGTGGTTCAGGATCTCTGAATTGTCCCTGAATATCCTTCGGATTCTCAATTGTGAGGTCGGGTTCAAAAAATGGATTATCGGAAATTTGAATTGGAGTACTTGGTCGACTAGATGACGATTCTAAAGAAAAATCAACGGCGACAATATTGGCTAGATGTCTTGATCGAGTTACAGGTGGTGAACGTATGAAAGGTGGTGAACGTTTTGCTCGGTGCATTAACTGAATATCCTATTAGTTATAAAAGATACAAATTATATAAGTTATTAAATTAATAGACTTTTCTGATTTTGCTCACGTTTCGAATAGCTAATAGATGCAGCATGTAGCTAGGACCCTTTAAATCAGAAGCCCACAACTCGCCACTAACAAATCCAACTATTACTACGAACCAGAAAATTTTGGATGCCTATCAATTTAACCGCTTAAAATAATTTTTCGTTTTGAAATTTTAGAGAAGAAATAGAAAATTCTATGTCCTAAAAACTAGAGCGTCGAGAAATAAGAAAGAAAAATAGTGCGTCGAAAAACGTCGAAAAATAAAAGGTCGAAAAATTAAGCGTCGAAAAATAATAAAATGCAGCGTCGAAACTTAAAAGTCTAAAAACTAAATATTAAAAGTTGCGTCTAAAGGAATTAAAGCTTAAAAGGAATTCTATATCCAAAACGGCAATAACTTAAAAAGTACTAAAATCTTAAAACGGCGTCGCAAAATTCTTAAAGCATCTAAATCTTAGTCTAAAGAAAAAGCACTTAAGGGATTTTACGGCAAAGCCTAAAAATTTTAAAAATAAAAAAAATAACTACGGCAAAAACTATATCTTAAAACTAGTTACGAACGATAAAAATACAAATATTACGAATAAAAAGATACAAAATATAAAGATAAAACTTAAAGTTATAAAACTACAATTTTTATAAAAATATTATTTTTATATTACTTATTTTACAAAAGTATCAATTTTATATATAATAAAACTAATTGAAACTTAAAAATACAAAATAAAATAAACTAAAACTAATTAATAAAATACTTAACCCTAATTAGGTTAATAATAACAATAATAATTAATTAAAAACCCTAATTAGCATTAATTACGTACTAGGTTTTCTACCAGAGCAGGCTCCGCGAGTGCGGATGTCTACTGCCCAATATCTCCGCGAATGTGGAATTTAATTATATTGGGTTCGCTGGTTGGGCTTAAACAGTTCAGCCCAGTTCAGTTTTTAATTTAAAATTTATTTTGGGTTTCGAAAATAAACTGGCCCAGTTCAGTTTTTTTTTATATTTGATTTTTTTATGTTTTTAGTTTTTATAAAATATAACTTAAATAAGACTTATATTTTAACAATTACTTATTAGATTTTTATAATTCTAAAAAAAATAAACTTTTTTTAATTAAAACACCTAAAATAGATATACATAGATATATTTTTTTTATGTTTTTATATTTTTATTTTTAATATTTAAAACTTATATTTTTACAAAAATAGATTAAAACATAATAAAAATCTTTTTTTATAGTGTTTCGCTTCGGCGTTGAATTTTCCCCGGCAGCGGCGCCAAAAATACTTGATGTGTGCAGAGGTGTATACGAAATAGTTATATTTTTGCTACGAAATACTATTAAATACGATACAATTTTACACAAGTTATTTATTTATTTATAGAGTGGATATACCTAAACCTTGCTACAACACTTATAGGCAGTGTACCTAATCGTACAGTAGTGTAGTTTTTAGTAAGTCCGGTTCATTCCGCAGGGAACTAGCCAAGTTTAACGCTATATTTTTAAAACTAAATTTGTATATAAATATATATATACAAGTAGTATTATTATTATAAAAAGGGGGTTTTACCGTTTAATGACCGGTTTGTCGATTTTAAAACTTAAGTCACAATTAAAACCTAATGTAAAATATTAAAAATAAATATAACTTAATTTAAAGCGTAAAGTAAATGACGATAATTAGAATGTGATAAATTAAAGTGCGATAAATAAAATGACGGTAAATAAAATTGCGATAATTAAAAAAAATGCGATAAATAAAAATGCAATAAATAAAATGACAGTAAATAAAAGTGCGATGAAATATGAAATAAAGGAATTATGCTTATTTAAACTTCCGTAATCATGATATTTGACATGTTGATTTTAATTTATTACCATGGGTTAATTGTCCTTTGTCCTGAATTATTCGATATGTCCATCTGGTTTTTGTCCATAACAGTCCATCAGTCATAAATATAAAGTGCGAGTGTCCTCGTCAAATTATCCTTATATCCGAAGTCAAATATTCTAACTAATTGGGGACTTAAACTGTAACACGGTCTTAATACTTTGTTTAATAATTACACCAAGATATCGGCTGCGTGTAACCCAAGGTTTTAATACTTTGTTAACAATTACGCCAAGTGTCCTTGTACATAATTCACCCCTGTTTTAATGAGTCCATTGACTATTAATCCATTCCCGTGTCCGGTTAAATGAATGATTATTAGTACTTATAAATATCCCGCCCATCGTGTCCGATAGAGTGTATATGGTTATTTATAGGTACGTCCAATTGTAAATCTTTATATTAAATTAACGAACTATCATTCAATTAAACAAATATAAAGCCCATTAATAGCACATAGTCCAATTTCCACAAGTGTCAGTCTTTTGTCCAAACCCCAATTATGTTACAAAGCCAGCCCAACATCATGATTACTTCGATTTAAATAAGCATAATAATAACTTAGCTACGAGACATTAATTTAAAAAGGTTGAACATAACTTACAATGAGTATTAATAGCGTAGCGTTACACGGACAGAATTTCAACTTACAAGCTTACAACATTCGCTAACATAACCTTATTATTATTAATCTTAAATTAAAATTAAAATTAAAATTATATATATATATATATATATATATATATATATATATATATATATATATATATATATATATATATATATATATATATATATATATATATATATATATATATATCGTGAGAGAGAGATTGAAAAGGGAGTAAGTAATCGATCAGAATGCGCGGCCTTTTATAGGCCCACGTTTCACTGTGGAGCTCCGCGAGTGCGGATGTTTTCTTCATAAAAGCTCCGCGAGTGCGGAGGTCTGGAATCCAGCTCATAGATCAAATTCAAAACGTGGGCTGCGTATAATTATAATATATAATAATATACTCCCTCCATCCCATATTTATTGTCACCAGACAAAAAACACACAGTTTAAGAAAATCCCACTAACTTCATTTCTCCACCAATGAAACATCTTCTCTCTCCAGATCCACCAATGAAATATCTTCTTTCCTTTCCATTTATGGAAGTGGACAATTAATTTGGGACATCCCAAAATGGAATAGTGGACAATAATATAGGGACGGAGGGAGTATATAATTAATTATATATTATATTATATTCTTGTGCATAGTTGACTTGTAATTTTTGGTCCATTGCGTTGCGCGTTGAAAGTTGGTTCATGTTTCGGTTCCGGATTTTTGAACGCCTTTTCGTACAATTTAATATCTTGTACTTTGTGTTTCACGGCTTGTACTATTGTAATTTTTAGACGTTTCTCATCAATAATTTGAACCACTTGGATTGTACTTTGTACTTTTTAGCTTTTTGGTCATTTGCGTCTTCAATTCGTCGAATCTGTCTTTTGTCTTCACCTTTTATTATTTAAACGAATATAACTTGTAAATAGAACAACTGCAACTAAAAGCTTGTCTTTCTTGAAGGATAATGCTATGAAATATATGTTCATTTTTAGCATTATCATATTATTACACTTCAGTTATACGACCAAGTGACATACTTCTCACTGCTCAAAGAGAACTCCGAGAGTTCAGAGATAAGTAGGTCTGTGTAATTGGCTCATCCAACCAGATCTACATCAATCCAAGCATAGTCTTAACATAAGCATAATTACCTTTCCCTAACCCAATACTGATGTCTTGGTCAACATTTCCCTGATCTGCATACTTCGGATATCCTTCCACTTTATTTACTTTTCTGCATTTAGGACCTTTAGCTAAAATCAACTACTATCTTTTATCCAGGTAATTTAACTAAAAGACAATTATCCACTTGATCTTCAATTCATTAATCAGCATAAAATTCAACACTAGGTTAACTTACACCTTCTACACCTTAGAAAGTAAAAGTAAATTTAGGCCTCGCAAAATATAAATAAACGAAGACGCTGTGTGCTACCGAATCGGACATCGTGCGACCTAACGACACCGCACAAAACAAAACCGTCCGTTAAGAAGGAATCAGTCTGGTTGACTGAAAATCCTAACTTTCATATAAATAAATTTATCAGTCTGGTTGACTCTTTTAAGAAGGAATCAAACGAGAAAAACATTTTAAAACTTCATCTTTTTCAATATTCACTTTCTGCACACGCTTCAGCATGGTTTGACGCACTTAACCCGAATTCAATCCGTACATGGGAGGATTTAGCCACTAAATTTCAAAACAAATTTTATCCACCCTCCCTGCAAACCTGTTTAAGAAATGACATCACAAACTTTTCTCAAAAAGAAAATGAGTCATTGTGTCTAGCATGGAATAGAGTAAAGATGATGCTTAAAAGATGTCTGAATCATTCGTTAAGTCGGGCAGATATAATCTGTACGCTTTACAATGGTTTGACCAAGGGTGATAAGTCTCTATTAGACATGGCCTCGCAAGGCAATTTTATGTCCCGAACAGCAGATGAAGCATGGAATCTCTTGGACGCAATAGCTGAACAGCAGGAAGATTGGAACAATGAAGCTGCTGAGAAGGATGACGTCTTCGCTCATACGCTAAAAATGTTGGAAACCAGGTTACAAGATCTCACCCTCACTCTTCAAAGTTTACAAATTCCTAAAAACTCTGATGCTACTAGAACAAATCTAAGGTATCCTTACCCTAGATGGGCATACAAACAGCAAAATAGCTCGGATCATAATATAATATTCCCATTGCAAAAACCTACTCTCCACTCTAAGGAAATTTTAGCTGAATTTATGAAAAAGGAATAAATAATAAACCTTCTAGTCATAGAATGCCAGAACAAGTTCGACACTTTAATAAAGACTTTTGAAGAATTAATCACTAATTTTCAGCTTACGCTTAAACGATTGACCACTAAAATTGATATAGAGTGTAGTGAGTTTGATGCCCTAGTAATTACTAGAGGAGGGAAAGAAACAACTATTAATATACCCATACAAGATTTTTCCGATAAGGAACCTGTGCCAATTGACCCAGTCGTCAATCCACCGGAACCTATCTCTCCTAAGGCCTCAAAAATTATTCCGCGCGCCCGCATACCTTTCCCAGGTAGTCTTAGGAAGGAAAAACAAGAAGCACAATTTGATAAGTATTGGGATATTATTAATAATCTGCATTTGAATATACGTCTAGTAGATGCTTTAGTAGAAATGCCGAACTGCGCCTAATTTTTCAAAGAACTGCTTTCAAACAAAGAGAGATTAAGAGAGATAGTTAGCTTGCCCTTAAGTGAAGAATGCTCGTTAGTGTTACAGCATGGAATTCCCCCTAAGTTAGGAGATACAGGAAGATTTACGGTACCTTGCTACCTGCAAGATGTCCAAATTAGCAATGCGTTAGCAGACTTAGGAGCCAGTGTAAACCTAATGCCCCATTCATTATTCAAGAAGCTAGGATTAAACGACTTAAAGCCAACCAGGATGACTATCCAAATCGTGGACAGATCAGTTAAGATTCCTCGAGGAATCGCTGAAGATGTCCTAGTTAGAGTGGATAAGTTCGCGTTTCCCGTTGATTTTGTCATTATGGATATTGAGGAAGACACGAAGGTCCCACTCACTCTTGGCAGACCATTCATAAATACTGCCAAGGCCGTAATTGACATTCACGAGAAATCTCTAAAGTTAAGGGTTGGAAGAGAAGAAATCACATTCAATGTTGATCGCCTCATGAACCATCCTAAGGAAGAAGATGCGAATCTCTCTGATTCTTTTCAAGAATTTGTCAACGAATACCAGGAAGAGACTATGGCTATATGTAGTCAAGATCAAATTTCTAAGTGTGACGACCCGAAAATTTCTGACCAAATTTAAACTTAATCTTTATATGATTTTGACACGATAAGAAAAGTCTGTTAGGTTGAATCTCAAAAACTTTGAACTGTTTTCATTTATACAATTATCCTTCGACTGTTCTCGACGATTCACAAACAACTATTTGTAAATAGATACATATATATTTAAAAATATAAATATATATATATATATATATATATATATATATTAATTCGAATTATAATTTAAAATATTATATTATTTAGTTATTAGGACTAATTTTGTGAAATAAAATAATATAAGATATAATAAAGTTTATTAATAAAATGAATCTATATATATGTATATATAGTATATTAAATGTAATTATTTAATGATTGTGATACTCGTTTGACGTTCAATTGTGATTAAACAAACTTAAATACAAAATATCCTCCTTAAAAACTGTCGGTAACATATAGCCAAATGATATTCACGAAAGAAGCAATACAAAGTGGCAACTAGATATTTTGTTCCCACGATTGTGAATTAGGAATATATATGTTCATATTTATCTTGGTCCAACATGAAACCACTACCTCATTTCTTACTAAATTCTATATGATTAATAAATGTTCACGGATGTAATAATATATTGATACATATGTCTACTAATCCCCTTTCTATTACCTATCTCTATCTATCTTAATTCTAAATTCATTCACTCAACCTACTTTCTTGTTGTTTCTTTTCGAGCACCACTTACACCCACCTAATTTCAATTGTTTTTCCTCCGTAATTTAAGGTAGGATTATGATAGTTACTGTTGTTGTTTCACTTTCCAACAAAACATATTACATATAGATATATAATATGCATATACATATAACAATCTACATAAACTCAAAACATAAACCACCACTCTCGCTATATCTCTCTATATCTCACTCTATACATCGTGAACCACCCGAATACCACATCTTATTCTCTGTTCTTAATCCACAAACCAACACCCATCTTTATAAACCAAACCACTACTACTCGTTTAGTATTTTAATCGAACAAAGCCATAATCAAGACCTTATATTGTGTTATTATTATTCGTGAAATCAAGAAAATCACCACCTTCTATAAGTCACCACCACAACGTAATCAGAAAATTGAAGGCATGCTTCATGTATCATGTTTTATAATCGATCACCGTTATACCACCATAACAACCATCGTGAGTTACATCATCACCACCTTTGATCACCATTAATCCATCACCTTCTTGTTCAACCTACCATCACCACCGAGATAAACACATGAAACCGTTTATGCTTCTATTATTTTCGCTCGTTTCCGTTTAACAACAAACAACCCACACCTCGATCATCAAGAAACCACCACTAAACCACTGCAGGATATTACACTTTCGTTTCTGTTTTTCCTGTCCAACAAACTGTCATCAACCAACCATCTTCATCCCTAATACCACGACCTCATTTACCGAAAGGTAGTATATAAATATCAAATAAATAAAGAGGCAAGTCAGTGGTCGCTCAACTTAAACTAATCACAACAGATTCTCTGATTGACGTTCGTAAACTCACACCAGATTCATCAATGGCTAATGAAGTGTATATCGTGTATGTATATGAAAATGTTCAGTTTAAGATAAACCCACTTGGAATATTAATTGATATATTGATATAGTGGGATACAAGAAAAAGGTTAGTCAAGTGAATACAATTCATATATCATGGCCGACAAACTGGTACACAAACGATGGGTTATATTTTTTTTACTTAATAATGATTAAGTTAAAAGATAAAGGTGATTGGTGACTAGATAAATTTTTTTTTGTTGGCCTGCTAGTCGATTCCTATAAAACCCATGATATCCCATAATATGGTAACCGGGCCACTTATTTGATAAATGGATTTATTAAACGTTGGGCCAATAAATTTTCGAATGGATGCTGATTGGGTCGAGTTGTTATGGGCCGATTACTTGTATAAATTTCGCATGGACTCTTGATGTAGAACGGGCCAATACTCGCAAACCCACACTTCCTTCTTCCTTTGATTTTTGTATGATGACACAAGTGTGTTTGAAGGGATAAACGAAAATAATTATGGTGATTAATGATGTAGATAATCATGATGAGATATTAATACCGTATGATGTTATGAAGAATGAGACTATGTATGATTCGATGATGATGAGATGTTTAGTGATAACCGAATGATGATGATTATGTGGTGTTAGCATGATGATGTAGTGAGAATGAGATAGTACAGTGACGAAGATATTATGATGTCATTGATGATGCGACTAAGGTTATGATTCACGAATAGGATCGATGTTTAGAATGATAGTTTAGTTATGATGATGAATGATGATTTATTGTTAAGATGATGATGATAACAAAAATCATGGTGATTAGATGATAATGATGGTGATATAATAAAATGATAACGATGATATATTAAATGATGAGGTTATGATGTATATTATGATGATGAAATTGTAAATGGGTCTTGTTTTTAAGAAGAAATGGAAGTGTAGCGTAATGGTTTAGGTCGTTATCGGGTTAGCGGGACGTCGCGGGTTCAAACCCGGACTTGGAAAATAATTTTAAGGACTACTTCTAAGAGGTAGTATTACTATTACCATTATTATTATCATTGTTATCATTATTATTATTATTACTTTTATTACTATTATTATTGATATTATTATTATCACATCATTATTATTATTATTAAAGATAAGTATTAGTATTATTATCACTATTAAAATTATCATTTTTAAAAAACTAACATTAGTATCATTATTAGAATTATCATTATTTTTATCATTATTATCTTTATTATTATTTTTATGAAAATGATTATAAATATTAACCTTGTGAATATTATAATTATTATTATAATTACTATTATTAATATTATTATAATTTTTGACATTAATATTACTATTAACATTATTATCATTACTATCATTTTTATTATTACTAGTAACCTTATTATTATTATTATAAGAACTATATAAATATTTTTACAAAAGTACTATTATTACTATTATTATTATTTAAACAAACAAATGATATTTATATATTACAAGAATACTAATATTACATAATAATATATTTTAATATATTAACCAATATATTATTATTTAAATTAATATAAAATTAATTAAATTATATATCTATATATATACAATATAACATATATCTATATATATAACATTTGAAATAACAAAAATATTATTAAAATAAATAAGTAATATATTATATAATTAAGATATATATAAAAACTTGTTAATTGTCATTATGTGTTTTAATATATATAAAAATGATATAGGTTCGTGAATCCGAGGTCAACCCTACACTTGTTAAATGACGTCATATGTATTTTTACTACAAAATACAGTATGGTGAGTTTCATTACTCCCTTTTTATATATATTTTTGGCCTGAGAATACATGCGCTGTTTTATAAATGTTTTACGAAATAGGCACAAGTACTAAAACTAATTCTATGTGGGTTTAAACCAGAAATATACCCTTAGCTTGGTAACATTAAACTACTTGTCTATGTACGGTAGGCGAGAATCCTAAAGATAGATCTATTGGGCTTGACAAACCCCATCCTGACTATGGGATGCTTTAGTACTTCGAGGTTATTTTAAACACACCTGATTTGGTGTACTTCAGAGGGTAAAACATGAACGTTAAGGCTTGTTACCGGGTGCCTATAGCTCATAGAATACTTTTATACACTTGCGAGTGTACATATATTTATAAACGGAAATTCTGTGGTCTATTAATATATTAAACTGATTGTTATGATAAACCTATGAACTCACCAACCTTTTGGTTGACACTTTAAAGCATGTTTATTCTTAGGTATGAAAGAAATCTTTCGCTGTGCATTTGCTCATATTACATGGAGTCGTTCATGGCATATAGAGGTCAGAACCTCGCAATGGGACCAACTGTTGAAGACTTCATCCAGATGGATTAGGACGGGGCATTTTAGTTGGTATCAGAGCGGTGGTCTTAGCGAACCAGGTCTTGCATTAGTGTGTCTAACTGATAGTTGTTTAGATGCATTAGTGGGTCTGGACTTCGACCGTGTCTGCATGTCAAAAGTTTTGCTTATCATTTCGTGTCGAAAATTACCTGCTTATCATCCTTAAAGTCTAGACACATCTTACTGCATTGACTGCATGAATAGTGTATCGACAAAAATTCATATCTTAGCGTATCTGTTACTGTATACTTTTCCTGACAGTTTCCGTAGATTCCTCCGTAACTTATGGGATTTTAGTATTATATATGCATATGTAAATTATGTATTACAGGGTACTAATCTACATCCTATAATCTATTTCTTATCGAAAATCCTTCATCTGATCGTACGAGATGAATCCCTCAACCAGTTCGAGTCCCTTAGATTTCAATAGCTATTCCGATAGTTATTCCGACAGCTATTCCGACATGGATATTCACCTAAGCTCCGAAAGCGGTGTTACCAGAATGAATCAATCAATCAGTCATCCCCAATTCATCTGATAGGTTCGTAAACGACTTAACCGATGAAGACGCGAAGAAGGTGATCCCTTCCACCAACCGAATTCACCTCTTGGTGAAGAACCCGAAGCACTTACCGGCGAACCTATCCGAAACACCATTTTCAGCCTCATTTCCAGAATAGCTCGACACGATTATATTCTATCCATAATTCTAAACTTTATTCATCCGCTCGTGCCGACCGACAATCATCCCAGAGTAATACAAGAAGTCAACGAACTTCGCGCTCGAGTAATCAATTTGGAGAATATGGTGCAAAACATACTAGCTTCAGCAACATCACCAGCATCAACAGTACCACCAACAACATAAATTTCAACATCACTTGCCCCAATATCTCATTCTGTACCTCAAATATAATCATCGTACTACGTATCATTCTATCTATTTTATTTTCGTTCGACATGGCGATTATGTAATCTCTAATGTTTTAGAGATTATATATTCCTCTTCTAATGGTAAATCAAATGATTTTAATATCATATTGACTCATTAAATCCATGATTACATCTAAAGGAAATATATATGTATATATGTTTTCATAAAGATTGTAATTAAAAATTCTTTCGTATAAAACTGTTAATGATGAAAATATTTTAACGGGTAGGTAATACTCAAGGAATATTTAGATTTCACATTAATAAGTTACATTGTACATTCTTCGAATCTGATTCAACATTCATTTACTATCCTACTTACATCCACAAGATATACGAATCCGTTCACCACAGAATAACCATTTTCATTCAATTTCATATTTGAATTTTGATCTATCAGAATCCAACAAGTGGCATAATGAAGAAAACATTGGACAAAAATAAAAATTTGTTAGAAACAAACAAATTAACCATGAAAAAAAAATTTGTTAAGAATCCACGCTAACAAAATCCTAGCTAACTGTTCCTAGCTAACTGATTACATTTTATTTATCGCAGTTTATTTATCGCAATTTAATTATCGCAATTTTAATTATCGTCATTTAATTTCTGTATTTATTTTACGCACTTTAAATATCGGGACACGTATACAAGGTTTTGACATATCATATCGACGCATATATATATATATATATATATATATATATATATATATATATATATATATATATATATATATATTATTTGGAATAACCATAGACACTCTATATGCAGTAATGAACGAGTTCTCTATACAGGGTTGAGGTTGATTCTATAATAATATATATACTTTGAGTTGTGATCGAGTCTGAGACATGTATACGGGTCACGATACGTATTATTTAATTCGAATATTATATATTAAACTGTATATGAATTATTGAATTGCTAACCGTGGACTATCAACTGAGGACTACCAACATTGGACAATTAAAAATGAATTAAAATATTAATTATAACATATGAAACTAAACAATTCTTCAAGTTTGCCACTTGATTTCATCTTAAACCTCGTTTGTACCTTGACGATTACAATCTGCGTTCAAACCTTTCATGATTCTTGAAAACACCTCGATTGAGAAAATGAACCAACCGCATTTCATCTATGGAAGAAAAGATTTATGCATATAGTTATGCACCTGAAAAACTCTCGGAAACTGAGTAAACGTTTAATGCGTAACTGTGCTAATTCCTTTAGCGTTACTAATACCGAAAATAACTTTGCAATCTCTTTCCAAATTAGCCAATTTTGTCACAGCTCCAGGAAGTCAACTTTGACTTTTCGTTCGAAACAACCTTATTATAACTTTGATATATATGCGTGCTCTTTATTGTTACCGGGGAACCTTTTATATTCTACCATATTACCATCAGCGTTTAATCATCTAAAACACAATTCTTTTGAAATCACCTCGGATTGATAACTGACAATTCAGATATGGCTGCATTAAATGCAGTCGAAATAGTAAAATTGTAGACGGCCTAAATGGCCAAGAGTTTGATGATAAAGTATGGAGTGTTGGAAACGCTCGATAGAAAATTTGGTACTGAAAAATGGATTGAGCTAACCATGAAGGAGACCAAGAACAAATACAAGGACCAAACCCTATATTCAAAGAATCCAGGTAATTCTAGATTCGATGAAATCTTTAGAGAATATCCTGCTCCGAAGCCATGTTAAAATCTTGCGGAAAATTTTTTCTTATCAACTTTTGAACTTAAAAATTCCAAAATATCATCATAAATATCTTCGATATTTCTGAGGATATTTTCATAAATATTCTTGTCCGAAATTATCTACCTCTTCGTGTTTTCTATATTCCATTATATTGAAAATTTCTCTAAAATCTAAGTATAAATTATGAATGAATGGTGGAAAAGTGTTGGGGATTGAAGCATGAGTTAGTATAATATAATGACGCTTGGCCAACGTGATTATATTACAGTAAGTCATGCTGAGTTTCTAATGAAACGTGATGATGGTTCACAGTAGATCATACCATCATCATGTGCCATGTTACATAACTCTTTCATTCTACTTAACCTGGAAACATATCAAGAAAATATATTCTTGATAGTTCCATCCTCAGGGATTCTGGCAATCTGACAAATCAAATCGTGCTAATACATTCCTTGCTACTTAGAATACTACAATCATTCGAAACTCCATACTTACGAATTCTGAACCATTACTCGCTTTACTAAAAGTCGAGAAGAGAAAATAAAAGTTGAATTGAGGATGAACGAATAGAAGGGGTAAGCTGTGAAAATAAGTAAACGAGGGGGGTGAATATATAGTGAAATATTAGACAGAGCAATCGAAAACAGATTATCACATTTAACCAAAGAGGATCCTAGTTTTCTTAATTACCGAAGAATCAAATCTTATCACGAAGATTTTCTCCAAATTCCTTGAACTCTGGAAATCAACCATATCTATGTCAAAGGATATGACGAAATATTATTTATTCAGTTCGCTCTTTTGCGATAGCTTCATTCGTACTCTTCGAATAAATGAATTATTTTATCCATATTACTCAATAGTAATAAAACCCTATTTATCAGCTTATATGAGTCATGAAAACATACTTATTGTCATCCATGACCATCCCACTCAAATTTCGGGACGGAATTTCTTTAACGGGTAGGTACTGTGACGACCCGAAAATTTCCGACCAAATTTAAACTTAATCTTTATATGATTTTGACACGATAAGAAAAGTCTGTTAGGTTGAGTCTCAAAAACTTTGAACTGTTTTCATTTATACAATTATCCTTCGACTGTTCTCGACGACTCACAAACTACTATTTGTAAATAGATACATATATATTTAAAAATATAAATATATATATATATATATATTAATTCGAATTATAATTTGAAATATTATATTATTTAGTTATTAGAACTAATTTTGTGAAATAAAATAATATAAGATATAATAAAGTTTATTAATAAAATGAATCTATATATATATGTATATATAGTATATTAAATGTAATTATTTAATGATTGTGATACTCGTTTGACGTTCAATTGTGATTAAACAAACTTAAATACAAAATATCCTCCGTAAAAACTGTCGGTAACATATAGCCAAATGATATTCACAAAAGAAGCAATACAAAGTGGCAACTAGATACTTTGTTCCCACGATTGTGAATTAGGAATATATATGTTCATATTTATCTTGGTCCAACATGAAACCACTACCTCATTTCTTACTAAATTCTATATGATTAATAAATGTTCACGGATGTAATAATATATTGATACATATGTCTACTAATCCCCTTTCTATTACCTATCTCTATCTATCTTAATTCTAAATTCATTCACTCAACCTACTTTCTTGTTGTTTCTTTTCGAGCACCACTTACACCCACCTAATTTCAATTGTTTTCCTCCGTAATTTAAGGTAGGATTATGATAGTTACTGTTGTTGTTTCAGTCTCCAACAAAACATATTACATATAGATATATAATATGCATATACATATAACAATCTACATAAACTCAAAACACAAACCACCACTCTCACTATATCTCTCTATATCTCACTCTATACATCTTGAACCACCCGAATACCACTTCTTATTCTTTGTTCTTAATCCACAAACCAACACCCATCTTTATAAACCAAACCACTACTACTCGTTTAGTATTTTGATCGAACAAAGCCATAACCGAGACCTTATATTATGTTATTATTATTCGTGAAATCAAGAAAATCACCACCTTCTACAAGTCACCACTACAACGTAACCAGAAAACTAAAGGCATGCTTCATGTATCATGTTTTATAATCGATCACTGTTATACCACCATAACAACCATCGTGAGTTACATCATCACCACCTTTGATCACCATTAATCCATCACCTTCTTGTTCAACCTACCATCACCACCGAGATAAACACATGAAACCGTTTATGCTTCTATTATTTTCGCTCGTTTCCGTTTAACAACAAACAACCCACACCTCGATCATCAAGAAACCACCACTAAACCACTGCCGGCTATTACACTTTCGTTTCTATTTTTCCTGTCCAACAAACTGTCATCAACCAACCACCTTCATCCCCAATACCACGACCTCGTTTACCGAAAGGTAGTATATAAATATCAAATAAATAAAGAGGCAAGTCAGTGGTCGCTCAACTTAAACTAATCACAACAGATTCTCTGATTGACGTTCGTAAACTCACACCAGATTCATCAATGGCTAATGAAGTGTATATTGTGTATGTATATGAAAATGTTCAGTTTAAGATAAACCCACTTGGAATATTAATTGATATATTGATATAGTGGGATACAAGAAAAAGGTTAGTCAAGTGAATACAATTCATATATCATGGCCGACAAACTGGTACACAAATGATGGGTTATATTTTTTTTACTTAATAATGATTAAGTTAAAAGATAAAGGTGATTGGTGACTAGATAAATTTTTTTTTTGTTGGCCTGCTAGTCGATTCCTATAAAACCCATGATATCCCATAATATGGTAACCGGGCCACTTATTTGATAAATGGATTTATTAAACGTTGGGCCAATAAATTTTCGAATGGATGCTGATTGGGTCGAGTTGTTATGGGCAGATTACTTGTATAAATTTCGCATGGACTCTTGATGTAGAACGGGCCAATACTCGCAAACCCACACTTCCTTCTTCCTTTGATTTTTGTATGATGACACAAGTGTGTTTGAAGGGATAAACGAAAATAATTATGGTGATTAATGATGTAGATAATCATGATGAGATATTAATACCGTATGATGTTATGAAGAATGAGACTATGTATGATTCGATGATTATGAGATGTTTAGTGATAACCGAATGATGATGATTATGTGGTGTTAGCAAGATGATGTAGTGAAAATGAGATAGTACAGTGACGAAGATATTATGATGTCATTGATGATGCGAGTAAGGTTATGATTCACGAATAGGATCGATGTTTAGAATGATAGTTTAGTTATGATGATGAATGATGATTTATTGTTAAGATGATGATGATAACAAAAATCATGGTGATTAGATGATAATGATGGTGATATAATAAAATGATAACGATGATATATTAAATGATGAGGTTATGATGTATATTATGATGATGAAATTGTAAATGGGTCTTGTTTTTAAGAAGAAATGGAAGTGTAGCGTAATGGTTTAGGTCGTTATCGGGTTAGCGGGACGTCGCGGGTTCAAACCCGGACTTGGAAAATAATTTTAAGGACTACTTCTAAGAGGTAGTATTACTATTACCATTATTATTATCATTGTTATCATTATTATTATTACTTTTATTACTATTATTATTGATATTATTATTATCACATCATTATTATTATTATTAAAGATAAGTATTAGTATTATTATCACTATTAAAATTATCATTTTTAAAAAACTAACATTAGTATCATTATTAGAATTATCATTATTTTTATCATTATTATCTTTATTATTATTTTTATGAAAATGATTATAAATATTAACCTTGTGAATATTATAATTATTATTATAATTACTATTATTAATATTATTATAATTTTTGACATTAATATTACTATTAACATTATTATCATTACTATCATTTTTATTATTACTAGTAACCTTATTATTATTATTATTATTATTATTATTATTATTATTATTATTATTATTATTATTATTATTATTATTATTATTATTATTATTATAAAAACTATATAAATATTTTTACAAAATTACTATTATTATTATTTAAACAAACAAATGATATTTATATATTACTAGAATACTAATATTACATAATAATATGTTTTAATATATTAACCAATATATTATTATTTAAATTAATATAAAATTAATTAAATTATATATCTATATATATACAATATAACATATATCTATATATATAACATTTGAAATAACAAAAATATTATTAAAATAAATAAGTAATATATTATATAATTAAGATATATATAAAAACTTGTTAATTGTCATTATGTGTTTTAATATATATAAAAATGATATAGGTTCGTGAATCCGAGGTCAACCCTACACTTGTTAAATGACGTCATATGTATTTTTACTACAAAATACAGTATGGTGAGTTTCATTACTCCCTTTTTATATATATTTTTGGGCTGAGAATACATGCGCTGTTTTATAAATGTTTTACGAAATAGGCACAAGTACTAAAACTAATTCTATGTGGGTTTAAACCAGAAATATACCCTTAGCTTGGTAACATTAAACTACTTGTCTATGTACGGTAGGCGAGAATCCTAAAGATAGATCTATTAGGCCTGACAAACCCCATCCTGACTATGGGATGCTTTAGTACTTCGAGGTTATTTTAAACACACCTGATTTGGTGTACTTCAGAGGGTAAAACATGAACGTTAAGGCTTGTTACCGGGTGCCTATAGCTCATAGAATACTTTTATACATTTGCGAGTGTACATATATTTATAAACGGAAATCTTGTGGTCTATTAATATATTAAACTGATTGTTATGATAAACCTATGAACTCACCAACCTTTTGGTTGACACTTTAAAGCATGTTTATTCTTAGGTATGAAAGAAATCTTCCGCTGTGCATTTGCTCATATTACATAGAGTCGTTCATGGCATATAGAGGTCAGAACCTCGCAATGGGACCAACTGTTGAAGACTTCGTCTAGATGGATTAGGACGGGGCATTTCACTATGGATCTGTTCTTTACACCTCCTGAAGAAAATCTCGACAAACATTCCACCATAGACCTTAGTCAACACATATCTCCCCTCTCTGAAAGTAGCTTTCTTGGCAACACTATTCAAATAGCACCAGTAGGACAAGGCATTCCTCTACCTCTATTAAGGAGAAGACCGAATGAAGAAACAGATTTCATTCCGGTATATCAGGAACCCTAGTCAAGGGAAGACTGTGAGGAGTTTCCCGATCCTACCTTTGAGACTAAAGAAGACGTTTCTGAAGAGGAAGCATTAAGAAGGACAATTTCCAGAAATGAAGAACAGATAGCATCAGTGACCGCTACTGAAGAATCAGAATTCCAGGAGAAGTACGACTCGTTAGAACGAAAGGAGATAGCTAGAATGAAGCCATCCATCGAGGAGCCTCCGGAATTGGAATTGAAGAAGTTACCCGATAATTTGGAGTATGCATTCTTAGAAGAAGAATCGCAACTCCCTGTGATCATATCGAAAGACCTCACGCCACAAGAGAAGGCAAAATTGATTCAAGTTTTGAAATCACATAAGAAGGCAATTGCTTGGAAGATCTCCGACATCAAAGAGATCAACCCCAACTATTGCACCCATAAGATCTTCATGGAAGATGATTTTAAACCATCAGTTCAGAGGCAAAGAAGGGTCAACCCTATGATTCAAGAAGTCGTCAAGAAAGAAGTAATCAAACTTCTGGACGCCGGTCTGATCTATCCCATCTCTGATTCACCCTGGGTCAGTCCTGTTCAAGTGGTACCCATAAAGGGAGGGACGACCGTAATTCAAAATGAGAATAATGAGTTTATTCCAACTCGGGAAGTCACCGGTTGGAGGGTTTGCATATACTATCGTAAACTAAACAATGCAACCCGAAAAGATCATTTTCCATTACCTTTTATCGATCAAATGTTGGAACGTCTATCAGGAAATGAATTCTACTGTTTCCTTGACGGTTTTTCCAGCTACTTTTAAATTCCCCTCGATCCAAAGGACCAAGAGAAAACAACCTTCACCTGTCCTTATGGAACATTTGCCTATCGACGCATGCCCTTTGGGTTATGCAATGCACCGGCTACATTTCAGCGATGCATGGTAGCAATATTCCACGACATGATTGAATGTTGTATGGAAGTCTTCATGGACGACTTCTCAGTCTTTGGTAGTACCTTTGATTCATGCCTTTCAAACCTTGACAAGATGCTCACCTGGTGTGAAGAGTCAAATTTAGTTCTAAATTGGGAAAAATGTCACTTCATGGTAAAAGAAGGGATAGTTTTAGGACATAAGATCTCTAAAGCAGGAATAGAAGTTGATAAGGCTAAGATTGAGACCATTACTAAACTTCTGAAACCTACCACAATAAGAGCGGTAAGGAGTTTCCTAGGACACGCCGGTTTCTACCGACGATTCATTAAGGATTTTTCAAAGGTCACACGACCTCTCACTCATCTCCTAGGAAAGGAAGTCCCGTTTGTCTTCGATGAAGAATGTCGAAAAGCATTCAACTATCTGAAAGAGCAGCTAACACATGTACCCATCATGATAGCTCCTGATTGGAGTCTACCTTTTCAAATCATGTGTGATGCGAGTGATTTCGTAGTTGGATCAGTACTTGGACAACGGGTAGATAAACACTTTCATCCAATCTATTACGCAAGCAAAACCTTAACCGGAGCTCAAGAGAATTACACTACCACGGAAAAGGAGCTGCTAGCCGTAGTATTCGCCTTCGACAAATTTCATTCCTATCTCATCCTGTCCAAGACTACAGTCTATACAGATCATTCAACCCTTAAATATCTATTCACAAAGCAAGTCACGAAGCCAAGACTCCTACGATGGATCTTACTCCTTCAGGAATTCGACATTGAGATTAAAGATAAGAAAGGAGTAGAGAACGTCGCAGCAGATCATCTTAGTCGTTTGGAGAATCTAACGATGGAAAAACTTGCTGAACAAGATATCAGAGATAAATTTCCGGAAGAAAAACTTATGAGTTTAGGACAAACTCACATAGGATCACAATTTACTGACACTCCTTGGTATGCCGACATGGCCAACTACCTAGCTGCCGGAGTAGTATAAAAGGGGATGAGTACCTCCCGAAGAAGGAAGTTCTTCAGGGATGCCAAGTACAACTACTGGGAAGATCCTTACCTGTTTAGAATTTGCCCTGATCAAATAATCAGGAGGTGCGTAGATGAAAAGCAAGCAGCAGGGATTCTTCACCGATGTCACCATGGGCCAACTGGAGGTCATCATGGAGCAAACTTAACAGCAAGAAAAGTCTATGAGTCAGGATTCTACTGGCCGTCTATATTCCGAGATGCACAAGAGCTTGTAAAGCTTTGCGACGGATGCCAAAGGCAAGGTATTATCTCTATGAAAAATGAGATGCCTCGGACTAATATCCAAGCTTGCAAGATCTTCGATATATGGGGATTTGACTTCATGGGCCCATTCCCAAAGTCTAGCGGGAAAGAATTTGTCCTTGTAGCAGTAGATTACGTCTCCAGATGGGTTGAAGCCCAAGCATTTCCGACCAATGATGCCAAAGTCGTCACCAATTTCCTGAAGAGACTCTTCTGCAGATTTGGAGCTCCCTGTGCGATAATAAGTGATAGAGGCACACACTTCTGTAATACTCAATTTATGAAGGTGATTCAACAATACGGATTTACCCACAAGATGTCCACTGCCTATCATCCGCAGACCAATGGACAAGCACATGTCACGAACAGAGCACTCAAAAGAATCTTAGAATGAACTGTCGGTTGTCATGGAAATACATGGGCCGAGAAGTTAGATGATGCTCTGTGGGCATTTCGGACTGCCTACAAGAATCCTCTAGGAACTACACCCTACCGCATGATCTATGGAAAAGCTTGTCACCTTCCGCTGGAAATTGAATACAAAGCACTCTGGGCACTGAAGACCTGCAACCTCGATCCCTCGGTTATTGGAAGACATAGGAAAATGCAAATGAACGAACTCGCCGAATTGAGAGACCAAGCATATGAAACATCATACATCTACAAGGAACGAACAAAGCTTACGCATGATGCAAAATTTATCCCTACAAAGTTCGCCCCTGGAGATAAAGTTCTGCTCTTCAATTCTAGGTTCAAGAAGTTCGCGGGAAAATTTAGATCAAGATGGAGTGGCCCATACAAAGTTCTACACGTTATTCCACACAGACCTGTGGAATTGGAATGACCTACTGGTAATTTCAAAGTTAATGGCCACCGGTTGAAAGCCTATCTAGAAGACCACGATAAGGAGGAGCATCTCTTCTCCTTTGATCCATTCTGAATATTTGACAAGGAAAAGTCGAGCTGTAACGACTTGATAAACAAAGAGCTCTTGGGAGGCACCCCTTGCTTATCCTTTTTATTACTTATTATTTTTTTTTATTTTCAGTCTTAAGATATTACCTCTGTGTACTAACAACTAAGCGCCATACTTGCGCTTAGTACTTATAAAGTTTGTTGAATGTGTTTACGTGAAATGCCAAGCTCAAGAGCTTTAGTTTACATTCCCGTTCGCAGGAGGAGGACTCCTATAGTTTACTCATCCGGAAGCAATGCTGATCAGAACAGGCCATCAACAGGGCAATTAGGCCCAAGGCGTTTGATATTAGAGAATGTTGAGGAGGATATCGGCACAGCACCACCGGCTCCTCCCGTTCGACGATATAGACGTTTAGCCAGGAGACCAGCTTAGCACACACAGTTGCCAGATACGCATGATCCAAAGATAGTGATACATTACGGAGCTACGTTGAATGACCCTGATGTCGCATGGGCACTACTCAGAGATCAGCAGAGACTTTACAAGGCTCTGAGAGCATACCTCCAGCACGAGGGGATGCCACGCAGTACTCTGGGCCCATCTTCATTTAGGATACCATGCCATGTTCAACAGAAAGGATGCGCTACGCCCAGGCATTCCACACAGGCCTCAGTTCACTCAGTTCACTCAGCTGCCATGCCTGTACATGCTACTCCTTTTCCCATCACGCTGCCTGCCCCAGTTACCGAGCCAGTTCCAGTCACTGAGTTACCAGAGGACTTATCCCACCTGGAGATGCCAACAGACTTATTTCTAGATTCACTACTAGGCCCTGAGTTAGATATAGGGCAACCTCTCGAGTACTTGCCGAGCCTAGAGGATGAGGATGATGAGATCTGCAGATATTTCGCAACGCCAACACAGCATTGACTAGGATAGTATCCCATAGACTACTTTATCTTTATTTTATCTTTTAGTTGTTTTTTAAAAAAGCATTGTACTAAAAAGTTATATATAGTGAAAATGCTGCCTTTCTCTTTTTGTCCTTCATGCTGAAATATTATTAAAAGAGACTGGTACGTAGGAGATTGACCGTAGGAAGACCCAGCACTAGGAAAGTAACACGACTATAGGGAAGTAATCCTTACTCAAACCTATTTCAATTATAACGCACTAAAATCTCTAAGTGTGGGGTAACCCCCGCAACTAACTTAGAATTTTAGAAGTCAATGTCCTTAATTTTTAAAGTATTAAAATATTCTTTCTAGAGAACATTAGGGACAATGTTCTTCTAAGTGTGAAGTAATGGGTAAGGTTTTTAAAGGTCGGAAGTTTTAATAGTCAAGTAACCATAAATCGCCAAGTTTTGAAAAATTCTTTTGTCCAAAAGTAATTGAGCAATGGATATTGGGTAATTTTGAAAAATTCTTACTTTGTTTTCGCCCAAAAGATCTAATAAAATTGCTAGAAATCGGTTTTCGGAACATTTATTACAACGGAACGATTAAGCTAAAACTTATGTTTTGTGTCAAAAGATTTCTTTTAAGAAAATATGTAAAAGGCTACGCATGATCAAGCACGATCCCTACTCTAAAAAGTGTGGAATATTGGACCCAAAATATCTGTATGACCCATCAAATCTGTAGTACTTTGTTATTTCAATTGATGAGTGTGCCGGTGTACGGTTCAAGTTAGAACTTGGTTCAGACATACGTTTCACGACCAATGATTAGCGAGCGCCATACGTGGTGCAGGTGCGATACTCCTTCCGAAATCATTCTGAATAGAGAAGACAAAAAGCCATTCGTTTCCCTTTCCACTCCACGCAATTTAAACCGACCAACTCACAAAAAAGAGTTGATGAATCAGAAATATTCACCCCAAATTCACTCCCAAAATACACCATTCACATTCATTCCCCTTTCCATTTATCCAAAGATCCAGAGATTAATGAAGAGATAGATCGATCAAATTCGCTTCAAAAGCACTAGTTGAAAGATTCTGAACCCCTGATTGTTTTTGATAGGTCAAAGACCTATTTTCAGTGGATTATCACTTCCTCTCTGGGCACCAGGAACGAAAGACAAAAGTTATGAAGAAAGGGTATGACAAAAAAAAAATGTTTTTGAAAGAGCAAAGTCTCTAATAAGGCAAAAAGAAACTCAAGGAGATGCCCTGAAGAAGAATGCTGGAAGAGCAAAAGAAAAAAAAATTCAAGACAAAGTCTTAGCAAAATCCGCCTCTTCCGAAGAAAACCTTTACGGAATTCTCAGCCATTATCTATCCAAAATGGATACTCTGAAGAATCAAAGTCTATCAATTCTCTCAAAAATCAAAAGATCTGGATACCTTTCACCGAAATCCATAAATTTCCAACCAAACCCTATAACCCGTCTTCCTCTTGAAAGAATGTTTAGGAAGAAGATCAGTACCGTCCTTACTTAACCGGTAGAGATATCAATGCTTTACCAAGCCTATGATGAGAACTGTTACACGAATGGCTTCTGAGTGACAATACAATTAGAATAGGACACCCTAAACACTTGAGTGATATGAGTGACCCGTCCGTGAGGAGCCTGATTATGTATACTCTACATCCGAGAGTTGGAAAGTACGCCTTTTCCACTATGGACGCAATTGAAATCTAGCGATCAAAATCATCAAAGCTTGAAACTTTTTCTAATACTTTCGAAAGATGTGCCGACTTCTGATGAAGGCATAATAAAAAGATCTACGGGTGGGGCAAGGAAGAATCTATTAGAAAGATCCTTATATTACCGCTTTCTTGCTTGAGGACAAGCAAAGCTAAGTGTGGGGTATTTGATATCGGGAAATAGTCACGTTTTTACCCCCTAAATTAAGCCCTAAAACAATAAAGATTAAAACTTTGTCGGCAAAATTATCACTTTTTCGGTTGATTTTATAGATTAAGTAATTACAAAAGCGATGCAAAAAGAATCAAGTAAAACGGAGCTAAAACGAAGATTCTAGAGCGAAAACGGTGAAAGACAAGAAATCAAGTTACGATCCAGTGAATTAAGGCTGACCAGCACCACATACGGGCTGCCATACGGGCTACCATACGGGATGCCAGTATGGAGTACGACCTGCCACACGGCCCAGCAAATGCCCACAAGAAACAGCCTGCCAGCCATACGGCCTGCCAAATACGGGCCACCATACGGCCTGCCATACGGCCTGCCAGGCGTATTTGGGCAAAATTCTTGTCTTTTAAAGGGCCTTCTCCATCCATTCCAAAACACTCAACTTGAAATTCAATTTATATTTTCAATCTTTTAGTTATTTTTTAGTAGTAGTTAGCTTAGCTTTTATTTTCCGGAGGATATCCTGGCGAGTCCCTGCGATCTCGGGCAGATTTGTTCGGCCTTTTCAGGTTTTTATCCGAAACGCTTGTCTTTTGTATTAAACATGTATTCTTACATTTTATGTTTAATAATGCGTTCCGATATTGCCATGATAGCTTAACTTATCTGTATGTTGCCATGATAGAAGTTTGGGTTAGCGTAATTATGTTAATTTAGTACGATTACTATTATAATACTGAACTAGGAAGTCTAATAGATTTGTATGCTAGCATCTTAAGGATTGACCAACTTAGGTTGTGATCAGGACTTGTCCACCTATATGAAATTAGCTACTTCATAGGATTAAGACTCCCGGTTATACTGTATCTGAAGATTCTATGAACTCGGTATGGCCGGAGTTCCCGAGAGGCATCTAATGCACTTTTAGGACACGGAACCTAGGAATTGAGACATGAATGACCTAGTATGCCTATTGACTGTTCCAAAGAGACATCTTAGGAGCTGTTAAGATCTAGTTAGTGCCTTTAACGTATGACCCAAGCCTATTGCATGTTCTTGTCTGATTGTTGCCTTAGGTCTTAGTCATATCAACTGTTTAGGTACTCATTAGGTTTCTATCTGCTTTACTATCAGTATATTAACTGTAATGTTGTACAATGTTTGATTTGTTGAGATCTCATTAGTATGATGAAATGGTTGTTAGTTTTCATTTAAGGCTTTGCCAACTTAAACCAACTGACTCCTTCCGTTTGTAATCAGTGTTCAATCAACACAGCACGTTGTTATTCAGTTACCTAAACTGATAACGAGGGTTAGGATTAGACCTTAACTCACTAATAAACCTAGTACTTTACTGAGGATAACCTCTGAGGTATTGTTACACTTCATTTATACGACCAAGTGACATACTTCTCACTGCTCAAAGAGAACTCCGAGAGTTCAGAGATAAGTAGGTCTGTGTAATTGGCTCATCCAACCAGATCTACATCAATCTAAGCATAGTTTTAACATAAGCATAATTACCTTTCCCTAACCCAATACTGTTGTCTTGGTCAACATTTCCCTGATCTGCATACTCCGGATATCCTTCCACTTTATTTACTTTTCTGCATTTAGGACCTTTAGCTAAAATCAACTACTATCTTTTATCCAGGTAATTTAACTAAAAGACAATTATCCACTTGATCTTCAATTCGTTAATCAGCATAAAATTCGACACTAGGTTAACTTACACCTTCTACACCTTAGAAAGTAAAAGTAAATTTAGGCCCCGCAAAATATAAATAAACGAAGACGTTGTGTGCTACCGAATCGGACATCGTGAGACCTAACGACACCGCACAAAACAAAACCGCCCGTTAGTGGCATATCAAGGAACACGAAAAGAGATACCCGACTCATGATCTTGAATTGGTGGCGGTGGTTCATGCCTTGAAAATTTGGCACCATTACTTGTATGGTGTCAAGTGCACGATTTATTCGGATCACAAGAGTTTGAAACCCCTTTTTGATCAAAGAGATTTGAATTATCGTCAACGTAGATGGATGGATGTGGTAAAGGATTATGATTGTGAGATACTTTACCATCCGGGTAAGGCGATTGTAGTCGCGGATGCGTTGAGTCGAAAGAGTCAACATCCGGCGATACGAGTAGGATCGTTACACATGACAAGTACTAACGATTTTCTTGTAAAGCTTGGTGAGACCCAAATTGAAGCTTTTGTTCATAACAAACATGAAGAGCGAATTGTGGGTCAAACGGAGTCCATTCAATTAGGCCCTCACGGGTTATTGTCCTTTCAAAATAGAGTGTGGGTTCCAAAGATGGGGGACTTCCAAAAGGTGCTTCTTGATGAAGCGTACAAGTCAAAGTACTCCATTCATTCGGGTGCGACAAAGATGTACCTCGACTTGAAGAAAGGATATTGGTGGCCCGGAATGAAACATGATGTGGTTAAATATGTGGAACAATGTGTTACATGTTTGCAAGTAAAAGCCGAACATCAAAAACCTTATGGTAAGTTGCAACCATTAGAAATCCCGATGTGGAAGTGGGAGCATATTACCATGGACTTTATTACAAAGTTGCCAAAAACGGCAAGAACCCAATTTGTTACTATTTACGTGATCGTTGATAGATTGACGAAAAGTGCCTTGTTTCTTCCTATCAAAGAAGCAATCACTTCGGATGCACTTGCGAAAATGTTCATTAAAGAGGTGATATCGAGACATGGCATTCCCGTGTCTATCATTTCGGATCGGGACACGCGTTTTACTTCTCGATTTTGGGAAAAGTTCCACGAAAATATGGGTACGAGGGTGAACATGAGTACGACGTACCATCCTCAAACGGACGGTCAAACCGAACGTACTAATCAAACTTTGGAGGATATGTTACGGGCGTGTATTATTGATTTTGGTGGAAGTTGGGACGAACATTTACCTTTGGTGGAGTTTTCGTACAACAATAGTTATCATTCTAGTATCGGAATGCCACCTTATGAGATGCTCTATGGTAGAAGGTGTAGAACGCCGATTTGTTGGGGTGAGATGGGTCAAAGAGAAGTCTGGAGTACCGACTTGGTCCTAGAGACTAATAGTAAGATCAATATGCTTCGATCCCACTTGAAAGCGGCTCAAGATAGACAAAAGTCGTATGCCGATAAACGTAGGTGACTGGTCGAGTTTCAAGAAGGCGACATGGTGATGCTTAAGGTTTCATCATGGAAGGGTATTATTTGATTCCGAAAATGGGGAAAGTTAGCTCCTCGGTTTATTGGTCTATTTAAAGTTTAGCTCGTGTTGGTGAAGTTACGTACCGTTTGGAATTGCCCGAAGAGCTTGCGGGGATCCATAATACATTTCATGTTTCCCATCTCCGTAAGTGTCTTGTGAATGACTCATCATGGATGCCATTAGACGAGATTGAGCTAAATAACAAGTTGGAATATGTTGAAGAGCCGATTGCTATAATAGATGAAAAAGTCAAGTTGTTGCGTAACAAGGAGGTGAGGACCTTTAAGGTCCAATGGCGTCGTAGTAAAGGTTCTGAGTTTACATGGGAGCCCGAAGAATTTGTGTTGGTATACCTTCCTGCTTGTCATGCGGCGTGGATTGCGAGGGCGCAATCCGGTTCAAGTGGAGGAGAGTTGTAACATCCTGTTTTTCCAGCTAGTTGGGACGCCGTCCAAATCCTTGGGACGCCGTCCAACACTGAAGGCATGGACGCCGTCCAGATGAACTGACGGGCCAGCTGTTGGTTTTTAGATATTTTAGAAGGGTATTTTGGTATTTTTCACATGTGGGACGAGTTTTAAGCCACTAGATCAGTTTTGGAGTGTGTCATTACTCCACTTTCAACAACCTTATCCCCTCCACTTCAATTTTAGAGAGAGAGTGACTTTTAGTGTGAGAAAGCTTAAACAAAGAGGGTAGTTTCGGGTCTTAGCTCGAGTTACAAAGTTGTTCATCTCCTCACTAGCTATGTTTTGATTGTGGTGGTAAGTCCTCATCTTGATTTCCTTTGTTTAATTCGTTTAACGGTTAGGGTTTGGGAAATGAATGGACATAAAACCCATTTTTGGTGATTTTGGGGGTTTTTGGGTAAGATTGAGTCATGAGGACTCAAGAATGACTAACCTAGGGTTTCAAAATAATAAATGGTGTTAATGAGTCTTAAATGGTTAGTTAATCGCTAGCTCACTTGTGTTGTTAGTGAAGTGTTTCTAGGGTTCATGGTTAACTTGAAATGGGTCAAAATTACCCCTTTTGGGTCATAAATGCATAATTGAGGAGAGTTGGTGGATAGTCCAACTTATTATATGATTTAATTGGGCATTTAATTGTATTAGGTGACTTGCGTTGAAGGTTATACATTGTTGGAAGTTTCACCAAGACGACAAGGTGAGTGGAATATCTATGTATGTATGTATGTATGTATGTATGTATGTATGTATGTATGTATGTATGTATGTATGTATGTATGTATGTATGTATGTATGTATGTATGTATGTATGTATGTATGTACGTATATGATTTATTTGCCCGTATTGATGGTGTCACCTAGCCATTTTGTGACCATAGGTGTGAGGCATAGCCGTTTGCCCTCATTTGATGATTTTGCACATAGCCGTGTTTGTGCATATAGTGGCGAGTAATAGCCGTGTTTTACTCCCACATTGTTGGCCGTATTAATTGTGCACATAGCTGTGTTTGTGCACATGATTGTGAGTAATAGCCGTGTTTTACTCACACATTGATCAAGTGTCGCCATAGCCGTTTTTTGAACACTTGGGGGTGATGCCATAGCCATTTTTGGAACACCTCGGGGGGTTAGCATACCATACCGTGTTTGGGCGCTAACGGTTGTTATGAACATCGATGACTTGTTTCGCGAAGTCATTCCCTTGCGAAGAATTGGTTAACCATGGGTTAAAATTGTTGACGTTAGCATTTAAATTATTATCATGATTGTTATGCTATTAATGTTGCTAGTTGTACGAATTGATAATACTAGCCTTGTTTATAGATGATATGCGATTGTATGCGTTATTTGATATCGTGGATGCGAGTAGGTAAGTTTTATATGCATGTATATATTTACTAAGTATTACTAACCTTGTTTATTTGATATCGTGGATGCGAGTAGGTAAGTTTTATATATTTATTCTACTCACTAAGCGTTAGCTTACCCTCTCGTTGTTTACTGTGACGACCCGGAAATTTCCGACCAAATTTAAACTTGATCTTTATATGTGTCCAACAAGATAAGCAAAGTTTGTAATGTTGAAGTCTCAAAAACTTCGAACCGTGTCCATGTATACATTTGACCTTTGAACTATTCATTTACCCTGTGATTGTTCCCGACGATTCACGAACAATTGTATTGTAAATAAATATGAATATTGTATTAAATATTCGAACATGTTATATGAATATTACATAATTAATATTAGGTAATGATAATATAATAAATGTAAATACAAGTTTAAATATAATTATAAATATTATTATTATTACTTTCATAAATACTAATATTAATATATGTATTATGATTATTATTAATCCAATATAATATATAGATATAAAATTTGATATACTTAAATGGTTATCATTAATACTACTAGTATTATTTTTATCTTTATTAATATCATTAATATAATTACTATTAGTATTAGTATTAGAATCAGTATTAGGAATATTTCATATATATAGATATGAAGTGTGATAAATAAATTGTTATAATATAATTATTACTAATGTTATTATTACTAATAATATGATTAATAAAAATATTAGTAACATTATAATTAATATTATTATTATTAGCAATTTTATTGTAGATATTATTATCATTTATAATATTAATATTACTATAAAGTATTATTATTATTATTTATAACATTGGGAGTATTACTATAGTTATAATTATTAATTAATAAGATGAATCATAATTTATAAATACATATATATATATATATATATATATATATATATATATACATACATATGGATATATAAATACATATATATACATATGGATATATAAATATAGGTACATATAATATACGAGAATATAATATAATATATAATTAATTAATATATATTATATATATTATATATTAATAAATAAATATGTCGACAAACAAGAAAACAAAAGTTGGTGAGCTGGATCAGAGGGCCATGCGATCACATGGCCTTGAAGCACAAATCCCATGCGATCGTATGGGGTACTTTTTCAGAAAAGATTCTATAAATTGCTAGATTTTTGGCTTAGTTTTCACACATCATATATTACTCCGTATTTTATTATTATTATTATTATTATTATTATTATTATTATTATTATTATTATTATTATTAAGATTAATATTATTATTAATCTTATTATTATTAATATTATTAATTAGTATTATACATAAAATACTACGACGAGGTTATGAGTGTGTCACTTTCAAAATGGTTTTCAAGCGAGATAGAGCTAAAAAATTATGGGTTATTGCCAAGGAGGTTATGGGTAATGTTCGGGGGTATATTTGTGAATCAAACCTAGTGTTTATCATCTCCGTTGCGTCTACGTACTTTCCTACAATATTGAATCTCAATATTGATACGTAAGCACTCATATTTTATCTTTTATATATTAATTGTATATCCATATCTAGTGCTCGAGTATATATATTTATACATGCTTGTATGCTAAATTTCGTCACTAAACATTTTATGATGAATCACGAATTAAATACATATATTACTGGTAAAAGGTATATGATATGCATGTTTTTGGAAAGCTGGCGAAAAATCAATGACTTTTCATTTAGATATCGAATAGTTTCGATGAACGGATTAAAAAGATATGATCAACTGAATTATGATTGACGTTAATTGAAATTGCTTTTGAATCTGCAATTAAGATTTAAACAACTTGTTTACGAGATTGATAAATTGGATTTTTGAATATTACCAACCGAGTAAATGAATCCTTATATAAGGTACGTCTCATTTTGTTAAACAACTGTCAAAATTGACTTTTTGAAACGACTTTGGATAACTTTTGTATGTCGACCTTGAGCATTAGGATTGTGATACACTATGACCTGACCTAGCTTGATAGACAATTATTGACCAACATATGTTCTCTGGGTTGAGATCTACGGTTATTTGGTATTACAAGTTTCGGTTACATTTCGGTGAACGACTTTATGTACTGCTAAGGTGAGTTTCATTTGCTCCCTTTTTAATTGCTTTTGCAATCTATATTTTTGGGCTGAGAATACATGCACTTTATTTTAAACACAATGGACACAAGTACATACTAAATTCTACACTGAGTTTGAATCGAAAATCCCTTAGCTTTGGTAACTAGTAGCTGCCAGTACATAGGATATGGACTGGTGGGCGCGAATAACAGTATATGGATCCATAGGGCTTGACATCCCCGTCTGAGCTAGAGGGCTAGCCTTTTAACGGACGTGTGTTATTTGAGTTTAGGACACGTAGGTTTGCGTGTATTAAAACGAATGGGGTATTTATCATTATAACGTTAAAGCTTAGTTACCAGGGTGCTCTGTTACGTAGAATCTATTGATAAACGTTTCTGGATGAAACAACTGAAATCTTGTGATCTACTTTTATATACAGATTACGCGAAACTCTAAAACTATGAACTCACCAACCTTTGTGTTGACACTTGTTAGCATGTTTATTCTCAGGTTTCTAGAAGTCTTCCGTTGTTTGCTTATATGTGATACAACCTATGTGCATGGAGTCATACATGCTTTATTCAAGAAAACTTTGCATTCACAAAATCATCACCATGTATCTTATTTTGACTTCATTATCAATAGATGTATTATGGTAAACTATTATTTATGGTGATTTTCTATATGTAGAAATCATCAAACGTTAAAAACCTTAGAAATTGATATTCATTTATTGTGTACCTTTTGAAAAGAATGCAATGTTTACAAAACGTATCATATAGAGGTCAAATACCTCGCAATGAAATCAATGAATGACGTGTTCATCCATATGGATTTGGAGCGATCGTCACAGTTGGTATCAGAGCGTTGGTCCTAGTGAACCAGGTCTTGCATAAGTGTGTCTAACTAATAGTTGTTAGGATGCATTAGTAAGTCTGGACTTCGACTGTGTCTGCATGTCAAAAGTTTTGCTTATCATTTCTTGTCAGAAATTACCTGTCTATCATCTTAAGTCTAAACGCGTCTTATTGCATTGATTGCATAGATAGTGTACAGACAAAATTCATATCTTGGCATATCTATTACAGTAAACTTTGACTGCCATCTTCCGAAAATTTCTCCGTAATTTACGGGATTTTGGTATTATATATATACATATGTAAATTATGTATTGAAGAGTACCAATCTAAATTCTATAATCTATTTCATATCAAAAATCATCTCTCTAATTATACAAGATGGATCCCGTATCTAGTTCAAATTCCTTAAATTTCGACAACTATTCTGATATGGATATTCACCTGAACTCTAAAGAAAGTGTAACCGGAATGGATCAACCAATCAGCCATCACCTATTCTGGATGAATTGGGGATGGGTTCGTAGCCAACTTAATTATTGGAGACAAGAAGAAGGCGATCCCTTCCATCCACCACATTGCCCTCTTGGCGAAGAACCTGAAGCACTTACCGGTGAACCTGTTCGTAATACCATTTTCTCTCTCATCTCCAGAATATCTCGTCATGATCATATACTCTCTCAAATTCTGGATCTTATTCATCCACTCGTCCGAACCGCCAATCATCCCGGTGTAGTAAAAGAAGTCAACGAGCTTCGTGCTCGGGTAGTGGCTTTGGAGAATATGGTGCAAAGGTTACAAGCACCAGCAGAATCACCGACATGAAAGGACCCGTTCATATACATTATAAACGATTCACAATAGTTGATTACATCACGAGGTATTTGACCTCTATATGTTACATTTTACAAACATTGCATTCGTTTTTAAAAGACAAACTTTCTTTACAACGAAAGTTGATGGCATGCACACCATTTCATAATATATCCAACTATAATTGGCTTAATAATAATCTTGATGAACTCAA
Organism: Rutidosis leptorrhynchoides; assembly: GCF_046630445.1. Lineage (NCBI taxonomy): Eukaryota > Viridiplantae > Streptophyta > Magnoliopsida > Asterales > Asteraceae > Rutidosis > Rutidosis leptorrhynchoides. The sequence goes on along the minus strand of NC_092343.1, from coordinate 25,782,828 downwards.
TGACTCGAATGCAACGTCTTTCAAAATATGCCATGAATGACTCCAAGTAATATCCTTAAAATGAGCTAAAGCACAGCGGAAGATTTCTTTAATACCTGATAATAAACATGCTTTAAAGTGTCAACCAAAAGGTTGGTGAGTTCATAGGTTTATCATAACAATCATTTCAATATATTAATAGACCACAAGATTTCCGTTTATAAATATATGTACACTCGCAAGTGTATAAAAGTATTCTATAAGTTGTAGGCACCCGGTAACAAGCCTTAACGTTCATGTTTTACCCTCTGAAGTACACCAGATCAGGTGTGTTTAAAATAACCTCGAAGTACTAAAGCATCCCATAGTCAGGATGGGGTTTGTCAGGCCCAATAGATCTATCTTTAGGATTCGCGCCTACCGTACATAGACAAGTAGTTTAATGTTACCAAGTTAAGGGTATATTTCTGGTTTAAACCCACGTAGAATTAGTTTTAGTACTTGTGCCTATTTCGTAAAACATTTATAAAAAACAGCGCATGTATTCTCAGTCCCAAAAATATATATAAAAGGGAGCAAATGAAACTCACCATACTGTATTTCGTAGTAAAAATACATATAACGTCATTTAATAAGTGCAAGGTTGGCCTCAGATTCACGAACCTATATTAATTATATATATTTATATGTTGGTCAATATTTGTCTAACAATTTTTGGTCAAGTCATAGTGTACCACAATCCTAATGCTCGAGACTAATATGCAAAAGTCAACAAAAGTCAACTTGACCCAAAATGACTTCTAAAATTTATACGTGTTTATTATATAACTTAACTATAGTCATTTTATACATTTAAATATATTTATTAGATTTTATAATAATAAAAGTCATTTATTAATAAAAATTTATATTAACGTTTATATATGATAAAATATACTTTTATATATCTTAAGTAGTAAAATTTATAAAGTTCACTTAATATCGTAAAACTATAGTGGTAAGTATTATTAATGTAATTATATTACGCGTGGTGAAAAATATCTTTGTATCCCCTATTTATTTGATAAAATAATATTGATCATAATAATAATAAGTAAAAGTTGTATTATTTTGTAATAATAATTATTATTATTCTATAAAAAAAATAACAATATTTATATTTACTAAAAATGGTATTATGATAAAATGATAATACTAACATAATAGTAATAATGATATTTTATAATAACAATGATATTTCTATTAAAATAATAACGACGATAGTAATAATAATCATTTTAACAATAATACTAAAATTCAGTTGACTATAACTTTTAATCCGTTCATCAAAACCATTCGATATCTAAACGAAAAGTTCTTAATTTTTCGCTAGCTTTCCAATGACATGCATATCATATACCCTATCTCAGTAGCATATGTATCTAATTAAGGATTCAACAAACCTATCTAAGGACAATATCGAATGTACAAGCATGCATAATCCTATATACTCGAGCACTAGTGAGGGATACACTATTGATATATAAAAGTTAAGTTATGAGTGCTCATGTATCAATATTGAGATTCAATATTGCAGGAAAGTACGTATACGCAACGGAGATGATAAACGCTAGATTGACCTCACGAGCATACCCATGAACCATATCCATCACCTCCATAGCTATAACCCATAATTTCCTTAGCTTCGACTCATTCAAAAAACTATTTTGAAATCACTCGGACATCACTTCGTCATAATATTTTATGTATACTAATAATATCTTGAAATAATACAGAGCAAATATATATATATATATATATATATATATATATATATATATATATATATATATATATATATATATATATATATATGTGTGTGTGTGTGTGTGTGTGTGTGTGTGTGTGTGTGTGTAAATCAATTGAGAGAGTTTAGAGAAATATATTTTCAAGTTTCTATGAAATAATGAAACCTATTGAATTCTATTTATAATAGATTTTTTAATTATTAAAGTGAATTATTAAAGTATGAATTATTAAAGTATGAATTATTAAAGTGAATTATTAAAGTATGAATTATTAAAGTGAATTATTAAAGTATGAATTATTAAAGTGAATTATTAAAGTTAAAGTAAAGTAAAAGTAAAGTAAAGGTAAGTTAAAGTATAGTAAAAGTATAAAAACTATGTATGTATAATACGCGTATAAATATATATAATATTAATTTAAATCGTTATATATATTTAATGAAATAAAATATAAATATCGTTATATTTATTATACTGGTTAAGTAATGAGTTGTCAAAAGTGATTCTAGATATTTAAAAAAAAGTTATATACGTTAAAGTTCTTTTTAAACTGAAAACGTCTTTGTACGTTTGAAAATAGATTAATAGAATATTATGGAAACCAATTCTCCACTAACTTTTGTCTAACTTTCGTAAATGACACTTTTTGTTTTTATTTATAAATAGCTTTACAAATTATTCTGAATATCGTTAAGAGGAATAGATTTTCTCAAATCATAGTGGACCTCTCAACAGAGACTTGTAATCATAATTCAATGTTTCTGATAATTCAATCATTTAATATATATATATTTTTTAATTTCGTCGAAAATAATATTGAAACAAATACGTTCGTGTAAAGTATTATACGTTTAATACTTTATTAATATTCTCAAGTTATAATATATATATACATATACATATCTATTTATATATAACGGTTCGTGAATCGTCGGAATTTGGTCGAGGTTATAATGAATGTATGAACACAGTTTAAAATTCTTGAGATTTAACTTAACAAACTTTGCTTATCGTGTCGGAATAATATAAAGATTAAAGTTTAAATTTGGTCGGAAATTTTCGGGTCGTCACAGTACCTACCCGTTAAAGAAATTTCGTCCCCGAAATTTGATAGAGGTCGTCATGACTAACAATGAGAATGTTATTATAACGATTATAAAGTTTTATCATGTTCAAGAAGCATGGATAAAATAATTCGATTACTCGAAGCGTGTGAGTGAAGTTATTGTAAATGAATGAAATAAGATAATAGTGATTCATCGTATCTTTTGACGTCATCACGATTGATCTCCGAAAAGAAAATCTTTGTAATCTATATTGGATTTGATTATTCGGCGATTAAGGAAATTATGATCCTCTTCGAATTAATGCGATAATCCATTTTGATTTCTCTGTCGGATATTTCACTATAAATCCACCTCCTTTGTTTCCTTACAACTCACACCTTCTATTCTTTCTCCCTCAACTCATATTTTAAAGTATTTGTCAATATGCTTCATCCAATACTGATTCTCGATATACTCTTCACTTTCATATATGTCATTCTTATTTTTCATCTGCCTCCAGAAGAATCTATTTACTTCTACTATACTCTCGGTTTTATAGTGTTTTTAGTTCTTTCGTGTCTTTATATTGCTATATGCATCGATATATACGGTTTATAATTTTTGGGTGGTTGTTAGGTTTTATATCTTCCATTATATTTCAAAGCCCCTGATTTTGTCTTCTATAATCATTGACATCCAAAGTTAATGCTCCCTTCTATTTGCTGCGATTTATACTCCAATTTCTATTTTGGAGTTTTGTCCTTTCGTTTCTTCTTCTTGCGATTAAGCAACGTTTGTAATGGTCCAGTATTCGCAGATATGAATTTCAGAATGAACATAGTTAATGTTCTAAGAAGGAAATGGTAATGGCACAATCTTGATTCGTTAATTTACCAGAATACCCTGAAAAGACCGAATCATCAAGAAAATATATTCTTGATATTTTTAGATATTAAATAGAATACAAGAGTCGTGTAACATGGAACATGATGACGGCATGGTCTGTGAATCGTCATGTCCCATTAGAAACTCAGCATGACTTACTGTAATATAATCACGTTGATCAAGTGTCATTATATTATACTAACTCATGCTTCAGTTCCCAACACTACTTCAAAACATTCATAATTTAAACTCGAAAGTTTATAGAATATAGAAACTAATAGTTTCTTATATGATGTAACACTGATAGCGCAAAGAGATAAATGACTTCAGATAAGATTAGTTGTGAAAATATCTTCAGAAATATCGCGGATATTTATAATGAAAGATATGATAATATCTTAGAATTTCTAATATTGATGGATGATGATGAAGATTTGTCTGTAAAGGTTTAGAATAAAGATTAAGGTATTCGTTAATGACTTTAGCAGGCACTGAATCATTTGGATTCTTTGAAGGCAGATTTAGTCTTTGTGATTTGTCCACAGCCTCCTTCATAGTCTGTTCAATCCGTTTTCCAGTTCCAAACCTTCTCTTTTTCTCAGCTTTACCACCTTACTATTCTTTGTCATCAAACTTTTTACTGTTAAGATCGTTTACAGTTTTTGATGCTTCGTCAGCATTTTAAGAACTAGTTTGCAGTTCAAAATATTTTTCAGAACTTCACATTCAAAGTATGTAAGTCCAGGAGATAGACGTTTTACGTACACATATAACTGTTAGCGTAGACATGCTGCGAGATTTTAAAATACTGGTTACTGTTTTCCGATGATTCGTATGACAATTCTCGTTACAAGATGCGAATGAGTAAATGATGTGATTTTAATAAATATAATGATTTTTCGAAAAGTCAAAGATAATTGAAGTTGTTGGTAAGTTTATTGCTAAGGTGGCGAGATATGAAAGGTCCCCAGTAATGATGACGAAAGGGCAACGTATCTATCGAGGTTATAATAAGACTAGTCCGACTGAAAAGTCAAAGTTGACTTGCTGGAGCTGTGACAAAACTGTCTACTTTGAAAAGGAATTGAAAAGTCATTTTAGCTAATAAATGCCAAAGGGTCTGACACGGATACGCGTCGAACTATGACTTTGGCTTCGAGAGCTTTTTAGGTACATAAATGTGGGTAATATGTGGTTGGATCATCATCTCGATTGTTCATTGTTTAAAGTGTCTTCGAAAACTTCGGAGAGTTTGAACACAGTTTGTAATCATTAATATACATATGATGTTCTAACGCAGTTTTGAAGTCAAAGTATAGCTTTGAAAGATGTAGGAATCTAATAGTGATGTCTTCTGTTAAGTCATGACTTGGATTTTGATTTGTCAAAATCAGAATGCGTAATCAAATTTGGGTGAGAATGGTTGTTTTGATTTCTATAAAAGAATGTATATTGTTGTGAAAGTAGGGAGTATAATGGATGATTTGCTGAATCAGATTCGAAGAATGTAACATATTAATTGTGAATTTATATATCTCTCGGGTATTACCTACCCGTTAAAAAAAATTTCACAATTAATATTTGGTACAAAAGAATTTTATTACAGTCTTTATAGAAATATATATGTGTATATTTCTTCAGATGTAATATTGATTTAATGAGTTAATATTAAATTAAACTCATTTGATTTATGGTTAAGGCTAGGATAGATAATTTATAAACTTTATAAATTACATAATCACCGTAGAATGTTTCCCCAATGAAGTTATGAATCAATACTTCATCGTTGTGGTATTCCTTGGTATCTACATGGCGTATGACGTCGATGCTCGTGGGACAGATTGTGAAGTTGAGGTTTGCGATGCGGTTGTTGTTGGTGGTGGTAACGGTATGGTACTGTTGATGTTGTTGATGGTGGTACTGGTTATGCTGCTGGTGCTGCTGCTGGTTTTGTAACCTTTGCACCATATTCTCCAAAGCCACTACCCGAGCGCGAAGCTCGTTGACTTCTTCTATTACATCGGGGTGATTATTGGTTAGGACGAGCGGATAAATAAGATCTAGAATTTGGTGTAGTATACAATCATGATGAGATACTCTGGAAATGAGAGAGAAAAGGGTGTTTCGGACAGGTTCGCCGGTAAGTGCTTCAGGTTCAATGCCAAGAGGGCAATGTGGTGGATGAAAGGGATCACCTTCTTCTTGTCTCCAATGGTTAAGTAGATTATGAACCCATCCCCAATTCATCCAGAATAGATGATGGCTAATTGGTTGATCCATTCCGGTCGCGCTGCTTTCGGAGCTCATGTGGAAATCCATATCGACATAGCTGTCGGAATCCGAGGAACTCGAACTGGTTGAGGGATCCATCTTGTATGATCAGGGAAAGAATTTTTTTTGGTATGAAAAAGATTGTAGAATTTAGATTTGGTATTCTTCAATACATAATTTACATATGTATATATAATACCAAAATCCCATAAATTACGGGAGAATTTACGGAATATGTCAGACAAAGTTTACAGTAACAGAAATGCTAAGATATGAATTAGCAGATACGCTAAGATATGAATTTTGTCTATACACTATTCATGCAATCAATGCAATAAGATGTGTCTAGACTAAGAATGATAAGCAGGTAATTTCCGAAAAAATGATAAGCAAAACTTTTGACATGCAGACACGGTCGAAGTCCAGGCTCACTAATGCATCCTAACGACTATCAGTTAGACACACTAATGCAGACCTGGTTCGCTAAGACCACCGCTCTGATACCAACTGAAATGACCCGTTCATATACATTATAAACGATTCACAATAGTTGATTACATCACGAGATATTTGACCTCTATATGTTACATTTTACAAACATTGCATTCGTTTTTAAAAGACAAACTTTCTTTACAACGAAAGTTGATGGCATGCACACCATTTCATAATATATCCAACTATAATTGGCTTAATAATAATCTTGATGAACTCAATGACTCGAATGCAACGTCTTTCAAAATATGCCATGAATGACTCCAAGTAATATCCTTAAAATGAGCTAATGCACAGCGGAAGATTTCTTTAATACCTGAGAATAAACATGCTTTAAAGTGTCAACCAAAAGGTTGGTGAGTTCATAGGTTTATCATAACAATCATTTCAATATATTAATAGACCAAAAGATTTCTGTTTATAAATATATGTACACTCGCAAGTGTATAAAAGTATTCTATAAGTTGTAGGCACCCGGTAACAAGCCTTAACGTTCATGTTTTACCCTCTGAAGTACACCAGATCAGGTGTGTTTAAAATAACCTCGAAGTACTAAAGCATCCCATAGTCAGGATGGGGTTTGTCAGGCCCAATAGATCTATCTTTAGGATTCGCGCCTACCGTACATAGACAAGTAGTTTAATGTTACCAAGCTAATGGTATATTTCTGGTTTAAACCCACGTAGAATTAGTTTTAGTACTTGTGCCTATTTCGTAAAACATTTATAAAAAACAGCGCATGTATTCTCAGTCCCAAAAATATATATAAAAGGGAGCAAATGAAACTCACCATACTGTATTTCGTAGTAAAAATACATATAACGTCATTTAACAAGTGCAAGGTTGGCCTCGGATTCACGAACCTATATTAATTATATATATTTATATGTTGGTCAATATTTGTCTAACAATTTTTGGTCAAGTCATAGTGTACCACAATCCTAATGCTCGAGACTAATATGCAAAAGTCAACAAAAGTCAACTTGACCCAAAATGACTTCTAAAATTTATACGTGTTTATTATATAACTTAACTATAGTCGTTTTATATATTTAAATATATTTATTAGATTTTATAATAATAAAAGTCATTTATTAATAAAAATTTATATTAACGTTTATATATGATAAAATATACTTTTATATATCTTAAGTAGTAAATTTTATAAAGTTCACTTAATATCATAAAACTATAGTGGTAAGTATTATTAATGTAATTATATTACGCGTGGTAAAAAATATCTTTGTATCCCCTATTTATTTGATAAAATAATATTGATCATAATAATAATAAGTAAAAGTTGTATTATTTTGTAATAATAATTATTATTATTCTATAAAAAAAATAACAATATTTATATTTACTAAAAATGGTATTATGATAAAATGATAATACTAACATAATAGTAATAATGATAGTTTATAATAACAATGATATTTCTATTAAAATAATAACGACGATAGTAATAATAATCATTTTAACAATAATACTAAAATTCAGTTGACTATAACTTCTAATCCGTTCATTGAAACCATGCGATATCTAAATGAAAAGTTCTTAATTTTTCGCTAGCTTTCCAATGACATGCATATCATATACCCTATCTCAGTAGCATATGTATCTAATTCAGGATTCAACAAACCTATCTAAGGACAATATCGAATGTACAAGCATGCATAATCCTATATACTCGAGCACTAGTGAGGGATACACTATTGATATATAAAAGTTAAGTTATGAGTGCTCACGTATCAATATTGAGATTCAATATTGGAGGAAAGTACGTATACGCAACGGAGATGATAAACACTAGATTGACCTCACGAGCATACCCATGAACCATATCCATCACCTCCATAGCTATAACCCATAATTTCCTTAGCTTTGACTCATTCAAAAAACTATTTTGAAATCACTCGGACATCACTTCATCATAATATTTTATGTATACTAATAATATCTTGAAATAATACAGAGCAAATATATATATATATATATATATATATATATGTGTGTGTGTGTGTGTGTGTGTAAATCGATTGAAAGAGTTTAGAGAAATATATTTTCAAGTTTCTATGAAATAATGAAACCTATTTAATTCTATTTTTAATAGATTTTTGAATTATTAAAGTATGAATTATTAAAGTGAATTATTAAAGTATGAATTATTAAAGTGAATTATTAAAGTATGAATTATTAAAGTGAATTATTAAAGTATGAATTATTAAAGTGAATTATTAAAGTATGAATTATTAAAGTGAATTATTAAAGTTAAAGTAAAGTAAAAGTAAAGTAAAGGTAAGTTAAAGTATAGTAAAAGTATAAAAACTATGTATGTATAATACGCGTATAAATATATATAATATTAATTTAAATCGTTATATATATTTAATGAAATAAAATATAAATATCGTTATATTTATTATACTGGTTAAGTAATGAGTTGTCAAAAGTGATTCTAGATATTTAAAAAAAATTATATACGTTAAAGTTCTTTTTAAACTGAAAAACGTCTTTGTACGTTTGAAAATAGATTAATAGAATATTATGGAAACCAATTCTCCACTAACTTTTGTCTAACTTTCGTAAATGACACTTTTTATTTTTATTTATAAATAGCTTTACAAATTATTCTGAATATCGTTAAGAGGAATAGATTTTCTCAAATCATAGTGGACCTCTCAACAGAGACTTGTAATCATAATTCAATGTTTCTGATAATTCAATCATTTAATATATATATTTTTTAATTTCGTCGAAAATAATATTGAAACAAAAACGTTCGTGTAAAGTATTATACGTTTAATACTTTATTAATATTCTCAAGTTATAATATATATATACATATACATATACATATCTATTTATATATAACGGTTCGTGAATCGTCGGAATTTGGTCGAGGTTATAATGAATGTATGAACACAGTTTAAAATTCTTGAGATTTAACTTAACAAACTTTGCTTATCGTGTCGGAATAATATAAAGATTAAAGTTTAAATTTGGTCGGAAATTTTTGGGTCGTCACACGACATCAACAGTACCACCGACAACAACACCAACAGTACCATTACCACCACCAACAACATCCGCACCGCAAGCCTCAACATCACAATATGTACCTTGAACATCAACGTCATACGCATCGTAGTTACCAAGAAATACCAGCAACAATAACCGATGAAGTATTAACGCATTTCCCCTGAAGAAATTTTATGTATATTTAATATATATGAATTTTGAAATCAAAATAAATCTTTTCGTACTAAGCTATTACGTGTGAATCTTAACTGGTAGGTACTACTCGGTTAGTTCATATTACTAATATGCAATGATGTACATCCTTCCTTAACAACTTAACCATTGTTAACTACAATCCTTGTTTCAACTTAATGAATTCCATTTCATAATAAACCAAGTGTATTATTCAATTACATAATTGATTTTACATTTTCATTTTCGATGTACTCGAAACTTTCCAGAAAACATCATCTGTGCCTTGTAAGGTTCACAAAAATTCCACGAGCATCAACATCCTTCACCAAGGAATAAGAATAAATAATGAAGTATCGATTACATTAGCGAAATACTCCGCAAAGATTATGTAATCTTTAATGTTTTAGAGATTAATCATTTCTAAGTCAAGCCGAAAATTAAATGAGCTTAATATGATATTAACTCATTAAATATGTGTTACATCTGAAGAAAATATACATACATATATTTTCATAAAGACGGTAATAAAAATTCTTTTGTACAAAGTATTAATTGTGAAATCTTTAACGGGTAGGTAATACCCGGGAAATATATAAGTTTGCAATTAATATGTTACACTATACATTCTTCAACTTTGATTCAAAAATTATTAACAATGCTCACAACAATATACAATCGTTTTCATACAAATTCAATTACATATTCTGATATTGACGGATCAGAATCCAAGTCATAACTCTGAATCGGTGACATCTTTCTTAGATCTCTACATCTTTCAAAGCTATACTTTGACTTTAAATCTGTACAAGATCCATTAGCATTGTTTTTACCGAAAATAACCTTGCAATTCCTTTTCAAAAGTATCCAGTATTATCAACCGTTCAACCAGTCAACGACGATCTTTCAGACTTGTAACCCTGGCATATACATTTTTGTTACTAGGGAACCTTTCATGTTCCACCACATTAACAGTAAATGTACCAGTAAATTCATTAATCTGTGACTTAAAGTCTCTCCAAAAAACCATTATAATTGTTCATTGAAACCCTATCATGTACTCATCCACATCTTGTAATGGTAATTGCCATACCAACTACCGGGAATTAGCAATCACTATTTCAAATTTTGCAGCAATTCTACGCCAACAGTTATATATATATATATATATATAATGTCTATCTCCTAGACTTATTTACTTCGAAGGTGAAGTTTCTGAAAAACACCCCAAACTGCGAAACTAGTCCTCTGAATTTTGGAAAAATGCTGATGAAGCAGCAAAAACTGTAAACGACTTTATCAGCCAAAAGTTTGATGATAAAGAATAGTGTGTTGGCAAAGCTCAGAAAAAGAGAAGATTTGGAACTGGAAAACGGATTGAGAAAACCATGAATGAGGCTGTGGACAAATCACAAAGACTAAACCTGCCTTCAAAGAATACAAATGATTCAGTATCTGCTGAAGTCATTAACGAATACCTTGCTCCTGACTCAAAACTGTTACGAACAAATCTTCTTCATCATCCTTCGATATTAGAAATTTTAAGATATCATTATATCTTTCATTATAAATATCTTCGATATTTCTGAAGATATCTTCATAACTATTATTATCCAAAATTATTTATCACTTCGCGCTATCTATGTTACATCATAAAAGAAACTATTTTAGTTTCTAAATTCTGAAAAATTTGAAAAATGGATGTTTGAAGTAGTGTTGGGAACTGAAGCATGAATTAGTATAATATAATGACACTTGATCAACGTGATTATATTACAGTAAGTCATGCTGAGTTTCTAATGGAACGTGATAAAGGTTCACAGATCATACCCTCATTATAAACCATGTTACATAACTATTTCATTCTATTTAACCTCTAAACTATCAAGAAAATATTTTCTTAATGATTCGGCCTTTTTCGAGGTATTCTGGTAATTTGACAAGTTAGATTGTGCTATTACCATTTCTTTTTAGAACATTAATTATGTTCATTCCGAAATTCATACCTACGAATTCTGGACCATTATTCGCTTGATTTAAAGTCGGGAAGATAAAACAAAAGCACGAAGCTTCAAAATATCAATGGGATTATATATAAATCACAGTAAATTGGAGAGAGTATTAACTGTGGATGTCAATGATTATGGAAAGACAGAAGCAGAGACGTCAAAATATAAGGGAAGATATAAAACCCAACAACCACCCAGAAATTACAAACCGTGTATATCAATGCGTATAGCAATATAAAGACACGGGAGAATGAAAAACACTATAACCCCAAGGTAATGGTAGAAGAAAATAACTTCCTCCGGTGGTAGATGAAAAAGAAGAATGACAGATATGAAAGTTAGGAGTATATCAAGAATTAGAACTGGATGAAGCATTTTTTTTACAATCTTTTGAAAATAGGAAATGAGGAAGAAGATGTAAGAGTGATGAAAATAATGAAACGGAAGAGGTCAATTTATAGCGAAATATCAAACATAGCAATCGAGGCAAATTACGCATTTAATCAAAAGAAATCTAAATTTCCTTAAATTCCGAAGAATCAAATCTTATTTAGATTATGAAGATTTTCTATTCCTTAAATTACGAAAATCAATCGTTAATGCGTCAAGAGTTAAGACGAATCTCTATTCTTCATTTCACTCTTTTACGATAACTTCTCTCATACGCTTCGAATAATCGGATTGTTTTATCCATATTATTTAACGGTGATAAAACTCTATTTATCAACACATATACGGCATGAAAACATTTTATTGTTAGTCATGACGACCTCACTCAAATTTCGGGACGAAATTTCTTTAACGGGTAGGTACTGTGATGACCCGGAAATTTCTGACCAAATTTAAACTTAATTTTTGTATGATTAACATTTTCGACACGATAAGCAAAGTCTGTAAAACTGAATCTCAAAATTTTTGAACTATTCAAATACCTTTCGGTTGTTCTCGACGATTCACGAACAATTATATGTAAATAGATACATATACTATAACCTGAAAACGTAACAAAGTGTTAAGTAAATGATAATGTGCATTAAACTTATTGGTTTGATTATCTGATTGATATATTCAACTACGAAGTTAAAATATTATGCCAAACAATTGAATTAAAAGATATTTATTAGGTCTCTGTTGTGAGGTCCACGCTGATTTGAGAATTAATTCCTTTTTAACGGTATTCGGAATAAATGGTAAAGTATTTGATGACAAAAGTTAGATAAAAGTTAGTGATAAACTAAACTGCATAATATTTAATTGATTGTGTTTCGAACGTGCGAAAACGTTTTTCGATATAATAGAATTGGTTAATTAAGTGTGTTTGTTTAAATAACGTAATTTGGACATATACAAAAATAAAGAATATTAACTGTTAGAATTAAGTATGTGAATAACTTGTGAGATGTATTTTAAAACGTGTTTATAAATATTGAGAATAGATATTAATTTGGTTATGAAACGTTTGATAAATACTATTATATTAATAAATAACGAGACAATGATTTATAGAAGTAAATGACCAAAACACTCGAAAGATTAAGATATACTTTGAGTGGTATAGTTTATTGATAATTTAAGACTATATTTTGACAAAGGTACGAGTCACGAAACGTAAAGTGATAGTTTTCTAAGCATACGAAAATGCGTTCGAGAAACTGGAACCGGGGCATAAGTCGAGTGACAACGTACGAGACCTCGGAATGAAAATTTCAAGTCATCTATATACGAGAGTATAATATAATATATAATTAATTAATATAAATTATATATATTATATATTAATAAATAAATATGTCGACAAACAAGAAAACAAAAGTTGGTGAGCTGGATCAGAGGGCCATGCGATCGCATGGCCTTGAAGCACAAATCCCATGTGATCGCATGGGGTACTTTTTCAGAAAAGGTTCTATAAATTGCTCGATTTTTGGCTTAGTTTTCACACATCATATATTACTCCGTATTTTATTATTATTATTATTATTATTATTATTATTATTATTATTATTATTATTATTATTATTATTATTATTATTAAGATTAATATTATTATTAATCTTATTATTATTAATATTATTAATTAGTATTATACATAAAATACTACGACGAGGTTATGAGCGTGTCACTTTCAAAATGGTTTTCAAGCGAGATAGAGCTAAGAAAATTATGGGTTATTGCCAAGGAGATTATGGGTAATGTTTGGGGGTATATTTGTGATTCAAACCTAGTGTTTATCATCTCCGTTGCGTCTACGTACTTTCCTACAATATTGAATCTCAATATTGATACGTAAGCACTCATATTTTATCTTTTATATATTAATTGTGTATCCATGTCTAGTGCTCGAGTATATATATTTATACATGCTTGTATGCTAAATTTCGTCGTTAAACAGTTTATGATGAATCACGAATTAAATACATATATTACTGGTAAAAGGTATATGATATGCATGTTTTTGGAAAGCTGGCGAAAAATCAATGACTTTTCATTTAGATATCGAATAGTTTCGATGAACGGATTAAAAGATAAGATCAACTGAATTATGATTGACGTTAATTGAAATTGCTTTTGAATCTGCAATTAAGATTTAAACAACTTGTTTACGAGATTGATAAATTGGATTTTTGAATATTACCAACCGAGTAAATGAATCCGTATATAAGGTACGTCTCATTTTGTTAAACAACTGTCAAAATTGACTTTTTGAAACGACTTTGGATAACTTTTGTATGTCGATCTTGAGCATTAGGATTGTGATACACTATGACCTGACCTAGCTTGATAGACAATTATTGACCAACATATGTTCTCTAGGTTGAGATCTACGGTTATTTGGTATTCCAAGTTTCGGTTACATTTCGGTGAACGACTTTATGTACTGCTAAGGTGAGTTTCATTTGCTCCCTTTTTAATTGCTTTTGCAATCTATATTTTTGGGCTGAGAATACATGCACTTTATTTTAAACACAATGGACACAAGTACATACTAAATTCTACACTGAGTTTGAACCGAAAATCCCTTAGCTTTGGTAACTAGTAGCTGCCAGTACATAGGATATGGACTGGTGGGCGCGAATAACAGTATATGGATCCATAGGGCTTGACATCCCCGTCCGAGCTAGAGCGCTAGCCTTTTAACGGACGTGTGTTATTTGTGTTTAGGACACGTTGGTTTGCGTGTATTAAAACGAATGGGGTATTTATCATTATAACGTTAAAGCTTATTTACCAGGGTGCTCTGTTACGTAGAATCTATTGATAAATGTTTCTGGATGAAACAACTGAAATCTTGTGATCCACTTTTATATACAGATTACGCGAAACACTAAAACTATGAACTCACCAACCTTTGTGTTGACACTTGTTAGCATGTTTATTCTCAGGTTTCTAGAAGTCTTCCGTTGTTTGCTTATATGTGATACAACCTATGTGCATGGAGTCATACATGCTTTATTCAAGAAAATTTTGCATTCACAAAATCATCACCATGTATCTTATTTTGACTTCATTATCAACAGATGATTTATGGTAAACTATTATTTATGGTGATTGTCTATATGTAGAAATCATCAAACGTTGAAAACCTTAGAAATTGATATTCATTTATTGTGTACCTTTTGAAAAGAATGCAATGTTTACAAAACGTATCATATAGAGGTCAAATACCTCGCAATGAAATCAATGAATGACGTGTTCGTCCATATGGATTTGGAGCGATCATCACAGTTGGTATCAGAGCGTTGGTCCTAGTGAACCAGGTCTTGCATAAGTGTGTCTAACTAATAGTTGTTAGGATGCATTAGTAAGTCTGGACTTCGACTGTGTCTGCATGTCAAAAGTTTTGCTTATCATTTCTTGTCAGAAATTACCTGTCTATTATCTTAAGTCTAAACGCGTGTTATTGCATTGATTGCATAGATAGTGTACAGACAAAATTCATATCTTGGCATATCTATTACAGTAAACTTTGACTGCCATCTTCCGAAAATTTCTCCGTAATTTACGGGATTTTGGTATTATATATACATATGTAAATTATGTATTGAAGAGTACCAATCTAAATTCTATAATCTATTTCATATCAAAAATCATCTCTCTAATTATACAAGATGGATCCTGTATCTAGTTCAAATTCCTTAAATTTCGACAGCTATTCCGATATGGATATTCACCTGAACTCTAAAGAAAGTGTAACCGGAATGGATCAACCAATCAGCCATCACCTATTCTGGATGAATTAGGGATGGGTTCGTAGCCTACTTAATTATTGGAGACAAGAAGAAGGCGATCCCTTCCATCCACCACATTGCTCTCTTGGCGAAGAACCTGAAGCACTTACCGGCGAACCTGTTCGTAATACCATTTTCTCTCTCATCTCCAGAATATCTCGTCATGATCATATACTCTCTCAAATTCTGGATCTTATTCATCCGCTCGTCCGAACCGCCAATCATCCCGGTGTAGTAAAAGAAGTCAACGAGCTTCGCGCTCGGGTAGTGGCTTTGGAGAATATGGTGCAAAGGTTACAAGCACCAACAGAATCACCGACATCAACAGTACCAGCGACAACAACACCAACAGTACCATTACCACCAACAACAACATCCGCACCGCAAGCCTCAACATCACAATATGTACCTTGAACATCAACGTCATACGCATCGTAGTTACCAAGAAATAACAGCAACAATAACCGATGAAGTATTAACTCATTTCCCCTGAAGAAATTTTATGTATATTTAATATATATGAATTTTGAAATCAAAATAAATCTTTTCGTACTAAGCTATTACGTGTGAATCTTAACTGGTAGGTACTACTCGGTTAGTTCATATTACTAATATGCAATAATGTACATCCTTCCTTAACAACTTAACCATTGTTAACTACAATCCCTGTTTCAACTTAATGAATTCTATTTCATAATAAACCAAGTGTATAATTCAATTACATAATTGATTTTACATTTTCATTTTCGATGTACTCGAAACTTTCCAGAAAACATCATCTGTGCCTTGCAAGGTTCACAAAAATTCCACGAGCATCAACATCCTTCACCGAGGAATAAGAATAAATAATGAAGTATCGATTACATTAGCGAAATACTCCGCAAAGATTATGTAATCTTTAATGTTTTAGAGATTAATCATTTCTAAGTCAAGCCGAAAATTAAATGAGCTTAATATGATATTAACTCATTAAATACGTGTTACATCTGAAGAAAATATACATACATATATTTTCATAAAGACGGTAATAAAAATTCTTTTGTACAAAGTATTAATTGTGAAATCTTTAACGGGTAGGTAATACCCGGGAAATATATAAGTTCGCAATTAATATGTTACACTATACATTCTTCAACTTTGATTCAAAAATTATTAACAATGCTCACAACAATATACAATCGTTTTCATACAAATTCAATTACATATTCTGATATTAACGGATCAGAATCCAAGTCATAACTCTGAATCGGTGACATCATTCTTAGATGTTGAGCATTAGGATTGTGATACACTATGACCTGACCTAGCTTGATAGACAATTATTGACCAACATATGTTCTCTAGGTTGAGATCTACGGTTATATGGTATTCCAAGTTTCAGTTACATTTCGGTGAACGACTTTATGTACTGCTAAGGTGAGTTTCATTTGCTCCCTTTTTAATTGCTTTTGCAATCTATATTTTTGGGCTGAGAATACATGCACTTTATTTTAAACACAATGGACACAAGTACATACTAAATTCTACACTGAATTTGAACCGAAAATCCATTAGCTTTGGTAACTAGTAGCTGCCAGTACATAGGATATGGACTGGTGGGCGCGAATAACAGTATATGGATCCATAGGGCTTGACATCCCCGTCCGAGCTAGAGCGCTAGCCTTTTAACGGACGTGTGTTATTTGAGTTTAGGACACGTTGGTTTGCGTGTATTAAAACGAATGGGGTATTTATCATTATAACGTTAAAGCTTAGTTACCAGGGTGCTCTGTTACGTAGAATCTATTGATAAACATTTCTGGATGAAACAACTGAAATCTTGTGATCCACTTTTATATACAGATTACGCGAAACACTAAAACTATGAACTCACCAACCTTTGTGTTGACACTTGTTAGCATGTTTATTCTCAGGTTTCTAGAAGTCTTCCGTTGTTTGCTTATATGTGATACAACCTATGTGATGGAGTCATACATGCTTTATTCAAGAAAACTTTGCATTCACAAAATCATCACCATGTATCTTATTTTGACTTCATTATCAACAGATGTATTATGGTAAACTATTATTTATGGTGATTGTCTATATGTAGAAATCATCAAACGTTGAAAACCTTAGAAATTGATATTCATTTATTGTGTACCTTTTGAAAAGAATGCAATGTTTACAAAACGTATCATATAGAGGTCAAATACCTCGCAATGAAATCAATGAATGACGTGTTCGTCCATATGGATTTGGAGCTATCGTCACAATAACAGATAAATAAATAAACACAGTTATATTGCAAACAAATATATACGTGATACAGATACTGAAAGGACCCGTTCATATACATTATAAACGATTCACAATAGTTGATTACATCGCGAGGTATTTGACCTCTATATGATACATTTTACAAACATTGCATTCGTTTTTAAAAGACAAACTTTCTTTACAACGAAAATTGACGGTATGCACACCATTTCATAATACATCCAACTATAATTGACTTAATAATAATCTTGATGAACTCAATGACTTGAATGCAACGTCTTTCAAAATATGCCATGAATGACTCCAAGTAATATCCTTAAAATGAGCTAATGCACAGCGGAAGATTTCTTTAATACCTGAGAATAAACATGCTTTAAAGTGTCAACCAAAAGGTTGGTGAGTTCATAGGTTTATCATAACAATCATTTCAATATATTAATAGACCACAAGATTTCCGTTTATAAATATATGTACACTCGCAAGTGTATAAAAGTATTCTATAAGTTGTAGGCACCCGGTAACAAGCCTTAACGTTCATGTTTTACCCTCGGAAGTACACCAGATCAGGTGTGTTTAAAATAACCTCGAAGTACTAAAGCATCCCATAGTCAGGATGGGGTTTGTCAGACCCAATAGATCTATCTTTAGGATTCGCGCCTACCGTACATAGACAAGTAGTTTAATGTTACCAAGCTAAGGGTATATTTCTGGTTTAAACCCACATAGAATTAGTTTTAGTACTTGTGCCTATTTCGTAAAACATTTATAAATCAGCGCATGTATTCTCAGCCCAAAAATATATATAAAAAGGGAGCAAATGAAACTCACAATACTGTATTTCGTAGTAAAAATACATATAACGTCATTTAACAAGTGCAAGGTTGGCCTCGGATTCACGAACGTATCAATATTGAGATTTAATATTGCAGGAAAGTACGTAGGCGCAACGGAGATGATAAACACTAGATTGACCTCACGAGCATACCCATGAACCATACCCATCACCTCCATAGCTATAACCCATAATTTCCTTAGCTTCGACTCATTCAAAAAAACTATTTTGAAATCACTCGGACAGCACTCCGTCGTAATATTTTATGTATACTAATAATATCTTGAAATAATACAGAGCAAATATATATATATATATATATATATATATATATATATATATATATATATATATATATATATATATATATATATATATATATATATATATATATATATATATATAAATCGATTGAGAGAGTTTAGAGAAATATATTTTCAAGTTTCTATGAAATAATGAAACCTATTGAATTCTATTTATAATAGATTTTTGAATTATTAAAGTGAATTATTAAAGTATGAATTATTAAAGTGAATTATTAAAGTATGAATTATTAAAGTGAATTATTAAAGTATGAATTATTAAAGTGAATTATTAAAGTATGAATTATTAAAGTGAATTATTAAAGTATGAATTATTAAAGTGAATTATTAAAGTTAAAGTAAAGTAAAAGTAAAGTAAAGGTAAAGTTAAAGTATAGTAAAAGTATAAAAACTATGTATGTATAATACGCGTATAAATATA
The DNA here is from genome assembly GCF_046630445.1 of Rutidosis leptorrhynchoides. Lineage (NCBI taxonomy): Eukaryota > Viridiplantae > Streptophyta > Magnoliopsida > Asterales > Asteraceae > Rutidosis > Rutidosis leptorrhynchoides. Next base: position 25,763,085 of record NC_092343.1, on the reverse strand, counting down.
TATAATATTAATTTAAATCGTTATATATATTTAATGAAATAAAATATAAATATCGTTATATTTATTATACTGGTTAAGTAATGAGTTGTCAAAAGTGATTCTAGATATTTAAAAAAAGTTATATACGTTTTAATAATAAAGTTCCTTTTAAACTGAAAACGTTTTTTGTACTTTTAAAACTAAATTAATAGAATATTATGAAAACCAATTCTCCACTAACTTTTGTCTAACTTTCGTAAATGACACTTTTTGTTTTTATTTATAAATAGCTTTACAAATTATTCTGAATATCGTTAAGAGGAATAGATTTTCTCAAATCATAGTGGACCTCTCAGCAGAGACTTGTAATCATAATTCAATGTTTCTGATAATTCAATCATTTAATATATTTTTTTAATTTCATCGAAAATCATATTGAAACAAATACGTTCGTGTAAAGTAGTATACGTTTAATACTTTATTAATATTCTCAAGTTATAATATATATATAATATATATATATATATACATATACATATCTATTTATATATAACGGTTCGTGAATCGTCGGAACTTTGTCGAGGTTATAATGAATGTATGAACACAGTTTAAAATTCTTGAGATTTAACTTAACAAACTTTGCTTATCGTGTCGGAATAATATAAAGATTAAAGTTTAAATTTGGTCGGAAATTTTCGGGTCGTCACAGTACCTACCCGTTAAAGAAATTTCGTCCCCTCAATTTGATAGAGGTCGTCATGACTAACAATGAGAATGTTATTATAACGATTATAGAGTTTTATCATGTTCAAGAAGAATGGATAAAATAATTCGATTAATAGAAACGTGTGAGTGAAGTTATCGTAAATGAATGAAATAAGATAATATTGATTCGTCGTATCTTTTGACGTCATCACGATTGATCTCCGAAAAGAAAATCTTTGTAATCTATATTGGATTTGATTATTCGGCGATTAAGGAAATTATGATCCTCTTCGAATTAATGCGATAATCCATTTTGATTTCTCTGTCGGATATTTCACTATAAATCCACCTCATTTGTTTTCTTACAACTCACACCTTCTCAACTCATATTTTAAAGTATTTGTCAATATGCTTCATCCAGTGCTGATTCTTGATATACTCCTCACTTTCATATCTGTCGCTCTTCTTTTTCATCTGCCTCCGTAAAAATCTATTTACTTCTACTATACTATTGGTTTTATAGTGTTTTTAGTTCTCCCGTGTCTTTATATTGCTATATGCATTGATATATACGGTTTGTTATTTCTGGGTTGTTGTTGGGTTTTATATCTTCTCTTATATTTTAAAGTCCTTGCTTCTTCTATAATCATTGTCATCCACAGTTAATGCTCTTTTCTATTTGCTATTATTTATACTCCCATTTCTAGTTCGAAGCTTTGTCCTTTCGTTTCTTCTTCTTGCGATTAAGCACCGCTTGTAATGGTCCAGAATTCGCAGATATAAATTTCGAAATGAACATTATTAATGTTCTAGGAAGGAAATTGTAATGGCACGATCTTGACTTATCAAATTACCAGAATACCTCAGAAAAGGCCGAATCATCAAGAAATATTTTCTTGATATTTAGAGATCAAAGAGAATACAAGAGTAGTGTAACATAGCACATGATGACGTTATGATCTGTGAATCATCATGTTCCATTTAGAAACTCAGCATGAATTACTATAATATAATCACGTTGATCAAGTGTCATTATATTATACTAACTCATGCTTCAGCTCCCAACACTTCTTCAAGAATATTCCTATTTTAAACTCGAATGTTTCAGAATTTATAAACTAAAATAGTTTCTTTTATGATATAATACAGATAGCGCGAAGAGGTAAATGATTTCAGATAAGAATAATTATAAAAATATCTTCAGAAGTATGGATGATATTTATAATGAAAGATACGGTGATATCTTAGAATGTCTAATATCAGAGGATGATGAAGGATATTGTCCGCAGGGGTTTAGAGTCAGGAGCAAGGTATTCGTTAATGACTTCAGCAAGTACTAAATCATTTGGATTCTTTGAAGGCAGGTTCAGCCTTTGTGATTTGTCCATAGCCTCCTTCATATTTTGCTCAATCCATTTTCTAGTTCCAAAGCTTCTCTTTTTCTAAGCTTTGCCAATATACTATCCTTTATCAACCAACTTTTTACTGTTAAGGTTGTTTACAGTTTTTACTGCTTCATCAGCATTTTTCAAAATTTCGAGAACTGGTTCGCAGTTTAGGGTGTTTTTCAGAAATTTCACATTCAAAGTATATAAGTCCAGAAGATAGACACATATAATTGTTGGTGTAGACATGCTGCGAGATTTCAAAATACTGATTGCTAATTTTCGATGATTCGTATGGCAATTCTCGTTACAAGATGCAGATGAGTAAATGATGGGGTTTTGATAAATATAAATATTTTTCGGAAAGTCAAAGATCAATGAAGTTATTAATAAGTTTACTGCTAATGTGGCGAGATATGAAAGGTTCCCCGGTAATATTGATGAAGAGGTAATCATTATAATAAAGCTTATTCAATTGAACAATTGAAGTTGGTTTGCTGGAGCTGTGACAAAATC